>NC_141159.1:55609097-56809097 GCF_053477565.2 Lygodium microphyllum | reverse complement strand
TCAGTTGCTATTTTAAAGGTGCTCCAAATACCGGGGAACAAGTTGGAGAAGGATGGGAGCTATTGCGTACCTCAATTGGAAGAAGTTGTGGCTACCATGGAAGCTTAGCTGAAGCTCAGTTTCTCCAGATGAAAAAAATGGATGAAGCTCCTCAAATGCCCACTATGATACCATTTGAAAGGTGGAAAGGGTGAGCAAGAATGAGAGCACAATCGAAAGCAATAAGTAAGATCTATGGAGGTTAGAGCAAGAAGAGAGAGCAAGACTATATGTGGGAACTCCAACAATCATAATGTGTGACTTGCATTCCCTTATTCTATTATCATAGTAAGAATAAAGAATAAAGTGATAATGATGGGTTTTTGACACTATAGCATACAAGTATGTGGTCACTAAGTACATAGTATATGTGGGTGGCTAGACATATGAGGCCTTTAACCCCCAACATGTTGAGTTTGAACAAAGTGGTTGTAGATGGTAATTAGTGGAAGATTTTAGCTAGGGGTAGAAAATGCAACTTGATGGGTGAAGATTCGGTGAAGGATGGGAGGTATTATCCTTGCTTGAGGGAAGTTGAAGGGGAATCATGAGAATCTCAAAGGTAATGGTTGATGTAGGTAGTCCCTAAAAATGCATCATAAATTGTGGGCTATTCCCTGGGGCTTGTCCCTATTGTAGGTAACATATTGAGGTCAGTTGCTATTTTAAAGGTGCTCCAAATACCGGGGAACAAGTTGGAGAAGGATGGGAGCTATCGCATACCTCAATTGGAAGAAGTTGTGGCTACCATGGAAGCTTAGTTGAAGCTCAGTTTCTCCAGATGAAAAAAATGGATGAAGCTCCTCAAATGCCCACTATGATACCATTTGAAAGGTGGAAAGGGTGAGCAAGAATGAGAGCACAATCGAAAGCAATAAGTAAGATCTATGGAGGTTAGAGCAAGAAGAGAGAGCAAGACTATATGTGGGAACTCCAACAATCATAATGTGTGACTTGCATTCCCTTATTCTATTATCATAGTAAGAATAAAGAATAAAGTGATAATGATGGGTTTTTGACACTATAGCATACAAGTATGTGGTCACTAAGTACATAGTATATGTGGGTGGCTAGACATATGAGGCCTTTAACCCCCAACATGTTGAGTTTGAACAAAGTGGTTGTAGATGGTAATTAGTGGAAGATTTTAGCTAGGGGTAGAAAATGCAACTTGATGGGTGAAGACTCAGTGAAGGATGGGAGGTATTATCCTTGCTTGAGGGAAGTTGAAGGGGAATCATGAGAATCTCAAAGGTAATGGTTGATGTAGGAAGTCCCTAAAAATGCATCATAAATTGTGGGCTATTCCCTGGGGCTTGTCCCTATTGTAGGTAACATATTGAGGTCAGTTGCTATTTTAAAGGTGCTCCAAATACCGGGGAACAAGTTGGAGAAGGATGGGAGCTATCACATACCTCAATTGGAAGAAGTTGTGGCTACCATGGAAGCTTAGTTGAAGCTCAGTTTCTCCAGATGAAAAAAATGGATGAAGCTCCTCAAATGCCCACTATGATACCATTTGAAAGGTGGAAAGGGTGAGCAAGAATGAGAGCACAATCGAAAGCAATAAGTAAGATCTATGGAGGTTAGAGCAAGAAGAGAGAGCAAGACTATATGTGGGAACTCCAACAATCATAATGTGTGACTTGCATTCCCTTATTCTATTATCATAGTAAGAATAAAGAATAAAGTGATAATGATGGGTTTTTGACACTATAGCATACAAGTATGTGGTCACTAAGTACATAGTATATGTGGGTGGCTAGACATATGAGGCCTTTAACCCCCAACATGTTGAGTTTGAACAAAGTGGTTGTAGATGGTAATTAGTGGAAGATTTTATCTAGGGGTAGAAAATGCAACTTGATGGGTGAAGACTCGGTGAAGGATGGGAGGTATTATCCTTGCTTGAGGGAAGTTGAAGGGGAATCATGAGAATCTCAAACTATGTGAGCAGTAGGCATGTATGGCCATGGAGTTGAATGGATGTGGTCCCTTTATTAAGCATCATTTAATAGAGATCATAGCATATGTTATTCTTGATTGACATGTCTATTTTCCTTGCATTCAATAATGTTGCAATAGCATTGAGGAGTTTGAGGGGGAACAAAGAGAGTTGTATGAGTGACACAAGGAGAGTTTTAATCATAAGGTCTAATCATAGAGGTGAGTCGAGACTTGGGTGGTATGTCCTATCCTTGATGTGTCTAGGGGCTAGGGGGAAGGTAGGAAGAGGGGCTAGGGGGATAGCGTATTAGACTTCCTAGGTATGTCCTATCCTTGATGTGTCTTGAGTGTATGTGGGGAAGGTAGGAAGAGGGGCTAGGGGGTTAGTGTATTAGCCAATTGAAGCGACCTTGCATATCTAACTTGAGAATCCCTAGGTATGGTGATGTATGTGGATGTATTATTTTCTTTTTCTTTTGAGTTATAATGCCATACAAGAGGTCTTTCAACCTCCATGAGCATGATAAGATTGTAAGAGTAAGGAGATTCTTCAAAAATGATAATCTTGATTCATGTCAAAAGGTATTGATTTGGAGTCCTTGGAACTTGAGGCAAGATAACCATAACCAATTAATCCATGCATAGTACCCTTGAGTATGCAAGGGGGGCCTTGGATCCCATCATCATTGTGTTATGCTAGCTCTCCATTGATGTCATTGCATATAAGCCCTAGGTCTATCTCTTTGCTTCTTAAGAGTCTTTTGTTGCTTAGTCATCATGGTTTTGGAGGTCATGTCAAATTCTTTGCTACATAGATTTCTTACTTGGGAGGTGGTAATGCTAAGTGATTTCTCATTTTGTTATGTGCCCTAAGCAACTCTTCTTAAATCTCTTTTGCTTCCCTCACTAGATGTCTCTTTTGAGTCAAGGTCTTGGTCCTTGTTTTTCCCTCAAGATTCCATGAGATTACCCTCATTGAAAGTTGTGATTATCCCCACATTTGGGAGGATCAAATGTATCCTTTTGTGCTACATAGTCAACATCACATTTTTTTTCCCTCTCGAAGGTTCTTCCAAGGAGGATTTCCTTTTTGACATCCTTGCAATTCGGGAGCATGTGGAACAAGATAGGTGGGCTTTTAGTTTTGATAGTTGTAAGGATTTTGCATTTTCCTAGGAGAGAAAACAAGGATTTCACCCCATAAGAACTAAGGGTTGCATTTTTCAATATAAGTTTTTGACCTATCTTAGTCCATACATCATATGTTAGGACATTGAATTCTGCTTCTTCATCAATGAGATCATCAATACTATGACCTCTTTTTGTGGTAAGTTTGAACCTAAGATAGGTAGGTGGTATTAACACTTCATCTTTCATGTTTAAGCTCATATACCCAACCTTCCAAATGCAAATCTTTGAGTTCCTAGGTAGTACTATTGGATATGGTTTGTGCATTAGAATCTTGGCTCATCCATGCAGTGCTACTTGTTGAGCATTCAAGGTCAACAATTGTGGGAGCCTTCGCTCGACCACCAAGACCCACGGATCGCTTATTGCTTCAAGCGTTCCAAGCCAAGCACTAATGGCTACCTCTCACATAGCCGATGCGCCATCCATATCTACGGGTGTAGTGAGCTTACCTCCATGCCGTTTGAGTTACCTCCTCTCCCGTGCACTCCGGTAGCTCCACGATCCAAGTGCGAGCTTCAAGAAAGCTCCATCCTCAAGCTCCACGCTCCGAGCTCCATCACCACGAGCAAGAGAAGAGAAGAGAAGAGAAGAAGAGAGGAGAAGATGGAGAGCTTCTCCACCCCACGGTCCCTCACCCTCACACACTCACTCCCTCACACTCTCACACTCCCTCTTTCAAGCAAAAGCTCAAGCAAGCAAGAAGAAGAAGAAGAAGAAGAAGAGGAGGGCTACTTTTGCCACACACAAGAATGAGCTTCTCATTCACTTTTCAACTTTATATACAAAACCCTAAATCCCTTTTGGGCGGTCATCCCCTTTTCCCTTTTTTACATGGCTGGCCGTAGCCTAGGCCCTTTTTCCCATTGTCCTTCTATCTTCCTAGCTTCCTTTCCACCGCCCATCTATATTTACGAATTGCGCGGGTGAGAGCCCGGCGCTCCTTGAATTAAACCATGATGCGCTTGTGCTCTTTTACCAAAGTTTGGACTTGCACTTTTCCTTGTGCGTCTTTGTCTTCTGTTTCTCTTTGCCTCGGCCTTTGTCTTTGTCTTTTGTTTTAGCTTTCTGTATTTTCCACCACCTGGCACTCTTTTACAAGATTTTAGGGTACGCCTTTGTATTTTAAAATGCGCCTTTCCCCTTTTGCATTTGCCTTGGACTTTTTAAGGTTGCCCCTACGCTTTTGGCCTTTTCTTTTCTTCTTTCTTCTATTAGGCTACCCTTTTTCCACCTTTGCCTTGCGTCTTTTTTATTTCCTTTTGCTTTCTTTGTGTTGGGGTTAACATTACCCCTCTCCTAGAGGAGTGCCAGTCCCATGGCACTCACCGTCGTAGGTAGCAGGCTGTAGCATGCTCCGAAGATGTGGGCGGTAGGGACATTGGTGGCTGCCGTGGAGGAATGTCGGTGATGGTGTGGAGGAAGGTCGTTGGGGGCACGTTGGTGGCCTAGGTGGCTGGTGGTAGGGTTGTTGGAGTCAGTGGTAGGGCTGTTCTTTATTGGGGATTCGACACATGACGATTCTTGGCGAGCCTGCAGGACGATAAAGGATAAGAATTCAGAGTTGGGTGTCGATGAAGAGCGCATGACACTATTGTTGGAGTCTTCAGTACCTGCAATTGAAAACCGCTCATAGGTGGTCTCTCCCTGGGGGTAGTGCTAGTCTTCTCTATTGTGCACAAGACATGGTGCAATTAGTTTGGGAGACAGGTCAAACTCTAAGCAAGCTGAGAGTATTGTCCTGCACTTGAGGACCCAAACTGTGTATATACTTCGGTGCAGCTATTATGTGAGTGCTCGTGCATACTTAGATAGTATGTAGTTAGAAGACCATGGGCTAGTTTCTTGTAACAATGTGTGGATAAGAAAAGTTGTCCATGTTGAGAAGTTCTCGTGAAGGTGTATGAGACATTCTTTGCATTGTGACTGCACGACGTAGCGTAATTGAATACAGGGACACCGCACTTTCGGTAGCTGGAAGCTTTTGGACTTGCTTTGTTGAGGAATGCACACTTCATGGCCAATCGTGCGGTGCTTACCACAATTTATTGCAATGGTATTAAGGCCGAGTGCAAGAGGGAATTGTGCAAGTGGGTCACGGTGACAGGTCGAACCATAGGTGAGACAATCTCCCTAGGTATGTCCTACCCGTGATGCGCCCTGAACTATTGTGGGTGATGCTAGGGGGTTAGGGGACTAGGGACGGAGCTAGCCGACCAAGGTCATTGGACGCACCTAATTAAAGGACCCCTAGGTGCAGTGCTGTGATCGTGGGTGCTTCTTATTTCTTCGTTCTTTTATTTTCTCTTCTTTTCTTTTCTTTTGTTCTTTATTTTGTCCTTTTTTTTGGCTAAGTACAACCGTTGCAATATGCTGAGGCTATGAGCCTTTTTGGATGGGAAATGTCAAGCCCCAAAGGCTCAGGAAATGGATATGACAATGATGATTGTACCCTAGCCTCGTTGTTAGGGGAGCCGTTGTTGCGATATTGGTGCGATTGCGGGGACACCCATCGTGAGCTCACTGTAGAGCTTGGCCCAAGAAGAGAGTGTAGCCCATGACTACGCTTTGGTTCGTGCGATGTGGGTACTTGCAAGGGTGATTTTTTGCGTTGAGTAGCATGGCTGTGTTGTGGTTCTTGTGTGGTTGGTGGTCTTGCGGTGGGCTAGCCGTTGAACACATTTGCGCGAAGACTGTGTCATCCTGCATCCACTTGTCACTTCGTGAGAGTATATGCTCGCTTGCGTTAAGTACATCGAACAAATGCAATCATGTTAAGACATAATTTTTCAGAATGCTATGATGTCTATTGCGATGCCTATCCCATTGCTTGTTAAGGTCGCATACATTAACACTAGGTAAAGGAAATGTGTACAAGTGGGGATCTTGCCCCTTTACTCATCAAAAACAAAAAGTTATGGCATGATGACTTGTCGAGCTACTTGTACATCATAGGGGCTTAGTCAATAGGTACTAAGTGGGGTGAGTCCGGTTGGCTAGGCGACCGGGGCGGTGCTGGTGTGGGGCTCCCGTGAGGCTGGGTAGGAAACATGTCGGCCGGGACATGAATGGTGTAGTCCCAGGCCGCTACCGTTTCCAAAATGTCTTTAAACAATTCATTAAATTCTTCCCTGTCCCGGGTTGCCTTTTCTCTTCGTGAGCACCTGGTGCCCGAGCATGCGTTGGGGGTTTGTGCAACTGGCATTGCTACATGCTGCGCGTTTCTTTGAGTCTCGACTTTCTTGGCCCGAGGATTCTTCAGCCTTCGTCTGGGACGGTGTCGCTTAGGACCTCGCTTCTTCGCATACCTTTTGAGGGTGGGCACGTAGCGCACCGGTGGAGGGGCATGTGCCGCATGTTCTCGTCATCTGTGGAGAGCGTCTCTGCAAGCTAGCTGCCCTAGGCTTTCCATGTTTTTCTTGTAGGGGGACCTGCAATATGTAAACCAAGGGTTAGGCCTTAATATGGAATAGGACCGTTCGCATGGCAAAATTATAGTGTGGGTTATCAAACACATATGACTAGAAGAGGCAAAGTGGAACGTCCTGTGCTCATTGTGGCAGGGTGGCCCCCGTGATGATGTTGACTCAGCCTCTCGCCATTAGCAGATCTTGGCTCACGCCGAGTTACATCGGCTGGTGGTCATGGATTTGGGCAGGGCTCATCCTCGGAAGGATGGACCGGGAAGGGAAAGGTGTATAGGAAGGGACTGCACCCTGCTTACATCATCAGAGATGTTGGTCAGGGCTTTCCATGGTGGCAATGCGGGGTGCATGCCCTTCGCCCGGAGGCAGAAATGGTCATGTGAGAGGGGGACCGGATGATCCTAGCCTATTGGCCCCAACTCTTCTATCTACACTTGACTATTATTGCTTGTGTGTGTTGATAGTGTCTATACAGGGTGACACAAAAATCATTGTTTTTTTATAAAATATATATACTTATTTACGAATCCATGTCACTCCACGAGGATAGAAACCAATTGTAGAACTCGGGATTGTACTGAAGTGTGGCACATGCATCTAGTACACGTGGTAACTTACTCAATACTGATAAATATTTTGCCACATCGAGTAGCATGGAACCTTGTCCGAGTCTACTGGCGACATGTAACTCCTCCTCAGTGAGAACCTTATCAAACAGAGGGTTTTCTTGGCTTGGTTCAGCCAAGTCCTTGCCCCGAATGGCAGTCAGCACTCCAAGGGAAGTTGGTGCCAGATAGGTTGGGTCTCTTTGGGATTGCCATTTGGCCAATCGCTCCTCAGAAACTGTCATGATCTAAGCCCCTAGTTCGGCCATTGCAACGTGGCTTTCGCACCAACGCTGCTCAAATCGACTCCGGCCTACTGACAATCGCTTTAGTTGCTCGATGTCTATGAGATTCGGTTGGCAGAGCACCTCATCGAACATGACAGTTAAGCGCAGTTCATCTGCTCGCTCGCTCGAGATGAGTCGGAAGCATTCGTGCAGGAGCCTGCTACAGTGCTCATCAAGGTGTTCCTGCTCTTCCCAAGATAAAGGGAAGGGCAAGTAATCTCCAAGCTGCTCCTTAGGGAATGCACCCATGTCCACAAGGACGTAGACCCGTGCGAATACCTTGAGCTTAGCATCCAACTCAGTTAAGCATTCTGCAACACTTCTATGTTCAACGAGGGCTTGCTCGGTTGCTATCTCATGCAAGTTTCTAGGAGTTTGCCTAGGCTTTAGCATAGCTGGGGGTTCAAGCCTAGATGAGCAAGCTTGGTCAATGCTAGGATTGCTCATGCTCTTGGGGTTTCCATGTTTCTCTAGAGGCTTCGTTATTGCGTCATGGTTCTCCTTGGATGTGACTGGTGTGAATTCGTCACCCCCTTGTTGTGACAGTGTTCTATCCACTCTTGATTTGTCAATGTGAGTTCTATTGTCAGTGGATAGAGTGTTGCAAGCAGCCATTGATGGTAATGACTGCTTTGATTTGTCAGAGCACACAGATATGTCTGAGGTTTAACCGCTATTAAGAGAGGCATCAGTGGGCTCATTGGTGAATGGGCTTGATGCTTTATTCATGAGCTCTCCAGCACTCTTCGTCCCAATGTTCTTGGGGTCCACAACCACCTGCACTGTTGTTGTTTTCACTGTTTTCTCCTCTTTTTCTTGGTCAGTGTAGGTGCATCTCTCCACGACTCAGGACCCTGGACTAGGTCAACCGTTGATGTGCTCAGCTGGGACTCATCATTTCTTTTCTCTAGTGTGTCCTCAGGGGACCTAGTCGTGGCCTATGGAATAGCCTTGCCAGGTTGCGTGGGTACAACGGTCTCCCTTTTGGGAGAGTCTAGCTCTTCAGTCAATTCCCATGTGTTTAAGTCCTCCAGCCCAGGCTTTAGGCTTTTTGGAAGTGCTGGAGTTGTTAATGAAGTTGGTTGCGACACCTCCTTCACAGGTAAACTACTAAGGACACGTTCCGCAAGGGGCATTGTCACGGCCAAGGGCTGTGATGACTGTGCTCCCTGATTTGAAGTACTAGTAGCTAGTTCAGTGGACTTGCTACTATTGGCAGATTGCGGCATCCGGTCCTTAAGGCGATCGGAGGTGGTCGCATCTTTTGTTGCCCTTTGAGCATTCATCCGTGTAGATCGAGCATGGGTTGATCGGGTCACATTGGGTTGCACATGCATATCCTTGGGCCGAGAGATACAGCTAGTGTCATGTCCCCCCTCTTGGATATTTGGAAGCTTTGATGGAGATAGAGATTGGGAATGAGCAGCCGCCATTGATGACCGCTGTTGTGCTTCCTGTGTCCATTTGGAAAAAGAGGATGTAGGAGATTTAGGACTCTTAGGTGGACTTGGCTCTGACCGACTGGTTTGCTCATGATGGTTAGACGATTCTGTCATTAGCTTTGTTGAGCCATCAGCCTTATCATGAGCGATGTTGTGCCTGTGGTGCTCATCATCCTCTTGGGTGGTCAAAGGCTGCTTGGGCACTAGTGGACCTTGTGCATACTTGACAGTTACCTTCGATATCTGCCTGCTAAGCACAGTAGGCTGAGGATCTAATTTTTGATAGGTCCTGTTTGGTTTCTTGATTTCAATCGTGAGGGGCTCAATCGCTCTAATATTTTTGGTTCGAGACTTAGATTTTCGTTTAGGTTTCCTCCTATGCCTCTTTGCTTTTGACATAATTTGGGCTTCTAGCAGAGGTGGTTTAGTAGGGTGTTTTGGTATCCAAATCCATCGGTTACCTACGTAATACCCTTGAGCACGTAGCAACGCTTTGGGTATCCATCACGGCGTTGTGCTGGCCCTCCATCGATGCCTTCGCCTATAAAGCTTGGGCTTCCTTTGGGGTCTCCTATGATATTTGTAAGTCCAAGGCCCGTCCTTGGCATTGTCTTTTGACCTTCTTGTTTCAAGCATGGCCTCACTCACTAGTTCTTGTCGTTCGACCTGTGCTTGTATCAACTCTTTCAACAAGTCCTTGCTCTTGTTAGTAGGCTTGATTGTTACGTCAGCACCTTCCTTGCCTTTCCCTTGAGGTTCGATGCGGTCACCCTTGCTAAAGGTTGTGACTATCCTCACACTTGTTAATGTTAGGTGTATCCTGTGTGCTACATAGTCAGCCTCACATTTGGTTGCCCTTTTGAAGGGTCTTCCCAGGAGGGTCTCCTTACCATATTTAGAGTTATCTGGAGGAACATGAAATAGGATGGGTAAGCTCTCAGTTTCGATTGTTGCAAGGATATTTCACTTCCCTATGAGTGCTTGTGGAGATCCCCCGCAAGGGTTAAGAGTTGCATTAGTCGGTGTCAACTCTGGTTGGCCTAGTAGGGTCCATGCCTCATAGGTCAAGACATTAAAATCTGCTCCTTCATCAATCAGAGCATCGATGGTATGTTCTCTTTTCGCAGTGAGTTTGACCCTAAGATAAGTAGGTGGTACTATGTCTTCATCTTCCGGGTCTTGGCTGGTAAATTTAAGCCTTCTGACAAATGCACTTGAGTCCCCAACTGCACGACTAGATGTGGATTCTCCACTGATTCTTGGTTCGTCGGTGCGGTGCCATTCAAGGAGCATTTATTGTCAGGATTGTTGTATCTACTCATTCTCGCTATCGTAGCTTGCTGTTGTTTCTCTTCGCTTTGACTAGATGCAGTCCGAACGCAACACGTATGTGTTTCTATAGTGTGGCCTTTTTGCCCTTGTTGGCTAGATTGGCCCATTGAGGTTCTAGGGTCTCTGTTTCTCTCGGTCCGGGCATGGGCTTTTGGTTGCTCTTTCGTCAATGAGAATCTATGTTCATGTAGAGCCATTACTATGCTAGGGTCGAATTTGGAGGACCTGTCACAGTGCACGTTTCCTCTCTAACCTACTCGGGGGAGGTGAGGAGGGGGCAGAGCTCCCTCCGTGGGGGTTCGGGGGGCGGTCCCCTCCTCGACCCGTAGGGTCATTATGGTGGCACCATGCGCAGCTTGGAGGATCGTTCCACCAAATCTTGAACCACTTGCTTGAGATTTCGGCCCAGTGGTGGATCTACGATGCGCCTTTCGCTCTATGTAGCCTGTGGGGTCAATTTCGGGGTTCGGAGCTCTTTTTCTAATTCGTTGTCTCACTCGTTTTTAGGTCTAATCAGGCTTTCCCACTCTGCAGATTGCGTCTAAGTCCCTAGTCTCACAACTGCCTACCTCTAGCTACTAAGCGGCTGCGCTCTACGATTTTGCCTATTCCGTGTGCCAGAATCAAGTTCTGAGTGTCCTAAGGGCTTCTGATAGTTCGCACTGCTGAATGTTGGCTGGGTCAGGTAAAGTTTTCTGAAAATTTGGTCAAGCTGCACACTTGGCCCAATTGGTCCGAGTTGCAGGGTCCGAGTGCCCGATTTGGCATGTTCGAGGGTCGAGTGGTAAGGGTCCTTTGTGATTGTCCGAATGAAAAATTCAGCCGGTCTAACCCCGAAGGTCCGAGTGGGCCGAGTGGGCCGAGGGGCTGAGGCCGGGTCAGGGGGCCGAGTGGCTAGTTCGAGTGCTCGATTTGGCACGTCCGAGGGCAGAGTGGTAATGGTCGAGTGGGTCTAGTTGAGTGGTCCGAGGGCCGAGTCTAGGCCTCGGACCAGAGTCGTCGTGAATCGGATGCACCGAGCACCGCACGTGTTTTCATCGACGCTCATGAAATTCGTCGTGTAGGGCGCTGGAGGCCTTTCCCCTTATCGAGCAGCTCCAGGTTGGTCCTATTACTGTAGGGGAAGGTGTAGAATTACCTGGGCTAGCCGACGATCTCTCCGATGCCAAGATTGAAGCGGATTCCCTCGCCAAGCTTTCCTCTTCTCTCCTGCTCTCTTGAAACCCTACAATGCACAATGTGGCCTTTCTTGCCACTTTTGGCCCTTATACCCTTTTTCCAGTGTGGTATTGGCACCCCCAATAACTCACTTACCGACCTTAGGCATCACAAGGAATTTTTTTACCACTTTTGCACGATTCTTTCCCTGTTTTTTGCCCTGTTTTGCAACAGTAACCCTAATGCTTATTTTCTTTGTTTTCTCCTACTCTAATGCATCCAAATCACAAAGTAAATACCTACACTTCTCCATCTCACAACATAACTCTCAAAAAGCAAAAAACCTACTTCCCAAGGAGATCGAATACCATCTTCAACCCCCTCCCTCCCTACCTATCTCAAGCACCGGTTCGGGGGAAAACCCTTACTTTGATGCTCGATTCGAAGCGCGCAAGTGCTCAAGGATTGAATCTGTTGGTCCTGGCAATGGAACCAAAATGTGGGAGCCTTCACTCGACCGCCAAGACCCATGGACCGCTTATTGCTTCAAGCGTTCCAAGCCGAGCACTAATGGCTACCTCTCACATAGCCGACACGCCATCCATATCTACGGGTGTAGTGAGCTTACCTCCATGCCATTCGAGTTACCTCCTCTCCCGCACACTCTGATAGCTCCACGATCCAAGTGCGAGCTTCAAGCAAGCTCCATCCTTAAGCTCCACGCTCCGAGCTCCATCACCGCGAGCAAGAGAAGAGAAGAGAAGAGAAGAGAAGAGAAGAAGAGAGGAGAAGATGGAGAGCTTCTCCACCCCACGGTCCCTCACCCTCACACACTCACTCCCTCACACTCTCACACTCCCTCTCTCAAGCACAAGCTCAAGCAAGCAAGAAGAAGAAGAAAAAGAAGAAGAGGAGGGCTACTTTTGCCACACACAAGAATGAGCTTCTCATTCACTTTTCAAGTTTATATACAAAACCCTAAATCCCTTTTGGGCGGTCATCCCCTTTTCCCTTTTTTACATGGCTGGCCGTAGCCTAGGCCCTTTTTCCCATTGTCCTTCTATCTTCCTAGCTTCCTTTCCACCGCCCATCTATATTTACGAATTGCGCGGGTGAGAGCCCGGCGCTCCTTGAATTAAACCATGATGCGCTTGTGCTCTTTTACCAAAGTTTGGACTTGCACTTTTCCTTGTGCGTCTTTGTCTTCTGTTTCTCTTTGCCTCGGCCTTTGTCTTTGTCTTTTGTTTTAGCTTTCTGTATTTTCCACCACCTGGCACTCTTTTACAAGATTTTAGGGTACGCCTTTGTATTTTAAAATGCGCCTTTCCCCTTTTGCATTTGCCTTGGACTTTTTAAGGTTGCCCCTGTGCTTTTGGCCTTTTCTTTTCTTCTTTCTTCTATCGGGCTACCCTTTTTCCGCCTTTGCCCTGTGTCTTTTTTATTTCCTTTTGCTTTCTTCGTGTTGGGGTTAACAACAATGTTGTTTCTTTTAGTAGTTTTCACATTTGTTTTTTGAGAATGTTTTAACTTGTTTGAGCCTAGTGTAGTCCAAACAAGTTGTATAGGTAGTCTTGCATGCCTTATTATCCTTGATGACTAGCAATGCACTTTTAAGTTGTAAGGTCTCACTTTTCTACATTTGGGTGTGGGGTTTCCTTATTATTGAATGTTCTTAGACCATGTTTTCATTTGACTAGGTAGGATCTCACTATGTTTCACTTAAGCTAGTGAAATTGATCCTCAACTATTTGCACCCAAGTCAACTCCTCCTCTCGGATTTCTCTAAACTTGGATCACGTCTCTTGATTACTCTTGATGGTGTGTTAGATCCTCATGTGGCTACGTACATAATCATTGCGGGCATGTTGTTCTCTTATTATTCATTCATAATTTGATTCATATCTCTCATCTAATTTTTTTGTTATCAACATGGTTCATGTCTCTCTTATCTTTTTTTTTGTTATTAGCATGGTTTGATACATTTTTTACCCTTTGTTAAAAGTAGGTTGCTCCACAATTTTTCTTTTCCCTAAACTAGTGACAAGTGGATGCAAAAATAGGCTTTTGATTTTCTCAAGCAATTTATTCAATTGTGTAATTGGGTCCAAGTCCAAGTTGTGGTCCACAGGTGCAATTGGAGTGCATCAACTCTAGAGGACAGTAGAGTCCTAACATGATCAAACACAACATATTGATATGCTAACATCATAGGTATATCAATCACAACATATTGAAAAGAGCCAACCTAAATAGACAATCATGGACAATACTTGATAGGAAAGGGAATACTCATATATTCAAAAAACTCACTTGATATAGTTCTACAAGGCATCATGGTCTCTTAGTGAGATGATAATAAGAATAGACAAGACTCAGACAATGGATACATTCAAAGGTTTGACTACTTAGAAATACAAGGTATAAGATAGATGATCACGTTTGCAATCACAACAATATAATGAAGCTAATTATGAGTGTATGGAGTTGTATATATTGGGGGGAATTGGCACTACACTTATGCCAATAGGTGATCAAGGATGCAATCCTCATCATTCCAATGTTGCTCCTTATATAGCCTTTTCTACCCATAGTGCCTTGAAGTCCTTCTCCTACTATTTTTGACTAGAGAACTGCCTTTCATTACTATGCCATTGCCATTGGCATTAATTACCATTTTTATCACCAATCTACCCCATTTGTCCTACTGACACATGGCACAAAAGATGGACTCAAACCCACAGGAGCATTAATTGCCATTTTAATTCCAATTTTCCCCATATG
This sequence comes from Lygodium microphyllum, assembly GCF_053477565.2. Classification (NCBI taxonomy): domain Eukaryota; kingdom Viridiplantae; phylum Streptophyta; class Polypodiopsida; order Schizaeales; family Lygodiaceae; genus Lygodium; species Lygodium microphyllum. The sequence continues at coordinate 56,794,893 of NC_141159.1, read as the reverse complement.
TCCTATGCTTGTGACACATGGCATACATGATGGACTTGAACTCATAGGAGTTTATTGATGGCTCCGATGCCTTCCAAAGTGGGTGCATCCTAGGGTACTACTGGATGTAATGGTGCTAGGACTTAGGGCTTGCGATTGTGCAAAGCCAGTAATGGCTTATTTGGAGGTAGGGGTAGTGCTCGGGGAGGAGGAGGCCAAGGTCAAGGTAGGGTGAGAATTGGGAAGTGCTAGTGGTAGGAGTGGAAGTAGATTCTAATTTAGATGGTGCTACTGGAGCTAGAGATCCATACAATTCCAATGCAAAGGCTGGGGAATATGGTGAAAGAAGAGTTCCATAGCCAAGATTTCCAAGTAGTAGGCACCCATTCGGATAGCCTCCTAAAGATGATTTTTGTCCACTCTTGCCACTGCGAATTGTTGCTCTAAATATTCAATCTGACCAGTTTGGCATGTAGCAACATCCTCAAGCAAGAAAATGTGTGTGACAAGCTTGGAAGATAGGGCCTTTGCCTACATCATCCTACCTTTGAGTTGCTACACCTCATAGCACAACTTGATGTTGGAGTGAGACACCAAGGTTTTGTGTTATTTCTGGTCTTTTTGATTTAGCAGTAGACTTTTGCATTGGGCCTTTGAAAGAGATGCTTGATCTCAAGTGTGAGGACTTGTTGTGGTGGGAAGGGTTGGGACAAGTTAGAAGAAGAAACAACACCCCACTACATCTTCTAGTCCAAGATTTTCCAAACAGATGGTAGGATGTGCTCCCATAGGTACTCTACCTCTGCATTTGCATCAACCAGTAGTTGGCGATAATAATTTTGGAGCACTTCAACTTGATCAGGGGCCTCATCCCATTGTTGCTCAAGAGCTTTGCAAATTTCCATGAGCAGAAGCCATTTAGGGTCCTCAAAGGGAGGGTTGAGAAATCCACGAAGTCCTGGGTAGGGCTTCTTTGGAGTGCTTCATTGTCATCAAGGAAAATAGGCTCCTCTTTCATTGCTTGTTTTCCTTTGCCTGACAATGCTGGCATCAAGGTGGTGCCTACTTCTACCTTGGTTGTTTGCAAGGTATGCTCCTTCTCCTATTGAGTTCAATCTTCATGGATCAAACTAGACTTTAGGCCTACCCTACCACGAGCTACAACATCTGTGGTAGCTCGGACTGGGAGTCGGGGCTATTATTGCATTGCCAAGTTTTGTGCATACATCTTGGGGAACTTGTACCTACCATTGGAGTTGGCCCACCGACCCTATTATAGAAGAAGAGGTGATAGGGACCGAGGAAGAGGGAGCACTTGCTTGGAGAGTAGTGGTTGGCTAGAGGCTCTAAGACTACACATCCGTATCTTGATCATCATTTTGAGGTGGCAAAAGCAAGATCCAAGAAAATGAATCCTGTTGAGAAACATGCGGGATCTAGAGCATGGCAGTGAGTTATGGTGGATGGAAGGAGAAGTGTGGACTCATGATGGAGAAGACAAAGACACTGTTTGTTACACAAGTGAATTAGGTTCCAAGATTGAGACTTGGACTCATAAACACAATCTTGTGTATGTGGACAATGACATTGACACTTCATTGAAAAGAAAAGAGTACTATCATTGCATTAAGAAAAGGAAGCAAGTACAATGCTTTATAGGAAAGTAGGAAACTGCAGTAGGGCACCACTGTGCATATGGGATAGGTTAGCCTGCATGTCCTTGGCCCTGAAGCTCCATACAAAGAGGCTGTTTAGTGAGTGTGATTGCTGATTCTCAACACCCCTCCTCAATCACAACTAGAAAGACACAAAGTGTGTAGAGGCTGTAATGACCACCTGCACGTGTGGGCACACCACAAACATGGTAGACACCAAAGGCTGTTGCAGAAAAGGCTAAGTGTGGGCACCAAAACATGATGGACATCTAGAGGCTGTAACAGGGGCCTCACAAAGTGTACAGGGATTGTAATGCCAAGTTACATAAGGAGTTTACAAAGCTTATGGAAGGAAGCATTAGGGCAAGGAAATACAAGGCTTTTAAAACAGTTTATCAGAGTAATGAGAGTAGAAGGACTGATGAGTCTTGTCCTTCCGATCCTGGTGGTCTTCATCTTCATCTTCTTCTTCATCTTTTGGTCCATGGTCTTCTTCTTCTTTCACAGCTGCAAGATAGGCCTTTTGGAACCTCTTTCTAGCATGACAGAACTTCTCAGTATGTCCGGTCCTTTTGCAGAAGTCACAGAAGAGCGGTTCCTTTTTACCTTTGTATCTGTTGTTTACATATAACATTTGTTCATCCTTTGAAGTGCTAGGATCTTCTTTACTTTTAAGTTTCTTTTCTTCCTCTAGCAGAGAGGCTTTAATATCAACAAGTTGAGGATCAGGCATATTGGTTAGAGTGGTTGATACATTATCATAGGCAAGAGGTAGACTTTTTAGCAAGACACCAATACAAACATCTTCATCCATTTTTAGCTTGATTCCTGCAAGTTGAGTAAGCAGGCTTTCCATGTAGTTCAGATGGGATGCCAGGGATGTATGGGGCTTCATATCAAGTCGGAAAAATTCAATTAATAGACCATACTTAGACGACTTTGACTGTGCACCAAATAGGGTATCCAATTTATCCCAAGTGTCATGGGACCTATCACAGGCATCCACATGATGGATGTAGTTGTCGTCCAATTCCAGTTTGATGATGGCTTGTGCCTTGTCATCATTCTTTTGCCAAGTAACTGCAAGGTCCGTATCTCGGGGTTTCTTCTCTTTACCATTTGTGATGGCCCAAAGACCCTTCTTCATCAGGATGAGCTTGATGCGGGTTTGCCAAGTGTGGAACCCGACTCCTTTGAATCGAGCATTTGGAGAGTCTTTTCCCATGTTGAGGTTGCAAGATCAGCAGCAAATCAACACCAAAATTCTGAGATTTTATCAGTAGAAGAGCAGATCGCAATGTGTCAAGAGACACAGTTAATGACAGTGTGAAAACACACTATGTCAGTGTTGATGTTAAGCTTGATTCTTCTTGTTCGGGATCGTTCGATCGTTCTTCAATCTTCTCAAGTCCTTCCCCTCCTTGATTTGATGGTGGGTCAATGGATTAGAGTGGGCTTTAGCTTGGTTTAGTGCCAGGAGTGAGAAAAATGAGGAAAAAAGAAGCTTGAGAGATTTTGGCTATGGCTGACACTTTAGGGTTTCAGATAGGGACCTGGTTTTTTGCAGATTGCAGGAGCTATGGTTGATCATTTCCAAAACTTTTTTTATGGAAATGAAGCTTACTTCAAGCTCTTCAAAAGCCCTATCCTCCTCGTCAAGATCGCGACCTGTATGGTGCGCGCAGAGTGGACGAACAGGCACGACGCAGATTTGGGCAGTGATGTCGAATGTTTGCAATGCCAGGGCTGTAGATCACCAATGTGGTCGATTTTTGTGCCAGCAGGGAGCGCCCTAAGTAGAGGAAGATATGTCTAGAAGAAAGTTCATGAAGATATGCTCTACAGAGAGAGATATGAAGGCTCCATGGAGGGTATGCCTTGCAGGTCACAGTTGAAGACTATGGCAGTGATTGGGAATTTTCACAATGCTGAGCTTCAGATAGCCAAATGTCATGGATTGATGTGATACAGGGAAGCTTTGTGAGTTGGAGAATACTTTTCCAGAAGGAAGCTCCAAGAGATTTGACCTGTGGAGTGAGATATAAGCAGCTCAATCTGACAGGGTGCTGTTGGCTATGGCTGCCATGGAAGCTTAAGTGAGGGTAGAGTTGGGATATGAAGTCATGGGATGGAACTAAGCTGACTAGAGATTAACATGAGCTGAGAGAGGGTAGAGGAGAGCTAAGCCGAGTTGAGCCATGCCCGACTGGGCTCTGATACCATGTTGAGAAACATGCGGGATCTAGAGCATGGCAGTGAGTTATGGTGGATGGAAGGAGAAGTGTGGACTCATGATGGAGAAGACAAAGATGCTGTTTGTTACACAAGTGAATTAGGTTCTAAGATTGAGACTTGGACTCATAAACACAATCTTGTGTATGTGGACAATGACATTGACACTTCACTGAAAAGAAAAGAGTACTATCATTGCATTAAGAAAAGGAAGCAAGTACAATGCTTTATAGGAAAGTAGGAAACTGCAGTAGGCACCACTGTGCATATGGGATAGGTTAGTCTGCATGTCCTTGGCCCTGAATCTCCATACAAAGAGGCTATTTAGTGAGTGTGATTGCTGATTCTCAACAAATCCATCACGGTAGCTTGAAATTATTTCATTGCTTCATTTTAAGCTTTGTGTACCTCTATCTAGAAGGACTCTTGTAGCTCCTACAAGATGTAAGGAGCAGGAGGCATGTATGTATCAACATTAGTAGCCATTGCCACTTATCCATGTAGGAATATGGAGTCCGTTTGTGCCCACTAAACTTGCTCTTGAATGGAGTTTGCAAAGTCTAGGTGAGCCTTTGGAGAGGCCAAAAGCTCTGCCATTACTCTCAGAGTTTTGCCTATTGCTACTAAACTTGGGCTCAAAGAGCCATATTCTCCTGCCACACCTGCTCCATTTTTGTCCAGAGCATTAGATCCTGCTAGTATTGGCGGATTTCTATTGCCACATGATTGAGGTAGTGCTAAGTGATTTCAAGGTAAAATTCCATTAGGATGATAACTTTGCTGGCCAGGGTAGGGTGTGCAGTTTGGGTAGGGGTTGGGACAATTTGGATAGTTGTTCTAGTAATAGTCATAGTAGACTGACTAGCCACCTACAAAGTTTCCTCCCTATTACGATTTTGGCCTTAGGAGGCATGCACCAAAAAAGCATAGTGAGATTTGAAGTGAAGCTTGCTCTCCTACCAATTTTATATGGAACATTAGAGCTTGCTAGTATTGGCAAATTTCTATTACCACATGGTTGAGGTAGTGCTAAGTGATTTCAAGGTAAAATTCCATTAGGATGATAACTTTATTGGCAAGGGTAGGGTGTGCAGTTTGGGTAGGGGTTGGGACAATTTGGATAGTTGTTCTAGTAATAGTCATAGTAGATTGACTAGCCACCTACAAAGTTTCCTCCTTATTACGATTTTGGCCTTGGGAGGCATGCCCCAAAAAAGCATAGTGAGATTTGAAGTGAAGCTTGCTCTCCTACCATTTTTATATGGAACATTAGAGCTTGCTAGTATTGGAAGATTTCTACTACCACATGGTTGAGGTAGTGCTAAGTGATTTCAAGGTAAAATTCCATTAGGATGATAACTTTACTGGCAAGGGCAGGGTGTGCAGTTTGGGTAGGGGTTGGGACAATTTGGATAGTTGTTCTAGTAACAGTCATCGTAAAGTGAATAGCCACCTATAGAGCTTCCTCCTTGTTACAATTTTGGCCATGGGAGGCATGTACCAGAAGGCCATGGGATGTTGAGATATCGAGCTCCACTCGTGATACGCCAGGGTGACCGTTGTGTATTTATGTCACCGACTTGTCAGTTGCAGACGCGGTTGGTACACCGCCCATGAATAATAGCTACATGTTAGCTATCCTTATCTACTCTAGTTCGTGGCTCAGTTAGTATGCCACCTTAGTTAGTTGAGTTTGGTTTGAGACCCATATATAGGGTTCTTCTATTTCTTTGTATGAGAGTTCTTTTGGCTTACACAACTAAGAAGAGGAAAACTGTTTTCAGCCTCCACCCTTGTGTGTATTCCCCCATTGTGCAAGCAAGAAAGCTACAAGTGAGACTCCTTCCTTCTCTCCCACAATCTTGACATGGTATCAGAGCCTTGTTCATGGTAAGGAGCTCAAGAAAGCAAGCCAAGCTCGCGGTGGTCTGGTAAGAGGAGCAGTGTTGCTTTCATTTTCTATTTTGGGAGCAGATCTCTGCAGGTAGCACAACCGAAAATTGCAAGAGTGCATTGTCTCAGGTTGAGACGCCCTTCGCGGTGAAGCAAGAGGGTAGTATATGCTGCGGGAGAGAGCTTTAGCTCCTGGCGACCCTGTTTTTTTGATTTGAGGCCATTTCGGGGCCTGTTTTGAAGGCGGAAGTTTTCTGCATGCACTCAGGAAAAGGCCCTGTTTTATGCTGTGCGACCACTGTTCTACAGGTCGGTGAAAAGTTACCATAGAGATTGCATCGTATGCTTGTGTGCAGAGACATTAGGAGTTACAGAATCATCCCTGTTGCCTGTTGATGCAAAATCGTCACTAGGAAGTGACTGTGTGGTCAAATACCACTTTCGCCAGTTTTGCAGATTTGCCCTTGTGAGGGTGAAGCTGTGTTTTTTGCAGTGACAGAATTTTTTGCAGTATTCTGTAATGGCATCTGATTCTCTCTCACAGATTGTCACTGAAAAGCTTGACAAGAACAACTTCCAAGCATGGAAGTTTAGAATGACGAATTTCCTTATGGGAAAAGGATATTGGGAATTTGTTGCAGGAAATGAAGAAGAACCAGTTCTTCCTGATGTTCCCAATCAACAACAAATGCAGGCATTTAAAGCATGGCATGAGAGAGCCAGGAAAGTTATGTACTGGCTGTCTATCAGTATTTCAGACTCTATGATTGTGCATATTCAGGATGCAAGTACGCCAAAGGAGGCATGGGATACTTTGTCAAAAATGTATAGCACAAATACTCAAGCCAGGAAAATGCAGCTCAAGCAAGAGTTGCATAATGTGCAAAGAGAAAATATGAGCATCAATGACTACCACATGAAGGTGAAGAAGATTGCAGATGCACTTGCTTCCATTGGGTCGCCAGTGGAAGATGATGATTTAGTTTCTGTGACCTTGAATGGTCTAGGAAAGGATTATGCACAGTTTCGGACATCCATTTCCGTCCGTGAAAGATTTCCTGATTTTGAGGAGTTGATTGCTCTTCTAATCTCTGAGGAGCAGAGAAATGGTGGTGCATCTTCTTCAGGAGGAACTTCAAAAGAAGCTGTCTTCTACTCAAATGCTGGAAGAGGTAGAGGCAGAGGTAGAGGAGGCCGATTTGGAGGCCGTGGTAGAAATCAGAATATGCAGCAAACTCAAGAAAACCAGTCCTATGGAGGAGGACGTGGTAACTCTAGAGGCAGGGGGAGCCAAAGAGGTCGTGGTGGATGGCAAAGAGGTCAAAATGCAAACAGTAATGTTGAATGTTACTACTGTGGTAAAATGGGTCATATGGCTAAAGACTGCTATAAAAAGCAGAATGACATCATGAATGGAAAACTGCAACAAGGAAATTATGCATCTTCTAGTAGACAGGGTGATGACAGAAATGAGCATTTGTTCATGGTGCAGCACATGAACAATTCTGTGACAAGTGCAGAAGAAAGCAATGATGTATGGTATGTTGACTTAGGTGCATCAAACCACATGACAGGTCATGCAGAATGGATGGAGGATGCAAGGAAAATGGAAAAACCAGGATTCGTGGAGACTGGTGATGATACTGCACATCCTATTGTGCAGATTGGAAAAATTCCCTTGTCTATGCAGGATGGGAAAAAGAAATACCTGTCCGATGTATTTCATGTCCTGAATATCACCAAGAATCTGGTTTCTGTTGGTCAAATGGTTGAGCAGGGCTTGCAGGTCAGATTTAATCCTCATGGATGCTTTGTTGAGGATATGAAAAATAAAGGTCGCTTGATAGCAAAAGGAAAGAAGAAGGGCAGAATGTTTACGTTGGATGCAGACATGTCTGAATTGAGTGCAGCAATGTTTGCACATGGGACCGGTGTAGTTGCAGATATTGATATCTGGCATAAACGCATTGGTCATGTTAATGTACAGCGACTTAAATCAATGCAGGCCCAAAATATTGTTGCAGGATTGCCAAAATTCAAGGTTGCAGAAATGCATAAGGTATGTGAAGCCTGTCAGTTTGGAAAACAGGCAAGGAAACCATTTCCTAGACATGTTCAAGAGAGTGAGAAGCCATTGGAATTAATCCACTCTGATGTGTGGACTACTAAAGCTGCATCTCTTGGAGGCTATCATTATTTTGTCACTTTTATTGATGACTATAGCAGAAAAGTTTGGGTGTATTTTATGAAAAAGAAAAGTGAAGTTTTTGGGCATTTCAAAACCCTTAAAGCTATGGCTGAAAAAGAAACAGGTCTGCAAATAAAATGCCTAAGGTCAGATGGAGGGGGAGAGTACCTCTCAAATGAGTTTGCAAAGTTCTTGCAGGAGCATGGCATAAAGCAACAGCAGTTATACCCCACAACAAAATGGAATTGCAGAAAGGGAAAACATGCATATTGGAGAGGTATCTCGTGCCATGCTCAATGAAAAAGACTTGCCAGATTTTTATTGGGCTGAAGCAGTTGCTACAGCAGTCTACATAATGAACAGGACTCCCACTGCAGCAATACATGGAATGACTCCAGAGGAGAGGTATACTGGTAGGAAACCAGATATTTCTCATTTGAAAATTATTGGTTGCATTGCCTATGTACATGTGCCAGATGAGCTGAGATCCAAGTTGGATCCAAAAGCTGAGAAGTGCATCTTTATTGGTTACTCTCTACAGCAAAAAGGGTATAGATGCTATAACCCTTCTACTCGTAAGTTTACAGTGAGCAGAGATGTTGTTTTTGATGAGATGAGTAGCTGGTATAAACCAGTAAATGTGATTGATGATGTAGATGCACAAAATGGTAATGCTGCACAGAATTCACAGCAGCAGTCACAAAATATTAGTGGACCTGGAGCGTCCTCTAGCAGTGGTTCACATTCTTCGCCATGGACAGGCAGATTGAGATCAGGAGAATCTTCTCAAAGCAATGCAGATAGTGGTATGCAGGTATTACGAAAAGGAAAAGAGAAGGTTGATCAGCCCATGTTTGATGTGAATGCAGGTCACTCTTATGTGGATGGTGAATCCAGTGGCTCAGAACAGAGCATTGATGATGAGTTGGGTATTCCTTCTATTGTTACACTTGGAGTAAGGAAGACCAGGGATGTTTTGAGAGCACCTGGGAGTGAACCTACTTTGCGCAGGTCTACGAGAGCTAGGTATCCTGTGGATAGGCTGAAATATGATGGATTTACAGCCATTCACTATGCATATATGGTCAAAGTGATACAGGAACCAGAACCCACATCTTTTGAGCAAGCCATGGGAAAAGAAAAATGGAAGAAAGCCATGGATGAAGAAATGGATGCCTTGGAAGCAAACGCTACGTGGGAATTGGTACCTTTGCCTAAAGGTAAGAATGCAATTGGCTGTAAGTGGGTTTATAAGGTGAAGCACAATGCAGATGGTTCTGTGAACAGATACAAGGCAAGATTAGTAGTCAAGGGGTATGCACAAACATATGGCATTGACTATGAAGAAACATTCAGTCCGGTTGCAAGGATGGCAACCGTAAGAGCAGCCATTGCTATGGCTGCATCAAAGGGATGGTCTTTACATCAGATGGATGTAAAGAATGCCTTCTTGCATGGTGATTTGCAAGAAGAGGTCTATATGGAGCAGCCACCAGGTTATGTGCATGCTGTTCATCCTGAGTTTGTTTGCAGGTTGAAGAAAGCCTTGTATGGCTTGAAGCAAGCACCTAGAGCATGGTCTGACAAGATAGGACAATATCTTGTCACTATTGGCTTTCAGATTTCCAAGGCAGATTTCTCACTTTATGTGAGAAAAACAGAGAAAGGTATTATGCTACTTGTCATTTATGTTGATGATTTGATTATGACAGGTGACAGTGATGAAGATATCCTTCATGTGAAAATGCTATTGAAGCAGAAGTTTGAGATGAAGGATTTGTGAGAGATGCGTTATTTCTTGGGCATTGAGGTGATTAGATCACCAAGTGGGATACAGCTCTTGCAGAGGCAGTATGGATTGGACATGCTATCCAAATATGGGATGACAGGCTGTAAGCCTATTTCAGTTCCTTTGGAGCAGAATGTGAAGCTGAGCGCAGATGCAGGTGAGCTTCTGGAAGACCCTACTATGTACAGACGCATAGTAGGAAGCTTGATTTATATGACTATTACCAGGCCAGATTTGAGCTATGCTGTTGGATTGGTAAGTCAGTTTATGCAGGCTCCAAGGAAATCGCATTTGGATGCGACTAGACGCATACTTAGGTATGTGAAGTCCACATTGCAGTATGGACTATTTTATGAGACTGGGGTTCAGATACAGCTGCATGGATACACTGATGCTGATTGGGCTGGTAGTATTTCTGATAGATGATCTACCAGTGGATATGTGTTCTCTTTTGGGAGTGCTGCAGTCACTTGGAGCAGCAAGAAACAGCCTACAGTTGCCTTGTCGAGCACAGAGGCTGAGTACAGGGGTGCAGCAATGGCTGCATGTGAGGTAGCTTGGTTGCATAAGCTACTTTACGATATGCATCAGTCTACAGATGGGCCAGTTGTCATTTATTGTGGCAACATGAGTAGTATACACTTGGCAAATAACCCAGTCTATCATGCTAGAACAAAGCACATTGAGGTGCATTATCACTATGTGTGGGAGAGGGTTTTACTAGGTCTTATTGATCTAGTTTATGTCAGCACAGAGGATCAGGTAGCTGACATATTTACGAAGGCATTGGGCGCAGAGAAGCTGCGCAAGTTCAGAGACCTGCTTGGTGTGCAGGAATTGGGATTGAGCTCGAGGGGGAGTGTTGAGATATCAAGCTCCACTCGTGATACGCCAGGGTGACCGTTGTGTATTTATGTCACCGACTTGTCAGTTGCAGACGCGGTTGGTACACCGCCCATGAATAATAGCTACATGTTAGCTATCCTTATCTACTCTAGTTCGTGGCTCAGTTAGTATGCCACCTTAGTTAGTTGAGTTTGGTTTGAGACCCATATATAGGGTTCTTCTATTTCTTTGTATGAGAGTTCTTTTGGCTTACACAACTAAGAAGAGGAAAACTGTTTTCAGCCTCCACCCTTGTGTGTATTCCCCCATTGTGCAAGCAAGAAAGCTACAAGTGAGACTCCTTCCTTCTTTCCCACAATCTTGACATGGGAGGCATGTACTAGAAAAGCATAGTGGACTTGAAGTCAAGCTTGCTCTAGTCAAAGTTGGAGGGTTCTATTGAGGCCAAAGATAGCTTTCATGTCGCTGGAGGTGGGGAGTAGAGAGGGGGCCTTTTGATGCACCATCCATGGGGAGATATAGTTGATCCTACACATATTGGGGGATGAGATTATAGGTATGTTCTCCCACTTCAACTTAAGGGCCATAGTGTAGCTACACTAAAGGATAGATTTAGCCTCGAAGCACGGACTAGGGTGCTTTCCCATGGCAGTTCAAGGAAGGCACCAAGGTGTAGGTTGTGCACCCAAGGCCTGATAGCCTCCTTGTGGTCTAGGAGCACTTGGATAACCTTGTTGAGATGAAGAATGAAGGTGAGCATGGTTGTCAAATGGCAAAAAATAAGAACTGACAAGAATGTAAGATAGATACATGGGTTGAGAGTACAAAGGGGCAATGATAACAATAGAAAAAACAATGAAGAGAAATTTAATGAGAAAATCTCTTTGAAGGGGGCTTGATGCATGAAGGTTGAGGCATTTGAATATGGCTGATGCGTGTGTGCCACATCAGCCTTTGTGACCACCAGGAATTATGGATGATATGTACTTCTTAATACATCATATCAATGCATGTAATAGAGACCAGGCTAGAATATAACGAAAGACATTTAAGGGGGCCACGCCACTATAGGTAGTGGATTTGTGATGATTAAATTAAATCTAGATTACAACAAACATTGGGATTTTGAGATCAAACCGAGAATAATTAGAATTGTGCATGGACAGAGCCACTTCTAGGTCTTGAGGGAAATCCAAAGTGATTGAAAAATAGCAGATCAATCCATCCACATAGTAGTGCCACAATAAGAATTAGTTGATTGGGTGTGGAAGGAGATTTCCATGTAAATAAGTAAGGTAAAAAGAATTACATGGGGTTGTGTGAAAAATCCAAAATGGGCCCCATCACATCTTTAGTTTGCTGGGAAGCTTGCCATTTGACTCTTGAAGACAATACTACTTGTCCTCACTCAAAGAGCTACTTCTTGGACATGTGATCTTCTTGGAGTTTCTACTAGAACTAAACTTTGGAAAATAGGTAGGAAATTTGAATCTGATCTTTGTCTAATTTTGCTAGTCTCTCAAAACAGGAGGGATCCCTATAAAAGAAGTCAATCTTCCACAACAATCTAGAATCTAGAACTATCTAGAGGTATGAATATCTCGATGCAAAATGCAAGGTTTGTAAGGGATAAGACTTGTTGCTACTTTAAAGGACGTGTAGTAAGACCATAATGTCACTAGGAGCTTGATATCCCAATCTTTCTTGTGTTGCTCTACTAGGTTGGCAAGAATTTTGCATAGGTTCTTGTTAGTTGATTTTACTGGGCTATTTTCTTGTGGATAGTATGGAGAGGATTTCTTTTGAATGACCATGAAGAAGGTACTTGTATGCTTAATGATTTGATTGATAAAGTGGCTACCTCAATAACTCACCAATTCTATCGCGAAACCATAGTGAGTGAAGATATCCTTGAATAGGCATTTACCTACCACTTGAGGCAAATTGTTCAAAAGTTCCCAAGCTTCTACCTACTTAGTGCATTAATCCATTGCAATGATGATATACCTAGTTTTGGTGTAAGATGTCGTAGGTTTGATAGGACCTTATGCAAGAAGGAATAACCAATCCTAGTGAGAGAAAGGACTTGACCAAGTCACTAGCAAGAATCATAATTTTTGACAAACGTACAAGCATCTCCATGCATGGTAGGCCACCATAATCCTACTTGTTGAATTTTTCTAATAGTAACATCAACTGTAAAGTGACCTTTTGCAATTCCTTGATGAGATTCTTTGATCAAAACATCTTGCTCTATGGGAACAATCACATGCTACAACACTCTAGACAATGTCTGATCGAAAAGCTAGTCCAAGATAGATACAAAACATTGGCTCCAAAAAAGAGCCAATCATTTGTACTAGTCCATAAAAATGTGGTTCGAGACTTGTCCTAAGTCTAGGAAGACTTGCATTTCCTTGTACCAAGTCTAGGGAGGATTAGATGGATCAAGTCCTAGATTGTTAGCTACTAAGGAAAACAATTGAGCATTCGAAAAGTCATCCTCTTGAGGCAAAGGATGTATGTGAGCATGGTTGTCAATGGCGAGAAGTAAGAAACGACAGAGAAGGTAAGACAATGATAGATGAAGTGTGTTGAGAGCATCAAGTGGCGATGATAAGAATAGAAAACACAATGAGAAGAAAGATGATGAGAAACTTGCTTTTGAGGGGTCTTGATACATGGTGGTTGAGGTTTTTGAATGTGCCCAATGCATATGTGTCACATCCATGAGGAATAATAAGTGCTCCACACTTCTTGATACATCATACCATTATTGATATAATAGTGATTGGGCTTGAATATGATGAAAGACATTTATGAGGGGCCATGTCACCATAAGTGGTGGATTCAAGATTAAATTCAATTTGGACTCCCACAACCATTGGAGTTTTGGAATCAAAGTGGGAATAATCATAACTTTGTATGGATGAAGCCACTTTAGGTTCTTCAGGGCACTCTGGAGTGATTGAAAAATGGCATGCCGAGCCAATTGTATAGTAGCACCACACTTCGAATCTGTTGACTAGGTGTGGAATGAGATTTCACTATAAATTAGGTACGTAAAAAGAATTAGATGGGGTTGTGTAAGAAATCCAAAATGGGCTGCTTCATCACATCTTTAGTTTACAGGGAAGCTTGCCCATTCGAGTCTTGAAGACCGCAAGCTCTTGTCCTTGCTCGAAAAGCTGCTTCCTAGAGAGGCAATCCACATGGTGTTTCTACTGGAACTGGACTTCAAAAAATATTGAATCCAATCTTCTCTAGCTTTGCTAGTCTCTCAATATGAAACGGGAGAGGGATCCTTGCAGACGAAGGTGATCTTCCATAGCAATCCAAAGACTAGAGACTATGAATTCTAGAGGTGTGATTGCCTTGATGCCAAATGCAAGCTTGTAAGGTGTCTAGCTTGTTGCCATCTAGAAGGAAGTGTGGTAGCCCATAATGCCACTAGGAGCTTGGTATCCCAATATTTCCTATGTTGCTCTACAAGCGTAGTAAGGATTTTTCATAGAGTCTTATTGGTTGATTCAACCTAGCTATTTGTTTGTGGGTAGTATGGAGAGGATTCCTTATGTATGAGCATGAAAAAATTAATCACATGCCTAATGACCTTATTAATAAAGTGACTATCATGATCACTCACCAATTCTACTAGGAAACTACAGTGGGTGAAGATATCCTTGAATAAGCACTTAGCCACTGCCTAAGCTGAACGGTTCAGGAATGTCCAAGCTTCTACCCACTTAGTGTAGTAATCCGTTGTAGTGAGGATATTTCTATTTTTGGTGTAATATATTGTAGGTTTCATAGGAGCGACAAAATCAAGGAAAAAATCTTGTCCCCAATTTTAAAAGGACTCGAATGGCAAGATTGGATGATGTGGTAATCAATATAGAGAAAGGGGTTGACCGAGTTGTTAGCAAGAATCACACTTCCTGACAAATTTGTGAATGTTTGGTAGGCCACCATAATACTACTTGTTGAATTTTCTTGATAGTGACATCAACCTCAAAGTGACCTCCTATAATTCCTTGATGAGATTCTTCTGTCACAACATCTTGCTCCATGGGGAGAACCATGTGCTATAGCACTTCGGATGGGGTTTGATGGTAAAGATGGCCTAGGTCAAACTCAAAACACTATCTTCAGAGAGCCAATTGTTTGTGCTAGTCCATCAGAATGTGGTCGAGGAATTTTCCTGAGTCCATGAAGACCAACGTCTTCTTGCACCATGTCTAAGAAGGGTTAGTGGGATCATGTTTTGGACTATAAGTTGTGCAACATAAAAAAGTTGAGCATCTGAGAAGTCATCTTTGACTCTTGAAGGGGGTTCTCCAAAATGCCAATGAACTTGCCCCAAAAGCTGCAATCTAGTGGATGAGGAATCTAGAATTGTAGCTTGCATAATGGCAATCACCTTGTGGGGGTCCATAGCAATGCCATTCCTAAAATAACATGGCCCAATAAAACCCCACCTTTTATAGCAAAAACATTGTTTATGGGGTTAAGACAGAGACTTACTTCCTAGCATTGGGTGAAGCAGAGTTGAAGGTGATGCAAGTGGAGGAGTATTGTGTTGCCGAAGACACTAAAGTCATGTAGAAATACCTACATGAAGTTGGTTAAGTAGGGCCCGAAGATTTCCTACATATCCCATTAGAAAGAGGTTAGAGCATTCTTCAAGCCAAACCACATCACAATATAGACAAAGATGCTCCATGTTGTAATAAAGGTAGACTTGGATTGATCTTTTAGAGCAAGCTGGACTTGATTGTATCACTCAAGCCATCCAAAAAGGAATTCATTTCCTAGCCAACGGCCTCTTCTAGAATACTATTGAGGTATGGCATCGGAAATGGGTTCTTGATAGTGGAAACATTCAATTTCCTGTAATCCACATAGATCCTTAAAATTTTTTCCTTTGGGATTATGACAATTTGGAAAACCCATTCTTCTCAATCCACTGGAGCAATGAATTTGACTCAAAGGAGTCGATCTAGCTCTTATGTTACCAATTTTTCAATGTACGGATTCATGCGATACCTCTACATCGCGATGAGAATAGCATCTAGTTTGAGCGGAATCAAGTGCTGATAGAACCTATAGCATAATCCCATGTAGATACATCTTTAAATTTGGTTAGGAGAGCAATGAGATGGTCTTGGAACTCACACTACAATTGAACACTAATCTTTACCAGCTTGGTTTTTTTCAAACCAAGATAAACTATAGAACGTGCATCATCCATGAGCCTAGTCACCTTTTACATGTGTGCTTTAAACTCACTTTCCTATTTGAGCACTTCTACTACATCTACTTCAACTATAGCCATAGCTTGAGCCACTTCTTGTTCAAAGTCTGGAATCGGGATTTCCATACCTTGGGAACATTGATCATGTGTTTAGGATAAAGTGGGAGTATGGATCCAAGCATTGTTGACTAATTTGCATTATATCCATAAGACAAAATGGTTCCAAATATACATTGGTTGCTAGGAAGGCAGCTTCCTCATAATCATCCAAGCCATTCACCATGTTGACATTGGTTTGCAAGCTGTTAATGGAGGTGGAATTCTATTTAAAAAGATTCCAAAAAATTTTCACATGAGAAAATTATTAGTTGGGTCACAATCCCACTTATGATTGACCTAGGATTGCCTCCTAAATAGGGCTATTAGAGTAAGGAGTAATCCTCACCCGCATGCTCCATATTTAGCACTATTAAAGAAATTAGGAATGGAACACTTGCTACTTCCATTAAGACTGAGTGGATAATTCCAAGAGGCCGCACTCTTTGCTAATTTGCCATGTAGACCAAAAAGGGAATCAGTTCGCAATTTATACTCTTGAGCCATTGTCAATCAAGTCATTATCAATTACTCGACGTTTGTGTTGAAGAGAAATTACCTAAATACTGGGGTTTGGAAATGGTCCTAGAGGGAAAACATTGTCAATTACTCAGCCTTTGTATCGAAGAGAAATTACCCAAATATATGCGGGGTCATGTGGTTTGACGCTCGAGAGTCAATGTACCATCTGTCATCTCTATCATGTCTCGATGCATTTTTAGATACATGCTGCATGGCAAAGAGTCTATCAACTGACTCATCATGAGCACCACTGGAAGATGCATAGTGCCCATGCTGTCTGCCCTTTGCCTTCATATCTCCTTGCTTCTTGTAAGAATCCTTTGCAATATGCCCATACCGGCCACAATAATGGCAGTCCTTGTCCCTGTTGGACTGATCAGACGACTGCCATGAACCAGAACCACCACCTCTACCTTGAGGTGATCTCCCCCTGCCTCTAAACCCACCAGATCCACGCTGGCCTTGTGTATTTGCACCATGCCAATTACTCTGCTCTGCTGCTGCTGTCCACAAGTATTACGAGTGTCACCACGACCTCGAAATGAACCACGACCTCTAGATCCTCTGCCACGCTGGCTAGAGTACAACACGGTGTCTCTACTCTGAGATGCACTAGAACCTATATTCAAACCAAGTTTGACTTCCTCATGCAGCAACAAAGCAACTAGCTCTTCCCAGCTAGGGGGCTCTTCTCTGAAAGAAATGGAAGTGTCAAAAGCTTTGTACTCTTTGCCTAAGCCATTCAAAGCAACAGCAATCATATCATCTTCTGATACACTTGAGCCAATAGTAGCAAGTTGATCAGCTATGGTCTTAATCTCCGTGGTATATGTCTGGATGCTCTTGCCATTCCTAGACATGTTGTTGAACTGTTGTTTCAACTGGATCTTTCTTGCATGTGTCATGGTTCCATAATTTTTCATCAGTATGTCCCAAGCATCCTTCGGAGTCTCACATCCAATGATTTGAATTACCATAGCATCAGATATACATAAGGAAAACCAATGCAACACCTTGCATGCTCTTTCATTCCATAGCCTGTAGGCTCTTTTCTGTTCATTTGTTGGATTGTGTGCAGGCAACTCAAGAGCAACTTCATCTCCTGTACATAAATCCCAATAACCTCTGCCAACCAAAAAGTTTTTCATTCTGAATTTCCATAATGTAAAGTTCTTATTATCCAACTTCTCTCCAACTATCTGAGTGATATTGTCAGTTCCATGTGCATTAGCCATGATGCAATAGACTGTCTATCAAGTGCCTGACTCCCTGCAGTCCAATAAGTATGACTAAGTTCAGTCCGTAACAGTTTATGACAGTTTTCTGCACTAAATTGCAGAAAAAAACCAAGGTATTTCAGCCCATTGACACCCCAAAAAAACCCTCAAACAAGTGGTCTCAACTGTAGATATAACTGTCAATACATAAGCTACGTGTTTGCTTCAGCTTAAGCTTATGTAACCTCACTGCTAGGGTACATACATGCAGTCTGAAAATTGTAAACTGTGAGTAACCAGCAGCAATTTCAAGTCCAAAACTGAGTGGTAATCATGTCATACATGTTCCAAAATCTCCTAAGTAGCTGCTAGTACATTTGGCAGTCAAGACATGATCATAAGGGCATAGAACAGTGCATAACCAGCACATACAAGTGTCAACAAATTCAGTTTCAGGTTGCAGTCAACCAGAATTCAGCATACCAAGCTCCAAGCAGCTCCAAAATGTCTTTTGACCATGTCATACATTTACTTTGTAGTGGCAAGTTCAATACATGAGCATCTGAGTAGGCATAGACAACCTGTCTTCATTGACCAATGGCATAAACCTCATGAGTTGTTTGTAATTAACCAGGACAGTGTAACTGCATTTATTTCAGCTTCAAAATTCAGTTTTCAATGATGCTCATTGCTTGCTTCAATTCTCCATGCATTCAGCATGTATAGCCAGTTCATATAGATGATGGAACCCCCAAGATGACCTGTATTGCTTCAGTAATGCACAATACTTGTCATTGATTGTGTATGACAGTTTTCAGCCTGTCATTGATTTTTAGATCTGAGTATTCTGTCATTGACTGTGTATGAGTCCACGATTTTCAGAAGGCAGTCCAAGCTGATTCCTTCCTTTGACTATGGCTTCATTTGCAAGTGTCCAACTTCTTCCTCATTCCTTACTTCCATCTCCTTTCCACTGCAAGTTGTCATGCCCATTCTCCCACAGCCTCATGGATGAAGCTCTGATACCATGTTAAAAAAGTAGAGAGAGAGAAAGGGAAAGACTCCATATCCATGAGCCTTCAGGCTCTCAAGCTCATTCCTTCATTTCCACACACTAAACTAAAAAGCACACACGCACTACAAGATAAAGTGACCTAGTGTAAATGTAGACTAGACTGACTAACTCTAGTCAGGTCACTGACTGACTACTAACCCGAATTATTTAATGTAGTCACATGTAGACAGCTGTACACACTAGCTGTCATAGATGTCGGTCATAGATGAAGACACACTGACGGTGAGCTTGATTTCTAACAGGTGCCACCCTAGATCAGCATTGTGTTTTTCCTAGGTTGCTTCTAGCTTTGCACCTATTCCTCTCGTACCACTCCCATAGTCTCTAGGCAGTGTAATCCTCCTCATGACCATAGGGCAATGGAAGGGCATTACTTGAACTACTCCTAGCTCAAATCTCAAGCCAAATAGTTCATTGTGGTGGTTGCATAGAGTAAAAAGTCACGCCCCTATTTCTGCAATCCTAATCCACCATAGCTTCTTTATCTCAGGCTCTTTTCCCACTTTATTTTCTCACTAGTTCTAGCACATTCAAGGTTCTGTCACTCATGTCTGAAGTTTCCAACAAGCCAAACCTCAGGAAGAAGATTTGGAGCAACCCACCTGAATTCAAGCAGTCCACTTGAAGATCAAGAAGACCACCTGAAATTAGGCAACATCAAGCCTCGAATCTGTTGAAAAGACGCGGGATCTAGAGCATGGCAATGGCTATGGTGGATTGAAGAGGAAGATTAAGCTCATGATGACATAAACACGACTTGACCTGTTACACAAGTGAATTAGGTTCCAAGATTGAGACTTGGACTCAGAAACACAATCTTGTGTATAAGACTGACAATGACCAAGACACTAACTGAAATGGGAAATCATCATGATATTGCATTCATCATATATTCAAAAGTGGTAGTCAAGTACAATGCTTGATAGTTGTTGGATGGGTAGCAGTTTCCCTTTCTGTGCATATGGGATTCAATGTGCCTACATGTCCTAAGCCCAGAATTGCCTCATACAAAGAGGCCATAGTGGGTGTGATTGCAAATATCTCAACACCCCTCCTCAATCACAACCAGAAAGTACAAAGTGTGTAGAGGCTTTAGTGAGAGCAACACCTTCAAAGTGTGGGCACACCATAAACATGGCAAAACACTAGAGGCTGTCGCAAAAAGGCTAAGTGTGGGTACCACAAACATGGTGGACATCCATAGGCTATAACAGGGGCCTCACAAAGTGTACAGAGGTTGTGGTACAAGGCTATGATAGGATCATTTTGGGCTAGGCAATACAAGGCTAAAAAAGTCAATAAAAAATTGGGCCAAGGACCGTGAGGTCCTTGCAGTTTTCAGCATTTCTTTTTATATAGATCTTCAATTCATTACAAGTGTTCTTGTTGGTGTAGTCCAACTTGCTCTTTTTGATCTTGTACCTGTTCTTCACTTTCCTTGTAGCTTCAGTCTTCATGTCCATATCCCACTCATGCAAAGACATCTCATTCTTTGGCATGTTGAGTAGAGTGTCTAGAGCATCTTCAAGGTCTTCATATAAGATCATTGATTGCTCTTTGATGTAGGAAGCTCCAACATTACCTACAAGTGATGCAAGCAAGACTTCTATGTACTGCAAGTGAGCAGCTCCAACATTGCTTGCAAGTGATGTAGGCAGCTCCAACATTACCTGCAAGTGATGCAAGCAAGACTTCTATGTACTGCAAGTGAGCAACAAGAGTAATGTTGCTTTGCATTTGCATTAAGATATTCTTGTTCGTCATTGTCATGACCAAGGATCAGCACTAAATCAACTCCAGAATTCTCAAATTTTATCAGTGGAAGAGTAGATTATAGTGTGTTAAGAGACAGAAATAATGACAGTGTGAAAACAAACTATGTAAATACTATGTCTAAGTTGATGTCAAACTTGAATCTTCTTACTTCAGGGTCGTTGATACTTCTTCGATATTTCCAAGTCTTTCCCCTCCTTGATTTGATGTCTCAAGACAGTAGATCAGAGTGGCAATGGGTTGCTCCAAGTGGCAAGAGAGAGAAAATGATGAGATTTTTGAGCTTAGGTGAAAATGGCTATGGAGTCACAGTTAGGGTTTCTGATAGTGGCTTGGTTTTTTTGACATTGCAGGAGCAATACTTGATGATTTTTGAAACTTTTTTTATGAAAATGAAGCTGACTTGATGCTCTATCAAAGCCCTATGAGCATCTTGAAGATTGGTTACAGCTCGCATCAGGCGCAAAAGGGCGAAATGTAGACATACACATTTTTGTCAATGATCTAAAAAATTCGTAATGCCACAGCCAAGGGGCAGTAATGTCAATGATTTCTGTGATGGAAAGCTGCATCTTGAGTTGAGAATGATCCTCTAGAAGAAAGCAAGACGAGATATGCTTTGTATTGAGAGATCCAGGGACTCCAAGCAGGGTATGTCCTGCAGGTCACAGTTTCAAGCTATGGCAGTGACAGAATTTTTACAATGTTGAGCCTATGGTTGCTTGATGTCAGCGATTGAGGTGACAAGGAGAAGCTTTGGAAGCAGGGCAATATTTTCTAGAAGGAATCTCTAGAATATTTGACTTATGGAGTGAGATATAAGAGCTTCAAGCTGAGAGGGTGCAACTGGCTATGGCTGCCATGGAAGCTCACTTGAAGGTAGAGTTGAGAGATGAAGTCATGGGCTAGAACTGAGCTGAATAGAGTTGAAAAGGGACTGAGAGAGAGTAGAGAAGAGATAGGTAAGTTGAGCCATGCCTAATTGGGCTTTGATATCATGTTGAAAAGATCCGGGATCTAGAGCATGGCAGTGGCTATGGTGGATCGAAGAGGAAGATTAAGCTCATGATGACATAGACATGACTTGACCTGTTACACAAGTGAATTAGGTTCCAAGATTGAGACTTGGACTCATAAACACAATCTTGTGTATAATATTGACAATGACCAAGAAACTAATTGAAATGGGAAAGCATCATGTATTGCATTCATCATATATTCAAAAGTGGTAGTCAAGTACAATGCTTTATAGTTGTTGGATGGGTAGCAGTTTCCCTCTTTGTGCATATGGGATTCAGTTTGCCTGCATGTCTTAAGCCCAAACCAGCCTCATACAAAGAGGCCATAGTGGGTGTGATTGCAAATATCTCAACAGAATCAAGCTAGTATCTTTTGATACTATTTTTCTTGTGTCTCTTGGCACATTGAAGTATAACTCTATTTGCTGGATATTCTCAATTATATGAAGCTCATTTCCATCATAGGAATGACCAAAATCAAGTATTTTATGAGGATGCTTCTCATGAAGAGTGACATAGTCATTGTTTCCCACTTCAACTACATGGAAGACTTGTTTGACCTACTTGTAGGAAGAAATGTAGCTGCCAATACTAAAGTGCAATCAATGATCTTATTTGAAGATTTTGAAGACATTTTTGTTGCCTCAAGTATGATGGTACCTTTGATTGATTGGGGGAACATGAAGACTAATGCAAGCAAAGTCAATAAAAAAGAACATCATGAAGAAGACTAGAAAGACCATAGAGAGAAGACCAAGAAAAAGAAGGCCATGAGGACAAAAAGAGCATAAAAGAAATCAAAGTGGACTACATCAAAGAAGAGGACAAAGGAAATAAGATTTGTTATGATGAAGAAAACCATAAGGGCCTATCGGTCCTTGACCCAAATTTTTACTAGACTTTTTTGTTGTATGTACTTGCCTCTAATGCTCCTTTCATAAGCCATGAAAAAATCCGCATGTAACCTATGCATAATAGTCTCTACACAATTAGTGAGGCCTTGTAATAGCCCCTAGATGTTAGCCATGGTTTTAGTACCCACACTTAGCCTTTTCTACGACAACCTGTGGATGATTACCATGCTTATGGCATACCCACACTTAGCAAGATTCTACTCATGACAGCCTCTATACACTTAGTGCCTTTTCACGATTGTGATTGAGGAGGGGTGTTGAGAGTTTGGCAATCACACCCGTTTGTATGCCTCTTTGTATGGAGCTGTAAGGCAAGAGACATGTAACCAGTCCTGAATCCCATATGCACAATGAGGCAGAATGCTATTATCCAACTACTATAAAGAATTGTACTTGACTATCACTTTCAAGAGAGTTGAATGCAATATATAATGATGATTTCTTCTTTCAGATAGTGTCATTGTCATTGTCAGTCTCCTACACAAGATTGCGTTTATGAGTCCAAGCTTCCATCTTAGAACCTAATTCACTTGTGTAATAGTCAGTCCATTGTCTATGTCATCATGAGTCTTGTATTCATCTTCCGACCTCCATAGCTCCTGCCATACTCTAGATTTGTCTTTCTAATATAGTATGTGATTTAGAACTAGTTGGAGCCATCTATGAAGAAGACTAGGACTTAGCTTCTGATACTGGCTAGTTCCCTTCCACCCACCTAGATATCGCCTCTAAATAAAGAGTTGACTATGAATGTTGCATCGCAATCGGTGTTCCTTTGGTACCTTCTGCTCTCACGGGTGTTGGCTATTAAGCAAGAGTCAACTCGGGATTTTGCATAGCTATTGATGTTTCTTTGATTCCTTTCACTCTAGTGGGCCATGAATCTGGTGCAAGAATTGACAACAGTGGATGCCTCATTTTCGTTGGTTCCTTTCCCATCCACTTTTCCACTTGGTGGCATGCTTTCTCTTATTTTTCCCATGAAATTTATGTAGGCTTCTATGCTATACCTTTGAGCTTTTTTCATAACCGAGCAACCACATTTACTTCTAGCTTAGGTAGCTCTTTGATTTCCACTGTGTTTTTAGATGGCAAGGGATTTTGATATTGAAATTTTCACTTTTGAGCATCATATTGTTGGGCTTCTAGACACTCAATCTCTAATGTCCTCCCTGCATGCAAAATAAATATTGTTTGTAGTATGATGGGTGGTAATTTTCTCCTTTGCCTCCTCGATTCCTGTTGGGTGTAAGCAACTATCGGTGCCACTACTGTAGATGGAATAGGGGCTTTCCAATTGGCAAGCTATACTCCTCTCGTGCCTTACTAGTTTGGAGTTGCACTCCTCTGCCTTGACAAGTTACACTTCTCCTATGCCTTGGTAGTTGGTAGGCTGCACTCCTGTTGTGCCTTGCCATGCCCCAATATGTCCCATGTGACTCTTGATATTGTTTCAACAAACCTCCGTATATTGTGAGTAGCTATATGGAAAATGCTACACCATCATTGATTGAGACTCCAATGGGGGTTGCTAGATGATCTGTATTGTTGCACTTGGTACACCAAAGTGTTTTGGCAGCATGTTTGCAAGCGCCCTTTGAGGATTTGTGGTCCTTGTCCTTCATCTTGGACTTTATGAGCTTTTGACATTCCTCATTCTCACAGTCCTCTTCCTCACTGCTACTCTCTTCATCTAGGTCCACATTGAAATACAAGTCACTAGATTTTTGATGATGGAGTTTGTTAGCAAATTTAGCCAATTTATTTCCTTTTTTTGACTTCTCCTTAGCCAAAAAAATTTCAATGAAATGTGAACATTGTGCTAATAGAAATATTTAAAGTTATGACAAGACAAATCTTTTGAAGCCAAAGCTTTATGGATATCTCGGTTAAATCCTTACACATATAGTGAGTGTAACATTTCACTAATAGATTGTGTCTTTGGAGACATTGTTTCTCTTAGGAATTTGAATTGACATGTACAGCTTTGGGCTATAGCATTGCATTGCTTGAGACTATGGAATCTCTCCAACTTTTGGACATTGGTTTGATTTGGCTAGAATTGTGAGTGGAATCCTACCTTGGCATCATCAAAAGTTACCCAATTATTTTACATCATGAGCTAAGCTACCCCTGTTAGAAACTCGAATCTAGGACATGGCTATGACAGAAGCTATGGAGGTTGAAATAGAAAGAATGAACTCATGAAGACATTGATATTGACAAGTCAAATTGTCACAAAAGTGAATTAGGTTCCAAGATTGAGACTTGGACTCATAAACACAATCTTGTGTGCGGATAGTGACAAGGACACTTTATTGGAAAGAAAAGATTACTATCATTGCATTAGAAAAGAGTGCAAGTACAATAGTTTATAGGAATTGAGTGGTAGCACTTCTCCTATTGTGCATATGGGATTTTGGTCATGAGCCCTCATTGCTCCTTACAAAGGGACCGAAGTAGGTGTGATTTCAAATATCTCAACAACCCTCCTTAATCAAAACCAGAAGTACAAAGCATATAAAGGCTTTAGTGAAAGCAACACCTGCAAAGTGTGGGCACACCATAAACATGGCAAAACACTAGAGACTGTCGTAGAAAGGCTAAGTGTGGGTACCACAAACATGATGGACATCCAGAGGCTGTAGCAAGGGCCTCACAAAGTGTACAAAGGCTGTAGTACAAGGCTAATTGAGGAGTTTACAAGTTTATGTCTGAAGCATTAGGGCTAGGAAATACAAGGCTAAAAAAGTCTATCATAATAGAAGGACTGATGAGGTTTGTCCTTCTCCTGGTGGTCTTCTTCTTCTTCTTCTTCTTCTTTTTATTTTGCTCCATTTTCTTCTTCTTCTTTGACTGCAACTAGATAGGCCTTTTGGGACCTCTTTCTGGCATGGTAGAACTTCTTGGTGTGTCCAGTTCTTTTGCAAAAGTCACAAAAAAGCTGGTCCTTCTTGCCTTTGTACTAATGCATGTTCATCTCTAGAGGTGCTTGGTTCTTCCTTAGTTTTTAGCTTCTTTTCCTCCTCTAACAGTGATGCCTGGATCTCAACAAGTTCAGGGTTTGGCATATTGATTAGAGTTATTGATACATTATTATATTCAGGAGACAAACTTTTAAGTAGAACACCGATGCAAACATCTTCTTCCATTTTAATGTTGATTACTGCAA
Organism: Lygodium microphyllum; assembly: GCF_053477565.2. Lineage (NCBI taxonomy): Eukaryota > Viridiplantae > Streptophyta > Polypodiopsida > Schizaeales > Lygodiaceae > Lygodium > Lygodium microphyllum. The sequence goes on along the minus strand of NC_141159.1, from coordinate 56,769,269 downwards.
GTTGGGTTAGAAGCCCTTTCATGTAATTTAGATGTGTGGCAAGTGATGTGTTGGACTTCATTTTAAGCCTAAAGAACTCAATCAAGAGACCATACTTTGATGACTTAGACAGTGCACCAAACAAAGTGTCAAGTCTCTTCCATGTATCGTGTGAAGTTTCACAGTTATCCACATGGTGGATATAGATGTCGTCTAGCTCTAGTTTGATAATGGCCTGTGCTTTGTCATCAGTTTTCTGCTAGGTAGCTGCTAGGGCAGCATCCTGAGGATTCTTCTCTTGTTCATTAGTAATGGCCCAGAGGCCCTTCTTCATTAGGATGAGTTTGATGCAGATCTGCCAGGTATGAAAACCAACTCCTTTGTAGCGAGCAGTTGGAGAGTCTTTGCCCATGTTAGATGATTGGAGCAGCATAAAAAAACTTCAGAATTCTCAAATTTTATTAGTAGAAGAGAAGATTACAATGTATCAAGAGACACAAGTAATGACAGTGTGAAAACACACTATGTAAAGACTATGACCGAGTCAAACTCAAATCTTCTTAGTTTGGGGTCGTTGATCTTTCATCAATTAATCCAGGTTCTTCCCCTCCTTGATTTGATGCTGGAATAGTAGATCAGAGTGGTAGTGGGCTGTTCCAGGTGTGGCAGGAGAGAGAACATGATGAGATTTTTGAGCTTTAGTGAAGTTTTGGCTATGGCTTCCTGGATTAGGGTTTTGACCCAGCCGTGGTTTTTTTGTTGATTGTGGGAGTTATAGTGGATCATTTTTTTAAAAAAAAAGTGGAAATGAAGCTCTCCTCATGCTCTATCAAAGCCCCCATAATGATGGACAAGATTGCTGGCAGATTTAGGCACATAGGGCGGATGACAGCAGCAGGTGCAGTTTTTGACTGATTTCGTCATTTTCTATAATGCTGAGGTTATATAGTGCTAATATCATTGAGTTATGGGCTAGAAGGGAGTTCCATAAGTGAGGGAAGATATGTCTAGAAGAGGGTTCATGAAGATATGCTATGTATTTAGAGATCTAGAGGCTCAAATGTGATTGGGTCCTTCTGGCTATGGCAGACACACAGGGCAGCAACTATGAAGAATCACAATGCTGAGCTTGAAATGACCTAATGTTGAGATTTGAGGTGATAAAGAGGAGCTCCAAGAGCAGGGTTACACTTCTCCAGAAGAAACCTTGTCAAGATCTTGTCTGATTGAAGAGATCTAAGAGCTTGAAGTAGGATAAGTGCAGGGTGGCTATGGCTGGCACAAGGTCAAATGGAGAAGGAGTAGGAGATGAGGTCATGAACTCAAGCTGAGCTGGGAAAAGAAAAAGAGAAGTTGGAAGAGCAAAGAGGAAACTAGGCCATGCCCAACTGGGCTCTAATACCATGTTAGAAACTCGGATCTAGGACATGGGTATGACAGAAGCTATGGAGGTCGAAATAGAAAGAATGAACTCATGAAGACATTGACATTGACAAGTCAAATTGTCACACAAGTGAATTAGGTTCCAAGATTGAGACTTGGACTCATAAACACAATCTTGTGTGCGGATAGTGGCAAGGACACTTTATTGGAAATAAAAGAGTACTATCATTGCAATAGAAAAGAGTGCAAGTACAATGCTTTATAGGAATTGAGTGGTAGCACTTCTCCTACTATGCATATTGGATTTTGGTCTTGAGCCCTCACTGCTCCTTACAAAGGGACTAAAGTAGATGTGATTGCAAATGTCTCAACACCCCCTTATGGGAGGGATTTACTTGGGCAAGAAATTTGACCTTATACGCCACTTCAAACTATCGAAGAAATTTGACCATATATGCCACTTCAAACTATCGAAGGAAAGCATCTAGTCCATGATTGATGAGAAAAAAAACTTAGGAAACAAAACCCATGCTTGGGCAGCCATCTAGGTATGGATTAGGATACCACAAGACGAAATGGGTAAAATCACAACCAGTTTTGCTGACACAAAAAACCACCCTACTAGCTTTAGAGGTATCATAGGAATGTTTGGCAGACTAGGAAACACAACTTAAGGTCTAGGAATAAAGCGCAAGCACTGTTTTTGGGGCTAGAGAGTGGACTTCTTTGCTGAGAGTATATCCTCATTGAGGAATGAAGTACCCTCAAGATATGGTACCTAACATCATGGTCATGCTTGGACTACCAGGAAAACATAGGCAAGATGTTCTCTGGCACACCTTGAGTATGTGTGCATGCAGACCTATGTGCATGGGAAAGATTAGCATGGGTGCCCATATGTGTAATCAGATCCAAGTCTAGGTTGTGATCGCCATGTGTGATTAGAGTGCACCAATTTTGTGGGAGTCCTAACATGCTCAGACCCGACATAGTGATATGCTAACATCACACGTATATTAGTCATAGCATATCAAAAAGAGGTTACCTAACTAGACAATTATGGACAATACTTGATAGGAAAGGGAATACTCATATATTCAAATAGCTCAATTGATATAGTTCATACAAGGCATCATGGTCTCTTAGGGAGACAATAATAAGAACAAACCAACCAATGGATACATTCAAACATTTAACCACTTAGAAATGCAAGGCATAACCTAGATGACCATGGTTGTAATTGCAATGCTATAGTGAAGCTAATTGTTAATGTATGGAGTTGTATATAGTGGTGAATTGGCATTATACTTGTGTTGATAGGTAACTAAGGATACAACCCTCATCACTCCCTCTTTGCGTCAAGATGAGATCTTGTGATTAAGCATATTGCTAGAGATGTTAGAGTGGCACATGCTTTTGTGATTGTATGTTGGTTTTGTGCTATAATGTGAAGTTAAATGCAAGGTGGATGGGATACAAGTAGCTATGTCTAAGGTAGTAGAGCATAGTTATGAGGTTTGTTCAATGCATGAAAGCTCCTTTACAATTGCAATTGCAAGAAGATTCTCATTCTTGTTAGAAGTCCTTTGGTACGAAATAAGACAATTCCAATGTGATCCTCACACTAGAGGGTCCTCACACGTTGCAAGGCCATCTAGATGTGCTCAAGGTATATCCACACTAGATTCAAGTGGAAGAGTGTTATATGCTTGTGAGTTCTATCCTCTAGCTTCAAGCGTGTTACTAGAATTCTCCTAGGTGTGCCAAGTGGTGGTGTGGAGCTCTTATGAGATGTTGCAAAGTTTGTATAGCCTCACTTCCAAGGATGCAATGGTGGCATCACTAGCTCCTTTTGTTGACATTGACCCTAATGCTTTGAGCAAGATTCCTACAAAGTTCTAGAGTAACAAGAAAAATTCCATATGCCTCTTATCCAAAGTTCCTCAATTGAGTGCTTGTATCCTCAACATGTGTCCAATTGCAAGGTTGTTCTTGGTTCAAAATAGTGCATGCAGTCATGGGGCTAGTTTAATAGATCTCGTACAGTGTGAGCAAGTTGAACTATTGAGGTTCTAGTAGAGGGGTTTGGGATTTCCTTAATCTTCTTTAAGTAGTCACAATTAGATCTCTATTCTCAATGTTGGAGAGCTACTTGCACATCAAGTTATGCAGTGCCCAAGACAATTGTTTGGGAGTCCTCTCAGTCCAAATTTTAGGTGAGGTTTGGATGGCTTGTTGTGCTTAGGGAGCGATGCCTTATATTGATGGTTTTGATGCAATAGGATTAGTGAGAGCTTAGTTGCATGCATGTGGTTAAGTGTATGATGTACACATAGTGTGGCTAACTAGCATGTTTTTTTATGACTAAGATGTCGTTCCCTAAGTGATTATGTTGCCATGTATTATAGTGCATGTTGGTTGCCTACATGAGGTGCAATGGGATGAAAGGATCCTAGAGTGGGTGCTAATTAGGGTTAAGGGCATTATAGCCCAACGCCTAAAACACATGGTTCTATTGGGCATAGAGATAGGAAGAAAACCCCTTGCGATTCCTTACTAGGCATGCCTCAAGTGTGCTTTTGTAGAATGAGCCCCTCTCTTATGTGACTCCCAACATGATGAAATGCCTCAAGCATGCTTTCATAGAATGAATCCCTCTCTTATGCAACTCCCAACATGATGAGGTTCTTTTAATGGTTCATACCGTGTTCATCTTGATAAAAAAAGTGCATCCAATCTTGCTCATCCTTGGGTAATGAGATGCACCTAGTGAGAGATTTTCAGTTGCACACAAAATTTTGAATGACTTTCATCTAATGACTAGGTAGCTGGTTGCTCCACATAAACTTTTGCTTGTAGCTCCCCATGCAAGAAGGCATTCTTAACATCTATTTGATGCACAATCTCACCTTTTGATGAAGCCACTACTATGATAGCCCTTATAGTAGCCATTTTAGCCATTAGAGAAAAAGTCTCATCATAATCAATACCATGAGTCATGCATTGATGTCAGAAAGAAACTTGTCTCATTACTAGCTAAGGTAGTTGCTACTACTGTATACATCATGAATAGCACATCCGTCAGGCTAATGTACGTGTTATGACACTTGAACAGAAGTTTACAGATAGAAAGCTAAATTTGTCCCATTTGAAAGTATGTGGATATATTTATTATGTGCATATTCCTTGATAATTTTTGCAATAGATTGGATTCCAAAGTAGAAAAATGTGTATTTGTGGGATATTCTCTTGAGCAGAATGGATATAGATGCTATAACCCTATTACATATGAGCTATTAGTTAGTAAGGATGTTGTTTTTTTTAAAATGAGTAGCTAGTAGAGTAATGCGCAAAGAATGCACATTGCACTAATGAGTATAAGAGTGTGGGTGTGAAAAAAAATAGGTTAACAGTCATAGATATTGATTGGACCCCACAAGAGTCTTCTAGTCATATTTCTATTGATAAACCTTGGAACAATAGATTGAGGTCACAGGTTACTCCACCAAGTACATCACGGATGTCAAGAAAAGGTAAAGACAAAATTGGAGACTGACCTATTATGACAAATGTATCATCAAATTTCTCTCATATTGATGTTGATTTAGATGATTCTAATTAGAGCTTGGATGAGGAATTTGGGATTCCATCTATTAAAACACCTCGTGTGTGGAAGGCACAAGAGGATGCTAAAGCACCTAGTAGTGATCCAGGTCCACATAGGTCAAGTGGAGTAAGAAAACCAATGTAAGGATTGACATATGAAAGCTATTTAACTCATCAATATGCATACATGGCTAAGGTTGTACAAGATGTGGAACCCACTTATTTTGAGGATACACTAGACAATGAGTATTGGGATCATGCTATGGATGAAGAAATGACTACACTCAAGGATGACACATGGGAGTCGGTGCCTTTACCTAAAGGCAGAAAAGGTATTGGTGGCTACAAATGGGTTTACAAGGTCAACTAGGTGGATCTATTGAGTGCTATAAAGCATGATTGGTTGCTAAAGGAAAGCTTCCACAATATTCTTGATCTTCAAGGCATAATCATTAATGGATAGGTTCCCTCTTTTCACTTGGTTCCAGCAATGACTTGTCAGCTCTGACTTGAGCTACAGTTTTCTGGCCTTTGTGTTTACTTCGAATAGTCTTACTAAATCCTTCCATGTAATAGTGGGGGTTTTAGATTCTTGCAAATAGCCCATCATCTATCTGTCACATTGGTAGATAGCCAATACATGACTTTACTCTATGTCTACTTCCAATCTTTTCTAGCCTTTACCTATTCTATAGTAGCATTTCGTGTAGGAACTTTAGGTGCTACTACCATGTCTTCTTCAATGTAATTCCAGATACTTTGCTCTTCAAGAAAATTGACATCCTGAACTTCCATGCAAGGTAATTGTTGTTATCAAGCTTCTCACTAACAATCTAGTTGAAGTTATTAGATATTTTTACAAAATAGACAACTTACAAAAAACCTGCAATCTCCAAACAAGATGATACTAGGTGCACCACAACTAAATGCATAGCCTTTTTCACATACTATACAAGATAACTATAATCTACAGTATGAATCGATATGCCTTTTTTTTTTTGCAACCCGATAAACATCTAAACCTTATAGATTCAAAATCTATAATATGTGCGCTGGTAGATGACTAACACATGCGAAATTGTGGTACACCCGAAAATTGATGTCAAACCACTTGTAGGTTTAGAACAGAGATCAAAATGACCTCAAATGCCAAAACTCATAACAAACAAGCCTAAAAGGGCTTGTCTACATTGTATACACTATCCTTCTAGCTTACCAAATTTCACTACATTCGGAGACTTTAGCCTTGCTAACCTTAGGAGCCTCATGCGGCTAACCCAAGGCAAATTGAGCAAGGTGAAAGAGCTACACAAAGGCAATGGAGACTTGAGCACATAGAGAGATAGGGAAGAAATTTTCTTCTTCTTCCACTCAAAGGAATTAAGTTTACAATACAATAAAAAGACAAATATGATAGTACCTCAATCTATGAATATATGGTTACTAAGTGTGAATTCACCAAGGAAAGAAGAGGTAGCAAAATGAATGTGCCATAACCAAAGATGGACTATGTGGGTGTAATCCAACTGTAGAATCACTGGTAGATCCTCATGTCTGTCACCTAACATTCTAGTGAATAATATCCTACCACATTAATAAGGCATGTAGTGGACACCAGCTCATATAGAACTCGACATCTCAATACTTTTGTGCATATGGACTCTTTGAAACAAGTGTTCTCTCTCTCTCTCTAATAAATGTCCCTCTCTCCCTCCCTCACTCCTCTTTCTCTTAGCCCCAATATATATATATATATATATATATATAACACTTAAGAATGTTTCTTTTTTAAATGTGAAATATAAATAGAAATACAATCGATCCTTTTTAAAATGATAGATTTGAGCCAAGTTTAGGGAAATCTTGAGAGGGGAAAAACCAACACCATTCCTCGATGGTATTAGCGACTCATGCAAGATTCAAGGATTACCTACTTCCTTGAGACACTTCTTGGCCCCTGCAGGTCAACCAAGGTTACAGGCCCGTCATTCGCTCTATGTGAAGATTCTTCAAGATCACAAGCCTACTATTGTTGATGAGGCTCTTGAACAAGATGTTTGGTGTGGTGCTATGCAGGTTGAGCTTGATTCTATCAAGTGGAACGAGTCTTGGGAATCGGTTCCTCATCCCAAGAGGTGGAAGATGACTGGTGTGAAGTGGGATTGATAGATAGACCTAATGGATATGACTAAAGCATAATCCTAATTAATGCATGTCAATTAATACTGAAGCTTCTTTGACATGAATTTTAATGATTGCTAAGGTTCATTAACATTTGTACAAGATTCATTGATCTATGTAAAGATAATCGTATCCATTAAATATATGTAAAAAATGCTATTTCTAAGGTAAGCAATCACAAACCCAACTAAGGAAAATATAAACTATTGACACATATTTTTAGTGTTCAAATAAAAGTTGCAAATATATGTGTGCACATACACACAGATGCACATATATAGTGTATTTTAGGCATATGAATTTTGTAAATTTTCAAAACATCTTTTCTATTTGGGAAGTCTTGCACCTTCAAGGCACCTTGCACCTTCCTTTGGGTCCAACATTCCAAGTTCTAATGTACATTGTTTTATGACAGATTCACTTAGATTTTTCCTTCACTTGGAAAGTCTTGCTTAGAGACAATAAATACTCTATGATAAAAGGCATTTATGGAGAGTGAACCTAGTTTTTTTATTTTACTTTCCATATGGTCATTTGTTGAGAGAAATTTTTGTTAAAGTATTCTATGAATGGATTAGAAAAACAAGTATTTTTCAAAGCACAAGCATTGTCCTTATCTTATTCTTATATAAAATACTAGGATGGCATGGTTTCTCTAAAGGTATAAGGCTCTCAATCAAACCCACCCAAAAACAAAGATGTGCATAGGTGGATGTCAAAAATCCAAGAAAGTTAGTAATCCAAACCCCCCCAAAAAGCTAAGCTCTATTAAGTTACTCAAATTGTGGAATACAACCCATATAAGCACTACCATGTTGAAAGTGGTCAACTTTAGTTGAAATATGCTTTTTAAAGCCTTTTGAAATCCCCCTCCATTTTTAAAGCTTTTGCTCAAGAGAAGCCTTGATGACTTGTCGGGGATTATGTAGCATCTTGTGGAAAAAAGTGCATAACTTTCATTAAGGAAAAAACACAATCCAACAAAATAGAAGGGATACATTCTCACCCCAATTCCATATAACACAATGGATAGGAAGGATGCAACCCATCCACTCACCTAGAAAAATTACTTTTATTATGTTGTGATGAAGGAATCATACATATCTCAATAGCATGGTCCCCATCCACTCCCCAAAAAAACCAATCTAGTATGTTGTGGAACAAAAATTAAATTGGTAAGTATACAAAACATAGCTCCTTAACAAATCACATATATTATTTTTTGGAAAAAGGACCATCAAAATAGATTGAAGCTTGGTATTGCATGATAATTGTCATTTGCACATGCATATCTTGATGTGATGAAGATTTTATCAATGACAAATGGATTTAATTTAATTTATGACCTTTATAAAAGGCTTCTCAAATAAAAAATGGTAATAATAGATCATTAAAACATACCATTAGGCACATGCTTCTAGGCATATGTTTTAGCTTCCTTAATGCATGTTAGAAATTTTTATCATGTGCAAATTGCAGTGAGAAGTAAATATGGGTTTACAACCAAAGGTGGGGCACCGCATTAGCAATCATTCTTCTTAAGCATCTTTCCAAAAAAGTCAATGGCCATTGTGCTAACATTCTTTGCAAAAGTCTTATATCATTAGCACTTGTAAGGATGTACAAAAGAACATGTTAGGATTGGATTTAAGCTTTTGCAAAACAAGATGATTGTACAATTTCTAAATGATCCATGATTGTTGTTGGGCTTCAATTAAAAAAGGTAAAGGAAGTAGTTATGTATGCATAAATGAATAGCTCATTGCAAGAAGTTGGGGGACTCCTTATAAATCACAAGCACACATGTCATGGTGGAAGCTTCTTGGGATTCACATAAAGATATTGTATGCTTGTCCATTGCTTTTAAAACAAGAAGCATCTAAAATTTTGCTCCTTTTGAGGTCTTTCCATGTTCTAAACTTCTCAGGAGTATAATGAAAGAGGGAGTTTAATGACAAAATATAACGTTAATTAAATCTAGTTGTCTCTCATATTGACTCTTTAGCTTATACATTCCATAAAGTTTACAACAACATAAAAATGTGCATTGCACTACAATCCCAATCACAAGATCAATCAATTACACCTCCTACATTTAATCTTTGTTGGCCTAGTTGGTGGTGCCCAATAACACACATCAATGGAAAAGTTGCTTCATAGTACAATAAAGATTGTGAGAGCTGTAAAAACTATACCAACTATTATGTTATTCCAACATATCAATTACATCTCCACGTAATCTTTGTTGGCCTAGTTGGTGATGCCCAATGAACACACATTAGTGGAAAAGTTGTTTCATAGTACAATAAATATTGTGAGAGGTGTGCACACCGTACTAATTATTACATTAGTCCTTGTGCGTAAAAGCTTTTTCCTTATAAGTTTCTTTATTATAAGCCTCATTTTTATTTTTTTAAAATATGTAGTATTTATCTTTAATATTTATTTACATATATGTATATGTGTATGTATGAATGAATCTATAGATGTGCCTATGTATGTACGAGTGTATGCATCCATGTATGTGTCTCTACCTATCCTCTATGTATCCATCCATCCATCCATTTATCTATCTATCTATCTATTTTGTATGTATGTATGTATGTATGTATGTATGTATGTATGTATGTATGTATGTATGTATGTATGTATGTATGTATGTATGTATGTATGTCCGTCCGTCCGTCCGTCCATCCATCCATTCATCCATCCATCTATCTATCTATCTATCTATCTATCTATTCTTTTGTATTTTTATCTATCCCTTCTATCTATATGTCTATTTATCTATCCATCCATTTGAAAGGGGTCTATATGTCTATTCACCCATCCATCCATTTGAAAGGGGTCAAAAGGTTGTGAATGTGTTATCAACATGTAGAGTAGATGCATACCTACATTTGCACGTTTCACTTAACAACTTTCCAATGTTTTGAGAATTTCACAAAACATATTCTTTCTTTGAGAGGTTCACAAAATGCAGGTTTGTTATCCAAACATGATCACATATCGGCATTATGTTAGTAGAGATGGTTCACTTCAAAATTCTCATGGCTTTTTGGTTGTGGTTTTGTGAGGCATCTTATGTTGAGGGGGGGGGGGGGGGGGTTGACACATGTGATTAATAGAAGGGTTATTTTATTCAACAAAACTTGAATAATATACATGATTGCACATGCTATGATTGTTTCTTATAAGTGCACCCCTCAAGCATCTTCTCAAGCATGTATATCATGTTAGGGTGGTTATAATCTCAATGGACTTTGTATAATGACATCACATTTAAATATATTGGGAACTATGAATTGAGAAATATTTGGAGCTACAAGTTCATGTTAATACGCTTACAAAATGGGTACTTCAATGTAACATCTCGGACCTAAAGATCATAAGGAAATTCATTGATAAATTTTAAAAAGGCTTGACTTTAACTTCTAAGAGAGACATGGTCATCCTAACGGGAAATCTAACCCTAAAAACATGACATGCCTTTGGTTAGATAGCATGATTCAATGCAACCAAGCATGCGTTTGGTCATCAAAGTCAAAACTTATTTTCTCAAGCTCTTAAGGGAAAAAGATATTGAATGAATTAGGTCTACACAATTGTAGGATGGCATCATAAGTCATTTATCTACCTAATTCCCACATACTCATCTAACATCTTTTGTTATCTAGAATAATAATATTATCATGATACTCAATACATAGAAACATTCTCAAAAAGAGAATTGGAATAGTGGGAAAGGTCACTAGAACTCACTAATCCCCAAATGTAGAATGCAATAATCTCAAATTGTGTTTCATTAATTGCCAAATGTGGAATATTGTAAAGGAGAATTTAAAATTATGTTTAACTAATCATAATCTATATACCATTTTAAGTTTGCAATAATACACAAACATCTAAGTTTGGCCAAATCTTTTTGAGGATTATTTTCCATGGTAGTTATAATCCCATATGTGTTTCAAAAGTGCATTTTAGGGACATCTTAAAATTTGTAATTTGTACAACCCTTTAGTCATGATTTCTAGTTATGTGAAGAAGGGATCTAGAGAAGAAAAAGAATATTGTAGAAGTGAGAGAAACAAGAGAGAATGACTAGAAGAAGATAGAGAAATACAAGAAGAGAGAGAAGGTGAGAGCAACCATGAAAGCTATGCAAGAAGGTGAAGATCAAAGAGACTTTTGATAATTGCATAATGATAAAAGAATGAGTTTCTTTACATATTTTATACCAAGCTAGTGTAGTTGGTATTTTCCCTTATTTTTCCCCCAAAAATAGTAATGCTTTTCCACTTGTTTACATTTTAGGACAAGGATAATGTAGCTATCACAACCATATTAATGAACACATATTTATTTAGGATATATATTGAAACCCCTTTTTTACAATTTCACAACAGACTTAGAAAGAACTTCCATGGATATGATAGCGGAAAGAGAAATTTTGCCCCTTGCAAAAGTTTTGAAGTGCATGTGAGGGACAATCCTAAAGGTTCATGTTACAAAAACGAAGGAGATGGAGGAGTTCAAGATAGAGAGGAGGAAGACACTGAGAAAGAGGAAGAGTAAGAAAATTTTTGACATTTTGTAGTGGTTGGAAAAAACCAAGGGAGATCAAACACCCTCATATTTTGTACTCCATAAAGGTGGGTTTATCCACCTCCTACATTGGGCATATGGGAGTAGCAATTTATCCACAATCAAATCCTTGCAAAGGCATCAAAGTTCTTCTACACCTTAGTGATATGGATGACATATATATGACTCCATGCCTTACTAACATCTCTAACTAGCTACAAAAGTATAAGAATGATGTGACTATATTGGCATTTAGAAGATGAACTTGAGAGTTAGATATTTCATAAGTAGAGTAAGTCATTTCATTTATGATCATAGTAGATGGCATTATGTTGGTGGTTGTCTAGTTGCTTTGGTTCAAAATCTTGAGAATTTTAGCAAAGATCATGTAGTGGATCTTGATATTTGGCTTAATGAGATTATTATTATGATACTAATAGTTAGATAATCATGTACACTACATCGAGAAAGGATTTACAAAATGAAGATATCATATTGCCATACTAGTTTACATTCCAACTTAACAACAAATGAGTAAGTTAGTATACATAGTAGATATATATTTGATTTCACTTCTTGAACGTTGAATATTTTTGTTAAATTTTTTATAGATATCAAAGGGGAGAGAGAAAATGTACAATGAAAGGATATTGAAAAAAAGACATCTTTACTTTCAATATAAATACAAGTTTAGATTGGAGTAAATTTGTATTTGCTTTCTTCAGCATCTACATACATGAGGTCTTATAGAAAAATGTATAAAATCTATGAAATTTATGGAATCAACTATCTTGATATATTTTGATAAAAACTTACCACATCTTATCTATATTCCATTTGTGCAACTAGATTAGAAGGCACATGGGGTTTTTTCTGTAACACGTCAATCAATATTTTTGCACATGTATATGAAAAACTAATGAAATTTAGAGTATTGACATCAAAGAAAAGTTCAAATAATCAAGAAGCCTTGGATTATTCAGCTTATATCTTAGTATTTTTATAGATTTATTTCAAATAATTGATTGAAAACACTAATTTTATCAATGTAGCCTATTGCAATAAGGCTCCAATGAGATTTGAAAACGTGTGAAGTGTCCGCTTGAGACATCCTTGGTGCCATGATTTATTCTAGGCAACACCACTCAGCACTCTTCTGAATAACATGAGGTTTGCTACCTAGACTCTCTTAAGTCTACTTCACAATGGAAATTCCTTATCATTCCCACTAGAATCGACCTAACTTTTGATTTCTAAGTAAGCTAAGGTCTCCTATTTGGAGTTAATTAGCATCAGTCTTTGAGAGAAACTGCTTATACTAGATTGCTTTAGCTGAAGTCAACTCATATCGCACTTGGTTCAAGGAGAGTGAGAAAAGAGGGGGAGTATGAAAACATCAACCCCTCTATCCATAAGATAAAGTATCACTCCGTTCTCCTAAAAAGATACAAAGTCAAGGGTCCTGGTTGATTCAAGGGGTCAATTTCTCCTATATTCTCTCACAATGAATTTATAAGAAGCTCTCGGCGCCTTAGGGCGGGATTGTCAAGGATCATGCTCTCTCACTTTCCTTGGTTGGGTAGTTTTAGTTATCTACTTACCTAACACATTTAAGTTGTACACATAAAATTAGCTTCCTTAATTAATCCTTTTAATCACAATGATCATTTAGTAATTTAAAACCACAACACACAAGCAATGAAAACAAACCTTTTGAAAGATAACTTCTTTATTTAATAGAAATTTCTTATATAAGTATTCACCTTCTACCCATATAGAAGAATGGCACAAAGGCCTTTGTTTCTCCAAGATTTATACTCCTAACTAGTACTGGGGCCTTAAGAAATCCATCTTGAGTCATGTAGGAGCTTGGACGTTTCCTAGGAACTTAAAAGTTTACTGGCCAAAGCCCCCCTTTGGTACCCTCAACTCCTCTTGATGCTGGGAGGTATATTCCATAGTGGATTCCGTGAGACCATGGTGGATTCTGTGAGATTTTTATTCCATGGTGGATTCCATAAACGGACCCGAAAATGGACTCGGAAATTAATACGGGAAGAACTATGCACTGGAATAGAGGAGAGTAAAAAGGAAAAATGTCTGGAAAAAGGGATTCACAGGGCTGGCGCATCAAAACTCAGGTTGGAGGGAATTAGGAGGGGCTCATGTGGGAAAAACATGAAAAATGCACCAAAAAACACTCGAAAAAATTAATAATTAAAAATTCGGCAGTTAGAAGAGGGGGGAGGAAAAAGGAAAAAGTGGGGGAAAGGCAATCTTTCTAATCTTTTAACATTCACTTCGACCCTTTCCCATTTTGTAGTGAATCGAATTGAAGGAGGAGTAGGTGCAGTTATATCATCACTGAAATCAGATTACCACCCCGTTTTCTACGGAAACAATTACTTTGATCTGTTCTATTCAATCATATGGAAAGCTGCATACGATGAAAGCCGTATGTGCAATTTGGAGGGAGATCTCCAACTGGTAGGACACGATTGTCAAGTGAAACTGGAATTTTGGTTAAAATAGGGCATGTTCACATGGAAAAATGTGAAAAATAAACACGAAAAGGGCCCGAAAACCCGCAAAAATTAATAGCGGATGAACCGTGCATTGGAATAACATGGAGTAAAAAGGAAAAATGTCAGGAGGAATGGATAGGGCAGGGGTGGCACCTCAAATCAGTGTTCCAAAGCAATAAAGACGCGTTCACATGGAAAACCGTCCAATTTACGAGAATTGCTTCAAAAATTAATAATTTAGAACTATCTGTTGGAACAGGGGTTGGTAAAAAGGAAAAATGGGCAGTTCAAAGGGATGAACAGGGTTGTAAGGTTGAATATGATTCTCAGTGAACGTAGGGTGCATTCGCATGGAAAAATCACAAAACAAAGAATAAAGGCAAACTGTCAAGGAACACCCCCGAGCACAGGGTGAAATAGAACGGGAGAGTGGGGAAGGGACCCCATCAGGGTAAAATGAATTCATGGCGTAAATGCATGATCAGAGTAGGGTATATGCATGGGGATATGCAACATAGACGTGCATGGATGCGTCCCCACACTTAAAACCTTAGCAGGAAGGGTAAACAGAACATTAAGGACCTAGTACCACACATCAGACCCACCACGAACATCCCCACACTTAAGAAATAATGGTCACTGAGAAACAGAAGGTGTAAGGTTAGAAGAATTTGGCCCATATTGCCGAGGAGGAATGTCGATGATTGAGGTTGCGTCTTGTATTGTTGTCGGCTGCAGGAGGTAACAAGGTATCGTCACAGCACATGTCCTTTGTCCTTAGTGGCAGGGATCATGCGGCAACACCCAGGGAGGTAGTTGGTTGAAGAAATCGCAAGAAATTCGTCGATGACGAGAGATATTGCACGCAACTCACGATCACTCAAATGGAATGAAAGAGCAGTCACTCGTCCCATTAATAACATCACTTGAGGAAATAATGATGGAACCCAGATCTCACACCCAGTTTAGGAATTGACAAAGGAATGGTGCAGAGGGAGTATGCCAGGGTGTATAAGTGATAGTGCATTAGTGTGTCCAACCCGTCTGGCATAGGTGCAAGGAGGAAGGCCAGGGAGCCTTGCAGTATAGTGTACAGAACAGAGTGACGTGTCATGTGCTGATGGCAAAGACCCATCCCGTGGGTGCATAAGTGATGCCAGGAGGCATATTCCACGGTGGATTCCGTGAGGTTTTACGGTGGATTCCGTAAACTTAGATGACCGGGGCTCATACACAAAGGGGATTCTTTGTGCGAGAAGTTGATGGGGACGCCTGTCCTTTTCGGGCGTTTCATTAATTTAGTGTGTACATGGGTGATTCCATAGCGGGTGATTCCGCAAAATACATATTAAATTAATAAACGTTTATGAGTTTAGAGTGCGCACTCGTAATAAATTAAGGTTAGGATTTATTTCTAACCAGTTGATTTATTTATGTAGCTGAAGACTGCTAGGTATTCACTTTTGTCGGTTTAATTGTATTATTTTACTAACGATTGTGAATGCTTCAGTTGATGTGTAGAGATAGCAGTAGTGGCGGAGGAAAGCATTGGAGTCTAGCGAGTATTCGACCTTTGGATTATATTTTGATAGGCGCCACGCCTATATTTTGTTATGTCTATTGAGACATCGATTATTGATTATTATTTTGTATGCGCCTATGCGCCCGGATATATTATTTCTATTTGGACATTGAGATTGGGCGTGCCAGACTCTATGGGCACCGTCCATTAGCTTTATTTTCCTATTTTTGTAGAAAGCAAACTCAAAAGCTAAAAGCTTGTCATATTTTTGTAAATTGGGCTATTATTGAGCATGAAGATTGAAATATACATTAAATACATGCTTTGTGAAGCGCTCACACAAGGCATGGGGGAGATTGAACCCAATTTGTCTCTTGCCTCTTGTCGTGCATGCTTTTACATGGTTTTTTGTGCAAAAAGGTAGAGTTCATTGTTCTTGGGGACCTTCTGGGATTCACTACGTGAGCATTCTGCGTCCGATCTGCGCACCAGTGGTATCAGAGCGGAGCAGAGATCAAGAGCTTCCAATCGCTACCAATCTTGGGCGAAGGCGGAGCTCCAGGAACGAACGGGCTCTACAGTCAATCTCATCGTGAACCGTCGATACAGGCAGACTTCTGGCGATCAAGAACCCCTGTTTCTACTGTCAGATCGCGAAGGACCAGGCACTGTAGGCGGAGGACCACTCCTACATCCTCACATACAAGTCGTGAAGAAACAGTGAGAAAAACTCTTAATCCTCTTAATCAAAAGCTTAATCTTAAGCTTATAAGCCTTAAAGAAGCTTAATAAGCTTCATAATTCAAAATCATGGAGAAACGGCATCATTCCGTGATTTTCGACGCAAAAAACGGCCCCCCCGCCACGAAAATTCGCGCCGCCCTGTTCCATCCCCATTAAGCTTATTAAGCTTAAGCTTAATCACTTAAGCTTAAGTCACTCAATTCTCTGCAAGTCACACAGGGCAGACAAGTTGGCAAACTCCAGGTCCTGCGCTGCCAAAGTCAAGTTCTACAAGTCAGGTGGAATCAAGTTCTGTAAGTTCTGCAAGTCGGCGTAAGTTCAGCAAGTCAGCAACTCTGTAAGTCTGCTAAGACTGCAACTCTGCAAGTCAGAACTGACTAGTGCTCAAAACTCCTAGAAGACTTGTTCCTATGCAAAAACTCTGAACTGAAAAGTTGTTCGTGGCAAGCTGTTCTACCTATCTACAAGTTCGTTGAAGTATTTTCAGCAAACGGCTACAGAAAAATTACAGATTTTCTGAAAATTGAGAAAGAAATACCCAAAAATACATAGCCTTGTAACCCCAAATTTGAGCTACGCTCATCCCGCTAACCTGATTTTGAGTGAGAAAGGTTTATTGAGTTTTACAGGATGACTACCCCACATATGGATGATCCTATAACTGAAGACGACCTTCCTGAGCCTACCATGGAACAAAAGCTGGATCTAATCATGCTACAATTGGAAGAAGAGCGAAGGGCTAGGCAAGCATTGCAAGCGTAATTGACAAAACTACAAAGAGCGTCTACCGATAAAGAAGAACCTCAAGCTGCAGATTTGATTCGCCGTACCATCGACGCCACTCTTGAAGCACAAACCATTCACAAGGAATCCAAGATAAGTAAACGAAGTTTCAAATTTCGCACTTTCAATGGCATACGAGAAGGAAAGACTGTTTTATCATTCATTAGCCAGTTTGATGACTATTTCCATGAGGAAACTTATCCTGAAAAAGATAAAATCAAGTGTGTTACTAATCATCTGATAGACAGAGCATCACTTTGGTGGACTGTAGTACGCAAGAGCATAGAATGTCCTGCTACTTGGGAAGATTTCAAGAAGAAGTTCATGCAGAATTTCCTTTCACCGCAATTTCATGAGAAGGCTATCAAGCAATGGGATTTACTTCAACAACGAGATCGTGAGCCTATTCCACAGTATACAGAGCGTTTTTGGAATGCACTCCTACAGCTACGCATGCTTGAAGACGTACCAAAGACGACGCATAAGCGGAAGTATATGTCTGGACTTCTTGGACATTACTACGCTGAAGTGAACATGTTCAAGCCTGCTACCCTTGAAGACGCCATCTCCTTAGCTCACGACACTGAAGATAAGTTACGCAGAAGAGATAGATGACCACAGCAATTCCAAGCCAACGGTAATTATGGATCTAAACAGTTCAATTCCAATTTTAGAAGGTTTAATCCAGGTCGTTTCTTATCACCATCTTTTCGCAAGAATTGGCCTAAACCACCTGCATTACCATCCACTGTCAATCCAAATTCTAAGCCTATTCCACAAGCAAATCCAAATGTACCCAGACTTTCAGCCATTGCAAATAATGTAACCAAAGCCAAGCCAATAGTATGCTATAAGTGTCACTAGCCAGGGCATCTCGCAGCAAATTGTCATTCAAAGAAGCCACCAGCACATATCAACTATCTTGGAGCCATGGACGAAGACGAGCATGAGGATATGCCAGATTTCACTGAAGATGAGGATGATACTACTACTACTTCCGACACTTTACCAGGTATGCCTACTCCACATTCATTGTTGACTATGAAATGTATGGTGCATGGAAAGGAAAGAACTATCTTGCATGATGACGGTAGTACCCATGACTTTATTTCAGCAAAATTGGTAAAGGAATTGAAATTACAGACTGTACCTACGCATTATCGCATAAAAGCTGCATTTTTAGGCACTAGGTACAATGGCACACAAGAAGCAAGATTTAGAAATTCAAATTGGTTCATACATTGAAAGAAGAAATTTCTTAGTTGTCCCATTACAGTCAAGCGACATTATTTTAGGAATGCCTTGGAGACACCAGCATAATCCAAATATAGATTATTCCACACACACAATGAATATTAATTTTCAAGGAAAATCTATTATATTATATGGTATGCATGCATCTCATATTTTTCCACTACTTTCGCATACTCAAGCAAAACGTGCACTACGCAAGAATACTAAATCATATCTCATTTGGGTGAATGAATTGCACGCAAAGGAAAATCATATGCATCCTAGGCATAAGGAATTTCTTGCATATTTTAAGGACTGTTTTGCAGAAGACCTACCACCAGGTTTACCTCCTTCACGTCCAGAAGACCATAAGATTGATTTAATTCCTGGCACACAACCACCTTGCAAAGCACCATATAGGCACAATCAAATAGAGCAAAAAGAAATCCAGAGTCAAGTTGAAGAATTACTAAATAGAGGCTTAATTCGACCTAGCAGTTCCCCATTCGGTGCACCTGTACTCTTAGTCAAGAAAAAGAATAATACCTATCGTATGTGTATTGACTACCGAGCATTAAATAAGATCACTGTAAAGAATAGGTATCCTATACCTAGAGTTGATGACCTTATGGACAAACTGCAAGGATCTTCCATATTTACTAAAATTGACCTTAAGTCTGGATATCATCAGGTGAGGCTAGATAGAACTGACATATTTAAGACCGCATTCAGAACACAGTTTGGCCATTACGAATTCTTAGTCATGCCATTCGGATTAACTAATGCACCTGCTACTTTCAGTAGAATGATGAACCGTATCTTTCTGAAATATCAGTATTGTGTGATTGTTTTCTTTGATGATATTTTGGTGTTTAGTCAAAGTGAAAAAGAGCATTATGAGCATTTATCATTAGTTTTTCAATTACTGAAAGAAAATCAATTGTTTGCAAATCCTGACAAGAGTGAATTCTTTAAGACAGAAATAGAATATTTAGGTCATATTGTATCAAAAGAAGGAATTAAAGTTGATCCTAAGAAAATTGATGCAATATTGCATTGGCCTGTTCCTAAAAATGTACATGAATTACGCTCATTCCTTGGTCTTGCTAGTTTCTATAGGAAGTTTGTACGTAATTTTTCATTACTTGCTTTACCATTAACAAAACTTCTTAAGAAAGGAATTGTTTATCAATGGACTGAAACTCAGCAGAAATCCTTTGATTTACTGAAACGTGCATTAACCAATGCCCCTGTTCTACAATTGCCTGACTTTAACAGACCATTCTTTCTAGTTGTGACCGATGCTAGCGGATCAGGAATAGGAGCTGTACTAATGCAAGACAATCATCCAATAGCATATTCTAGTTCTAAGCTGAAACCCTCTGAGCTCAAATATTCCACTTATGACAAGGAACTATTAGCAGTTGTACAAGCATTAAAACAGTGGAAGCACTATTTAATGGGTTCAGAATTCATGATAAAGACTGACCAGCAAAGCATTAGACATCTACTTAGCCAACCCCAAATTTCTGACCATCATATCAAATGGGCTTCCTTCATTCAAAGTTTTCATCCTATCATTCAATACCAACCTGGAAAAGAAAATGTAGTTGCTGATGCATTGAGTAGAAGACCTGCAATTCATAACATTTCTATCATATCTTTTGATTCTTTGATTGCTATGAAAGATACATATCACCAGGATATTACTTTTCATTCTGATTGGCAAAAATTAGTTCAAAATAATTTCATTCCTGTTGATTCATTGTCATATAATGATGGATTTATGTTTTTTGAAAAGAGACTGTGTGTTACTATTCCATTCCGATCTTTTGTTTTGAATGAAATTCATTGTCCCCCATATCAAGGTCATAGAGGTATCATATCTACATTACGCATGTTAACTGAAGATTTTTATTGGCCGCATATGGATGCAGATGTATCTAATTTCGTTTCTGAATGTTTGATTTGTCAAAGAATAAAAAGACATCATGGTAAACAGTATAGATTATTAATGCCTTTGTTTATTCCATCTAAACCTTGGGAACATATATCTATGGATTTCATTACTGGTTTACCAAATACTAAATCTAACCATGACATGATTTGGACAATTGTAGATAGATTTAGTAAGCAAGCATATTTCATTGCATGTAAGAAAACTTTAACAGCATCACAAGCAGCACAGTTATTTTTGAAAACTGTTTTTACTAACCATGGATTGCCAAAAGTGATTATTTCAGATCAAGATTCTAGATTTTGTAACAATTTTTGGATCACACTGTTTGCAAATCTAGGCACAAAGATTGATTTCTCATCTGCATTTCATCCAGAAACAAATGGACAAACAGAAGCCACAAATAGCACCATTCTAGATCTTTTACGTGCATATACTATCTCTAAACCTCAGACATGGGATACTCATTTGCATTTATTACAGTTTGCATACAACAATACACCGCACACATCTACAAAGAAAGCACCTTTTGAAGTTATTTATGGATATAGATTATCTACACCTGTTGCATCTTTGTCTAATAGAATTCAGAGTGTTGATGATATTGCTACTATGCATAATAGTATTTTTGATGAGGTTAAGGATATGATTGCTAAAGCCCAACAGTCATATACCAAACAAGCCAACAAGAAAAGACAAGCCATGAATTTCAAAGTTGATGATTATGTTTAGCTTAGAATAGAAAAGCGTAGATTACAAAGTGTAGATAGACATCCAGTTGTCAAATTAGCTCCTAGATTTTATGGACCCTTTAGAATTATTCATAAGATCAATGATAATGCATTCAAGTTAGAATTGCCATCTCATTGGAAAATTCATAATACATTTCACATTAGTTTATTGAGACCATTTAGAGGCCAATTACCTATCCACCCTGTTTATGAAAATCCACCTTTACTAGAAGAAGAGACTGAAATACTTGAACCAGAAGCCATCATAGACACTGACTACATGACCACTAGAACTGACCGAAGGTATTCTAGATATCTAGTAAAATTTAAGAACCATCCTATAGAGGAAGCACAATGGATGCACGCTAGAGACTTAAATGCTTTCCCCACTCTGTTAGCTCCACATTGAGCTAATAGCAATTGAGGTCAATTGCTATCCCACCCCGGGGGTATGATGCCAGGAGGCATATTCCACGGTGGATTCCGTACCACGGTGGATTCCGTGAGGTTTTACGGTGGATTCCGTAAACTTAGATGACCGGGCCTCATACACAAAGAGGATTCTTTGTGCGAGAAGTTGATGGGGACGCCTATCCTTTTCGGGCGTTTCATTAATTTAGTGTGTACATGGGTGATTCCATAGCGGGTGATTCCGCAAAATACATATTAAATTAATAAACGTTTATGAGTTTAGAGTGCGCACTCGTAATAAATTAAGGTTAGGATTTATTTCTAACCAGTTGATTTATTTATGTAGCTGAAGACTGCTAGGTATTCACTTTTGTCGGTTTAATTGTATTATTTTACTAACGATTGTGAATGCTTCAGTTGATGTGTAGAGATAGTAGCAGTGGCGGAGGAAAGCATTGGAGTCTAGCGAGTATTCGACCTTTGGATTATATTTTGATAGGCGCCACGCCTATATTTTGTTATGTCTATTGAGACATCGATTATTGATTATTATTTTGTATGCGCCTATGCGCCCGGATATGTTATTTCTATTTGGACATTGAGATTGGGCGTGCCAGACTCTATGGGCACCGTCCATTAGCTTTATTTTCCTATTTTTGTAGAAAGCAAACTCAAAAGCTAAAAGCTTGTCATATTTTTGTAAATTGGGCTATTATTGAGCATGAAGATTGAAATATACATTAAATACATGCTTTGTGAAGCGCTCACACAAGGCATGGGGGAGATTGAACCCAATTTGTCTCTTGCCTCTTGTCGTGCATGCTTTTACATGGTTTTTTGTGCAAAAAGGTAGAGTTCATTGTTCTTGGGGACCTTCTAGGATTCACTACTTGAGCATTCTGCGTCCGATCTGCGCACCAATAAGAAAATAGAAACATACCTGACTCTAATTTTCGTAATGTTCCTCAATCCTCACCTCTCGATAATTGATTGAAGAAACACCAGTCATACTCAACCCACCCTCTGTCTCACACTTTGTTGAAAGATATAAAGGGCAGCCGATTCCTGAAACCCATTGATATAATCCTCACCGTCACTTGTGCAGAGGTTGTATGCCTTGTGTGCAATTGATGGTGCAATTGTGCATCCCACCCTATGCCAGCATACAGTGTAAGAAGGAAGGCCAGGGAGCCTTATGGTGCAGTGCACAGGAACAAATCGTGTGTCGTGCATTGAGAGGCCCATGCTGTGCATGCAACACTCCTTTCACACATCTCACCTCTCATTTGATTTGAAGGGAAAGACTGGTCACTCACCCCACCCTCTGTCTCACGATCTGTTGATAGATACAGAGGACAACCCATACTCACATCCCCATCCTGTTAGGATGAAAGCTCACATCACTCAAGGGGTTGGTGATGAAGATCATGTTGGTTGTTGTTGTCATCAGGATCTTGAAGACAATGCGTACCTAGGGAGGCAGCCTACCAATCTCATACTTCAATGATTTGTAAGAAAGGTCGTCTGTTAGAAGGCAAGATGGACTGATATTGCAAAGATAGCGCACCAAGGGAGGTGGCTTCAAATTACTTTGCTGAAAAGGTGCGATGCTGGTGAGTTAGATATCCTGAACTGTGGGGTGTTACCACCTTTTCCACAGTCAGCTTCCCGCCCAAGGGTGTTTCCACCTTTTCTTGGAACGAGGCCTATTATGATAGGGAATTTCTTTCTTTTCTCCCATAACAGTTTTTTTTTTTGTTGTTCTTCTTTTTTTTTTCTTTTTTTTTTCGTGAAGAAAGAGAATGGTAGAAATACCATGTGTCAGGACCAACCTCGCCATTGTTGTTGGATCAGATGAGAAGAGAACAAGGTCAGGTTGAAAGGTATTTATGAGGGGCTAGCAGAACGAGACAGCCTCATGAGGAGAATCATAAGGGCTATCAGAAGCACGAAGAGAAGGACAATGCGATGCCCAAAAGGGAGAGGGTAGGTCGACTGTGATTGTTAAGATCCCCAGGGAGGGAAGTACTTCTTCAGATGATAGCCATTGATCAGGAAGGAATCATCAGAGGCATCAACGGTCTGCACCTGAATAGAGCCGTTAGGATTGACAGCAAGAACTTTGTATGGGCCCATCCACCGTTGTTGAAGCTTGCCAAGAAACTTGCCAAATCTCAAATCATAGGCCAGGACAAGGTCACCTTCTTTGAACTCCTTGTGCTTGATGAAACTGTCATGATAGGCCTTGCGTCGCGCTTGAGTGGTTTCCACGCATTATAGGACCATCCGTCATATCTCATCCAAGCATTCCAAGTGCAGGAGATGGCGTTGTAGTGATTCAGCATCTCCCAGGTATTCTTTAACTGCCACTCGCAAAGAGGGCAATTCCAGTTCAACAGGAAAGATGGCTTCTATACCATACACTAGCTGGAAAGGGGTTTGTCTTGTAGCTGCCTTATGGGAGGTTCTGTATGCCCAGAGGGCCTCTGTAAGTCAATCATCCCAGTCGCGACGATGTGCGGCAATCGTTCTTATCAGGATCGAGTAGAGGATGCGATTGGTGACTTCAACTTGGCCATTGGATCTGGGGTAGTAGGGAGTGGACTTGCGATGGCGGATCTTATACAGTTCTGTCAGCTCCTCCATGATTTTGTTAAGGAAATGAGTACCTCTGTCACTTACCAACTCGAGGGGACTACCAAAACGGGTAATAATATTCTCATACATGAACAGGGCTACGCTATTACCATCGTCCCGCTTCAGGGCTTTAGCTTCACACCACTTTGTGACATAATCCATACATACTAAGATGTATCTGTTCTGCTTCCGTCTGGTAGGTGAATCAATGGGACCCACTTTAGGGGAAGAATAGGTTGCATTGGCATGGCACTTATTTTGGTGGGTTTCCCCATTCGCTGACAAGTATCACATCTCTTGCAGTAGTCATATGCATCCTTGTGGAGGGTTAGCCCACCAGTATCTTGCTAACAGAGCCTTCTTGGCTATCACTTCCCCTAGAAGTGTCCACCACATGGTTCGTCATGATTTCAATACTATACTGATTTCATCCCCTGCAACACATCTTGGCAATACTTCATCTTTGCCTCTCTTGTACACAATGCACTGCCTAGCAAAGTTTAGGGGGCCGATTGATGGACCTAAAAACGGGCCGACACTGGCTCATGCACTAGCCGGACCTCTATCTCACGCGCTCAACAACCCCACGGCCTCGCGGCCAGGAGCGTCTATCAAAAGCTCTGCCTTCCTAAACTTTGTGTTTGTAATACATTGTAGTCCAACTGATCCTAACCCAATATTACTCCTCAGAGGGAGTCCCTTTCACATAGCCAAAAGGCTCGAATCACATACACATGGGGTTCCTCCTACGGCTGAATGCCGTCAACCCTCTGCGACTCTCCTACACCTTGGGGATTGGCCCCTTGATGCGTCGCTCAACAAATAAACATTTCGCACAAAATCCACTCAAGGTACCATTTAATCCTATATAGGAATGTACCATTTTCCTTACTTCTCTTTCCCCTAGACCCCACGACTAGCCTATGGCTTAGGGTGTCCTGTCTCTCGCTCAACGTGGGTCAAAGTCCTAATGAAAGCAATTGCTGTGCATCCAGGATTTCTGATACCTTTAAATATTTCCATGATTTATGCATATTGTGGATGCTAAGTGCTCAAACAATTATAAAAAAAAATTGTGCACATGTGGAAAACATCCTTTTAATGATTTTCAACTACCGTTCTAATGCGGCGTTGCACAAACCTAGCACCAAGGAAACCCTCGTGCTACTAGGCTCTTATTTTATAATTATTCACCGACCTATATGGCATGCAAACAAAAACAACAATCTTTTCATGATTTGACTCCACATTTAGACACATTCTAACCACTCTACCCTCCCATCGATCAAATATTGCATTGTTGTATGGATTTATAGGGCATTTTGCCATCATTTTATGTGTAAAAAGGGGGAAAAACACACTAGAACAAGAAGGTGGGGTTGAACTGAGGCAAATCCTCATGCTTCAATCCCCACAAACATTCACAAACATTGCTCTTAATGTTCATTAATTTTCCGCAAAATGCATTTTCCCCCTATTTTTATTGATTTTCCTCTATTTTCCTTGTATTTTCCCTTATTTTCTGCATTATTTAATTACTAAAAATTCAAAATAGGTTATGGGCTGTGGCCCTTAGTTCCTTCTTGCAGCAAAAATGAAAATTTAGTTGGTGTTCCTATTCATTTCCCCATTTCTATGCCCAAAAACATCATTTTTCCTTGATTTTCCATATTTTACGTGTTTTAGTGTATTATTTTAAGCCACAAGATGCATATTTTTCTGATTTTCTGATTTTGATCAGAAATTACTCATGGAAAACAGCAACATAAACAATTTTTAGCCCACATGAACAACATTTTATCAATCAAAAGCCATAAAATCTCAAATTTCCTTTGAAAAAATTGAATTACCGCTTATTTGCGTGTTTCGGGTTTCATGTCCATGGCTGCAAATCTGAAAATCAGCAGCACTTCATGCTCATGACGATCACAAATCACCATTTCCAGCCCGTGGAGCAATCCGATCCATGCCGGACAAGCCTCCACCATTCTTTCTTCTTCCTTCCTCTCGCCACATGAATTCCCCCTTAGAAGAGAGAGAGGGAGGAGAGAGAAAGACTGAAATCAAAGATCTTCAAAGAGAGCATCATTTGACGGGTGAGAGGCGGCGATAGAGTCAGCATCCAGGAGGGAAGCAAGGGCAATGATCAGTGATGGGGGTTGTTTGCAGGCTCCATCCTCCATCTCCAAGAATTGGGCGCAAAAATAGGCGCTATTTTTCCCACGCTCTCTCCTCCTTTCTCTCTCCACGTTTTTTGGTCAATGTTGCATAAAATTTTTAGTGGGGGGGTCTAACTCCCAAAGGGCACACCCAATTTGGCCTCTCAAATGTCCACCTTTTCATATCTTGACCGTTTCCTTGGCCATTTCCCCGTCCGGACTCCAAATTGAGCTCTGAAAAATCCTGGGCGTCCGGCTTGGCATCCCGCATTGGCCAGTTGCTTGTGTCAACCCGCACGACTGTCTGAAAAATTATGAAAAATCAACAAGTGTCGCTCGGGCACCTTTAAAGCACTTTGACGCTTAAAATCGTCCTAGATCGAGCCGCCGCCTTTGACGGTGAATATTTTTCCCTTGATATTCATAATTTTTAGCTATTTTTAAGCACTTTCCGGCACCAAAATTCCGATCTCATTGGCGACCACGGGATAGGGCGACTCAGCCCGTCGAATCCACGAACAGATTTGCACATAAACAACCAAAGAAGCATCAAACTGATACAAAACAAATATATAATAAAACTCAGCACAATGCTCCGCCTATCCCTGGACAGAACCAAGGCATGACATCCACAAGGAGTAGGCCTAGTATCATCTAATAGAAGATCCGAAGCGAGTGACTGACCACCTGCTCCAACACAGCCAAACTAAAAAGAACTGTCAAAGAGGTTGCCCTCAATGGTAGTCTGAACTACTTACCAACTAAAGACAACCCAACTAGGAGCTCCTACTAGGCGAGGACTCCTATAGCCTGATCAAGGAGTATTTTCTTTCAGTACATGTCTTCTTTTAGGGTTTTTATTTTATGAACATACTTGGGCATGTAAAAAGGAGGGAGCTGAGCATAGTGACCCAAGGAGAACAGGGCATCGGCCTCAGGACCTGTCTCGGCACCCAAGAACCTACCAAGCCCTTGCAAGGCGACACTTAATCCTTCTCTAACGCTCACTTTTATTTTCGCTCCAACCTTCCTTGTTTTGGTATTATTTTTCCAGCAAGAAGCCACCCCTAGGAAGACAAGGTATCGGCCTCGGGTCTGACTCGTCCCCAGGAACCTACCAGGCCTTCGCAAGGCAATGATCAACTGCTTATACATTTTCATTTCTTTTCTTTTCTTTGATAGGGGTTAGAACCCCTTTTTACAAACCTTCGTATTTATAGTCATCTTTTAGGATGTTCAGGGTTTCTTGGCATCATCATTATTATCTTTTGGCAGGCTTCTCTAACTGCCTCACTACTAACAAGAACTCCTAGAATGGCTGCCTAGCAGGCCAGCAGAACAAGGCCACTAGGACTTCCTTCTAAAACATGTCTTTTGATGCTTGACAATGTCTTTACAGGAGGCAATGACTACTCCGACCTCCCTCAATCATACTTAGCCTAAACCTGGGACTTCATGCCTTGGTTGCCGGTCCCCAACAAAAATATATCCCCTCGACAAGTACAAATACACATATAACAGGAAAGAAAGGTACTCGTAAAGGAGAGGTATCACCTGGATCGGCCACAAGAAGCTTCCCTCGCAGCAAAGGCTCCTCCAGGCTCCACCAAATTCCACGAATCACGAAACCTGTCCAGCACAACACTTAAAACAAAAACCCGATTAAACGCACCCGCACTAGACAGGGAAATGGCCCTCTTGGCCTAATGAAATGAAACACTTCACTACAAAACGGAATCGGCCCTCTTGGCCTAATGAAATCAAACACTTCTACTCATAACATCCTCCTGGAAACAACTATGATAGACATCAAAGCATACCATTCCCAGGGGAACAAGGCTCGTAGCCCTAAACTAGGTGCATTAAATTATGACCCATCCCTCCTGCGTATATCGCAAGAGGTGTTCGCATCACATGTCGTTTAATCAGTCTGTGGGTCCAAGATAATAAAGGCAGATGAGTCTCGCTTACCCTCTGCATCACCCAGATCAACCATCGTCTGCCAAAGAGGGCATGTTCAGAAAGCATACCCCACAAACGACCAGGTCTTGTCTCACCATCAATAGATATATCGGGACAAGGGCCGCAATTAAAGAAGAGGTCTTCTTCATACTCAAAATTAGCCAAATAATCAGCAAACTGATTCCAATTTCGTGGAATCAGCTGAAACGACACTCTATCAAATTCGTCTAGCAGGGCTATGGCAGTATGATGGTACATGCAAAGGATGGGGTTTCATACCATGTACATCCCATTGAGTTGATTTAAAACCAACTGAGAGTCCCCTTTCACCAAGAACTGGCGGATACCACCCTTCTTTGCAATATTTAGACCCATAATCAGGGCTTTGTATTCTGCCATATTATTGGTAAAATTCCCCCCGAGATAAGCAGCTAACTTCATGACAATGCATCGTCGGGGGTCTCGGATGACAACTCCTACACTTCCTTTTTTGCATGGACCCCTGGACGCCCCATCAAAGTACAAGGTGTACGCCCATAAAGGTTTTACATATCCCGCTGAACTCTACTCGTAATTATGGTAATCGAAATTCAGCATATTCAACGGGTGGACTGTAGGCTCCGTCCCTCCATCATCATTGAATTCAAAAGGGATGCTCGTCAAAATTTGTAGGCAGTGATGGCAGAAGACCTTGATCTCCCAAATAAATGTCCCGCCTTCTTGCTCAATCACCTTATATCCTTTGCTCCACCAAATGAGCTTTCCCCGATGATACCTCTATCACGAATTCAACAGGGATGCTCGTCAAAATTTGTAGGCAGTGATGGCAGAAGACCTTGATCTCCCAAATAAATGTCCCGCCTTCTTGCTCAATCACCTTATATCCTTTGCTCCACCAAATGAGCTTTCCCCGATGATACCTCTGTTCTAAATATGGGTGTTCTAAATAAGGGATCAGACGACCCATCAACCTCTATCACGATTTCCTTGCAGATGTTTGATCGATCTCTCCTAGACCTGCAAGGCAGTCATAGTATTAGTGCAATCAGAAATAATAAGGTTTAATCTTATTAAGATTAACCTTATTTTTAAATTCTATCCCCTCAAGGTCAGCTAACAAGACTGTGGACTTATTCTTGCCTATTCTAACGATCCTATAGGGCCCATCCCATTTGGGCTCTAGCTTGCCTGGAAATAATTCACGTCATGCGTCATAATACAGAACAAGCTGTCCTTTCTTGAAGGTGTATTTCTTAGCTTTGAGGTCGTGTAGCTGCTTCATTCGGCGCTTCGCCACTTCTTGGTGCAATAAGCTCTGTAGCTTAAGCTCATCTAAATGTGCCAGTGTCGTCAAGCGCTCAAAAAGTGCGCCTTCATCACTCAAAGAATGATTGATGGCAAACCGAATAGTTGGCAGCTCAATCTCTAAAGGCAAGACACACTCCTCCCCATATACTAAATTGAACGGGGTATGGCCAGTGGCTCATTTGAAGGTCGTATTATAGGCCCACACTGCCACGTATAACTTTTTATCCCAATCCCGTTTTCTTTCCGACACAATTTTGGACAGGATGCCCACAAGCTGCTTGTTGGTGCTTTCAACTTGCCCATTGGCTTGCGGGTTATAGGGGGTTGTCTTGTTATGCTTGATTTGCCACAACTCTGTCAAACCTTTGATCACCTTATTCAGGAAATGGGTTCTGCGGTCCGACACTAATTCTTTCGGCGGACCAAACCGGCATATTATCTGCTCTAAAAGGAAACTAGCAGTTTCTTTAGTATCATCTTTTCTTGTTGCACGTGCTTCTGACCACTTTGTGAAGTAGTCAGTTGCTACAATGATGTACCTCTTTTACGTAGTCGACGATGGAGTAATAGGATCCACAAAGTCTATTCCCCACTTCTCAAATGGGAGTATCGCCATAATAGGGGTGAGTGGTCGTTTCCTATTCTCTCGACTATCATGTCGTTGACATATATCGCATCTCTTAACATATGCAAACGCATCCTGGAAGATGGCAGGCCACCAATAACCTGCTCTTAAAGCCTTTTGTGCTGTAAGCCGTCCTGCAAAATGGCCTCCGCAAGCAGAATCATGGCACTCTTCCAAAATGAATGGGACCTCGTCAGGCATCACACATCGGCGATAGATGTCATCAACCCCTTGCCGATATAATGTACCTGCGATCAAGGCAAACTTTAACGCTTGCTGCTTAATTTTCCTTCTCTCAGCTTTAGATAATTCGGATCCCGCCTCTCCCGTTGATAAATAATGCGTTATTGCAGCATACTAGGAGGGAATAGATGCCGTATCTATTTTAAATAACAACTCCATGTCACTACCTTCAGCCACAGATTCTTTCGGCTCCCCAAAGTCTACAAGACATTCCATGATGCCTTGCAACCTTGGTGGCTTACTCCTGATTTCATAATCAAATTCCTGCAAAGTGATCAACCACTTTGCTAGACGATCAGGCGGCTGTAGCTTATTCATCAATAATCGAAGTCCCTCCGCCTTCGTATAAAGCACGACTTTCTCATAGAGAATATAATGCCTGAATTTCTTGGTCCCAAAGACCATCGCTAGGCACAACTTCTCCATGTAGGTATAATTGATTTCGGATACCCCCAGCTTCCGGCTAGCAAAAGCAATCGGGTGGTACCACTTCTCTTCCCAAATTTGGGCTAAACAGCAGCTGATACTATACATGGTGGCTGCCGAAAATATATAGAACACCTCACCTCTTTTAGGTTCTTTTAAAACGGGCGCTC
This sequence comes from Lygodium microphyllum, assembly GCF_053477565.2. NCBI lineage: Eukaryota > Viridiplantae > Streptophyta > Polypodiopsida > Schizaeales > Lygodiaceae > Lygodium > Lygodium microphyllum. Next base: position 56,738,100 of record NC_141159.1, on the reverse strand, counting down.
TTGCTAGTTCTTGTTTCACATCCTCGAATGCTACCTTACAAGGGTCACCCCATACAAACGAACAGCTAAAGGACAATAAATTTGTAAGCGGCAATGTTCTTTCTGCCAAGGCATTTATGAATCTACGGTAATAACCAACCGAAGACAGAAAGCTATGAACTTCTTTCGGAGTGCGTGGTGGACCCATGGCAACTATAACTTTGACCTTCTCGGGGTCTGTCGCAATTCCTACCGAATTGACCACATGATCCAACAATAGCCCATAAGGCACTCCAAAAACACACTTCCGTGGGTTTAGGGCGATGCAGAATTGTCTACAGCGCTCAAAGCATTTTCTTAAAATGATCAACTGCCTTCCTCTCGCGGTGGCAGCCCCTAAGTCATCAATAAACACCTTCAACTCTTCAGGGAATATGTCACCAAATGTCTTATCTGTTGTTCGTTGCCACGAACCAGGCGCATTGCATAAACCAAAGGCCATCACATGGTACGCAAAAGTACCAAATACAGTAATAAAAGTCGTTTTCAACTTGTCCTCTTCTGCAATTGCCATCTGGTTATATCCTGCAAAGCAATCCATAAACGAATATATCTCCCTACCCGCTAATTGATCCAAAATCTGGTCAATAAATGGCAGCGGATAGTAGTCCTTAATTGTCTGCTTATTCAGCTCTCTAAAGTCTACACATAATTGGATTTGATTATTATTCTTCTTTCTTTATTGCCTCTTTTTTAACTTTCACCTTCTTCTTTGGTTGTTCCTTATCGGCTTTACTTTCCACGGGCTTCAAAGGTCCCCCTTCCATGGTAGGATCCAAAACTTGCGTTCCTTTGTCGCCTTGTTTAGGGTTTCCGTCGACAGGCTTATCCTTGTCGGCCTCTCTACCCTTTTGACCTCTTGTAAGAACAGCTCGCAAATTAGAGGTTTCAACATCATTAACGCGTACAGCCACAATCAAGCTAACCCCACTACCACTGGGTAGCTCCTCCACTATAGTCTTTGGTCGTTGAAGTATTTGTTTAGGCCCGTCTTCTCGCTGGGGATCATTTCCTTGGGCACGATGATTAACAGGCCCTGGCTGCCGACTACCGCGCTGGAGGGAACTGATCTTACTCCAGCAAGTAGTTGCTAAATGGCTGGATTTTCCACAGATGTCGCACTTAACATTTGGGCAATTTCTTGGATAGTGTTGCCCACCACACCATTTGCAACTAAACCTCGAAAGTGCACCCTCATCTGGGTATCTACTTCCTATCAAATTTTGTTGTTTTTTAAGGAAGTTGACATCAACGGCTATTTGTCGATACTGCTCCGTAATCATGTCGGTATAATGCTTCATCATGTCCTTAACCTTGCCAATAACATTGGAAGTGCTCGACTCATAGCCTTGGTCATTACCATGTCGTTCCATCGGCCTAACAATTCGATTAGGCACTAGTTGTTGAGCCACAGGCATGGTATTAGAATTGACCGCCTGGCCTCCACCATTTGGAGCCATTTGACTGCCCGTAGGCATCGACATGCTAGGGGGAGCTGGTAATAAAGGGACATTCTGCATCATGTTCCCTCTCCCATTAGGGTTAGCCATCGCTATCCCTTGGCCACTACTGCCATTGGCCATCGCCACATTGTTTCCCAATACTAAACCCATGTTCGAATTGCCTCGAGAAGCATAGGCTGCTTGTAGTCGGGATTCCACCTCTTGTGCTTGTGTAATGGCAGTATCTATATCCCCCAAGGGGACACTACTCAACTGCAATTGGATATTAAAGTCCAAACCATGAAGGAAATATTGCAATTGGGCAGCTGTGGGGATAGGGATAGAGGTGTCCAACTTACGGAAAACCTCTTTTATTTTCTTCGCATAAGCACGAAAATCCTCGTGTGGTTCTTGGCGGGTCACGTTGAGTACACGCAACCAATATTGTCCACCCCTTTCAGGGGCAAACTCCCTTCGAAAAGATCCATAAAATGCATCAATATTCAATATGGTTCCGGCTTCTAAACCATGATACCATATGGCAGCTCTTCCTTTGAGAGTCATATTGAAGAACATCATTAAATGTCCTTCTTCTTGAATCCGACAGTTAAACATCAGCTTTTGAAACTCCCTAATGTGGAGTTCCGCATCTTCCTCAACTAGCCCATTAAAAATGGGTAGCGGGTAACCTAGAGCCGGCAAATCCATTGTTCCTGCTGGAATTGCAATAGGCTGCGCCATGACAAGGATTGGATTTGCACTAGGAATAGGGGCCGGTGGGGTTACACCTCCCGCACTTGATGTAGACTGGCTTATGGAAGAAAGGGGAGCACTAGAGCTTCCACCTTCTCCTAACTTACTGCTTGTGGCCCCAAGACCACTAGATCCACTCCCTCGTAAGGGTTCAGGACCGCTACGCTTAGGGGAATATCTCCTAAAAATTTCAGCACGTCGCCTAGCTCTTTCGTTTCTCTCTCTTGCTTTTGGATTTCTGCTAGACGATGCTTATCGATAAATAACGGATCAATCACAATATCCTTTGGCATAAACTGCTAGTTGGTCCCTAGACAACCAGGATTCGAGGACCGCCACTTTTAAGCGGCTCCCGGCAGACGCACCACTGATGGTCCTAAAAACGGGCCGGCACTGGCTCATGCACTAGCCAGACCTCTATCTCACGCGCTCAACAACCCCATGGCCTCGCGGCCAGGAGCGTCTATCAAAAGCTCTGCCTTCCTAAACATTGTGTTTGTAATACGTTGTAGTCCAATTGATCCTAACCCAATATTACTCCTCAGAGGGAGTCCCTTTCACATAGCCAAAAGGCTCGAATCACATACACATGGGGTTCCTCCTACGGCTGAATGCCGTCAACCCTCTGCGACTCTCCTACACCTTGGGGATTGGCCCCTCGATGCGTCGCTCAACAAATAAACATTTCGCACAAAATCCACTCAAGGTACCATTTAATCCTATACAAGAATGTACCATTTTCCTTACTTCTCTTTCCCCTAGACCCCACGACTAGCCTATGGCTTAGGGTGTCCTGTCTCTCACTCAACGTGGGTCAAAGTCCTAATGAAAGCAACTGTTGTGCATCCAGGATTTCTGATACCTTTAAATATTTCCATGATTTATGCATATTGTGGATGCTAAGTGCTCAAAAAATTATAAAAAAAATATTGTGCACATGTGGAAAACATCCTTTTAATGGTTTTCAACTACCGTTCTAATGCGGCGTTGCACAAACCTAGCACCAAGGAAACCCTCGTGCTACTAGGCTCTTATTTTATAATTATTCACCGACCTATATGACATGCAAACAAAAACAGCAATCTTTTCATGATTTGACTCCACATTTAGACACATTCTAACCACTCTACCCTCCCATCGATCAAATATTGCATTGTTGTATGGATTTATAGGGCATTTTGCCATCATTTTATGTGTAAAAAGGGGGAAAAACATACTAGAACAAGAAGGTGGGGTTGAACTGAGGCAAATACTCATGCTTCAATCCCCACAAACATTCACAAACATTGCTCTTAATTTTTATTAATTTTTCGCATCCAAAATGCATTTTTTCCCTATTTTTAGTGATTTTCCTCTATTTTCCTTGTATTTTCCCTTATTTTCTGCATTATTTAATTACTAAAAATTCAAAATAGGTTATGGACTGTGGCCGTTAGTTCCTTCTTGCAGCAAAAATGAAAATTTAGTTGGTGTTCCTATTCATTTTCCCATTTCTATGCCCAAAAACATCATTTTTCCTTGATTTTCCATATTTTACGTGTTTTAGTGTATTATTTTAAGCCAAAGATGCATATTTTTCTGATTTTCTGATTTTGATAAGCAATTACTCATGGAAAACAGCAACATAAACAATTTTTAGCCCACATAAACAACATTTTATCAATAAAAAGCCATAAAATCTCAAATTTCCTTTGAAAAAATTGAATTACCGCTTATTTGCGTGTTTCGGGTTTCATGTCCATGGCTGCAAATCTGAAAATCAGTAGCACTTCATGCTCATGACGATCACAAATCACCATTTCCAGCCCGTGGAGCAATCCGATCCATGCCGGACAAGCCTCCACCATTCTTTCTTCTTCCTTCCTCTCGCCACATGAATTCCCCCTTAGAAGAGAGAGAGGGAGGAGAGAGAAAGACTGAAATCAGAGATCTTCAAAGAGAGCATCATTTGACGGGTGAGAGGCGGCGATAGAGTCAGCATCCAGGAGGGAAGCAAGGGCAATGATCAGTGATGGGGGTTGTTTGCAGGCTCCATCCTCCATCTCCAAGAATTGGGCGCAAAAATAGGCGCCATTTTTCCCACGCTCTCTCCTCCTTTCTCTCTCCACGTTTTTTGATCAATGTTGCATAAAATTTTTAGTGGGGGGGTCTAACTCCCAAAGGGCACACCCAATTTGGCCTCTCAAATGTCCACCTTTTCATATCTTGACCGTTTCCTTGGCCATTTCCCCGTCCGGACTCCAAATTGAGCTCTGAAAAATCCTGGGCGTCTGGCTTGGCATCCCACATTGGCCAGTTGCTCGTGTCAACCCGCACGACTGTCTGAAAAATTATGAAAAATCAACAAGTGTCGCTCGGGCACCTTTAAAGCACTTTGACGCTTAAAATCGTCCTAGATCGAGCCGCCGCCTTTGACGGTGAATATTTTTCCCTTGATATTCATAATTTTTAGCTATTTTTAAGCACTTTCCGGCACCAAAATTCCGCTCTCACTGATTCTAACAGAAGCTTCTTCTTCTCATGGCTTGAGATGCTAGGAGGATACTGTTGAGTTTCCAGGAGGTTGGCTATGTTTGCATACCAGGGAGTAACTGTTTCAACTAGAAGCAAAGAAGCATCAGGAAGGTCAGGATCATCCTGTTCCTCTTCTACAGTTTGAGGGATCCGTGATAGATGATCAGCTAGGACATGGGAATGGCCAGGCTTAGTGACCACTTCAAAATCGAACTCTTGGAATAGTAGCAACCATCTCATCAATCGTCCTTTAACATCTGCTTTTTTCATTAGGAAGGATAGGGCTTCATGATCCACATAGAACTTGAAATGCGTTGACAGTAGATAGTGTCGAAACTTCTCCAGTGCAAACACCATTGCTAAACATTCAAGCTCTGTCACTGTATAGTTCCGTTCCCTATCACTGACGTTTCGGCTTGCATAATAAATTGGTTGATCTAATTTAGAGGGGCCCTTTTGACATAGGATAGCACCTAGCCCTTCAATTGATGCATCTGTGTGCACATGGAACTCCTTCGTCCAGTCAGGAGGCTGTAAGATAGGTGCTTTGATAAGGCACTGCTTTAGGGTATTAAAGGCTTCTTCACAGTCATCAGTCCAAAGGAAATCTGCATCTTTCCTTAGGAGCTTGTGCAGAGTGGCTGCCTTGGTTGCAAAATGTGCAATAAATCTTCTGTAGTAACCCACATGGCCAAGAAATCCTCTCAATTGCTTGAGGTTTGTTGGTGCTGTTAAGGCGGTAATCTTCTCAATCTTCATTGGGTCTGTTGCAATTCCTTGTGAGGAGACAATATGACCCAGAAGAACTCCTAATGAGGTGCCAAAGACACATTTGTCGGGGTTGAGAGAAATCCCATAATCTCGACATCTGTCAAAACATTGCTCTAGGTGTCCCCAGTGCTCATGGATCAAACTATAGACGCAAAAGTCATCAAGATACACCTCAATGAAATCATGCAAATGATTTTGGAAGGTAGCCATCATTACTCGTTGGAAGGTGGCAGGAGCATTACAGAGCCCAAATGGCATCACTCTATAGGCATAGATCCCCCACTCTATGGTGAATGTTGTTTTGGATTGGTCCTCTTCTGCAATTTGGACTTGGTTATATCCATTGAATCCATCCAAGAGGGAATACAGCTCATGGCCTGTCACTGTGTCCAACAGTTGGTCTGTAAAAGGGATAGGGAAATGATTTTTCTTCGTCTTCGAATTGAGATTTCAAAAGTCCACACATATTCAAAGTTTCCCGTTCTTCTTGGGTACAACCACAATGAGCAAAACCCATTCACTATTAGCCACGGGATAAATGAACTCGACTTCAAGAAGTTTCAATAATTCAGCCTTCACCAGAGCAGAATAATTAGGATTCGTACATCTTTGTCTTTGCCTTACAGGTTTGGCATCAGGCTCTAGGTCAATGTGATGTTGGCATACTGTGGGATCAATCTCCTTTAGGTCTTTGTACGACCAAGCAAACACATCTAAGTTCTCCTTTAATAAGTCTCGCAGGACCACTACTTCTTCTTCCGGAAGATTGAGGCCCACTTTCAAGTGACGTTTGGTACCATTAGTATCCAGGAATGTTACTTGTCTTTCACCTTCCACCTCGCAGATAAATGTCCCATGGATGGCTTTTGGATAAAGGTCTGACTCTTTCAAGAGAGTAGTGTCATCGTCTGATATTCCACTAGAACCAGTGTCCTCCTTCTGAACATATGACTCATTTGTCTGTTGAGGTTGCCGGAAGGGTATCAGAGCTTTGTTTGCTTCTGTGTGAGTGGTAATTTCTTCTGGACTTAGGGATTCATTTTCTGAGGATGCGTCTAGGAATGTCACATAGCACGGACCTTCTAGAATCCGTGGCTTTGATGGCTCTATCTTCTGTTGACAAGGGGTATCATCATCATATTTTCTCTAGGCTGAACGGTCAGGGCAACAAGAGTCACTGGTGAACTTAATTTTTATGCTTTTAATCCATTGCTTATACAGATTCTGCATACTTTGTGGTCCACTGGTCAACCTAAATGGAACCATGGTCATTCCATCCAGCACCCTAAGATCTTCGGCCTCTAAGGTTTTTGTAGGGACATCAACAAGATCATCCACTATCAGAGGAAATTCTTCATTTGCACTTTCATAACATGCTTTGTTTTCTTCCTCATCATTTTCATCCTCTTCCTCTAGAGGCTCTATAAGAGAAGAACAGATCTTCTGTATCTGCATCTACTTCTGCTTTTGCTTCTGTTTCCGTTACAATCACTATCTCTGTGATTGTCTCTAGTTCTATCTCTGCTCTATATCTGTTCTGTCTCTATTACTGCTTCTGTTACTATCTCTGTATCTATTACTGCTCTGTATCTGTTCTGTCTTTGTTCTGTCTCTATGACTATCATGTAACAGGGAGAACAGTACATCCATGCTTCTATTTCACTGTCAGAGGCGATTTCAAAAGTTAATTCTAGTTGAGGCAGGAGGTATTCTCCCATGGACAAGGACTTTGCTTCCCTTGGTAGTTAGCTTATAGTGCTCACTGTTAGGGACATTGCCTCTATTCTATTGGGAAAGATTTGTTTAACAGCCTCTTTGTCTTCTGATGTACCATCTATTACCTCGTTGGAGGAGTCAGTTATGACTTCAATGGATGTGGATCCATTGCCTTTTTGCGATCCATACAACTTTAATACCACTTTGTTGGGTCCTCTGCCTAGGGTTAGGGTTCATTTGAACCAGTCCATCTTGGCTCTTGCTTCAAAAAGCCAAAGTCTTCCCAACAGCATAGGGTATGAGGTCCCATAAGAATTTGGTTTGACCACCAAATATGTCAGCCAATAGTCTCTTCCTGCAAGGGTTGTTTTTATGTATGGGAGGATGCCCAATGGTTTAATTCTGCTTTTGTCTGCCAATCTGATAAGCCACTATGTAGGTTGAATTCCTTGTAACCCTAAGTCCTTCATTGTCACATCCGTCCTTATGTTTACCGATGAGCCTCCATCAATCAATGCATCTGAAATAAAGCACCCTTCTATCCATACACTAATCTCTGGGGTTCCAGGATCTAGGAAGGCGTTAGCCACATCAACTTCTTTTATAGGCTCCGGGGCCTTATTGGTCTTGGTCGATGTTGAAGGAGCGATCCTTAGTCCATGTCTTCTTGTCAAGATGCTTTTGAATTTCTTTCCGCAGTTGGGAGACAACATCAGCAACTAACGGAATGTTAAGTTAGGTTTAAAAGTGTCTAGGTCTTTGACCAAGTCATAATCTTTGATAGGATCCACAGGCTTCTCCAGCCGGCTGGGGAATGGGGCTACACCCATTTTCATCTTTCCTTTTTCTTCTAGTAATTGCAGCATTGGCACTTCCATTGTTTCTGGAGGTTCTTCTGCATCGTCTATCTCTTGGACATCTGGTCCTGTTTCTGGGACTGTCTCTGTGACGCTCTGTGGCACTACAATGCTTTGTACTATACTATTCTATTCTGTACTGCTCTATTCCTCTGTTGAGAGGTTGAACTTCACAGTCTTGGAAGGAGAGCTGTTCTCTTCTTGCATAGCTGGTCCCTTCTTCTTTGCACGTGTGACAGCGAAAACTTCCAACTCTACCAAATTGGAGGCAGGCTCTTGTGCCTTCTATTGGCTATCAGTAGCATTGGCCTTGACAGGGGCTGGACTTGGACAGTCCTTTGCAGTGTGGCCTTCTCCTTTGCATCGGCTGCATAAGGACTTGTAATCCACAGATCATCTAGCGTTTGGACAATTCGGGGAGATATGACCCTTTTCTCCACACTTGTAACATTCCACCTCTGATCTCTGACCACCGCCACCAGACTATCGTCCTCTGTAACTTTGAGAGGGAAATCTCCTTGGACCAAATTCTCTAGACTTTGGTCCAATATCTTGTGTTGTCATTTTGGACTTTAGCAAGTTGAATCTTGCATTTTCATCCTTCTGTCTTCATTCATACATCTCTTTCAGAGAGAAAATATCCTATGTATGGTTCTTCCGCAAACAATAGGAACATAAGGCCCCAGGAATGGTTGGTTTTTGGGTACATTCAATGGCTAAATGTCCCGCTTGATGATACTTTCCACACCATGTATTAGAGCACATCACATCTCTTCCAGCTCCCGTAGGAGTGGATATATTAGCGGTATTCACCTTCAGCATCTGTAGCTGCTCTATAATCACATCCATAAGCTCTTTCTTGATACTTGCAATTGAGTTCAATAAATAGTCCTTCTGATTTTCACCTCCTGAAGTGCTTATAATAGGGTTTTGTGAAGCTTCTGTAATTACTACATACATTGGTTGGGTTGATCCAGAGGGTTCTCTGTTCTAGCTCTGATTCAGAGCTCTTGCTGAGACATGGGGTTGTTGATTCTAGTTGGCAGGGTTCCTCTATTGTTGAGTCGCCATTGGAGGAACTATTTGAGGCCAGTGTTATTGTGGTTGAACCATCATTTGAGGCACTGTCGTCTGTGGCGACCACAGTGGATTAGGCGCATTATACTGTGGCACTATTTGCATCTAGGGATAGGGGTAGGGAACTGTCCCTAGGACTGCATTTGATGGGTATACTATTCTTGGCATGGGAGGAGGTAAGACTCCTCTTCCTGGAGTCATTGACAACCTTGCTTCAACTTCGTCATACAATCTTGCACCTTCCACTGCAGCTTGCAGATTGACTGGTCTTCTCAATTCCACAAACTTGCAAACTTCTGGTTGTAGGCCTATGAGAAACACTCCTTTTTGAATACCTTCGTCCAAATGATGGTTAGTCCATCTCTTTAGGATGGATTCCATTCGCGAGACATAATCTTCTACTCTTTCTCCAGAGGACCATGAACTCCTCTCACATCTGCTCTTCAAAACCTTCATGCCTGAATTTAGTGAGGAAGGCCAACTTTAGGTTGTCCCATGTGCCAAAAGTTCCTGCTGGTTGTCTCTCATACCACTGAAACGCCGCACCCTTGAAAGTGGCGGGGAATATTACTGACCAATGCTCAGGGGTTTTGGCATTGTTAGCCACACATGGTACCATGAATTCTGCTACATGAAAATCAGGGTCTTCATTGTACTCTCCCTTAAAAACTGGCAATGGGACTACATTTGCTGGCATGTCATCAATATTTCCAGGATGAATTTGACTAGGAAGGGGACATTGAGTTGCCATGGGGACTTCTGTAAAGAGTGCTTTCAGGGCATCAAAGGAATCTTTTGCTGCAAGCTCGTTCTCAGCTTTGATTTTTTCCTTCTCTCTTCTCACGTACCTTTGGACTCATTCTAACGCTTGCCTCTTGATTGCGTCATTCATCAGGGGGTTGGCTCCAACCAGTTGGTCTGTATTCAATAGGATAGTATCAGAGAGGGCTTCAATCTCTAAAGGATTCTCTGGCCAACATCTCTTCTACTTCCCTCTTTTCAACATCTCTAAATTCAGCTTTCAAACCACTACAGAGGGGGAGATATTCCATTATGAAAGTATCAAAACTCATTCTTCTTAGGATCGTTGTTGTGCCATCATAATAATGGTAGCTTGTGAGGGTTTCAATAGTGTATGTTGTGAAAAACATTCTGTCTACCAACTTCTAGTGGGTTGCTAATTAGACAAACAAAAGATTGACAGTGCACCAAGCATCCCACGTATCTTGCTGTTGAGCATCCACGAACAAATTCCAACTCTTTTCCTTCTTGTTTTCGTGAACCTCCACAAACCACGACTCCTGAAGCTTCCTCACAATATCCCACTTGATGATGTCTAAAAACTTCTCAATGAATACTAAATCTTCCATGGATGTTCATTCTCTCTGTTTTTTCTCTTCAGTTTGTTCCCAAACAATTTGCCACGAAGATGCAAGTTTCTGCTGCTTCAATAGGGAGAGGAAACAGTCCACCACATAGAGCATGCATCATGATGGTAATATGTTTCTGCCATTGTGGGATGGACTTCTTGTGGAAAGTGGATTTGATAATGAGAATCTCCAACTCTTCAATGGAAGAAGGAACTTTGCAAACATCTATTGAATTCTTCTCTTCTTGGCAATACCATTTCCTTCATTTTCAGCCTCTTCTGATGCTTGTTGATGGCAAGTTTCCCCAACTGCGCACCAAAAACATGGAGCCCCAAGCGGAACACCAAGGAAAAGGGGATTCTATTGCAAGAAAATCTATATTGTAACATCAAAAAGCTTTTATTTCATTCTTTTGATTACCAAAACACAGAAAACAACAAATCTTCACGCAGCATCATAGTAGATATCTCCCACGAATTTGATAGAATCAATCATAATCTTCAACATCTTCATAGAATCCATAAATAGAAAAATGAACACAAAGGAATACACCATTTTTGAATGGAAATCAATCACATAGTATTCATCTTCAATGTCTTCATAGTTCTTTCTTTCAATCTCTCATATACAATTACACTGTTTTGATAGAATTGATTATCTCTGGCTCTCTCTCTCTCTCTCTCTCTCTCTATAGTATATCATCTCCTCACTACAATAATCTAATAATAACTCTAAATAATCCTTCTTAGGTCTTGGATGCACCTCCCAAGAGGTATGTTTGATATGAAGAGGCACCAGAGCCACTACAGTGTCTCTTCACAGCTCACTACTGTCACTGTCACTTCAGTTTTCTCTTCAATCTTCAGTAGAGCTGCTTCTTTCATTTTTTTTAGCTCTTTTGAATTTAGATTCATCCTTTCCAAAAGTTAGAAAACTTTCCCAAAGTCACACATATATTCTACAGAACACTTACAGAAGATCTACAGAACAATACAAAACAGGACCAGAGTAGATATAAAACAGAGATAGAGCAAAGACAGAGGCTCTACAGAGGGTTACAAAAGGTCATCAGAGAACATCAAACCCTCATAATTCATAATAAAACCATTCCAAACTATAAAAAACTATTCAATAAACCTTCAAAATATTTCAACCTTCATCAATCATCAATCCATGCTTCATACAGAAGAAAATCAGAACAAAGCAGAAGCTATACAGAAGGTATACAGAACCAATCAGAACCTCAACAGAACCTATCAGAACATCACATAGCTTCATATTTCCACTAAAAATCATCATGATCTTCCAAAACATAATCAATATCATCCAAAACACTCTTAAAAACTTCCATTAACAACCATACATTACTCTAAATCCATAAAAAAGCCATCATTCAGACCTCAAAAACAACAAAAATCAGTCAAAATTTAGTCTTTTTCTACTCTCAACATTTCCATAGACTAAAAGGAAGCATCAAGCGTGATACAATAGATTTTCATTGAGTTTGCACCTGTTTTCACTGCTACGTTTGGACGGCCAGACTGTTTGATTGCCTCCAAGTCGTTTGATTTTAAAAATCGGACACAATTAGATCATCCAATTGGATAAATCTTTGACTACTCTGGAATCAGATAGACCATATTAATCGGACAATCGATTCTAGGAATCAAATGAAAAACCTAAAAATTAGATGGGAAAACTGAACATCAAATTTTGACAAACTTTGACTTCACTAGACACTATAGAGGTCAATCCCTAGCTGTAGGACACTCCAATAGATCCCTAGGTGAGTGAAAGGGGCAATAGAGTCGATTGACTTGAGAGTTGAGACCCGACAGTGCAAGAGCAACTAGGGTCATTGACCATATCCCAATAGAGATCTGGATGGAAAACTTGAACCCACTATCCTTTAGATCATGCTTCAAGCGTATATCAAGGACCTAGAGTGGACCAGTGCAAGTGGTCACCACAACTGCACGAAAGAGCTAGTAGTAAGCTAAAATTGATTAAAGGGAGTGTGATATGCATTGATTGTGATTGAATTCACACATTTCGTCACATAAACACTTGGAGTGCACCAAAAAAGTTGAAAGCCCAATTTCTCACAGTGTACACTGAGGAGCACTCCACTAGCATTTGAGTGCACATAACATTAAGAAAATTTTAAAATAATAAGGAATTCATGCAATATAAGATAAGCTAAACGAACCCACTAGTAGAGGAGGAGACTCCCAGACATTGAATAGTGGCCACGGATCCCAATCATTGAATACTGAGAGACTTGAATCATCAAGCTACCTAGAGAGCGACAATGATAGGCATGATTAGGGACATAACTGTACCAACTTGGTCAAATTGATCAACACCCTAGTGGCTCAAGAAGTCAACAACATGTTAGGAACTAGCACCAAGCTTGACTTGGGAGAATTCCCAACAGTTGATGACTCGGTATGACCTACAAACCAAAATGGAGCATCACAATAGACTAATTGAGTTCATCATAGGCAATCTAGAGGAGAAGAGAAGGTTGGCAAGGAAAGTGCTACAAAGCATGGCTACCTACAATTGAAAGCAATGGGATCAAAAGCTGAGACAAGACATAGAAATGTGCGAGATCCGACATGTCTTAGCTCTCGCCAATAGAACTAGGATATGTCCAAATGCTGAGAGGGAGAGAGCTTTAGAGGCTGATCTTATGGTAAGCGAGCTTCTCATGAAGCGACTATTAGACAACACAACTACGGAGCAAGCAGTGCGGAGCAACCCTAGCGACTACATTGCTAGTAGAATCGGGGGAATCACCCTGAATTCTAACAATTTGTGAAAGATCAGAGTTGCAGCAAGAAAAAAGTGTGCACAAGAGGGAGATAGGAGCTCAAACTATAAGAACAAAATCTTGTTTACTAAGTTGCTCAAGGTACAACTTGGGTACACTTTATCTCACACTTTGATAGTGACCCATAGGATATTTATATAGCCTCTGCTTGGCTAGGGTTAGGGTTTCCCCTATCCTTCAGGCTATTCACACCCATCTTCCCTCATACACCCTTGCTTATGGTGGGTTCCTATGCCTATCTTCTAACACCCCCCCTTAATGCCAGGGTGGCATTGGATTATAAAGCATGTAAAATGTCCCCCCCCCCCCCCCCCCCCCCAAAACAAATGGGATGTCTTTATAGATTAGGCTACAAGAGTGTTTATAGGTAGATGTTTTAGAGACTCAAAAAATTCGGAGGCATAGTTGGCCATTAGTTCTTTGGGTACTTCAGGAATGTTGGGGCATTTACTAGTGATATGCCATATCTTCTTGTATTTGTTACATTTCATTTTTTTAGGATACTTCTTTCAACATTTGTTTACAATATGCCCTTTTTTCTTACAAAAAGAGCATTTAGTGAGAATTGTATGTACCAAAACTTGATCACGGGAAGTTGAAGATGCCTGACTGGTGCTGCCTTCTTTGTGGTTCCTCTTTTCTTCATCCAAACAGGAGTGGATGGTACTTGCCAAGATAGGATTTGGAATGTTGGTAAGAGTGGTTACTAGGGTAGGAAACACCTTTTTTACAACTTTTAGGAGAATAGCAATAGCATCCTCTTCATGGATTGGACCTTGTATTGAGGCAAGTTGTGCCATGAGACCCTTCATGTGAGAAATGAATTTTTCCAATTCTTCTCTTGATTTATATTCCAAGCTAAAGAATTCAATTTTAAGGAAGATTTTAGTATTTTTACCAATGGCTCCATAGAGCTTTTCAAGCTCATCCCATTTTTCTTTAGCAGTATTTAGTTGATCAACATGATGAATCAAGAACTCATCTAAGTGTAACATGATGATTGCTTGGGCACCTTGGACATCCTCTACATCAACTAGATTTTTAGAGTTTATGGCTCTAGTGCCTTGAATGAGAGGCCAATACCCTCTCTCCATCATCTTGTACTTGATAAGTACCTGCCATGGGTGGAAATATTTGCCATCGAATTTACGAATTTGAGGGCAGACATTAGCATATGTTGTGGCCATTGGGAAGCTCTTACCACTTGCTAAGACAATGGCAATATCTAGTCCCTTACAAACTTGCCAATGAATGCGGAAGCAAATCAAGGACACCCTTACAAACAATTGATATTCAAAATTACAATGAAGAGAAAGGCTGAAAATCATACATATGTAGTACTTCAAAATATGACTTTGATGGTCCTTTCTTATATGCAATCTTCTTCCAAGGTTTAATGGTATTTTTAGGCTTCAACAATGTGAACCTATACTGGACTTCTGGTTCCTCTTTGTGGTATGGTTTAGTAGATGAACCTTGTGTTGGACAAGGATGGTCTATGATTTCAACACTGGTTGCTGATGACTCCGAGGAGAGTACAATGACACTCATCTCTCTGATTTCATTGACCAAAATATTTGAAAGAAACCACACATGATATTCAGCAAGCAACACAAGTTTAGGATAGGATGGTTTATGTGTTTATAGTTGTACACATAGCCTTACAAAATGAATTAGAGCACTTAATGGTTTTAATTTTCAAATGAAAAACTTAGATTGAGTAAATACCAATAGCAAAATGATTGAGCAATGTGCTTTAGTGCTTACAAGCACTCATCTCAAGTTTTATGCCACTTGAGATGCAAGATGTGAAGTGTTTGCTAAATTAAATGGATCCATCGAGTGTAAGAGCATTGAAATGGAGCTTTCAGACCTTCAGTTCACTTTGAAGAGGATTAATCAATGATTAGAATCATTGTTAGTGCTCAAACATTGAAAAATTTGAAGGATCAAAAAGCTTGAAGCTTCCTAGCTATGGCTGCTAGGAAATTGATAGTTAGGGTTTGGTTGATTTCAGCCAATACAAGAAGAATTTCAGCAAACCCTCTTAGAGGGAGATAGCTCACTAGGGGGGCTTTAAAAGTTCTATGGTGGCCAAGGAGATTGCGCCGCTTGTTGACCATGCCATGCCTGGAAATGTTACGCTGCCCAAAACTGCACCGTTTTCAGGATCTGAGCAAGGCTGCCCTTCACGTCGACCAATCCTTGCATCTAATGTGCCATGACGAAGTGCCTTGTGTTGGGGAATAAGTTATCAGTTGAAGCTAGGAGCTGAAATGCTCTCCTTTGGCTTCTCTAGGTCCTCCAAGGTCAGGGGGTCAAGCTATGGAGTTTGAAGGTCCAAGGTGAGGGAAATGAAGATTTTCTTGTGCACTTAGTGGGGCTGAGGTTTGAGGAAGCTAAAGAGATCAGAGGAGGCTCTGATACCATGTGAAAGATCCTAGTTGCAGCAAGAAAAAAGTGTGCACAAGAGGGAGATAGGAGCTCAAAGTACAAGAACAAAATCTTGTTTACTAAGTTGCTCAAGGTACAACTTGGGTACACTCTATCTCACACTTGATAGTGACCCATATGCTATTTATATAGCCTCTACTTGGCTAGGGTTGGGGTTTCCCCTGTCCTTTAGGCTATTCACATCCATCTTCCCTCATACACCCTTGCTTACGGTGGGTTCCTATGCCTATCTTCTAACACAATTACCCGTATAGATTTGTGGAGAAGTTTGAGCAATTATGCAAGGCTAATAGCCTCACAAACCTTGCTCAATACACACAAGCTTTCAGACTTTTCTTAGGAGACAAAGGATGGATGGTATACTAGTGTATACAATGTCAAATGCAATGACTTCAATAACCTCAAGAGTCTCTTCATCAAGAGATTCTCCGAGGTGGGATACTCTGACAACCTCATTGTTAGGTTGATGAACGTTAGTCAAAAGGACAAGGAGGATATTCGAGACCACATCACCCACGTGTAGGGTCTCTTTAAGAGAATCCCAACCTATAGAATAACCTAGTGAACAAGTGGTCTCCACTGTGTTCATAAGCGAAATCCGAAGCAAAGAGCTTTACAAGGCCTTGGTGAGCAACTCAACCCTGCAAAGAGATATGCTAGCTAGCGCCCCCACCACCCCAGGCCACCATGGATGGGCTTGGATGATGACGGCACAGGTAGAGAGAGTAAGTGTAACACTCACCGAGCTCGCCATCAGCGGCCAATCCGTCACACGCCGACCTACGGAGTGAGGAGAATCATCCTTTCATCTATGGCACGTTTCCTGGAGGGCCAACCCCCCCGGCCGCCCCCACCACCCCGGGCCACCATGGATGGGCTTGGATGATGATGGCACAGGCAGAGAGAGTAAGTGTAAAACTCACCTAGCTCGCCATCAGCAGCCAATCCGTCACACGTCGACCTGCGGAGTGAGGAGAATCATCCTTTCATCTATGGCACGTTTCTTGGAGGGCCAAACCCCCCCGCCGCCCCGGGCCACCATGGATGGGCTTGGATGATGACCGCTATGTTTGTGATGCCTCCAATAGCTTTATTATGAGTAGTCTCCATCTCTGCCTGGTGCATGTAATGCTGCAAAGCATCCATTGAAGCTAACTGTGTCTTTGACAACAGGCATGTCACATCATCATGGCTTATGCAACCATTATGCTTCTGCACATCAATACCCATTTTTGAGTACACGAGTGTTATAGCTGATGTGGGCCTCCAAGCACCTATCCACATAAATGCTGCTTCAAGAGCAGAGGAATGACGCCCTGCAGGAAAAAACTTTAACCAATACTAGAAAACACTATACAATTTCAGTTATATTGTTAGTATCATAAGGTGACTTCCTTTAAAATTGCATTGCCTAAAAAGCATAGGCTACGTTAAATATATGGGAAGATGATACATTTCAACCTATTCTCACATGACAATATCTAATCCAAATTTTTTCATAAACCCCCTTTCTCTTTTTGCTAATAATTTTCCAATTAAAAATATTTCCATAAATGGCAAAATATTATTTGAAGCCAAAAACTCTAAATTTAATACTTCACTTTATAAAAATTCATTTTAAATTTTAAAAATCAGTTGGAAAGTCATGGATGAATTAACACACATTTTTTATACTTGCTAGATGGCTGAAATTTTACTCTTACACTTCATAACATATTTATGTGTCATATATTCTGATTTAATTATTAAAAAAACAACAATAAAAAATAACAAAAAAATAAACCAAACCAAACAATATACACAAAAAAACACACCTAAAATAAAAATGAAAAAAAACCATAAATAAACAAAATACAAAAAAATAAAAATGAGATAAAAATCAACAAAAACACTAAGGTGCTTTATTTTTTTCAGTCAACAGTGGTGTTTGTTTTTGTTTGACTGGATTCCTTATCTTTGGGGGACTACTCTGTGCGCCTTTAGTTTATTGCATACACAACCCTACCAAATATTTATTTTGTGAGCTTTATTTATTTTTATTATCCCTTAACCACAATTAATTGCTAAAAGGAACTATATTCACCCACCTTTTCCATGTGCATTCGCGCTAAATACACAGTTTCTAATAAATTTAAAATCAACCAGCCATTCACTTTGCACGTGCTACGTGCGCTTAAGAGGTACCTTAATTTTTAATAAAAATGAACTAGCCATCACAAAAAAGCATTTGTTGGCAAAAAAGTGCTCCATATCACTATTAATTTTTAATTAATGAATTTGCATTTAGAGAGCAAAGTCTGGGAATCATAGTTTGGGTTTCGTTTAAGCACCGTTTCACCCTAATAAATTGTAATTAAGATTTTAAGAAGGAACATCCGTTTTCTTATTAAGGTTTATAACCTAATAAAATGTCACCCATTGTTAATAATTTCTTAAAATGAACCCTTCATTAAAACAATTCCCCCTCACTACACTTTTTTTCCCTTTTAATAAACACGCTTCGTGGGATGGGCGTGTAAAGTCCTTTTAGTTGAAATTGTCGGTCAAGGTTATGGTTAGGTCATGATTTACATTTTTATGGTATTATGGTTTGTTTATGTGTTACGATTATGGGCACGGTTTGTAGTTTTTCTTTATTTCTTGCCTGATACGGGGTTTTGGGTACCTGTTTGTTACATCGTATGAAGTTTTTGGTCGCATATGTGTAGAGGTCATGCCAAATTTTTTCTAGGATGTGGGTTGTTTGGGGTGGTAAATTGGTTAGCTACGTATGTATGTGTGTCCTTCTTTGGATTGATTTCTTTTATAACCCTTTGGTTGTTTTGCAGGCATTCTTTGTGATTGTTTGTGTTGTGGTGTGTGTGTTTTCCATCTGAATGGCACCTCACGCTCCTCCTCCTATCCAGTATGTCCCGCTGGTCAGTAGGGATTATTCTTCCCTACTGGCTTTTGAGCCTATAGCGAAAGCAGGACTTGCGACTTTCATGGCTGCTTCATTCCCATTGATTCCAGATGATCCATTCCTGTGTGATGAGTTCCTTGCATTATACAGTAAGAAGTCGGGCCTATTTCATGGTGCTTCCATGGTATTGACACCCCAAGGGTTAGGGAAGGCTTTGTCTCTTCCCTATAAAGGACTGTCCATTGTTACAGCTAGATAATTATTCTCCAACAATGAGATTTTCAAGCTGTTACAGAAGCAGACCAAGGAAATTCTGGATGTCAAGAAAGTGATCAACACTTCAGGAGTAACTTTTTCCATGATCACTGATCCTCTTTGGAAGTTAGTCTGCCAGTTCCTCCAAGATAGGTTTATGCCTGCCAAAACACCATCCCATTACTTGTTATGGGAGCTTTCACTCGACCGCCAAGACCCTCGGACCGCTTATTGTTTCAAGCGTTCCAAGCCGAGCACTAATGGCTACCTCTCACATAGCCGACGCGCCATCCATATCTACGGGTGTAGTGAGCTTACCTCCGTGCCGTTCAAGTTACCTCCTCTCCCGCACACTCCGGTAGCTCCACGATCCAAGTGCAAGCTTCAAGCAAGCTCCATCCTCAAGCTCCAAGCTCCAAGCTCCAAGCTCCATTGCCGGGAGCAAGACAAGAGAAGAGAAGAGAAGAGAAGAAGAGAGGAGAAGATGGAGAGCTTCTCCTCCTCGGTCCCTCACCCTCACACACTCACTCCCTCACACTCTCACACTCCCTCTCTCAAGCACAAGCTCAAGCAAGCAAGAAGAAGAAGAAGAAGAAGAGGAGAGCTACTTTTGGCCACACACAAGAATGAGCTTCTCATTCACTTTTCAACTTTATATACAAAACCCTAAATCCCTTTTGGGCGGTCATCCCCTTTTCCCCTTTTTACATGGCCGGTCGTAGCCTTGGCCCTTTTTCCCATTATCCTTCTATCTTCCTAGCTTCCTTTCCACCGCCCATCTACATTTACAAATTGCATGGGTGAGAGCCCGACGCTCTTTTACAAGATTTCAGGGTGCGCCTTTTTTATTTAAAAATGCGCCTTTTCCCTTTTGCCTTTGCCTTGGACTTTTAAGGTTGCCCTTGCGCTTTCGGCCTTTTCTCCTTTTCTTTCTTCAGTCGGGCTACCTTTTTTCCACATTTGCCCTGCGTCTTTTCCACTTCCTTTTGCTTTCTTCGTGTTGGGGTTAACATTACCCCCCTCCTAGACGAGTGCCAGTCCCATGGCACTCACCGTCATAGGTAGCAGGCTGTAGCATGCACCGAAGACGTGGGTGACAAGGATGCCTATGGTTTCCATGGAGGACTGTTGATGGTGGTGTGGCAGAAGGTCCTGGGTCCTGTTGGTGGCCCAGGTGGCTGGTGGAAGGTTGTTGGAGTTGGTGGTAGGGCTATGCTGTGTTGGGGATTGCATTGATGGCCAGCACAAGTGTTGGTTTGTTAGGGATTCTGCACATGATGACTTTCTGCGGGCTTGTCAGATGGTAAGGGACAAGCATTCAAAGTTGAGTGTTGATGAAGAGCGAACAACACCTTATACCTGCAATTGGAAAACCTCACATGTGGTCTCTCCTTAAGGGGTAGTGCGAGTCTCCTTATCGTGCACAAGACATATTTGATTAGTTTGGGAGACAGGTTGAACTCTAAGTAAGTTGAGAGTATTGTCCTGTACTTGAGGACCCAAACTATGCATATACTTTGGTGCATATATTATGTAAGTGCTCGTGCATACTTAGATATTACGTAGTTAGAAGACCGTGGGCTAGTTTCTCATAACAATGTGTGGATGAAGCAAAGTTGTCCGTGTTGAGAAGAAGTACACGTGAAGGTATATGAGACATCCTTTGCATTGTGACTGCACGACGGAGCATAATTGAATACAGGGACATCGCACTTTTAGTAGCTGGAAACTATTGGACTTGCTTGGTGAGTACGGTGTACTTTTCATGGCCAATCGTGCGGTGCTTATCACCACTGATTGCAATGGTACTAAGGCAGAGTGCAAAAGAAAATTGTGCAAGTGGGTCAGGGTGACAGGTCTAACCCTAGGCGAGACAAGCTCCCCAGGTATGTCCTGCCCTTGATGTGCCCTGAACAATTGTGGGTGATTGTAGGGGGCTAGGGGACTAGGGACGAAGCCGGTCGACCAAGGTCACCAGACGTACCTAATTTGAGGACCCCTAGGTGCTGTGCTGTGATCGTGGGTGCTTCTTATCTTTCCATTCTTTTCTTTTCTTTTATTTTCTTTTCGTTTTTTTTTTCCTTTTCTTTTTTCTTTTTTTTCCTCTCTCTCTTTTTTTTTTTTTTTTGCCTGAGTACAACCATTACAATATGTTGAGGCTATAAGCCTTTCAATGGGTTGGAAAATGTCAAGCTTCAAAGGCTCAGAAAATGAATAGTACAATGATGATGGTGCCCTAGCATCATTAGAGAAGCAATTGGCGAAAGGGGGAGATACACTTGAGATATTGCAACCCTCCTTGCGGCACATGCGATGTGGGTACAGTTGAGGTAACGACTGCCGTGAGCCAACTATAGAGCTTGACTGGTGCACAGATCGGACGCAGTATGCTCACGTAGTGAATCCCGGAAGGTCCCCAAGAACAATGAACTCTACCTTTTTGCACAAAAAACAATGTAAAAGCATGCACAACAAGAAGCAAGAGACAAATTGGGTTCAATCTCCCCCATGCCTTGTGTGAGCGCTTCACAAAGCATGTATTTTATGTATATTTCAATCTTCATGCTCAATAATAGCCCAATTTACAAAAATATGACAAGCTTTTAGCTTTTGAGTTTGCTTTCTACAAAAATAGGAAAATAAAGCTAATGGACGGTGCCCATAGAGTCTGGCACGCCCAATCTCAATGTCCAAATAGAAATAACATATCCGTGCGCATAGGCGCATACAAAATAATAATCAATAATCGATGTCTCTATAGACATAACAAAATATAGGCGTGGCTCCTATCAAAATATAGTCCAAAAGTCGAATACTCGCTAGACTCCAATGCTTTCCTCTGCCACTGCTGCTATCTCTACACATCAACTGAAGCATTCACAATCGTTAGTAGAATAATACAATTAAACCGACAAAAGTGAATACCTAGCAGTCTTCAGCTACATAAATAAATCAACTGGTTAGAAATAACCTAACCTTAATTTATTACGAGTGCGTACTCTAAACTCATAAACGTTTATTAATTTAATATGCATTTTGCGGAATCACCCGCTATGGAATCACCCACGTGCACACTAAATTAATGAAACGCCCGAAAAGGACAGGCGTCCCCATCAACTTCTCGCACAAAGAATCCTCTTTGTGTATGAGCCCCGGTCATCTAAGTTTACGGAATCCACCGTAAAACCTCACGGAATCCACCGTGGAATATGCCAGACTCTAATAAAGGTGGGTTTTCATAAACAGGGTGGATAGGTAATTGGCCTCTAAATGGTCTCAATAAACTAATATGAAATGTATTATGAATTTTCCAATGAGATGGCAATTCTAACTTGAATGCATTATCATTAATCTTATGAATGATTCTAAATGGTCCATAGAATCTAGGAGCTAATTTAACAACTGGATGTCTATCTACACTTTGCAGTCTACGCTTTTCTATTCTAAGCCAAATATAATCATCAACTTTGAAATTCATAGCTTGTCTTTTCTTGTTGGCTTGTTTGGTATATGATTGTTGGGCTTTAGCAATCATATCTTTAACCTCATCAAAAATACTGTTATGCATAGTAGCAATATCATCAGCACTCTGAATTCTATTAGACAAAGATGCAACAGGTGTAGATAATCTATATCCATAAATAACTTCAAAAGGTGCTTTCTTTGTAGATGTGTGCGGTGTATTGTTATATGCAAACTGTAATAAATGCAAATGAGTATCCCATGTCTGAGGTTTAGAGATAGTATATGCACGTAAAAGATCTAAAATGGTGCTATTTGTGGCTTCTGTTTGTCCATTTGTTTCTGGATGAAATGCAGATGAGAAATCAATCTTTGTGCCTAGATTTGCAAACAGTGTGATCCAAAAATTGTTACAAAATCTAGAATCACGATCTGAAATAATCACTTTTGGCAATCCATGGTTAGTAAAAACAGTTTTCAAAAATAACTGTGCTGCTTGTGATGCTGTTAAAGTTTTCTTACATGCAATGAGATATGCTTGCTTACTAAATCTATCTACAATTGTCCAAATCATGTCATGGTTAGATTTAGTATTTGGTAAACTAGTAATGAAATCCATAGATATATGTTCCCAAGGTTTAGATGGAATAGACAAAGGCATTAATAATCCATACTGTTTACCATGATGTCTCTTTATTATTTGACAAATCAAACATTCAGAAACGAAATTAGATACATTTGCATCCATATGCGGCCAATAAAAATCTTCAGTTAACATGCGTAATGTAGATATGATAACTCTATGACCTTGATATGGGGGACAATGAATTTCATTCAAAACAAAAGATCGGAATGGAATAGTAACACACAGTCTCTTTTCAAAAAACATAAATCCATCATTATAGGACAATGAATCAACAGGAATGAAATTATTTTGAACTAATTTTTGCCAATCAGAATGAAAAGTAATATCCTGGTGATATGTATCTTTCATAGCAATCAAAGAATCAAAAGATAGGACAGAAATATTATGAATTGCAGGTCTTCTACTCAATGCATCAGCAACTACATTTTCTTTTCCAGGTTGGTATTGAATGATAGGATGAAAACTTTGAATGAAGGAAGCCCATTTGATATGACGGTCAGAAATTTGGGGTTGGCTAAGTAGATGTCTAATGCTTTGCTGGTCAGTCTTTATCATGAATTCTGAACCCATTAAATAATGCTTCCACTGTTTTAATGCTTGTACAACTGCTAATAGTTCTTTGTCATAAGTGGAATATTTGAGCTCAGAGGGTTTCAACTTAGAACTAGAATATGCTATTGGATGGTTGTCTTGCATTAGTACGGCTCCTATTCCTGATCCGCTAGCATCGGTCACAACTAGAAATAATGGTCTGTTAAAGTCAGGCAATTGTAGAATAGGGGCATTGGTTAATGCATGTTTCAGTAAATCAAAGGATTTCTGCTGATTTCAGTCCATTGATAAACAATTCCTTTCTTAAGAAGTTTTGTTAATGGTAAAGCAAGTAATGAAAAATTACGTACAAACTTCCTATAGAAACTAGCAAGACCAAGGAATGAGCGTAATTCATGTACATTTTTGGGAACAAGCCAATGCAATATTACATCAATTTTCTTAGGATCAACTTTAATTCCTTCTTTTGATACAATATGACCTAAATATTCTATTTCTGTCTTAAAGAATTCACTCTTTTTAGGATTTGCAAACAATTGATTTTCTTTCAGTAATTGAAAAACTAATGATAAATGCTCATAATGCTCTTTTTTACTTTGACTGAACACCAAAATATCATCAAAGAAAACAATCACACAATACTGATATTTCAGAAAGATACGGTTCATCATTCTACTGAAAGTAGCAGGTGCATTAGTCAATCCGAATGGCATGACTAAGAATTCGTAATGGCCAAACTGTGTTCTGAATGCGGTCTTAAATATGTCGGATCTATCTAGTCTCACCTGATGATATCCAGACTTAAGGTCAATTTTACTAAATATAGAAGATCCTTGCAGTTTGTCCATAAGGTCATCAACTCTAGGTATAGGATACCTATTCTTTACAGTGATCTTATTTAATGCTCGGTAGTCAATACACATACGATAGGTATTATTCTTTTTCTTGACTAAGAGTACAGGTGCACCAAATGGGGAACTGCTAGGTCGAATTAAGCCTCTATTTAGTAATTCTTCAACTTGACTCTGGATTTCTTTTTGCTCTATTTGATTGTGTCTATATGGTGCTTTGCAAGGTGATTGTGTGCCAGGAATTAAATCAATCTTATGGTCTTCTGGACATGAAGGTGGTAAACCTGGTGGTAGGTCTTCTGCAAAACAGTCCTTAAAATATGCAAGAAATTCCTTATGCCTAGGGTGCATATGATTTTCCTTTGCATACAATTCATTCACCCAAATGAGATATGATTTAGTATTCTTGCGTAGTGCACGTTTTGCTTGAGTATGCGAAAGCAGTGGAAAAATATGAGATGCATGCATACCATATAATGTAATAGATTTTCCTTTAAAATTAATATTCATTGTGTGTGTGGAATAATCTATATTTGGATTATGCTGGTGTCTCCAAGGCATTCCTAAAATAATGTCGCTTGACTGTAATGGGACAACTAAGAAATTTCTTCTTTCAATATATGAACCAATTTGAATCTCTAAATTTTGTACTTCTTGTGTGCCATTGTACCTAGTGCCTAAAAATGCAGCTTTTATGCGATAATGCGTAGGTACTGTATGCAATTTCAATTCCTTTACCAATTTTGCTGAAATAAAGTCATGGGTACTACCGTCATCATGCAAGATAGTTCTTTCCTTTCCATGCACCATACATTTCATAGTCAACAATGAATGTGGAGTAGGCATACCTGGTAAAGTGTCGGAAGTAGTAGTAGTATCATCCTCATCTTCAGTGAAATCTGGCATATCCTCATGCTCGTCTTCGTCCATGGCTCCAAGATAGTTGATATGTGTTGATGGCTTCTTTGAATGACAATTTGTTGCGAGATGCCCTGGCTGGTGACACTTATAGCATACTATTGGCTTGGCTTTGGTTACATTATTTGCAATGGCTGGAAGTCTGGGTATATTTGGATTTGCTTGTGGAATAGGCTTAGGATTTGGATTGACATTGGAGGGTAATGCAGGTGGTTTAGGCCAATTCTTGTGGAAAGATGGTGATAAGAAACGACCTGGATTAAACCTTCTAAAATTGGAATTGAATTGTTTAGATCCATAATTACCGTTGGCTTGGAATTGCTGTGGTCGTCTGTCTCTTCCGCGTAACTTATCTTCAGTATCGTGAGCTAGTGAGATAGTGTCTTCAAGGGTAGCAGGCTTGAACATGTTCACTTCAGCGTAGTAATGTCCAAGAAGTCCAGACATATACTTCCGCTTATGTGTCATCTCTGGTACGTCTTCAAGCATGCGTAGCTGTAGGAGTGCATTTCAAAAACGCTCTGTATACTGTGGAATAGGCTCACGATCCCGTTGTTGAAGTAAATCCCATTGCTTGATAGCCTTCTCATGAAATTGCGGTGAAAGGAAATTCTGCATGAACTTCTTCTTGAAATCTTCCCAAGTAGCAGGACATTCTATGCTCTTGCGTACTACAGTCCACCAAAGTGATGCTCTCTCTATCAGATGATTAGTAACACACTTGATTTTATCTTTTTCGGGATAAGTTTCCTCATGGAAATAGTCATCAAACTGGCTAATGAATGATAAAACAGTCTTTCCTTCTCGTATGCCATTGAAAGTGCGAAACTTGAAACTTCGTTTACTTATCTTGGATTCCTTGCGAATGGTTTGTACTTCAAGAGTGGCGTCGATGGTACGTCGAATCAAATCTTCAGCTTGTGGTTCTTCTTTGTCGGTGGATGCTCTTTGTAATTTTGTCAATTGCGCTTGCAATGCTTGCCTAGCCCTTCGCTCTTCTTCCAATTGTAGCATGATTAGATCCAGCTTTTGTTCTATGGCAGGCTCAAGTAAGTCTTCTTCAGCCATAGGATCATCCATATGTGGGGTAGTCATCCTGTAAAACTCAATAAACCTTTCTCACTCAAAATCAGGTTAGCGGGATGAGCGTAGCTCAAATTCGGGGTTACAAGGCTATGTATTTTTGGGTATTTCTTTGTCAATTTTCTGAAAATCTGCAATATTTCCGTCTTCGTTTGCTGAAAATACTTCAGCGGACCTGTAGATAGGTAGAACACCTTGCCACGAACAACTTTCCAGTTCAGAGTTTTTGCATAGGAACAAGTCTTCTAGGAGTTTTGAGCACTAGTCAGTTCTGACTTGCAGAGTTGCAGACTTAGCAGACTTACAGAGTTGTTGACTTGCTGAACTTAGGCCGACTTGCAGAACTTACAGAACTTGATTTCAATTGACTTGCTGAACTTGACTTTTGCAGTGCAAGACCTGAAGTTTGTGGACTTTCTTGTCCTGTGTGATTTGCAGAGCTTGGCTTAACTTAAGGAAATTAAGCTTAATAGCTTAATGTCAGTTGTTGTCAATTTCGTGAGGGGGGGGTCCGTTTTTTTGTTCGCGCGGAATTTTCGGAAGGGTCTTCTGAGACCTCGATGTGAATTGTTGAAGCTTATTAAGCTTCTTAAGCTTTCTCTTAAGCTTTTTCAAAGAAGTAATGATAAAATTAATGAAGCTTATCTCTGGTTTTCAACGACTTGATGAAGGAGGTGTATGCGTGGTCCTCTGCCTGCAGAGCCTGGTCCTTCGCGATCTGACAGTAGAAACAGGGGTTCTTGATCGCCAGAAGTCTGCCTGTATCGACGGTTCGCGATGAGATTGACTGTAGAGCCCGATCGTTCCTGGAGCTCCGCCTTCGCCCGAGATTGGTAGCGATTGGAAGCTCTTGATCTCAGCTCCGCTCTGATACCACTGGTGCGCAGATCGGACGCAGTACGCTCACGTAGTGAATCCCGGAAGGTCCCCAAGAACAATGAACTCTACCTTTTTGCACAAAAAACAATGTAAAAGCATGCAGACAAGAAGCAAGAGACAAATTGGGTTCAATCTCCCCCATGCCTTGTATGAGCGCTTCACAAAGCATGTATTTTATGTATATTTCAATCTTCATGCTCAATAATAGCCCAATTTACAAAAATATGACAAGCTTTTAGCTTTTGAGTTTGCTTTCTACAAAAATAGGAAAATAAAGCTAATGGACGGTGCCCATAGAGTCTGGCACGCCCAATCTCAATGTCCAAATAGAAATAACATATCCGTGCGCATAGGCGCATACAAAATAATAATCAATAATCGATGTCTCTATAGACATAACAAAATATAGGTGTGGCGCCTATCAAAATATAGTCCAAAAGTCGAATACTCGCTAGACTCCAATGCTTTCCTCCGCCACTGCTGCTATCTCTACACATCAACTGAAGCATTCACAATCGTTAGTAGAATAATACAATTAAACCGACAAAAGTGAATACCTAGCAGTCTTCAGCTACATAAATAAATCAACTGGTTAGAAATAACCTAACCTTAATTTATTACGAGTGCGCACTCTAAACTCATAAACGTTTATTAATTTAATATGCATTATGTGGAATCACCCACTATGGAATCACCCACGTACACACTAAATTAATGAAACGCCCGAAAAGGACAGGCGTCCCCATCAACTTCTCGCACAAAGAATCCTCTTTGTGTATGAGCCCCGGTCATCTAAGTTTACGGAATCTACCGTAAAACCTCACGGAATCCACCGTGGAATATGCCTCCTGGCATCATTGACCCTGGAAGGGGGCGTGGCCCAGGAATGTTTTGTGGGCCATGCAATGTGGGCGGTTGGCAAGGGTGCTTTCGGCAGTGTGGCTTTGCCGCAGCTCGTTGTGGGGTTGTGGGTGTTGCGGTGATTTGGGCATTGAACATTTTCGCACAAGGACCTGTATTATCCTGCATCCACTTGTCGCTTCATGAGAGCATATGCATTGTGTATGCCGCAACTATAATAAACCAGTGCAATGCAAGGAGACATCACTTATTTGAATTCTATGGTGTTGACTAGACATTTATCACCTGCGCTTGATTAGCTTTTTCTTTTGCTATATGATAAGTTCATACAAGTCAGGAACATGTCAACACTTAACAAGTCGGGAGCACTTAACCATTTAAAAACCAAAAGTCCTGGCCAGTTATCATTTGATAAGCCCCTTATGCATTATGGGCTACTCGATTTGTACGAGGCAGGGCGAGTCTGGGTGGCCGGGTGATTGGGGCTCTGCTGGTGTGGGACTCCCGTGGGGGTGAGCAGGGAACATGTCGGCCGGGACATGAATGGTGTAATCCTGGCCCGCTACCGTCTCTAGAATATCTTTAAATAACTCATTAAATTCTTCTCTTTCCCGAGCTGCCCTTTCTGCCTTCGAGCATCTGGGGTCCGAGCGGGAGCTGGGAGTGCGTACCACTAGTGTTGCCACCTGTTGCGCATTTCGAGTCTCGACTTTCTTGACTCGAGGATTCTTCGGCCTTCGCCCTGGGCAATGTCGCTTAGGGCCTCGCTTCTTGGCATACCTCTTGATGGTGGGCACATAGCGCTCTGGTGGAGGGGCGCGTGCCACATGCTCCTGTCTTTTGCGAAGAGCATCTTTGCATGCTAGCTCTCCATGATTCTCCATGCGTTCCGCCACAAAGGGAAGCCTGCAAGAGGCAATCCAAGGGTCAGACCTGGATATAGGATACAACTGTTTGCATGGAAGGGATTTTAGTGTGGTTTATCAAGCGCATGCGACAAGAAGGGGAGGGGTGAGGCATGCAGTGTTTTGTCGTAACGGGATGGCCCCCATGATGATGTTCGTTTTGCCTTCAGCACTTAGCCAATATTGGCTTATTCTAAGTTGTGTGGACTGGTTGTCATGGAGTGGGATAGGGCACATCCTCGGAAGGATAGACCAAAACGGGAAGAAGGTGTATAGAAAGGGACTGCACCCTGTCTACAACATCAGTGTTGTTGGTCAAGGCCTCCTATGGCGGTAATGTGGGTTGCATGCCTTTCACTTGGGGTGGGAATGGTCACACGGCTTTTAAATGTGTGATGAGAAGAGGACTTGAGGAGGTTAGCCTGTTAGAACCAACTCTTCTCCCTGCGCTTGACTATCATTACTTGTGTGTGTTGATATTGTTTATACAAGGTGACACAAAAATCAGTGTTTATTTATATACATATCTATGAATCCATGTCACATCACGAGGATAAGAACCAAGTGTAGAACTCGGGGTTGTACCGGAGCGTGGCACATGCATCTAGTATTCGTGGCAGCTAACTTAATACTGATAGATATTTTGCCACGTCGAGTAGCATGGAACCTTGACCGAGTCTACTGGCAATATGTAACTCCTCCTCGGTGAGAACCTTATCAATCAAAGGGCCCTGTAGCCTAGTCCCAGCTAAGTCTGTATCCCGAATGTCAGTGAGCACCCGAAGGGAAGTTGGTGCCACGTAGGTTGGGTCTCTTTGAGACCGCCATTTGGCCAATCGCTCTTCTGAGACCGTCATGATCTGAGCTCCTAGTTTGGCCATTACAACGCGGCTTTCGCACCAACGCTGCTCAAATTGACTCTGGCCTGCTGACAGTCGCTTTAGTAGCTCTATGTCTACGATATTTGGTCGACAGAGCACTTCATTGAACGTGACGGTTAAGCGTAGTTCGTCAGCCTCCTCGTCAGGGATGAGTCGCATCTGGTTATGCAGGAGCCTATTGTAGTGCCCGTTAAGATGTTCTTGTTCTTCCCATGATAGAGGAAAGGTCAAGTACTCTCCAAGCTGCTCCTTGGGGATCGTGCCCACGTCCGCAAGGACATAGACACGTGCGACCACTTTGAGCTTAGCCTCCAACTCAGTTAAGCATTCTGCGACATTTCTATGTTCAACGAGGGCTTGCTCGGTTGCTATCTCATGCAAAGTTCTAAGAGTTTCCTTAGGCTTTAGCATGGCTGGGGGCTCAGGCCTAGATGAGCAAGATTGGTCAACGCTAGGATTTCTTATGCTCTTGGGGTTCTCACGTTTCTCCTGAGGTTTTATCGTTATTTCGTCATGGTTCTTCTCGGATGTGACTGGTATAGATTTGTCACCCTGTTGTGACAGCGTTGTATCCACTCTTGATTGATCAATATGAGTTCTATTGTCAGTGGATAGAGTGTTGCAAGCAACTGTTGATGGCAACGGTTGCTTTGGTTTCTCAGAACACACGGATGTGTCTAGGGTTTCACCGCTATTCGGAGAGGCATCAATGAGTTCATTGGTGGATGGACTTGAGGCTTTATTCATCGGCTCTTCGGCGCTCTTCGTCTCAATGTTCTTGGGGTCCAAAACCACCTGCAACTGTTGTTGTTTTCGTTGTTTTCTCCTCTTTTTCTTGGTCAGTGCAGGTGCATCTAATGGCTCAGGACCTTGGGCTAGGTTGACCGCTGATGTGCTTGGTTGAGCCTTAGCATTTCCCTTCTCTAGTGTGTCCTCATGGGACCTAGTTGTGGCCTGCGGAACAGCCTCGCTAGGTTGTGAGAGCACAATTGCCTCCCTTTTCGGAGAGTCTAGCCCTTCAGCCAACTCCCTTGTGTTTAACTCCTCCAGCCTAGGCTTTAGGCACTTTGAAGGTGCTGGAGTTGTCGAGGGATTTGGTTGCGACACCTCCTCCACAGGTAAACCACTAAGGACACGTTCCACATAGGGTATTGTCACAGCCAAGGGCTGTGACTGCTGTGGTCCCTGATTGGAAGTAGTAGCAGCTAGTTTAGTGGGCTGGCTACCCTTGGTGGATTGCGGTGTCAAGTCCCTAGGGCGATTAGAAGTGGTTGTGTCTTTTGTTGGCCTTTGAGCACTCATCTGTGTAGATCGAACATGAGCTGATCTAGTCGCATTAGCTGGCTCAGGCATATCCTTGGGTCGAGAGCTACAGATGGCATCATGTCCCACCTCTTTGACGTTTGGAAGCTTAAATGGAGATAGAGATTGGAATTGAGCAGTCGCCCTTGACAACTGCTATAGTGCTTCCTGTGTCTGTTTGGGAGAAGAGGGCGTAAGAGATCTAGGACTCTTGGGTGGACTTGGCACTCGCTGAATGATCTGCTCGAGGTTACTAGACGATTGTGCCATTTGCTTTGTTGAGCGATCAGGCTTGCCTTGAGCAATGTTGTGCCCATGATGCTTGTTCTCCCCTTGGGGAATCAAAGGCTCCTTGGGCACTAACGATTTTTGTGCCTGCTCAATGGCTACGTATGATATCTGTCTATTTAGCATGCTAGGTTGGGGCTCCTTCCTTCGAACGGCCATGTCCAGTTTCTTGCCTTGAGACCTAGGGTTTCTCTTAGATTTCCTCCTGTGCCATGCTTTTGAGGCACTCTGGCCTTCAGCTGATAGAGCGGTTTAGCAGGGGGTTTTGGTACCCAAATCCATTGGTTGCCTGCATAATACCCTTGAGCACGAAGCAACGCTTTGGATATCCATCGCGGTGTTGTGCTGACTCTCCATCGACGCCTCCGTCCATAAGGCTTGGGCTTCCTTCATGGTCTTCTACGATATTTGTGAGTCCAAACCCTGTCCTTGGCCTTGTCTCTTGACCTTCTTGTTTCCGGCATGGCCTCACTCACTGGTTCTCGTTGTTCGACCTGTGCTTGTATCAACTCTTCCAACAAGTCCTTGCCCTCGTTAGTAGGCTTGACTGTTACGTCAGCACCTTCCTTGCCTTTCTCTCGAGGTTTGATGAGGTCACCCTTGCTAAAGGTTGTGACTATCCTCACACCCGGTAGTGCCAGGTGTATCCTCTGTGCTACATAGTTAGCCTCACACTTGGTCGCCCTTTTGAAGGGTCTTCCTAGGAGGGTTTCTTTCCCGCAGTCAGCACTATTTGGAGGAACATGAAATAGAATAGGCAAGCTTTCTGTTTCAATTGTCGCAAGGATTTTGCACTTCCCTATGAGTGCTTGTGGGTGTCCCCCATAAGGGCTAAGAGTTGCACTAGTCGGTGTCAGCTCTGGTTGGCCTAGTAGGGTCCATGATTCATAGGTCAAGATATTAAAATCTGCTCCTTCATCAATTAGAGCATCAATAATATGCTCTCTTTTTGCAGTGAGTTTGACCCTAAGATAAGCAGGTGGTACTATGTCTTCATCTTCCGGGTCCTGGCTTGTAAATTTAAGCCTTCTGACAGATGCCCTTGAGTTCTCGACTGCACGACCAGATGTGGATTCTCCACTGCTGTCTTGGATCGTCAGTGTAGTGCTATTCAAGGTACATCTCTCGTCAAGAGTGTTATGTCTAGTCATATTCTCATTTGTAGCTTGCTGAAGTTGCATTTTGCTCTGACTAGACACAGTCTGAACACAATGTCTTTGTGTTCTCGTGGTGTGGCCTTTTTGCCCTTGATGGCTAGATTGGCCCGTTGAGGTTCTAGGGTCTCTGTTTGTCTCTGTTCGGGTATGGGCTTTTGGCTGCTCTTTTGCACGTGAGAATCCATGCTCGTGTAGAGCCATTACTTCACTAGGGTCCAATTTGGAAGACCTGTCACGGCGTGCGTTTTCTCTCCAACCTACTCGGGGGAGGTGCGGAGGGGGCAGAGCCCCCTCTGCGGGGGTCCGGGGGGGGCAGTCCCCCTCGGCCCGCAGGGCCGTTACGGTAGACGCCATATGCAATTTGGAGGATCGGTTATAGCCAAATTTTGAACTACGTGCTCTAAATTTTAGCCTGGTTATGGATCTGTGATGTGCCTTCAGCTCTACGTAGCCTTAGGGGTCAATCTCGGGGTTTAGATGTATCAAAATTTGTGTTCTAGGCACGTGTCCGATTTTGACAGTTTTTTTGTCCGATTCTCAGCTGTTCGATTTTCAGGAGTCCGATGCTCGGAATCGGACGTCCGATTTTGGGTGGGTCCGATCGGACCAGTGGTCCGATTTTGGTCACGTCCGATTCTAGGAGTCGGATCAAAAAGTGGTCCAATTTCTGGGACTCGGACGGCCTGGTCCGATTCTGGGAATCGGATCGGACAGGGTGGTCCGATTCTGGCTGGTCCGATTCTGGGAATCGGATCGGACAGGGTGGTCCGATTCTGGCTGGTCCGATTCGGACCAGACTAGTCCGACTCACTCTCAGTCGGGCGGTCCGATTCTAGAAATCAGACGGTCCGACTCCAGAACTCGGGTGGTCCGATTCTGGGAATCGGACCACAGCGAGTTGGTCCGAGTGCGTCGGCGGCGGGCGCGATTCCTGCGCGTTTGTCCCCTCCTCACTGTCTGGTGCACACGATTACCACAGACTTTCTAGATCTGATTAGGGCACTTGTTGGAAAACACCAGACTCACCTGGAGCAGCACAAATCAGTGACGCGTAGAAATCGGGGCAGCGCTTCCTCGCCCTATGAACCAGAAGTTCTCTCTCTCTCTCTCTCTCACACACACAAGGCAAACCAAGGAAATGAGGTCTATCCTGGCCTCCCAGGCCTCTTAAGGTCCTTTCCGAGCACTGCAAAACCTCACAGCTAGTTCCTTGTCCCTATCTTACCCAGAAACTTGAATCTGCTCCCATGTTTCCCTGTTTCAGCCTGTTATACAGCAACAGAAAACCCCACTATTTGCCTGTTTTTTTCTTCTTTTTCTTTGTTTTTTCCTATCCTAAATGCATCCAAATCACAAAATAAATACCTACACTACTCCATTCCACAACATAAATCATAGAAAGCAACAAACCTACTTGCCAAGGAGATCGAATACCGTCTTCAACCCCCTCGCTTCCTACCTATCTACCTCAAGCACCATTTCGGGTGAAAACCCTACTCCAATGCTCGATTTGAAGCGCGCAAGCGCTCAAGACTTGAATCCGTTGGTCCCGGCAACGGAACCAAAATGTGGGAGCTTTCACTCGACCGCCAAGACCCTCGGACCTCTTATTGTTTCAATCGTTCCAAGCCGAGCACTAATGGCTACCTCTCACATAGCCGACGCGCCATCCATATCTACGGGTGTAGTGAGCTTACCTCCGTGCCGTTCGAGTTACCTCCTCTCCCGCGCACTCCGGTAGCTCCACGATCCAAGTGCAAGCTTCAAGCAAGCTCCATCCTCAAGCTCCAAGCTCCAAGCTCCATTGCTGCGAGCAAGACAAGAGAAGAGAAGAGAAGAGAAGAAGAGAGGAGAAGATGGAGAGCTTCTCCTCCTCGGTCCCTCACCCTCACACACTCACTCCCTCACACTCTCACACTCCCTCTCTCAAGCACAAGCTCAAGCAAGCAAGCAAGAAGAAGAAGAAGAAGAAGAGGAGAGCTACTTTTGGCCACACACAAGAATGAGCTTCTCATTCACTTTTCAACTTTATATACAAAACCCTAAATCCCTTTTGGGCGGTCATCCCCTTTTCCCCTTTTTACATGGCCGGCCATAGCCTTGGCCCTTTTTCCCATTATCCTTCTATCTTCCTAGCTTCCTTTCCACCGCCCATCTACATTTACAAATTGTACGGGTGAGAACCCGGCGCTCTTTTACAAGATTTCAGGGTGCGCCTTTTTTATTTAAAAATGTGCCTTTTCCCTTTTGCCTTTGGCTTGGACTTTTAAGGTTGCCCTTGCGCTTTCGGCCTTTTCTCCTTTTCTTTCTTCAGTCGGGCTACCTTTTTTCCACATTTGCCCTGCGTCTTTTCCACTTCCTTTTGCTTTCTTCGTGTTGGGGTTAACACTTGTCCAAAGAGCTCTTCATAGCTTCTAGGATGGTGTTAAAAGGGGTGGCCATTGATTGGAGTACTTACCTGCTTACAAAGATGGACCAACATTTTGTTAAAGTAACCAGAGGAAATGTCACAAATGTCACCTATGGTTCCTACCTGTATGCTTTCTTGACATACTCTGGCCTAAAGAAGGATGTGCTACCACGTCCTCCATCTGATCTAGTACCTCTCCCTCCACCTTCAGAAGAGTCAAAACCTATTGATATAGAGGATCTTGATTCCCCTCCTCCACTGGTCATTTAGCGAAAGTGCTTGAAGCGTGTGGTAGATAAAACTCCTTCAGTTCTTCCTTCAGTCACAATTCCTGCTATATCTGGCAGTGATCTCCCTGCTTACCTCACATGTAACAATTTGTTCAGGGCACATAGAGAGGGTTCTTTGGAAATATCAGTCCCTTCCCTGAACAGTTTAGTGTCGGGAGATGCTATTCCATTCCTCTGTAAAGTGTTGAGATGACAAGCTCAACACATGCAGACATTAATGATGGACCACCTGGTTAGATGGGTCCACACGTCTACACTTAGCACGTCGGTGGTCATTATGACTCACACATGGCCACTGACTCATTACTTATTATATTCAGGTTGTTATACCTATTTACAGCTGGCATAGTTATAGTGCCAGTCGACTAGTGTAGTCGGTTATGCATTGTTTGACTTAGTAGGCCACTTTCCTTTATGTTGCATCTTATCTATACTTTGTGGACATTGTAATGTGTGTGAAAGAAGAAGAAGAAATCAGCAAGAAAACTTTTTGGCCTCCATCTCTCTTCTTGTCTCTTGAGTGAGCTTCTCCTTGTGCATTCTGTGTGTGTTCGGCGCAGCATCTTGAGCAAATCCCCCCACCACGCGATTCTTGACATGGTATCAGAGCCGCGCCACTGAGAGAGGCTAATTTCGAAGGCTGAAGTGAAGGAGAAGAAGCAAGGTTCGAGCAAGCAAGCCACGGGTAAGAATCTCTCCCATTCTTCCACTCCTTCTCTTGGATAGTGCCTGTGGAGGCACTGAAAGCAGGGCAGAGCAAAAATCTCATATTGGAATGAGATTTGGTGTGCACAAAGAGCACTGTGTATTCTGCGAATAGGTCCTTTAAGGCTTTCCCGCAGTTACTTTGGGCATCTGAGGCCGTTTCAGGGCCCGTTTTAGAGCCGCAAGGTTGCGGACAGCAGTTTCAGGGTACACTGTGACTTCGACTGTATTGACTGAATGTGGGTGCGCAGGTTACAGATTTCAGATCTGTAAGTTCAAAGGTGTTTACCAGTGAGTAAACACAAGGTTTATCTGCAAACAGGTTGCAGATTGCATGTATTGTTGAGCAGACAGTGAAAAAGGCTGTCTGGTGTATTGCTGTGCACTATAGGTCAAGGGTTGCAGAAGATTTGCTTGTTGTTGGTATTAATTTTGTGATAATGGCAGAGAACAGTGGAAGCCCCATCATTGAGAAGCTCGACAAGAACAACTACCCATCATGGAAGTTTCGTGTCACGAACTTCCTTATTGGAAAAGGCCTCTACGAGTTTGTTTCAGGTGAAGAAAAGGAGCCGGAGGTGAGTGATCCTCCAACTGTAGAAGAGACAAAGGCACGAAAGGAATGGAATGCAAAAGACAAGAAGGTCATATATTGGTTGTCTGCAGTAATTGACAATAATATGCTGGGACACATTAGAAATGCAGAGAATGCATATGCAGCTTGGACCATACTTGAAAGTATGTTTTCTGTAAATACAAAGGCAGGAAAGATTCAACTCAAGTAAGAGTTGAATACATTGAAGAAAGGGAAGATGTCTATCAATGAGTATGCATTGAAGGTAAGGAGCATTGCAGATGCATTGGTAGTGATTGATGCAATGCCCGATGATGATGATTTGGTGTCATCAACCTTGGGTGGACTTAACAATGAAAAGGCTTGGAAGTCCTTTGTAACTTCCGTATATGTTAGAAAGCCATTCCCAGATTTCGATGAGTTGGTCTCTCTAATGATCACTGAAGAAATCAACATATGCAGAGTGAGACATCTGAAAGAAGTGGTGAACAGGTCCAGGCTTTCTACTCCAGTTCAGGAAGGGGACGTGGTAGGTTCTCTTCAAGAGGCCGTGGTACAGGACGTGGTAGTGATAACCAGCAAAATAGATTGAATCAGCAATTTGGCGATATGCAGGTTTCAGGAGGTCGTGGTAACTTTAGAGGCAGGGGACCTTTAGAGGAAGAGGTGGATGGCAGAACAGAGGTTCTAACAACTCTGGTATTGTGTGCCACTACTGTGGCAAAACAAGTCATATTGCATCCCAATGTTATGCTAAGAAAGATGATATCCGCAGTGGTAAGTTGCAGCAAGGAAACTATGCATCGTCTTCATGACAGAATGAAGACAAAAATAAACGTTTGTTCGTTATACAGCATATGCTGAATGCTGTTACAGGAAAGGGAACACATGAAGATGTTTGGTATGTTGATTCACGTGCATCCAATCATATGACTAGCCATGCAGAATGGTTTGGAGAGATGCAGGATTTGCAAAATGCAGGTTATGTGCAGACGGGTGATGACTCATGCCACCCAATTTCACACATTGGAAAAGTTTCCTTGTCCTTGCATGATGGTAAGACAAAGAGTCTTTCAGATGTATTACATGTGCCATCTATTACAAAGAACTTGGTGTCAGTCGGTTAAATGGTAGAGCAAGGGCTGCAAGTCAGATTTAATGCAAAGGGCTGCTTTGTAGAAGACTTCAATGACAAGTGCAGGTTGGTAGCAAAGGGAAGTAGAGTTGGACGTATGTTTACTCTGGATGCTGGAATTCCTACTATGAATGCTGCTATGTATGCCAAAGGAAAAGGTGTTGTTGCAGACATTGAAATTTGGCACAAACGCATTGGACATGCAAATGTACAAAGGCTAAAATTAATGCAGTCCAAAGGGTTGGTTATAGATTTGCCTACATTTAAAGTTGCAGAATTTCATAAGGTATGCGAAGCATGTCAGTTTGGTAAGCAGGCAAGACAACCCTTTTCACATGACAGAGATGTAAGCAGAAATATCCTTGATGTTGTGCATACGGACATTTGGGGGCCTACACAAAATATATCTCTTGGAGGCAGTTCATACTTTGTCACATTCATTGATGATTGTTCTAGAAAGATGTGGGTATATTTTATGAAGGAAAAGAGTGAAGCGTTTGAG
This sequence comes from Lygodium microphyllum, assembly GCF_053477565.2. NCBI lineage: Eukaryota > Viridiplantae > Streptophyta > Polypodiopsida > Schizaeales > Lygodiaceae > Lygodium > Lygodium microphyllum. Next base: position 56,699,713 of record NC_141159.1, on the reverse strand, counting down.
CACTTTAGAACCTTCAAGGCTGCAGTTGAAAGAGAAACAGGCTTCAAAGTAAAGTGCTTGAGGTCAGATGGAGAGGGAGAGTACCTCTCAAATGAGTTCAGTGATTTTTTGAGGTCTCATGGGATAAAGAGATAGTTCACATGCAGGTATACCCCATAGCAAAATGGGGTTGCAGAAAGGAAAAACAGGCATATTGCAGAAGTTGCACGTGCCTTGATGGCTGAAAAGAATATGCCTAAGCATTTTTGGTCTGAGGCTATTCATACTGCTGCTTATATTATGAACAGAACTCCCATAGGTGCAGTTCATGGTATGACCCCTGAAGAATGTTTTACATGTAAGAAGCCTGATGTTTCACACTTGAAAGTGTTTGGCTGCATTGCATATGTTCATGTGCCAGATGAGTTGCGAAAGAAACTAGATCCAAAGGCTGAAAAGTGTGTCTTTATTGGATACTCTTTAGAGCAGAAAGGGTATTGCTGTTATAACCCTGCCACATGTAAGTTCAGAGTGAGCAGGGATGTCATCTTTGATGAAATGAGCAGTTGGTATGCATCTAGTGGTGATGCATTGGATGATGATGATGATGATCATGACACTCATGTGCAGGGTGAAAAGCAAGAATCATGGACTCTTAGTGGACCAGAGACATCATCTAGTAGTCCTTGGTCTGGGAGACTAAGGAGTACCTCTACATCTTCGGGTGCATCTAGTAGCACTACAAGTAAAGACAAAGGAAAGAATAAAGTGTCAGAAGGCATTGATGCAGTTCTTGATGGAGATTCCAGTGGCTCAGAGAGCTTGGATGATGAGCTTGGCATTCCTTCAGTGAGGACTCCAGGTGTGCAGAGAGCACGCGTTAATGCAAAGACTCCATTGAGTGATCCAGTGACATGCAGATCTAGCAGGGTTAGATACCTTGTTAAAAGATTTGGTTTTGAAGGTTATGCAGCTCACCATTATGCTTATATGGTGAAACTAGTTGAGGATGTTAAGCCCACATGTTTTGAGGAGACTGTTGGTCATGCTCATTGGGATGCAACAATGGATGAGGAGATGGCTGCATTAGAGGCCAATAAGACTTGGGATCTAGTATCATTGCCAAAGGGAAAGAAAGCCATTGGATGTAAATGGGTTTATAAGATTAAGCACAATGCAGATGGTTCTATTAGCAGGTACAAAGCTAGGCTGGTTGCAAAAGGCTATGCCCAAACATATGGCATAGATTATGATGAAACCTTCAGTCCAGTTGCTAGGATGGCAACTGTCAGATGTGTGATTGCTTTGGCAGCAGCCAAAGGTTAGAGGTTGCAGCAAATGGATGTGAAGAATGCCTTCTTGCATGGTGATTTGCAAGAAGAAGTGCATATGGATCAGCCAACAGGTTATGAAGATTTAGAGCATCCCACGTATGTGTGCAGGTTGAAGAAGGCACTCTATGGGCTCAAGCAAGCACCTAGAGCATGGTCTGACAAGATCAGAGAGTATATTGTCAATATTGTCTTTTATGTTTCTGATGCTGATCACTCACTTTATGTGAGAAAGGGAGATGCAGGTTTGGTCATCATAGTCATCTATGTGGATGACTTGATTATTACAGGTGATAGTGATAGTGGGATTGCTGAAGTCAAGGATTCTTTGAAGAAGAAGTTTGAGATGAAGGATTTAGGTGAGCTAAGATACTTCCTTGTCATTGAGGTGATCAGATGTGATGATGGTATATGGCTATCCCAAAGACAGTATGGCTTGGATATGTTGTCCAAGTATGGTATGGCAACATGCAAACCACTTTCAGTCCCATTGGAGCAGAATGTAAAGTTGAGTGCTGATGTTGGGGATGAGATAGAAGACCCTACTATGTTCAGGAGGATAGTGGGGAGTTTGATCTACATGACCATTACAAGGCCAGACTTGAGCTATGTTGTTGGTCTTGTGAGTCAGTTTATGCAAGTACCTAGAAAGCCACATTTGGATGCAGTCAGACGCATATTGAGATATGTGAAGTCCACATTACAGTATGGACTTTTCTATGAGGCAGGTACAGATGTACAGGTGTTTGGATACACAGATGTAGATTGGGTTGGTAGTATGTCTGATAGAAGATCTACCAGCGGATACATGTTCTCTCTTGGTAGTGCAGCAGTTGCTTGGAGCAGCAAAAAGCATTCTAGAGTTGCTTTGTTGAGTACAGAGGCTGAGTATAGAGGTGCTGCTGTTGCAGTGTGTGAGGTAGTATGGCTGCAAAAGTTATTGGCTGATTTGGATGTGCAGCTGGAAGGTCGAGTTGTCATTTATTGTGACAACATGAGCAGTATACAGTTGGCTAGAAACCCTGTGTTCCATGCCAGGACAAAACATATTGAGGTACACTACCACTTTGTGAGAGAGAAGGTACTAGCAGGTGAGATTGACTTGGTGTATGTTAGCACACAGGATCAGATAGTTGACATCTTCACGAAGGCATTGGGTACAGAGAAGCTTCAAAAGTTTCGAAGCTTACTTGGAGTTGCAGAGATGCAGTTGAGCTTGAGGGGGAGTGTTGAGATGACAAGCTCAACACATGCGGACATTGATGATGGACCGCCTGGTTAGATGGGTCCACACATTTACACTTAGCACGTCGGTGGTCATTATGACTCACACATGGCCACTGACTCATTACTTATTATATTCAGGTTATTACACCTATTTACAGTTGGCATAGTTATAGCGCCAGTCGACTAGTGTAGTTAGTTATGCATTGTTTGACTTAGTAGATCACTTTCCTTTATGTTGCATCTTATCTATACTTTGTGGACATTGTAATGTGTGTGAAAGAAGAAGAAGAAATCAGCAAGAAAACGTTTTGGCCTCCATCTCTCTTCTTGTCTTTTGAGTGAGCGTCTCCTTGTGCATTCTGTGTGTGTTCAGTGCAGCATCTTGAGCAACTCTCCCCACCACGCGATTCTTGACATAAAGACATCCAGAGTTTGATTGAACTTTCAGTGACAGCTTGTGCTCAACAGCTGTATGCTTCTTTCTATGAAGAACTGATGCAATCCAAAGACCAATTGCATAAGGCAACCTCAGAGTTAGCCTTTGCTAAAGACACACTTGCAGATCTGTCTAAGTAGATAGAGCAGCAAACCCAAATGATTGAGACCCAGAGAGAAGAGATATCTTCTTTGAAGATTCAGCTAATAGAAGCTCAATCAGAGGTCACTAAAGTCTCAGAGGAGAAAGAGAGGATGTCCAAAGAAGCTCAAGAGTCTCAGACTCTTTTAGATGCAAAACTATTAGCCTTACAGACTGCTCATAACACAGTGGAATCACAAGCTTCCCAAACCAAGCTGTTGCAAGACCAACTGGCATAGTCACGGTCTGTTCCTCCAAGCCTCAATGTTCCTCTGATTCCTTCTATCTCTAAGCAGGACTTGACAGTTCTCCAGAGACAGGCCACATTGTGTCCATTGTTCCAAGAAAAATTGGAAAGATTGCAGTCCAGGATGGATTTGTTATGGTCGACATTTGAGCACTTCTAGGAGTATGTTCCTCCAGACCATTCTTTCTTTGTCCACTATCAATTGCAGCTTTTTCATGAAGCTTTCAACGATGGATCTTCCGCTTCCAGAGGATGGTTGGAGTGGGGCTTGGTCTTCTAAGTTGTTGACAGAAGTGGTTTGTATGGTGTTTGAAGATTCTATGATGACGAATACCATGTTGTTGTCTTACATGTATCTAGGGGAGATCTGTTGATTCCAGATGAAGTAGATATGGCCTGGTATGTGGGGGACGTGATTTTACAAGCTGTTTTGTATGTCAACTATTTGGAGTTGTGGATAGATGACATGTTCCAGTGTTATGCTTCAAAAGTGACTACTTGCCCTGACAATTTATGGCACTCAATGATTGATTCTATGGTCTTGAATCAACGTCAAAACACAGCTTCTGCTTATGTACAGAGCATTAGCCAACTGAGGGTGGATCTCTTAGTTTACCTTTTCAAAAACCATCCATTTGATTTGACCTTTTTTTATGCCTACTAAAGAAGATCTGTCCTAGGTCCCTCTGTTCCTAGCCTATTGTACTACCAACAAATGGCTCATTGCTATGATACCTATCTTTCCCTTTATCAAACCAATTTAGCAGTAATCTTACCTCTTCTTTTCCAACCTCAATCTTTCCCTCAAATTCCTATATTTACCTATTGCTCTTTTATTGAAGATAGAGTTTTTTCCCCTTCTCCACCATACCTTTCACCATCTATCCATATACCTTCTACTTTTCCTGTTTATCAATTAACACATTTCCTAATTGATTCCCTTAAATTTTCAGCCACTCCTTCTTTAACTTATTCCTCCTTTTATGATTTTTCCTACCCATCTCTGCATCCTCTTTTACTTATTCCACTTCCATCTTCTACCACTTCTATTTCTTAACCCCCTCAGTTGGTTAGTGAATATGAAGGATTTGATCAGCAGATTCCAAGAAGAAGAGGATGGAGCTCGACTGAGTCTCTTACAGGATCCCAGATAAATTGGCCAATAAATCCAGGGGATTGGACAACTGCCAGTCAAGCATACCAGAACTACCTTCATTTTGCTCACCAATATTCACAATCTCTAGATCCTTCAGTGAGATTGACAACTCATTTTGCTTGGTATCTAGCATACATGCATAGGCATTCCCATAATGATCAAAAGGCCATTCCAAAGCTTTGTATGAATGTCAATGTGAACATTTATACCCAATAGTTGAATGTCCTGTATTTTCATGCCGTATGTCTACCTAGCAGATACCTTGTTTTGCTAGAAAGGATGTGCTACCTGCAGTTCTTTTAAAATCCTCCAAAGACATTTATAGACGATTCCTTCTCCATGGATCGTTTTCGAAACCACAAAGCCTTCAAAAGGGATCACCTTCATTGATGCCTTTGCAATGTATTTTAGATGATTCTTAATTATATATATCTCTCTTTTTGGAGGTGTCATTCAGATGGTTGTGTTAGTGTTTGTGTGTGTTGTCATAATTATATGTGATGAGTTCGTGTTGGTTGAGTAACTTGTTCGAGAGCTCTTTTCAAACTATTGATGGTGGATGGAAAGCCTATGGTGAAAAGCTGAAGAAAAACCTCTTATATCCTTTACAAATTTGTTATGGATTTTAAATGACTATCAAATGAGTTAATGAATAACAAAGTTTTCCTTTGGTAGTTTTTTCTAAAAATACAGGTGATAAGTTGGGGTCGTGGTTTGGAAAGATTATTGAAGATCCTACAGAAGATAAAATTGAGATCTTTAATAAACTTATATTTTTCTTTTCCTTAGGTCGCGAGGGGACACTTCCTTTCTAAGTGTGGGGATATGTTGAGAGTGGAAAAAGGCTGATTTTTTAAGTGATTTTTGTTGTTTTTAAGGTCTGAATGATTGATTTTTGATGGATTTAGAGTGATGTATGGTTGTTAATGGAAGCATTTGAGAGTGTTTTGGATGATATTGATTATGTTTTGGAAGTTCTTAATGATTCTCAGTGGAGATATGAAGCTCTATGATGTTTTGATAGGTTTTGATTAGTTTTGTATACCTTCTGTATAGCTTCTGTTTTGTTCTGCTTTTCTTCTGTATGAAGCATGGATTGATGATTGATGAAGATTGAGATCTTTTGGAAGCCTATTACTGAATAGTTTTTGATAGTATGGAATGGTTTGAGTATGAGTTATAACGTTCTGATGACCTTCTATAAACCTTCTATAGAGCCTCTGTCTTTGCTATGTAACTGTATTGTAGCTGCTCTGGTACTGTATTGTACTGTTTTGTAGACCTTCTGTAAGTGTTCTGAAGAATATATGTGTAACTTTGGGAAAGTTTTCTAACTTTTGGAAATGATGAATCTAAGTTCAAAAGAGCTAAAACAAGTGGAAAAAACAATTGCTGAAGACTGATTGAGTGACAGTGACAGTAGTGAGCTGTGAAGAGACACTGTAGTGGCTTTGGTGACTCTTCATATCAAACATACCTCATGACCTAAGAAGGATTATTGAGATTTATTATGAGAGTATTGTAGTGAGGATATGATGTACTATTGATATATAGAGAGAGAGAGAGAGCCAGAGATAAAAAATTCTATCAAAACAGTGTAACTGTATATAAGAGATTGAGAGAGAGAACTATGAAGACATTGAAGATGAATACTATGTGATTGATTTCCATTCAAAGATGGTGTATTCTTCTATGTTCTTTGTTATATTGGTGGATTTTATGAAGATGTTGAAGATTATGATTGATTCTATCAAATCCGTGGGAGATATCTACTATGATGCTGCATGAAGATTTGCTATTTTCTTTGTTTTGGTCATCAAAAGAATAAAATAAAAGCTTGTTGATGTTACAAGATAGATTTTCTTGCAGTAGAATCCCCTTTTCTTTGGTGTTGCTCTTGGGGATCCACATCTCTCTTGTGTTCTTGAGTGAGCTTTCTCTTGTTTGTATTAGATATGTTTGGTATAGTAGCTTAAGCAAGTCCCCCCACCACACAATTTGTGACATGGTATCAAAGCAATACCATTGAGAGAGGTTGGTTTTGAAGTTGAAGTGAAGGAGAAGAGAAAGGATTCAAGCAAGCAAGAAATTGCTAAGAAGCTTTCTCATTCCCTCTCTTTTTCCCTTGGATAGTGCATATGGAGACATTGAAAGTAAAGTAAAAATCTCAAATTACAGTGAGATTCAATGTGCAAGAAAAACAATATATATTCTACAAATTAGTACTTTAGAATGTCCCACTATGTCGTTGGCTTCTCTCATTCTATGAAAGGTTAAAAAGGGCTTTTATGTATGTATGAAAGCCCTTTCTAGAAATCTATAAACCATTCTAGAAATGAGAGAAGCCCTTTCTAGAAATCTATAAACCATTCTAGAAATGAAAGCCCTTTCTAGATTTTGATGAGTTGGTTTCTCTCATTATTACTTGTAGAGGCGACAACCGTCAAGATCCACGGACCGCTTATTGTTCAAGCGTTCCAAGCTGAGCACTAATGGCTACCTCTCACATAGCCGATGAGCTATCTATCTCTACGAGTGTAGTGAGCTTACTCCATGCCCAATCGAGTTGCCTCCTCTCCCAAGTACTCTGATAGTTCCATGATCCAAGTGCAAGCTTCAAGCATCCTCAAGCTCCACACTCAAAGCTCCATTTCCGCGAGCAAGATGAGAGAAGAGAAGAGAAGAGAAGAAGAGAGGAGAAGATAGAGAGCTTCTCCACCACGGTGCCTCACCCTCACACATTCACCCCCTCATACTCTCACACTCCCTCTCTCAAGCTCAAGCTCAAGCAAGCACGAATAAGAAGAAGAAAGCTTCTCGAGACATCATTTGTGATTTTGACAACATGATGTAGCATAATTGAGCTCATTGATTCCTTAGCTTTGGTACGTGGTGGCTACTTGTAGTGGTTAAAGAGTACAGTGTACTTTCCATGGTCTTCCATGCTTTGTGCTTATCACTATTGATTGCAATGGCACTACGATGGAGTGTGAAAAAGAATTGTGCAAATGGCTCAGAGTGACATGTCTAGGCAAGACGAGCTCCCTAGGTATGTCCTGCCCTTGATGTTGTTGAGATATCGAGCTCCACTCATGATATGCCAGGGTGACCATTGTGCATTTATGTCACCGACTTGTTAATTGCAGATGCGGTTGGTACACCGCCCATGAATAATAGCTAGATGACAGCTATCCTTATCTACTCTAGTTCGTGGTTCAGTTAGTATGCCACCTTAGTTATTTGAGTTTGGTTTGAGACCCATATATAGGGTTCTTCTATTTCTTTGTATAAGAGTTATTTTTGGCTTACACAACTAAGAAGAGGAAAATTGTTTTTAGCCTCCACCTGTGTGTGTATTCCCCCATTGTGCAAGCAAGAAAGCTACAAGTGAGACTCCTTCCTTCTCTCCCACAATCGTGACATGGTATCAGAGCCTTGTTCGTGGTAAGGAGCTCAAGAAAGAAAACCAAGTTCGCAGTGTTCTGGTAAGAGGACCAGTGTTGCTTTCATTTTTCTGTTTTGGGAGCAAGTCTCTGCAGGTAGCATAGCTGAAAAGTGCAAGAGTGCATAGTCTCAGATTGAGACGCCCTTCGCAGTGTAGCAAGAGGGCAGTATATGCTGCAGGTAAGGGCTTTAGCCCTTGGTTGCTCTGTTTTTTTGATTTGAGGCCATTTTGGGGCTTGTTTTGGAGGCGGAAGTTTTTTGCACGCACTCAAGAAAAGCCCTGTTTTATGCTGTGCGACCACTGTTCTACAGGTCGGTGAAAAGTTACCATAGAAATTGCATTGTATGACTGTGCGCAGAGACATTGGGAGGTACAGAATCATCCTTGTTGCCTGTTGATGCAAAATTGTCACTAGGAAGTGACTGTGTGGTCAAATACCACTTTCGTGAGTTTTACAGATTTGCCCTTGTGAGGCTGAAGCTGTGTTTTTTGCAGTGACAGAATTCTTTGCAGTGTTCTGTAATGGCGTCTGATTCTCTTTCATAGATTGTCACTGAATTTCTTGACAAGAACAACTTCCAAGCATGGAAGTTTAGAATGACGTATTTCCTTATGGGAAAAGGATATTGGGAATTTGTTGCAGGAAATGAAGAAGAACCTCCCACTGAACAAGACTCCCATTGCAGCAATACATGGCATGACTCCAAAGGGGAGGTATAATAGTAGGAAACCAGATATTTCTCATTTGAAAATTTTTGGTTGCATTGCCTATGTTCATGTGCCAGATGAGTTGAGATCCAAGTTGGATCCAAAAGCTGAGAAGTGCATCTTTATTGGTTATTCTCTGCAGCAGAAAGGGTACAGATGCTATAACCCTTCTACTCGTAAGTTTATAGTGAGCAGAGATGTTATTTTTGATGAGATGAGTAGCTGGTATAAACCAGTAAATGTGATTGATAATGTAGATGCACAAAATGGTAATCCTGCACAGAATTCACAGCAGCAATCACAAGATATTAGTGGACCTGGAGTGTTCTCTAGAAGTGGTTCACATTCTTCGCCATGGACAGGCAGATTGAGATCAGGAGAATCTTCTCAAAGCAATGCAGATAGTGGTATGCAGATATCACGAAAATGAAAAGAGAAGGTAGATCAACCCATGTTTGATGTGAATGCAGGTCACTCTTATGTGGATGGTGAATCCAGTGGCTCAAAACAGAGCATTGATGATGAGTTGGGTATTCTTTATATTGTTACACCTGGAGTAAGGAAGACCAGGGATGTTTTGAGAGCATCTGGAAGTGAGCCTACTTTGCGTAGGTCTACCAAAGCTAGGTATCCTATGGATAGGCTGAAATATGATGGATTTACAACTATTCACTATGCCTATATAGTCAAAGTGATACAGGAACCAGAACTCACTTCTTTTGAGCAAGCCATGGGAAAAGAAAAATGGGAGAAAGCCATGGATGAAGAAATGGATGCTTTGGAAGCAAATGCCACATGGGAATTGGTACCTTTGCCTAAAGGTAAGAATGCAATTGGTTGTAAGTGGGTTTATAAGGTGAAGCATAATGCAGATGGTTCTGTGAACAGATACAAGGCAAGATTAGTAGTCAAGGGGTATGCACAAACATATGGCATTGATTATGAAGAAACATTGACTTCGGTTGCAAGGATGGCAGTCGTTAGAGCAGTCATTGCTATGGCTGCATCAAAGGGATGGTCTTTACATCAGATGGATGTAAAGAATGCCTTCTTGCATGGTGATTTGCAAGAAGAGGTCTATATGGAGCAGCCACCAGGTTATGTGCATGCTCTTCATCCTGAGTTTGTTTGCAGGTTGAAGAAAGCCTTGTATGGCTTGAAGCAAGCACCTAGAGCATGGTCTGACAAGATAGGATAGTATCTTTTCACTATTGGCTTTCAAATTTCCAAGGCAGATTTCTCACTTTATGTGAGAAAAACAGAGAAAGGTATTATGCTGCTTGTCATTTATGTTGATGATTTGATTATCACAGGTGATAGTGATGAAGATATCCTTCATGTGAAAATGCTATTGAAGCAGAAGTTTGAGATGAAGGATTTGGGAAAGCTGCGTTATTTCTTGGGCATTGAGGTGATTAGATCACCAAGTGGGATATGGCTCTTGCAGAGGCAGTATGGATTGGACATGCTATCCAAATATGGGATGACAGGCTGTAAGCCTATTTCAGTTCCTTTGGAGCAGAATGTGAAGTTGACTGCAGATGCAAGTGAGCTTCTCGAAGACCCTACTATGTATAGACTCATAGTAGGAAGTTTGATTTATGTGACTATTACCAGGCCAGATTTGAGCTATGCTGTTGGATTGGTAAGTCAGTTTATGCAGGCTCCAAGGAAACCGCATTTGGATGCGGCTAGACGTATACTCAGGTATGTGAAGTCCACATTGCAGTATGGACTATTTTATGAGACTGGGATTCAGATACAGTTGTATGGATACACTGATGCTGATTGGGCTGGTAGTATTTCTGATAGACGGTCTACCAGTGGATATGTGTTCTCTTTTGGAAGTGCTGCACTCACTTGGAGCAGCAAGAAATAGCCTACAGTTGCCTTGTCTAGCACAGAGGCTGAGTACAAGGGTGCAGCAATGGCTGCATGTGAGGTAGCTTGGTTGCATAAGCTACTTTATGATATGCATCAGCCTACAGATGGGCCAGTTGTCATTTATTGTGACAACATGAGTAGTATACACTTGGCAAATAATCCAGTATATCATGCTAGAACAAAGCACATTGAGGTGCATTATCACTATGTGCGAGAGAGGGTTTTACTAGGTCTTATTGATCTAGTTTATGTCAGCATAGAGGATCAGGTAGCTGACATATTCACGAAGGCATTGGGCGTAGAGAAGCTGCGCAAGTTCAGAGACATGCTTGGTGTGCAGGAATTGGGATTGAGCTCGAGGGGGAGTGTTGAGATATCGAGCTCCACTCGTGATATGCCAGGGTGACCGTTGTGCATTTATGTCACCAACTTGTTAATTGCAGATGTGGTTGGTACACTGCCCATGAATAATAGCTAGATGACAGCTATCCTTATCTACTCTAGTTCGTGGTTCAGTTAGTATGCCACCTTAGTTATTTGAGTTTGGTTTGAGACCCATATATAGGGTTCTTCTATTTCTTTGTATGAGAGTTCTTTTTGGCTTACACAACTAAGAAGAGGAAAATTGTTTTCAGCCTCCACCTGTGTGTGTATTCCCCCATTGTGCAAGCAAGAAAGCTACAAGTGAGACTCATTCCTTCTCTCCCACAATCGTGACAGATGAGAGCGGAATTTAGGTGACAGGAAGTGCTTAAAAATAGCTAAAAATTATGAATATCAAGGGAAAAATATTCAATGTCAAAGGCGGCGGCTCGATCTAGGACGATTTTAAGCGCCCGAGCGACACTTGTTGATTTTTCATAATTTTTCAGACAGTCCTGCGGGTTGACACGAGCTACTGGCCAATGCGGGATGCTAAGCCGGACGCCCAGGATTTTTCAGAGCTCGATTCCGAGTCCGGACGGGGAAATGGCCAAGAAACCGGTCAAGATTTGAAAAGGTGGACCAAAGTTTGGCCAAATGGGCAAGTGACCCTTGGGAGCCCAATTTTAATGTAGCATGAAAGTTTCATGCATTAGGAGGAGAAAAAATCGTGAGGATGGAGGCGCCATCAGGCGGCCGAAAAATGCGCCATGATGTTGATGCCTCCATCTCCAGCCTGCAAACAACCCCCCCAATGATCATGGGCATTCATTTCCCTCTGAATCCTAACTCTATCGCCGCCCTTCGCTCGCGCAATGATGCCCTCTTTGAAGATCTCTGATTTCAGTCTTTCTCTCTCCTCCCTCTCTCTCTTCTAAAGGCAAGTTCATGTGGGGAGAAGAAGGAATAAGAAAGAATGGTGGAGGCTTGTCCGGCATGGATCGGATTGCTCCACGGGCTGGAAATGGTGATTGGTGATTGTGCTGGACATGAAGGGTTGCTGATTTCCAAATTTACAGCCATGGACATGAAACCCGAAACACGCAAATAAGCGGTAATTTAAAATTTTCAAAGGAAATTTGAGCTTTTATGGCTTTTGATGGATGAAATGTTGTTCATGTGGGATAAAAATTGTTCATGTTACTGTTTTCTATGAGTTCTTGCTGGTCATAATCAAAAAATCAGAAAAATATGCATTTTGTGGTTCAAAATAATATGCTAAAACACGTAAAACATGGAAAAACAAGGGAAAATGGGGGGTTTTTGGCATAAAAATGGAGAAGTAAATAGGAACATCAACTAGACTTTCATTTTTCTGCAAGAAGGAACTAAGGGCCACAGTCCATAACCTATTTTGAATTTTTAGTAATTAAATAATGCAAGAAAATAAGGGAAAATACAAGAAAATGGTGGAAAAAACCCTAAAAAATAGGGAAAAAATACATTTTGGGTTCCGAAAAATAAGGATAAATAAGAGCAATGTTTGTGAATGTTTGTGGGGACTGAAGCATGAGGATTTGCTTTAGTTCAACCCCACCTTCTTGTTTTAGTGTGTGTTTTTCCGGTTTTTTCACATAAAATGATGTCAAAATACCCTATAAATCCATCCAACGATGCACTATTTAAACGGGGAAGGGTAGAGGAGTTGAAATGTGTCTAAATACCGTGTGAAGATGATGGGGAAGTTGCTGATTTCTATGCATAGCATTTAGGACGGATGATAATTAAAATTAAGAGCTTAGTAGCATGAGGATCACCTCGGTGCTAGGCCATGCAACGAAGCACGAACGGTAGTTGGAAACCATTAAAAGAATGGTTTTGCACTTGTGCACAATGCTGTTTTGTTAAATGTTTGAGCACTAGGCATCTACCAAATGCATAGAGCATGAAAAGAATTTAAAAGTATCAGTGATCAGCTCCTGGACATGCATTGCAATTGGTTTATGAGGACATGACCTACGTTGAGAGGCAGTGAAGTACCCATGCTGCAGGTAGACGTGGGTCCTAAAGGGGAAATCAAGTAAGGACAATGGTACATTCCTGGACACGTTTATTTGGTACCTTGAGCGACGTTTGTGCGAAATGTCTATTTGTTGAGCGACGCACTGAGGGGCCAATCCCCAAGGTGTAGGAGAGTCGCAGAGGGTTGACGGCATTCAGTCGTAGGAGGAACCCCATGTGTATGTGATTCGAGCCTTTTGGCTATGTGAAAGGGACTTCCTCTGAGGAGTAATATTGGGTTAGGATCAGTTGGACTACAACGTATTATAAACGCAATGTTTAGGAAGGTAGAGATTTTGATAGACGCTCCTGGCCGCGAGGCCGAGGGGTTGTCTTGTGTGTAGTGACGAGGCCCGGCTAGTGCATGAGCCAGTGCCGGCCCGTTTTTAGGTCCATCAACAGATGTGCCCTGAACAATTATGGGGGATGTGTAAAAGGGCTAGGGGATTAGGGACAAAGCCAGCCGGTCAAGGTCACTGGATGTACTTAATTTGAGAACCCCTAGGTAATGTCCTGTGATCGTGAGTGCTTTTTTCTTTTCTTTTCTCTCTTTTTTTGTTTTTTTTTCCCTTGCTCTCCTTTTTTTTGTTGATAAAATGAATACAACCAATGCAATACATTGAGGCAATCATCCTTTCATTTGGACTGAGAAATGTCAAGATCCACAAGTTGTGAAAAATGGATATTACAAGGTTGATTGTGTTACTAGCCTCACTGCTAGAGGAACATTCATTGAGATGGAGAGATACACTTGAGATTTTGCAAACCTCTTTGTAACATGTGAGACATTAGTACAATTGAGATAGCAACTGCAGTGAGCCAGATATAGAGTTTGGCCAAGAATGAGAGAGTAGCCAATGACTATGCTTTGGGTCATGCTCAAATGCAATGTGTGCTTTATTTACAAGGGTGATTTTCTATTTTAGCAAACAGGGCTTCCGTCATGGCTCTTTGTTCTTGGTATTTTTGTTGCTTTTTTTGTAATGGCTCTTTGTGGGGTTGGTGGTCTTGTGGTGACTTGGACATTGAACGCTTTCGTACAAAGGCATGTGTTATCTTGCATCCACTTGACAACTCGTGAGAGTACATCCAAGTCATATGCTTCAAACATAATGAGCATGTGCAGCTCAAAAAGACATCACCTATCTCAATCCCATAGTGTTGACTTCAATGCATATCACATGTGCTTGATTATCATTGCTTGTGTCTGTGCTGGCTTTGCTTTTTTTTGGTATTATCTATACATAGTCACGAAAGACATAGTTTATTTATATACACATTTATGAATCCATGTCACATTGTGATAGGATTGCTCATGTTATCAAGGTTTTCATGTTTCTCGAGAGGCTTTACTGCTGTTGTGTCATGGATTTCCTTGGATGTGACTGGTATAGTTTCGTCAACCTATTATGACAATGTTGTATCCACTCTTGATTGTTCAATGTAAGTTCTGTTGTCGGTGAATTGAGTGTTGCAAGCAAATGTTGATGGTAATGGTTGCTTTGATTTATCAAAACACACAGATGTATCTAAGTTTTCATCGTTGATAGGAGAGATGGCAATGGGTTCCTTGGTGGTGGGTGGACTTGATTCTTTATTCCTTAGCCCTTTAGCACTCTTGGTCTCAATCTTCTTGGCATCTACAACCACTTGCAGCTACCGTTGTTGTTTTTGTTCTTTTCTCCTCTTTTTCTTAGGGAATCGAGGTGTATCCCTTGAAGAATCGGGACCCTGAACTAGGTCAATTGTTCATGTGCTTAGTTGGGCCTCAGCATTCCCTTTCTCTAGTGTGTCCTCATGGGACATAGTTGCGGCCTACTGAACAGCCTCGCTAGGTTGTGAGGGTACAACTGTGTCTCTTTGGGGAGAGTCTAGATCTTTAGCCAATTCTCTTTCATTCATCCCCTCATCCAATTGCATTGGCAGTTGCTCTTGGTTGGGCATGTGCTCTAGATTCTTGTTCTTACCCATTAGAACATGCCTCCATTGCTTCTTATCAGTGTAGGTGTTGTGTTTAGAGTTATTTTTCTCTTGCTCAAGAGGTTTGGGTGAATCTAATGTAGAACCAAGAGATAGTTTAGGATTCTTGTCAAGTAAGCTTGGATAAAACTAGTTGAAGAAGTCAGGGTTGTATTGATAGGAAGCATAGAGATCTAGGATTGCATGGTCTTGAGTGAGGCAGAAGACATATGCGCTAACATCAAGTACCATGCTCCCTACTCCTAGCCTACTAGCCACATGCAGATCTTCTTCTAGAAGCAATTTATCATACAAGGGATATTTTTGGATAGTGGCAGAAAGCTAGACCTCATGGACCATTGCCAACACTCTTAATGAGGTCGGTCGGATCATGTATTGATGTCCAAAGGGCTTTCCTTTGCTCAGTGAGTGTCATTGGTCGATGGCCAATTTTAGCTACCAAACTCCGATTGGAGTACCATTTCTGCACAAAGTTGCCTTGTCCTTTCCCTTTTCATTTGATTGCTTTGAGCTTTTTCTTGTTTGTCTCACATTGGGCAATATAGAGTGAGGGTATCAAGCACAATTCCCTAGTTGTGGCCTTTGGGATGTCCTTTATGACTTCTTCAGCGACATCTACAAAGTGGGAGAACTCATCCCAAGTCAGGGGTTTGGCTATGAGCTTTGTGTACTCTGGTGGTGGCCTTCCAATGTCCACATGGACATACGCATGTGTGATAGCTATCAGCTTTTGATCAAGCTTCATCATGCACTTCATCTTTAGTTCATTGGTCAGATGCACCATCTCCTTGGCCAAATCTTCAAGAGATTTCTCCTCAAGCCTAGGTTTTAGGTGCTTCGGAAGTGATGGAGGTGTCAAGGATGTTGGTTGTGACACCTCTTCCACATGTGAATTGCTAAGGACACATTCCGCAAGGGGCATCGTCATGGCCAAAGGCTGTGACTGTTGTGATTCCTGATTGGAAGTAGTAGCAGCTAGTTCAGTGGACCGTCTACTATTAGTCGACTCTGGTGACAAGTCCTTAGGTAGATTGGAAGCGGTCATGTCTTTTGTTGCCCTTTGAGCATTCACTTGTGCAGATCAAGCATCGATTGTTGAGCTAGCCACAATGGATTGCACAGGCATATCCTTAGGCTGAGAGCTAAGGGTGGTGTCATGTCGTGCAGCTTGGAAATTTGGAAGCTCAAATGGAGATAGAGATTGGGATCGAGCAACTGCACTTGACGACTGTTGTTGTGCTTTCTGTGTCCATCTAGGGAAAGAGGTTGTAAGACCTTTAGGACTCCTAGGTGGACTTGGCATTGGCTGGACCATTTGCTCATTATGCTGTTTGACAATTCTGCCATTTTCTTTGTTGAGCAATCAGGCTTATCATGAGCAACATTGCACCTGTGGTGCTCATAATCCTCTTGGGAAGTCAAAGGCTCCTTGGGCACTAGTGGTCTTTCTGCACACTTGACAGTTATATTTGATATCTGCTTGTTAAGCATGCTAGGCTACGGATCAAGCTGCAGATCTACCTTTCAAGCAGTCATGTTTGGTTTCTTGATTTCAATCGCGAGGGGCTCAGTCACTCCAATGTTTTTGACTCGAGACTTGGATTTTTGTTTAGATTTCCTCCTACACTTCTTTGCTTTTGATATGATCTCTAGCCTTTAGCTAACAGAGGTGGTTTAGCAATGGGTTTTGGTACCCAAATCCATTGGTTACCTGCGTAATACCCTTGAGCATGTAGCAACACTTTGGATATCCATCGTGGCATTGTGCTGGCTCTCCATCGATACCTTTGTCTATAAGGCTTGGGCTTCTTTTGTGGTCTTCTACGATATTTGTAAGTCCAAATCCCGCGTCCTTGGCATTGTCACTTAACCTTCTTGTTTCAAGCATGGCCTCACTCACTGATTCTCTCTATTCAACATGCACTTGTACCAACTCTTTCAACAAGTCCTCGCTCTCGTTACTAGGCTTGCCTGATATGTCAGAATGTTCCTTGTATTTTCCTTGAGGTTTAATGAGGTCACCCTTGGTTGTGATTATCCTCACACTCGGTAGTGTCAAGTGTATCCTCTATGCTACATAATCGGCCTCACACTTCGTCGCCCTTTTGAAGGGTCTTCCTAGGAGGGTTTCCTTTCCACAATTAGCACTATTCGAAGGAACATGGAATAGGATAGGCAAGATTTTAGTTTCAATAGTTACAAGGATTTTACACTTTCTTATAAGTGCTTATGAGTGTCCCCCATAAGGACTAAGAGTTGCATTAGTCAGCTCTAGTTGGCCTAGTAGTGTCCATGCTTCATAGGTCAAGAGATTAAAATCTTCTCCTTCATCAATGAGAGCATCGACACTATGCTCTCTTTTTGGGTTGAGTTTGACCCTAAGGTAAGCAAGTCATACTATGTCTTCATCTTCAAAGTCCTGGCTTATAAATTCAAGCCTTCTGATACATGCCCTTGAGTCCCCAAATGCACAACTAGATGTGGATTCTTTACTAATGTCTTGGGTCGTCTGTGTAGTGCCGTTCAAGGTGCATCTATCATCAAGATTGTCATGTCTAATCATCCTCACAATTGTAGCTTGATGTTGTTCCATTACGCTTTGACTAGATGCGGTCCCGAATGCAACATATACATGTTTTTATGGTGTGGCCTTTTTCCATTGTTGGCTAGATTGGTCCATTGAGGTTCTAGGGTCTTTGTTTGTCTTTGTTTGGGTATGGACTTTTGGTTGCTGTTTTGCAAGTGAGAATCTATGCTTGTGTAGTGCCATTACTACACTAGGATCTAATTTGGATGACATATCACGGCATGCATTCTCTCTCCAACCTAAGCTAAACACCATGCATGATTTGAAGGACTGTTTGTAGCCAAGTTTTGAACTACTTGCTCTAGATTTTAGCTTGGCGATAGATCTATGATGTGCTTTTGGCTCTATACAGTCTCTGGGTCGGTTTGAGGGCTTAGATATGTCAAATATATATTCTATTCACTTGTCCAATTTTGATAGTTTTCTATTCGATTCTCAGGAGTCTAATTATTAGAATCAGATGCACGATTTTGGGTTGGTCCGATCAGCCGATCGAACGGAGGGTCGAAGTCTTCGAGTGGTTTCATTATGAGTTGGTTCGATTCTAGTGGTTCGATTTTAGTATGTATGATTTTCATGCGTCTGATGTTGGGAGTTGGATTCTAGGAATTGGACGTGTGATTATCGAATGTCCAATTTTTGTGTGTTCGATCCTCGTGCGTCTGCTTTTCATGCGTCCAATTCTGGGAGTCCAATTCTAGGAATCGAATGTCCAATTATGGGATGTCTGATTTTCGTGTGTCCGATCCTTGTGCGTCCAATTTTCGTGCATCTAATTCTGGAATCAATCCGATTTGATGTTTCTGATTCTAGATGGTCCGATTTTCATGTCTAATTCTGGGATGTCCGATGCTCAAAATCGAATAGGGCATGTCCGATTGGACAGGATGGGTTGGTTCGAGTTCAAAAATCAGACCTGATTCCAATTCTAGGAATCAGACCCTGTCTGAGTCCAATTCTGGGAATTTGACTCTAGTAACAGTGTCTGATTCCTATGGATGAGTTTTCAACGATGAAAAAAATCACTCGTTTCTAATGATTTTGGTTATGAGGGGTTGCACAAACTTCTAGAATGTAAGAATAGACCCTAATGAAGGATTGTGTATACTTGGAATAGAAAATAAACTCAAAAACACAAATTGACAAACAAATCAAACCCTCTTGTTCTATTATGATAGTAGAAACCCTAATGCATGTTTTTTCTTTTTTTCCTTTGTTTTTTCCTACCCTAATGTATCCAAATCACAAAGCAAACACCTACACTAATCCAAACTGCTTTTCCAAATCCAACAAACCAAAAGTCTACTTGCTAAGGAGATCTAATATTTCTTCAAACTCCCTCACTTCCTACCTATCTACCTCAAGAGCACAAGTTTGGGGAAAACCCTACTTCAATGCTCGATTTGAAGTGTGCAAGCGCTCAAGGCTTGAATCCGTTGTGAGCTCAATTGCCAAGACCCATAGACCGCTTATTGTTCAAGCATTCCAAGTTGAGCACTAATGGCTACCTCTCACATAGCCAACACACTATCTATCTCTATGAGTATAGTGAGCTTACCTCCATGCCCGATCGAGTTGCCTCCTCTCCGGAGCACTCCAGTAGCTCTACGATCCAAGTACAAGCTTCAAGCAAGCTCCATCCTCAAGCTCCATGCTCCAAGCTCCATTGCTATGAGCAAGAGAAGAGAAGAAAAGAAAATAGGAGAAGATAGAGATCTTCTCCACCACGGTCTCTCACCCTCACACACTCACTCCCTCTCTCAATTAGCACAAGCTCAAGCAAGAAAGAACAAGAAGAAGAAGAAGAGGAGGAGAGCTACTTTTGACCACACACAAGAATGAGCTTCTCATTCACTTTTTAACTTTATATACAAAACCCTAAATCCCTTTTGGGCGGTCATCCCCTTATTATCCTCTTTTTTACATGGCCGGCCCCTTTTTCCCATTGTCCTCCTATCTTCCTAGCTTCCTTCCTACCGCCCATCTACCTTTACAAATTGCACGGCTCGGTGCTCTTAAAATAAATCATGATGCGCCTTGCACTCTTTTACAAAAGTATTGACTTGCTCTTTTTCTTGTGTGCCTTTCTCATTGATTTAGGAATTTTCTGCACTTCTTGTGTTTCCATATTTTTCTTAGCGTGCCTTTGTCTTCCGTTTCACTTTTGCCTTGGCCTTGTCTTCTGCTTTAGATTTTTTGGATTTTCCACTTTGTTTGTCTAAAGTTTAACATTACTGAAGAGATTAAGATGTAGGGTGAATCATTTGAAAGAATCAATGAATAGGTCCAAGCTTTTTACTCAAGTTTAGGAAAGGGACATGGTAGATCCTTTTCAAGGGGTCATGGTATAGGTCATGCTGGTGGTAACCAACAAAACATGTTAAATCAACAATTTGGTAATATGTATGATTTTGGGAGACCGTGGTAATTCTAGAGACATGGGAGCTCTAGAGAAAGAGATGGATGGTAGAGTAGAGATTTTAGCAATTCTAGTATTATCGACCATTATTGTGAAATAAAAGGTCATTTTGTAGCCCATTGTTTTGATAAGAAAGATGACATTCATAGTAGCAAGTAATGACAATAAAATTATGCATAGTCTTCAAGATAGAATGATAACAAAAATGAGTATATTTTTGTCACATAGCATATGATGAATGTTGTTACAAGGAAAGGGACATGTGATGATGTATACTATGTTGATTTGATTCCATCTAATCATATGACTAGCTATGCTGAATGATTTGGAGGGATGTAGGATTTATAAAGTCAAAGTTTTGTAGAAAAAGTGATGATTCATATAATTTGATTTCATATATTAAAAAAGTTCCATTGTTTTGGTTAGTGTTTGTCAAATATTTTACATGTGTCATCCATCAAAAAGAATTTGGTATCTGTTGAGAGTCTATTGGTCAAATGGTAGAGCAAGAGCTACATGTCAGATTTAATGCAAAGGGTTGTTTTGTTGAAGACTTTAATCATCAATACACATTGATTTCAAAAGAAAGTAGAGTTGATCACATGTTTACTTTGGATGTTGGAATCTCTATTTATAAATGTTTCTATGTATGCTAAAGACAAAGGGATGGTTGTAGCCATTGAAATATGGAAGAAACATATTGGATATGCAAATTTGCAAAGGTTGAAACTAATGCAGTTCAAAGGATTGCTTACATTTAGAGTTGTAAAATTACATAAAGTTTCTGAATGAAGCATATCAGTTTGGGAAGCTAGTAAGGCAACTATTTTCGCATGACAAAGATGTAAGAAAGAATATACTTGATGTTGTACATACATATGTTTGGAGGTTTATCCAGAATGTATCTCTTGGTGGCAGTAAAAGTATTTTGTTACATTCATTGATGATTGTTCTAAAAAACTATGGGTATATTTCATGAAGGAAAAAAGTAAACTACTTGAGCACTTCAAAATTTTCAAGACTATTGTTGAAACAGAAACATGTTAAAAAGTTAAGTGCTTGAGATCAAATGGACAAGGAGAATATCTCTCTAATGAGTTTAGTGAAACATGGGTATATTTCATGAAGGAAAAGAATGAACTACTTGAGCACTTCAAAAATTGAGCACTTCAAAACTTTCAAGACTATTGTTGAAACAAAAACATGTTTAAAAGTTAAGTGCTTGAGGTCAAATGGACATGGAGAATATCTCTCTAATGAGTTCAGTGATATTTTGAGGTCTCATGGAATAAAGAGACAATATGCACATATACCCCACAATAAAATGGTGTTGTAGAAAGAAAAAATAGACATATTGTAGAAGTTGCATGGGTATTGATGGTGGTTGAAAAGAATATATCCAAGAATTTTTGGTTTGAGGTTATTCATAGTGTTGTTTACATTATGAATAGGTATGCTATAGCTGCAGTTCATGGTATGTCTCTTGAAGAATGTTTTACAAGTAAGAAGCTTGATGTATCACACTTAAAAGTGTTTGTCAGTATTTCATATTTTCATGTGTATAATGAGTGAAGAAAGAAATTAGATTCCAAGGCTAAAAAATGTATTTTCATTGGATACTCTATTGAGAAAAAAAGAGTATCATTATTATAATCTTGTCAATGGTGAGTTTTGGGTGAGAAATGACGTTAATTTTTATGAGATGAGCAATTGGTATACATCTAGTGGAAATGCATTAGATGATGTTGATGATTATGTTAGTCAATTTAAAAAAAAGTGGAATAACAAACTCTTAGTAGACTAGGGATATTATTTAGTAGTAGATCTACAATTAGTCTTTTGGCTGGGAGACTAAAGAGTAGCCCCATGCCTTGAGATGCATCCAGTAGTGTTGCAGGTAGTGACAAAGAGAAGAAGAAAGTGTCATATGGTAATAATGCATCTATCAAACATGCAGTTTTTTATGGAGACTCTAGTGGTTAGAGAGCTTTGATGATGAGCTTAGTATTCCTTTAGTCAAGACACTAGGTGTATAGAGAGGAGCACATGGAAATGTAAAGGCTCCATTGAGTGATCCAGTGGTACACAAGTCTATCAAGGTGAGATATCCTATTAAAAGATTTTTTTAAGGGTTATGCAACACACCATTATGCTTATGTGATAAAGGTATTGAGAATGTTGATCCGACTTATTTTGACAATTTGGTCATGCTCATTGGGATGTAGTAAATAGATGAGAAGATGATTGCATTAGAGGCCATGGGATCTAATACATTATCCAAGGGTAAGAAAGCTATTGGTTATAAGTAGGTCTATAAAATAAAGCATAATGAAAATGGTTTTATTTTGTAGATAGAAGACTAAGCTAGTCGCAAAAGGCTATGCATAGATGTATGGCATAGATTATGAAGAGACATTCAATCTACTTGCTAGAATGACAACTTTTAGATGTATTATTGCTTTGGATGCAGCCAAAGGTTGGAGTTTATAGAAAATGGATGTGAATAAATCCTTCTTACATGATGATTTGCAGGAAGAGGTGTATATGGAGTAACTAGCAGGTTATGAGGATGTAGAGCATCCCATATATGTGTGCAAGTTAAAGAAGGCATTGTATGGGCTGAAACAAGCACCTAGAGTATGATCTGACAATATCAAATAGTATTTTTTTCAACATTGACTTTTATGTTTCAGATGCAAATAACTCACTTTATATGAGGAAGGGTGATGCAGGTTTGTTCGTCATAGTCATCTACATGGATAACTTGATTATTACAAGTGATAGTGATAGTGGGATTGCTAATGTCAAGGGCCTTTCAAAGCAAAAGTTTGAGATGAAGGATTTGGGTGAGCTAAGATACTTTTTTGGTATTGATATGGTTAGTTGTCTTGATGGTATATATCTATCCCAAATGTAGTATTGTTGGGAATAAAGGGCAATGTACTTGACCATTGGTCCTGTGCACCCGGTATTGTACTCTATATGCTATATACCTATCCATAAAACCAAAAGAGGTACAATATTTTACACACACACCTTTTCATTGTCTCTATCTCTCTCTCTCACACACATGCATAGAATTCACCATTAAAGCTCAATTCTCTATTTGATCTACACACTTCAAACTGGTATCAAACCTGGGGAGCTTGTACAATAGGGGAGCAACGGTCGGCTTGAAAGCTCGCAGCTATGACATCCATGGTAGCTCTTCATTGAGTTTTTTCTTGATCTCATTTGCTTTGGCATCTATCAGGGCACCTCTGAACCTCATCAGGCTAGAGCTGGGGCATTATTGAGTGTGTCTTGAGCTCTTTTGGAAGAGCACTTCAAGCTAGAAATAGGACAACCATGTCTTTTTTCTTATTGTGAAGCATAAGCATTATCATTGCCTCTGAGCTTAAAGAGGGAGCTTGGGAGGGTCATTTAGGACCCCCCCCCCCCCCCCCCCACATTAGCATTGAGTCATTGCAACCTTAAAACCCTCCCAACTAGCTAGCTGCCATCATGTCAGTAGCCATGAGTCTGTCTCAGTTTTTTACAGATTGACCAAATGTCACTATTTTGCTCATAACTTGATCTAGAAAACTCAGATTCAAAAACGTATTTTATGAAAATGAAGCTTGCTTTAGCTCTACGACTTTGTAGAAGAGCTTGTGAACTGATTTGAAGTGTAGGTATGTCTAAAATTGAAAACAAAAAGGCTATTTTTTGAGAATAATATATACAGATATTGTCTATAGGTAGATCAACCCACTATCTTGACCATCTCCTTCATCATAGGAAACTCCACAACCATCATTGGATACTTGAGATCTCATCTTGAGATTGGTGTTGGCTTTGGGAGTGTTTTACTCAATTTCTTAGACTGTTCATAATAGCTTACAGGGAAACATTGACAATTCTTGCATATGCTTGAATAGCATTAGTTGTTTGATGCTTACACATGCCCAAATGGATACCTACTTGTCATGGGATATTATGCCTACCATTTGGTATTGATTTGGAGCTGACTTTGGCACTCTCATTGCTCATTTTACACAATTAAGACAATAGCTATCTAGATAATATCAGCCATGTTGATGATACTAATCATGAGATTGATTCTCAACAATATGCCCACTAGGATCAAGTCATCTCCTCACCCTCATAAAACTCAATAGGCCTTGGATGACCTGGGTAAAAAGTAAAAAGTTAGACTATGTTGTCAATGTGGTTAGGACACATGCAATAGTTTGTAGATATTCAATACCAACCCATTTACTACGTCCCCACTATCATGTGTGAAAGAACTGATATTATGGAGGTGTAAAAATCTAGTACATCAAGTGAGACATGAGCTCTTTGAAGGGTAGACTACATTTCAAACCAACATGGTATACTGGAGGGGAGCTTCGAGCTCTACCCCGAGACCTACGGACCACTTATTGCTCAAGTGTTTCGAACCGAGCGGCCATGGCTACCTCTCACATAGCCGACACGCAATGCCTACCTTACGGGTGTAGTGAGCTTACCTTGTTGCTCGATCGAGTATCCTCCTCTTTCTTGCACACCGGTAGCTCCACGATCCTTGAGGCAAGCTCAAGAAACCTTAATCCCTCTCCCAAGAGCTTCATCCTCCATAGCCATGCGTGAGACAAGAGAAGAGAAGAGAGGAAGGGAAGATGAAGAGAGAAGATGGAGAGCTTCTTCTCCAAGATCCCTCACTCTCACACAATCTCTCCCTCACTCCCTCACACTCTCTCAATCCCTCTCTCAAGCACAAGCAAGGAGGCAAGAAACAAGAGAAGAAGAAGAAGAAGAAGAAGAAGAAGAAGCTTTGGCCACACACAAGAATGAGCTTCTCATTCACTTTTCAACTTTATATACATGCCCTACTTTTCATGGGCGGTCATCCCCTTTTTTACATGGCCGGCCATTAGCCTAGGCCCATTTCTCATTTCCCACCGTTCTAGTCTATCCTATTCCCAACTAATGCATACAATTTGCACAGGAGTGAGCCTGGCGCTCTCTTACAAGGATTTGGGAGCGTTTTCACACTTAATGGTGCGCTTTTTACTCTTTTACTCTCCTTGGGCGACTCTAAGACTTCCTGAGGGTCGTGCCCGTGCTTTTAATTTTTTCCAGGGTTTGGTTACCAATTAAGGCGCCTTTTTCTTCTTTTTGTCTTGCGCCTTTTTCTATTTCCTTTTTTCCATTTCCCGCTCCTCTGTGCTGTGGTAAACATTACCCCCCTCCTAGCCAAGTGCCAGTCCCATGGCACTGTGGTGGGAGGTAGTGGTATAGATGATGCCGTTGCGAGGTGGAACTGGTGGGTAGATGACACTGATGCTTGTGAATGAGAAGTGATGGAGTTTGATGACGATGACCAAGAGAGGTTCCGGCGTGCTTTAGGCTCCATGAAGATACTCGGCATCTTTCACACTGTTGTGGCTCCCCTTTAGGTAGTCGTTGTCCTTTGAGTATCCGAAACGCTCGAAGCAATAAGCAATCCCTTAGGAGGATGGTATTGGAGGGATTTATTTTGGAGAAACCCCCTGAACGTTGTTTGCCTTGAAAATCTGTGGCTGTGATTGAAGATCCTTGTCTTTGAGTAGGTCTTTAGTTTTGAGTTGAAGGTCTTCAGGCTTGTGGAATCAATAAGCGATTCGTAGATCTTGAGGCGTTGGGCAAGGATCATTGGACGATGAGGTTCCAAGATCTATGCCAATGGCAGATCCATCACTAGGGTTTCCTTCTGCTTGATTTGGTTCAGTCATGGCAGCCATCAGTAGACAGATGTTTGGCAACATGAAGTCTGTTGAGCCCATTAGACCTTCACAGTGAAGCTTCAAAGTTGTGGGAATGGAGTCATGTCCGACTCATGGAAAATTTCCTTGTCATTGGAGGATGTAGTGGATGATCTTCTTCAGCCAAACAGCCAGTTCTGGAAACACAAACATAACCTGTAAGAAAAGTTGTGCACTTCCTAGGGGGTGTGTCTGTCTCACTGCATAGTGCATGGTGCCCGTGCTAGTGGAACTGGGAGATAGGTCTAACCTTGGGCAAGCCCTTGGTAATGTCCCACACTTGAGGACCCAGTTCGTGCGTCATTGGAGGTGTGGTGCAAAACTTAGGGTGACAGGTCTGAAAGTCCTGCCCTTGATGTGTCCTAAGTGTGAAGTGGGGGAGGGGCTAGAGAGAACCCTAGATGTAGTGGAGTGTGGTGCACAATAACAGTGAAGGGAGACTGCAAGCACATGTGAAGTGTCCTCCTTGTCAACCTACTTAGCAGTAAATTCATCTTTGCTCTTGTCTTGCTCTCCAGTCACCTTGTCTTTGTTTCCTTTGTTTTTTCTTTTTTTTTCTTTTTTTTTCTTTTTTTCTTTGAATAAGAATGAGAGAGAGAGTACATTTGGCAAGGTATATCACACCCATTTAATCACGGGGCGGTTGCAGGCATTGTGATAAGAATGCGCGACTTTGTAGGTATTCTTTAATATCGGCTTTAGCTCTCAGAGGAGTGGTTGACAAGAAAGGGTGATTACACCTTGCAAAGCAGGCGTCACTCATATTTTCTAAGAGCTCTAGACAGAAGGAAGGAAGGAGAGTAGCCCGCATCATTAACCTAGTCATAGGTCTACTATCTATTCCTAGATTAATATCAAAGAAGAGTGGGGGGAGATGGGCTTCCTCTGCTGCAGGTTTTTGGAGTAGCAGGAATTTGATGAGTCGGAGGTAATTACAAGTGGTCAAAAATGCTGGATCAGGGCAGGAAGACAAGTCTACAAGAAAACGGTTTATAGAAGGAAGTATATCCTCTAACCTAAACACTAAGCATTCCTCAGGGATCCTAGCATTTACATTATATATTTTTGGGAAGTCATAATCCCCATGCAAGTCTCTATCATAGTCCACTCCATGCCTACGGGGGTAGGGCATGTAGATAGGATCATTGCGCTCTTCAGGGAGTGAACTACAAAAGGCGGTCCATGCATCAAAATTGGTGTCCCAAATCCTCCTCCGCCATTTCGGTTGTGCCTCGTAGCCTTGGATGGTTTTGGGAACCAGATTGACCTTATCTTCCCAGTACTCCTGTGGCTCTTATCGCCACCTAGTCATTATCATGCTCCTCTCTTCTATCCACCTGTTTGCAAGTTCATTATCTAGATCCTTGATCTTGACCATGACTCCTAGAGGCAGGGCCCGGTCCAGAGAGCGTGGGAAACCAAACGAAAGCTCAAACGGCCTCTTATGGAACTCTCACTGATGCCAGATGACCAACTCTTGGGGCCAGTCTACAGGATGTATATCATTTCTCAGTGGCATGGGCTCCTCAGAAAGTTGTCTTAGAAGTGTGTGTGCTCGGCGTTGGGACTCCTCAGCTAATTCTTGTCTTCTTCTCCTTGCTGCAACTATGTGCTCAGGTAGATGGGCATCTGCAGGCTCTTCCTGTGGGATATCGGGTTGAGGTGGACTCGGCATTCTTTGTTGCTTTTCTTCATCAGCTTGCTCGAAATTCGGACCCTCTTCGACATGTCGCTCAACCACAGATGGGATGACTGGCGGTGGTGGTGGTGGCTGTTCATGCTCCTGAAAACCTAGCTCCTTGAGCTCAATAGTGGAAAGGCCCATATAGCGTAGGTAGCGGAATTGTTGCTCTTTAGTGATCCCTGTACTCGTTGGGAGCTCCTGCTCTTGAAGACCATATCTTAGAGCTCGGGTGGTTAGCTCCAACTTTCTTTTCACCTTTTCCACTGGATCATCGCCCTCAGCTTGTGTGACGTGGAGCACCGTGTTGAGGAAGGCCTGCCGCTGTGTTTTAGTAGTTATTATGGTAGCCTCAACCCTACCTTCTACAAGCATTCTTTCGCATTCTGCCCATTGCCAGGCGTTCGGTCAAGTCCCTCACCTTGTCAAAATTTTTCCTTTCCCATTCCACAGCTCTTTCCTCCATCTTTTTCCTTTCTTCCTCCAGTTGGCTCGCCAGGGTGGTTACTACATATTGTTGCTCATTTGTTAAAAACCATAACTGGTTTCTTTCTCTTAACTTCTGAGCCAGCTGCTCTTCAACAATCCCCTTGGCTTGATCTACAATGCTAAGCCTTTGGTTCACCTCGGCCAATACTTCTGATTTTTCCTGCACCAGCTGCTCTTGGCTTTGGATTTCAGCAAGGAATAGCCTTGTTTGATTGAAAGCCATGGCCATGAGGGCCTCTACATCTTCCTGGGAGGTCTCCAGCGCATCTTGTAATCTTTGCACTTCATCTTGTAGCCGTTTTGCTTCAGCTGATGAGACTCCTGGCCCTTCACTCTTCAAGAACTCGATTTCGCTTATTAACTTGTTTTGTTCTTCTAGCTCCTGCCATGACTGGGGCTCCATGGCATGTTCTTGTGGTATACTGGCTTCGCCTTCCTGAACCTCCTAGTTGAGCATTTCCACTTGAGCGACCCTTTGCTGTAGATCATTGTATTGCTGCATTAGTAGCTTTAGACTCCTTTGCTCTGCCACCAGGTTCTGCTCCTCGTCTTCCAGCCTTTGTCTAAGGCGGCTTTCATTGTCCTGGGCTTCCTTCATTTTTGCTGCTAGTTGGTCCTGTAGGGCCTTTATTTCTCTTCGTCGGTCGACTCCCTGCCTTGAGACTTCTAGCCTAAGGGCAGTTGACATTTCTTTTTTTTTCTCTAGCTCCAGCAAGGCCACTTTCTTCTCTTCTTTGGCCTTGTCCAGTTGTGTCAGTAGCTTGGCCACATATGCGTCATAGTCAGTGTTGGCAGGCATGGGAGTATGGGGCGTGGTGGTCGATGCCTCCAGCCTTTGTCGTTTAGGGTCTTGCCGTGACTCTACATCTGTGGCAGTGGGCCTTTTCAATCTAGTTTCTGGCACGATTTCGGCCACTTTTCTCACTAGCATTTGCACCATGTTCATGAGCTGTGCCGTGTCGAGGGGAGGTGTAGGTTTTGCGATGGTTGCAGTCGTGGTTTCAACCGTTGTAGGCACAAAAGAGGAAGGAAGTGGATGTAGTAGGGACTTGCCCTTGCCTACAACCACTGGAGCTGCTTCCACACTTGCACTAGCTTTGGCTTTATGACGGGGGCTCACGGGTTCGAGCTCTCCACCCCCGTGGGTCTCTTCCACAGATCTTTGTGTAGCCTCTACCAACTCAGCCAGTTCCTTTAGTCTCTACTCTTCAGCTTCTTCTTCCGCCCTTCTTTTCCTGTCCTCTTCTGCCTTCTTCGACTCCTCTCTTATCCTTGCAAGCTCCTCCTTCTCTTTCCTCATTCTTTCTTCCTCAGCCCTCCTAGACTCTCTTTGAGCCCTCTTGATGTTAGCTCGTTCTTCTTTGCTTAATTTCTCTTTCCTTTCCTTCTGTCTCCTGTCCCCTTTCTTTTGTTCTTCGGGTTCGCTCGCTCGTGTAGGCGGCACCTCCTGTTCTCCCTTGTCACTTATCGTTCTTTTGCTTGATTCTCCTCCTTCGTGGTGAGGTGGGCTTTGATGCAGTGGGCTTTGATGCGCAGCTCGCTCCTCCATTACGCCAGCATCCTTTATTGCTTCATCTATGATGGCTGTCAAAATACCACCGTATTTGATTGTGGGTGCCTTTGAGGCAAGTTTCTTCCTTGTGGAGCGTGCGGTTGAGGCAGGGGATTCTCCTCCTGCTTGTGCTTCCGCTGGAGTGAGAAGGGCAGTTGAGCTTTGAATGGTTTTCTACACGAACCCATTCCAGTCTACCTCTTCAGGGACTCCTGCTGCGATGCTTTCTAACAGCGGGACCCCGATCCTGTTCATCAATGCATTGTACCTTTGGCCCGAGAAGAGTGTGTGGATCATCTTCGCTTGCAATTTCACTGCTGGATCCAGGATGTCAGCCAAGCTGATTCCATCCATGGTGTGCACCTCTTCTTTGTTTACCCCGAGCATGGCGTAAACATCCCTTCTCGGCCGCCTCTCTTTCTTAGGTACCAGCCCCAAGGTCTTCTCTACGATTGCCGCATTGAGGGGCACTTCAATTATTCTTTCCTGCTCCCCTGTCCTCACTGTGACAGTGCCACAGTTCCTGCCCTTGTCGAAGTTCCTCAGAAAATCCACACACATGCCATAATCCACGGCCTGCCCCACCTTTTCCACATACTTGTGGAGGTGGCATCTGTCCACCAAGTCTTTGATCGTAGGTTCCTCCAAGATGGCCTCATCCAGATTCAGCATGTGCTTGAAGGTGAATTGACTGAATCCTCGTGTCTCGACTGATGCCGAACTTGGTCATCTCTTCTTCAGAAAATGGGAGTTTGCCCCCTTTGTCTTGTCCTGCCATGGTTGTTACCTGTCAACACACCATGCCAACGTTAATGCTTAAAAATCAACTTATTTCTAATCAAAACTCAATTTTGAGAGAATAATGTATGTGTCCAAAATTGGTATACTTGCTTAGAGGCTTGAATTTTAGAGACAAGCCCACAGCAGCA
Organism: Lygodium microphyllum; assembly: GCF_053477565.2. Taxonomy (NCBI): domain Eukaryota; kingdom Viridiplantae; phylum Streptophyta; class Polypodiopsida; order Schizaeales; family Lygodiaceae; genus Lygodium; species Lygodium microphyllum. The sequence goes on along the minus strand of NC_141159.1, from coordinate 56,669,312 downwards.
ATTGCCATTGTTTTCCCTTGCAGTATTCTTCCATTGAAGCTTAATTAATCATAACATTCTACTAGCTAGATAGCATAACTCTCATTTTGCTCTGCTCTTGCTCACATTGCTCCCCCCCGCCTTGGATCTTTCAAGGAATCCTTCCTAGGATTAGCATGGGAAGGACGAGGCAAACGTTGTTTCTCATGAGTTGACTTACTTAGCCAATAACCAATCATAGAAGCTTGGATTGTATTCGAGTTGGGCATGACAATCAAGAGCAGATGGTTGGATGGAGACTTGGGAGATGTAGGTCAAGACATCATGAAAGAGATCTCCGGTATTAAGGCGGCTGGCAACATGTAATTCCTCTTCTGTGAGGAATTGGTCAATGTAGGGATGAGCGAGCACCTAGTCGTCTAAATGCTAGTTGTGGGCGATGGCCAAATCCCTAAACGAGATAGGTGCCACATAAGTAGGGTCATATGCGATGGTTTTAACTGCCCTGCATTGCTCATCATTGGTCATTATCCGGCAACCTTTTTTCTCCCATTGGATTCTCAGAGCAAACCACTGCTGCAAGAACGTGGAAGGCGAGCTTGCCATCTGCGTGAGCTCTTGCAACTCGTATTCAGGAATAGAACGAGGAGGCTTACGATATGAAGTGATTAGTCTTCTGAGGGCAGCCTGCTCCTTTGAGATTTCATCGTTTGATATCAATTCGGCAGCAATTTTGGGGAATTTAGTGGTCATAAGTTCGTATTTGGTAATGCACGAACCTTCGAAGCAAGTGTTTTGTCAAGAAGACCTAGGTCTAGCCTCTCATAACTTCTAGCGAATGTAGTGAAAGTTTTGTCCAACATCTTGATGCAGGTTATTAAGTTGTACCCAGAAGTCGCAACGAGGTCTTTAGCTAAGGAAAGGAAAGGTCGTACCGTGTAGGAAGGTTTAAGACCTACTGGTGGGGATGGTGCGCTTGGACTGGATAGTGGTGACTCCATCATTGGTGTCACAGGTTGGGCTTTGCACTCCGAAGCACTTTGAGGTGCTGTAGGAAGCTCTGGGGACATGGGAGTTGTGCTGGGTTCCGAGTGAGCAGTCATAGGGATTTTTAAGTTCTCTCGATTAGGTAAGTTTAAGGCTTGTGGCATTTGCTTTGGTCGATAGATGAGTTGGGGCTTACTAGCCACAGCTGGCAATGGTTTGCTGACTATGTCTTGGGCACCATGTATGCAAGCCTCCCTCACTGGGGTGAGATTGCTTATAGATGAGCTTTTAAACTTGCCATTTTTAGGCACCCAAATCCAAGGGTTGCCTTCATAGTATCCTTGTGCTCGCAAGAGATCTTTGAGGATCCATCGCAGCATGGTTGTGTATCTGCATCGATAGCGTTTAGATTGCCTCTTAGGCCGTGACGGTTGATGATTTTGGCGTTTAGGATCACGCTTGGGTGGTCTACCCGGATGTGGTTTTTGCCGTTTTGGCACCCATAGTGAGCACTCTTGGTGGGTTTGGGCCTGGGGTAGAGGGCCTGGCACGAGGCCGTAGTTTTCTTCTGTTTAGACTCGGGCTGGAGTGTGGTCTTAGGGGTTTCTACCGGTGGCTTCGTAATGGTGGAGGAGTCAAGACAGCCCTTGCTGAAAGTCATCACTATACACACATTGCCTATAGCAAGATGAATGTGGCTTCGGTTGTAATCCACATTACAGTTCGTTTGCTTCTTGAAAGTACGACCTAATAGTGACATATTATCAGCTCCTTTAGTGTTAGGCAACACATGGAAGAAAGCTGGTACACTTTCAGACTCGATAGAAACGACTACCTTACACTTTCCTAGGAGTGAATAAGCATTACTCCCAAATGGGGTGAGTTTGGCATTAGTGGGTTGTAGTTTCGGTTGGCCGATGCATGTCCAATGGTCATGTGTCAAGATGTTGTAGTCGGCACCTTCATCAATCAAGGCATCGAAAGAATACGTCGCTCCTGCTGTGACTGTGATTCGTAGATACGCCGGTGCCACTACTTCTTCGTCCTGATCTGTAAGGTCGGTTATAGTAGCCATGCAGACGTTCATTGGGGGTTCTAGCATGGGTGGCTCATGTAATGGATGGGAAGGAGGATAGTATTTCTTTATGCGGCTACCATTAAAAAATCCTATTCCTTCGCCTCCAAGTGTCTCTAACTCAACATTCCCTGTTCTACCAATCATGCGTACTCTGAAAGGCCCTAGCCCCCAAAACTTCATCTTCTGTTTATGTCCTTTTACAGAATATAGTAGAACAAGGTCCCCTACTTCAAAGTCTCGCTGTTTGACATGCTTGTCAAACCACATCTTTCGTCGAGCCTTCTCACAAATCAGAGAGTGAGTGGCGAGGAGTCGGGTCTCCGTTAGACGCTCTAGCTCCACTAAGCGATTGGTCCAAGCCTCTCTTCCCTCCCAACGCTCCTGGACTGCTAGCCTTAAGCTAGGGATGAAGAATTCTAAGGGCAAAATGGCTTAAGTTCCATACGTCAGCCTAAAAGGTGTCTGTCCTATAGCCGTTTTATAAGCCGTGCGATAGGCCCACAAGGCCGCCATTAGCTTGTTTTCCCAGTCACTTCTTGAAGTAGACACGACCTTTGTAAGCACATTGACTAAGATTTTATTTGTGGATTAGGCTTGGCCATTAGCCTGAGGGTAATAGGGAGAGGACTTCCGATGAATTATTAGGAAGGTAGAGAGCAGGTGGGAAATCATCTCATTAACAAAGTGCGTGCCTTGGTCGCTTACAAGTTCGATTAGACAGCCAAACCATGAAATGACCTGCTCCCACAAGAACTTTGCAGTGGTCCTAGCATCATTCTTCCTTGTGGCTCGTGCCTCTACCCACTTCGTTAGATAGTCGGTTGCCACTATGATGTAGCGAGCTTGGGAATATTGTGCCGCAAGACTGATTGGTCCAATAAAATCGATGCCCCATTTTTCAAAGGGTTGTCGGGCTATGACAGGGGTCAACTCCATCTTGTCTTTTTGCACAGGCACTTTGTTCCTTTGGCACTCATCACAGTGCTTTACGAATTTAGCTGCATCGCGGAAGAGGGTGGGCCACCATAGTTGGGTTTGTAGCACCTTTCAGGCTATTGTGTCCCCGCTAAACGGCGATTTCGCCATGTGCTTCATTCAATGCATCGTGCATCTCATGCTCACACATGCACCTATGTAATAAACCATCTTGTCCCAACCTGTAGAGTTGGCCAGCTTATCAGTTGGTATGGTTGAATTTTCAAGATAAGTCTTCTCAGCTTGGCCTTCTCAATGGGTCGCTCAGGTAGTCCGTTTTCTAGCACTTGCACTATGTCATCGGCCCAATACGGCATCAGATCAGCTTTAAATAATTCTCTCTCGCTAGACAAGTTAAAGAGATGAGCATCCGGCAAATTGTCAGGTATGCCTTGTCCAACGGCTTCTCCTGTGGGTATGCGGGACATGTGGTCAGCCATGTAATGCTGCTTTCCCATGCGTACAACCACAGAGAAGTCAAACTCCAGTAGAAGGAGTAACCATCTAGCTATGCGTCCCGTAGTGCAAGGCTTGTTCACAAGATACAGCAAGGCTTGATGGTCAACAAAGAAGACAAAGGGAGTGGCCAACAGGTAATGCCTAAATTTCTTTACCGCAAATACCATGGCCAACCCCTCCCTTTCTGTCGTGGAATAGTTCATCTCGGTCTCTGTGAGCTGCCTGCTGGAAAAATTCACTGAGTAATCTAAGTTATGTTCACCAGGCTGGCATAGCACGGCCCCAATAGTGAACTTAGAGGCATCTATGTGTACATGGAATGTTAAGTTCCAGTCTGGGGCTCGTAAGATTGGTGCAGTCGTAAGAGCCTTTTTCAACTCCTCATATGTGCGTTGGCATTCCTCCGTCCACTCGGACACTATCAGCAGTTTGTACAATGGTCTAGCAATTAGTGCGTAATTTAGTAAAAAGCGTCGATAATATCCAGTGTGTCCTAAGAAGCATTGAACTCCCTTGTAGTTATCGGGTGGCGGTAAGTCAACAATGACTCTGACTTTGGAAAAGTCAGTGGCAATGTCATTTCTTGACACTATGTGCCCTAAGATGCATCCGTGTTTCACCCAGAACTGGCACTTTAAGGGGTTCAACGAGAGGTGGTACAATCTACACCTTTCAAAGACAGTTCTCAATTTCTCCAAGTGTTCGTCCCAACTAGAGTGTAAGCATAAGTCGTCTACAAACACTTCCAGCTCGCACCTAAGCATGTCCTTAAAGATAGTGCACATTAGGCATTGAAAAGTTGCAGGTGCGTTCATTAGCCCAAAAGGCATGACAATGTAGGCGAACACACCTCATTCCGTGGCAAAGGCAGTCTTGTGCCTGTCGTCGTCGGGGTGCACTTGCACTTGATTATAGCCCGAGAAACCATCCAGAAAACTGTAGGCTTCTTTACCTGCTACCCTCTCAAGCATGTGCTTGGTGTAAGGTAAAGGATAGTTATCCCTCTTCGTAACAGCATTCACTTTCTTGTAGTTCACGCACACTCGGATTTTTCCATTTTTCTTCATGACAATCACGATAGGTGATACCCAGTCCGTGTGCTCGATCTCATATATGAATCTTGCCCTCATGAGTTTATCAATCTCCTCTTTTACTGCATGGGCATGCTTGGGATTTATGGGGTAAGGTCGTTGTTTTGTTGGCACTACATCCGAGACCATTGGGATATTATGAGTCACGACCCTAGGGTCGACTCCCTTAAGTTCGTCCAATGTCCAGGCAAATACGTCAATGTACTCTTGCAAGAGCGCAATGAGTTTGGTCTCCTCATCCTCCGCCAAGTCATCTGCAATGAACACCGGTCTTGGCTTTTCACCTTCCCCAGCCAAATTAACCTCCTTGACTTTGGCGGGTCCCTCGATCAGTTCACTAGTCTGACCTTGTCTTTTTGCACCTAGCAAAATCACCACTCTGTCACCCTTTTTAAATTTTGTAAACCGTTTGGGCAGATCCTGCGGTTTCTTTTGCCTTTCTGCTCCTGAGTCCCTTGCTTGCTTTTTGGCCTCCTCTTTTAGCCTCCTGCACCTCAGGTGGACTAGCAAGTCTCCCTTGGTGCGTTTGACCTTAGAGGGTTGCGGTATCTCGGGATCACTCTCAGTGCTAACTTCCGACTCTGAGTTAAACTCACACCCCTCACTTGAGGAAGGTGTTTCCCTAGGGGGTCGTAGTTCAGTGGGTGCATCCGTCTTGAGCATTGGGATTACTCACGGTCGTGCCACTCCGGCTTGCTCGTAGTCCACGGCTCCTATGCGTTCTAGCCAGGATCTGTCACACTCCATCCTCATGACTCCTTTTTTGTTCTGACTGGTCCCTTCTTTCCTAGGCCTCAAGTGTGCCCTAATTTGTTCTATCGCTTTTCCTTCCGTGTTGTACTCTATTGTGTCTATCTCTTCTTCACTCTCTTCTCCCGTAGAGCAGCAGTCCTCATACTCCTCATTATCAGAGTCCTGTCCTTCTGACTGCTCGTCATCCCCCAAGCTTTCCTCTCTAGTCTCCGTGTCGTCAGTAACTAAAGCTCAGTTATATAACAAATTCAGGTCGTGGACCTTGGTCCATTTCCATTCTGGCTTAGCTAAAAGATCACGTAGAGGTTTGAAGTTAGCAGCCAAATTGTCTTCCAATTTATTGGTCAGATACTCTACGATTTCCTGAAGCTCTAGTTTGCTATCGGGGATGTGGAATGAGGCGGGTTTGCCCAGGTTGAGTGAGCTCCCTGCCATCATGCAAAGTGGCACAACTGGCTCCTCAGTTGGCATGGTTATGGCTTTAGCAGCTTGCCGATATGGTTCTTCCTCATCCGAGAATGGTAGGTCAATGGTTGCCAAAACGTGCATCCAATCCCTCTCATCCTCAGGGCAAGGAATATATTTAGCGAGTGATCCATAGGGTTTGTCGTTTGAGTATCGCCTTTCAGCATAGCCGAGATGGCAGCTAGGTCAACAGGTGTCATCTTCCAAGTGTCCATCTATACCCTTACTGCACTAACCCATTGCCCTAGTCCTCTATGACATGCCCATTCCTCATCCAAGGTCGGCCTAATAGTATGTCGTAATCTACTCCCTTCATGACAATGAAGTTTACCAAAAATTGCACACTGGCAATCTTTATTGGCCAATTATTTAAGACCTCGAATGGTCTTACCTTCATTCCATTTGCTAACGTGACGTTAAACCTGGCAGTCTCTACAGGAGGGTTTCCCCATGCCTCTAAGACTGCATGATTTAGTATGCTAACACCTGCGCCTGTGTCTACAATTCCCTTTCACATCATATCTCCTAAGGCTAGGACAGGCAAAACTACGTGCATTTCAGTGCCTTCCCAAAAAGCATTGATATGCAAAGACTTAGGATTTGAGTGTAGAGTTAGACTTGGGATCTGTGTAACTGCATCATGATCTTGCGGATCAGCACCTGCAAGTCCTGTGTGTCCCTCAATCAAGTCTTTAACTCCTACCACAAGGAATGATTTTGACTAAGCAGATCTTCCAAGCTTAGAGTTACTGGAGTAGACAAGAAGGTTGTGAGGAGGTTACTGGGCTCTTGCCTTCCTCTCAGGCCAACAATTCTAGGCCATGCGTTCTGTCTGCCCTGGTAAGTTTCCCCTTGGCCTTGCTGCTGAGTCGCTCCCAATGGTGCAGGTATGCTCACAGCTTGTGGTTTTGAAGGTGAGATTGGTGTGCTCACATTGGAGAAGTCGTCCATGGGATCTTCTAATATGGGTTCAGCATCCTCGAGGTGCTTTTGGGTGTCCTTGACCCACTCCTTGACCTTGGCTATAGCCTTGAGTTGCCGTTTGGGGTGGGGATATTCCCCTACCTTGGCACTCCCTAGCTCAGCTGTCGTAGGAGCTAAGGTCTCTGCCTCTGTGTCTGTGACCTTCTTTTCCGTTACTAACGTAGTCGTTTCCTCAGTTTTAAGGGTTATCTTTGCATCGGTTCTCTTTTTCCATCTCCTCTGACTTTTCTTCCCTATTGAGGTTGTGTCAAGGTTACTTGGCCCTGGCAAGGAGATGCCTGCTTGTTTTGTTTGAGCTCGCATCATGGCATGTAGTGGGATGGGCGTATCCTCACTACCAAAGGTTTCCACTCCAAAGAGCCCCAAAGGCACCGATGGCATGTTGGCAGAGTTGGTTGATGGCTTTCGCCTAGGACAGTCAGGGAAAAGATGTGTGATTCCACACTCTGTGCACCAGAGATCCGCTTTGTCCTTATTAGCTTGTTCTCATTCTGGGCCTGTTTTGCAGACGGAAGTTTTCTGCACGCACTCAAGAAAAGGCTCAGTTTTATGCTGTGCGACCACTGTTCTACAGGTCGGTGAAAAGTTACTGTAGAAATTGCATCGTATGCTTGTGCGCAGAGACATTGGGAGTTTCAGAATCATCCTTGGTTCCTGTTTATGCAAAATCGTCACTAGGAAGTGACTGTGTGGTCAAATACCACTTTCGCCAGTTTTGCAGATTTGCCCTTGTGAGGGTGAAGCTGTGTTTTTTGCAGTGACAGAATTTCTTGCAGTATTCTGTAATGGCGTCTGATTCTCTTTCACAGATTGTCACTGAAAAGCTTGACAAGAACAACTTCCAGGCATGGAAGTTTAGAATGACGAATTTCCTTATGGGAAAAGGATATTGGGAATTTGTTGCAGGAAATGAAGAAGAACCAGTTCTTCCTGATGTTCCCAATCAACAACAAATGCAGGCATTTAAAACATGGCATGAGAGAGCCAGGAAAGTTATGTATTGGCTGTCTATCAGTATTTCAGACTCTATGATTGTGCATATTCAGGATGCAAGTACGCCAAAGGAGGCATGGGATACTTTGTCAAAAATGTATAGCACAAATACGCAAGCCAGGAAAATGCAGCTCAAGCAAGAGTTGCATAATGTGCAAAGAGAAAGTATGAGCATCAACGACTACCACATGAAGGTGAAGAAGATTGCAGATGCACTTGCTTCCATTGGGTCGCCAGTGGAAGATGATGATTTAGTTTCCGTGACCTTGAATGGTCTAGGAAAAGATTATGCACAGTTTCGGACATCCATTTCAGTTCGTGAAAGATTTCCTGATTTTGAGGAGTTGATTGCTCTTCTAATTTCTGAGGAACAGAGAAATGGTGGTGCATCTTCTTCAGGAGGAACTTCAAAAGAAGCTGTCTTCTACTCAAATGCTGGAAGAGGTAGAGGCAGAGGTAGAGGAGGCCGATTTGGAGGCCGTGGCAGAAATCAGAATATGCAGCAAACTCAAGAAAACCAGTCCTATGGAGGAGGACGTGGTAACTCTAGAGGCAGGGGGAGCCAAAGAGGTCGTGGTGGATGGCAAAGAGGCCAAAATGCAAACAGTAATGTTGAATGCTACTACTGTGGTAAAATGGGTCATATGGCTAAAGACTGCTATAAAAAGCAGAATGACATCATGAATGGAAAACTGCAACAAGGGAATTATGCATCTTCTAGTAGACAGGGTGATGACAGAAATGAGCATTTGTTCATGGTGCAGCACATGAACAATTCTATGACAAGTGCAGAAGAAAGCAATGATGTATGGTATGTTGACTCAGGTGCATCAAACCACATGACAGGTCATGCAGAATGGATGGAGGATGCAAAGAAAATGGAAAAACCAGGATTTGTGGAGACTGGTGATGATACTGCACATCCTATTGTGCAGATTGGAAAAATTCCCTTGTCTATGCAGGGTGGGGAAAAGAAATACCTGTCCGATGTATTTCATGTCCCAAATATCACCAAGAATCTGGTTTCAGTTGGTCAAATGGTTGAACAGGGCTTGCAGGTCAGATTTAATCCTCATGGATGCTTTGTTGAGGATATGAAAAATAAAGGTCGCTTGATAGCAAAAGGAAAGAAGAAGGGCAGAATGTTTACATTGGATGCAGACATGTCTGAATTGAGTGCAGCAATGTTTGCACATGGGACCGGTGTAGTTGCAGATATTGATATCTGGCATAAACGCATTGGTCATGTTAATGTACAGCGACTTAAATCAATGCAGGCCCAAAATATTGTTGCAGGATTGCCCAAATTCAAGGTTGCAGAAATGCATAAGGTATGTGAAGCCTGTCAGTTTGGAAAACATGCAAGGAAACCATTTCCTAGACATGTTCAAGAGAGTGAGAAGCCATTGGAATTAATCCACTCTGATGTGTGGACTACTAAAGCTGCATCTCTTGGAGGCTGTCATTATTTTGTCACTTTTATTGATGACTATAGCAGAAAAGTTTGGGTGTATTTTATGAAAAAGAAAAGTGAAGTTTTTGGGCATTTCAAAACCCTTAAAGCTATGGCTGGAAAAGAAACAGGTCTGCAAATAAAATGCCTGAGGTCAGATGGAGGGGGAGAGTACCTCTCAAATGAGTTTGCAAAGTTCTTGCGGGAGCATGGCATAAAGCAGCAATATTCATGCAGTTATACCCCACAACAAAATGGAATTGCAGAAAGGAAAAACAGGCATATTGGAGAGGTATCTCGTGCCATGCTCAATGAAAAAGACTTGCCAGATTTTTATTGGGCTGAAGCAGTTGCTACAGCAGTCTACATAATGAACAGGACTCCCACTGCAGCAATACATGGAATGACTCCAGAGGAGAGGTATACTGGTAGGAAACCAGATATTTCTCATTTGAAAATTTTTGGTTGCATTGCCTATGTACATGTGCCAGATGAGCTGAGATCCAAGTTGGATCCAAAAGCTGAGAAGTGCATCTTTATTGGTTACTCTCTGCAGCAAAAAGGGTATAGATGCTATAACCCTTCTACTCGTAAGTTTACAGTGAGCAGAGATGTTGTTTTTGATGAGATGAGTAGCTGGTATAAACCAGTAAATGTGATTGATGATGTAGATGCACAAAATGGTAATGCTGCACAAAATTCACAGCAGCAGTCACAAAATATTAGTGGACCTGGAGCGTCCTCTAGCAGTGGTTCACATTCTTCGCCATGGACAGGCAGATTGAGATCAGGAGATTCTTCTCAAAGCAGTGCAGATAGTGGTATGCAGGTATCACGAAAAGGAAAAGAGAAAGTTGATCAGCCCATGTTTGATGTGAATGCAGGTCACTCTTATGTGGATGGTGAATCCAGTGGCTCAGAGCAGAGCATTGATGATGAGTTGGGTATTCCTTCTATTGTTACACCTGGAGTAAGGAAGACCAGGGATGTTTTGAGAGCACCTGGGAGTGAACCTACTTTGCGCAGGTCTACGAGAGCTAGGTATCCTGTGGATAGGCTGAAATATGATGGATTTACAGCCATTCACTATGCATATATGGTCAAGGTGATACAGGAACCAGAACCCACTTCTTTTGAGCAAGCCATGGGAAAAGAAAAATGGGAGAAAGCCATGGATGAAGAAATGGATGCCTTGGAAGCAAATGCTACATGGGAATTGGTACCTTTGCCAAAAGGTAAGAATGCAATTGGCTGTAAGTGGGTTTATAAGGTGAAGCACAATGCAGATGGTTCTGTGAACAGATACAAGGCAAGATTAGTAGTCAAGGGGTATGCACAAACATATGGCATTGACTATGAAGAAACATTCAGTCCGGTTGCAAGGATGGCAACCGTAAGAGCAGTCATTGCTATGGCTGCATCAAAGGAATGGTCTTTACATCAGATGGATGTAAAGAATGCCTTCTTGCATGGTGACTTGCGAGAAGAGGTCTATATGGAGCAGCCACCAGGTTATGTGCATGATGTTCATCCTGAGTTTGTTTGCAGGTTGAAGAAAGCCTTGTATGGCTTAAAGCAAGCACCTAGAGCATGGTCTGACAAGATAGGACAGTATCTTGTCACTATTGGCTTTCAGATTTCCAAGGCAGATTTCTCACTTTATGTGAGAAAAACAGAGAAAGGTATTATGCTACTTGTCATTTATGTTGATGATTTGATTATGACAGGTGACAGTGATGAAGATATCCTTCATGTGAAAATGCTATTGAAGCAGAAGTTTGAGATGAAGGATTTGGGAGAGCTGCGTTATTTCTTGGGCATTGAGGTGATTAGATCACCAAGTGGGATACAGCTCTTGCAGAGGCAGTATGGATTGGACATGCTGTCCAAATATGGGATGACAGGCTGTAAGCCTATTTCAGTTCCTTTGGAGCAGAATGTGAAGCTGAGCGCAGATGCAGGTGAGCTTCTAGAAGACCCTACTATGTACAGACGCATAGTAGGAAGTTTGATTTATATGACTATTACCAGGCCAGATTTGAGCTATGCTGTTGGATTGGTAAGTCAGTTTATGCAGGCTCCAAGGAAATCGCATTTGAATGCGGCTAGACGCATACTCAGGTATGTGAAGTCCACATTGCAGTATGGACTATTTTATGAGACTGGGGTTCAAATACAGTTGCATGGATACACTGATGCTGATTGGGCTGGTAGCATTTCTGATAGACGATCTACCAGTGGATATGTGTTCTCTTTTGGGAGTGCTGCAGTCACTTGGAGCAGCAAGAAACAGCCTACAGTTGCCTTGTCGAGCACAGAGGCTGAGTACAGGGGTGCAGCAATGGCTGCATGTGAGGTAGCTTGGTTACATAAGCTACTTTATGATATGCATCAGTCTACAGATGGGCCAGTTGTCATTTATTGTGACAACATGAGTAGTATACACTTGGCAAATAACCCAGTCTATCATGCCAGAACAAAGCACATTGAGGTGCATTATCACTATGTGCGAGAGAGGGTTTTACTAGGTCTTATTGATCTAGTTTATGTCAACACAGAGGATCAGGTAGCTGACATATTTACGAAGGCATTGGGCACAGAGAAGCTGCGTAAGTTCAGAGACCTGCTTGGTGTGCAGGAATTGGGATTGAGCTCGAGGGGGAGTGTTGAGATATCGAGCTCCACTCGTGATACGCCAGGGTGACCGTTGTATATTTATGTCACCGACTTGTCAGTTGCAGACGCGGTTGGTACACCGCCCATGAATAATAGCTACATGATAGCTATCCTTATCTACTCTAGTTCGTGGCTCAGTTAGTATGCCACCTTAGTTAGTTGAGTTTGGTTTGAGACCCATATATAGGGTTCTTCTATTTCTTTGTACTTGAGTTCTTTTGGCTTACACAACTAAGAAGAGGAAAACTGTTTTCAGCCTCCACCCTTGTGTGTCTTCCCCCATTGTGCAAGCAAGAAAGCTTCAAGCGAGACTCCTTCCTTCTCTCCCACAATCTTGACATTTATGACCATAGAGCCATTCATACGGAGTGACCTCATGAATCCCTGCTGTAGGGGTTCGATTCAGCACATATACAGTAGTCACCACTGCTTCAGCTCAATAACCATTTGGCAGACATTTTTCATTCAGCATAGCTCCAGCTGACTCCATCAAAACCCTGTTTTTCCTCTCTGCAACACCGTTTTGCTGCGGTGTATAACTGCATGTGAGCTGTCTTCTGATCCCATGTTTAGCAAGATACCTGTCAAAGTAGTTTGAGACATATTCACCTCCTGCATCTGATCTCAAACATGATATGTAACAGCCCAATTCATTTTCAACATGTTTCTTGAAGTCTTTGAATGCATCAAACACATCATCCTTATGTTTCAAGATATAAAGCCAAGTGTACCTGCTGCTGAAATCATCAATAAATGAGACATAATATCGTGCACCGCCAAAAGAAGCATTATGTGAAGGACCCCAGACATCAGAGTGTACCAACTGTAAAGGCCTAGTGCTGTTTTTTACATGTCTCATGAAAGGAAACCGTGCTTGCTTCCCAAACTGACATGCAGAGCATACATGACCAAAATCATTATACTTGAATTTAGGTAATCCAAGTACTACTTCTTTCTGCTGCATAGATTTCAGCTTTTGTACATTGACATGTCCGATTCTCTTGTGCCAGATCTCTACATCTCTGATGGCACTCTCATCATGAGCAAACATAGCTGCTTTAAGTTCAGGAATGGTCACTTCCAAAGTAAACATCCTGCCATCCCTTCTGCCCTTGGCAATTAGCTTGCAGCCATTTCCATACTCCTCAATGAAACATCCATCCTTGTTAAACCTCACTTGTAGATTCTGTTCTGCCATTTGACCCACAGACAACAAATTCTTTGTTATGGTCGGTACATGTAAGACATCATGCAGGCCTTTCTTCTTGCCATCAGGCATCAACAATGGAACAATCCCTTTATGCTTTATGTCATGTTGGGTATCATCCCCAGTACATACATGACCATGTGTACCTGCAACCATCTCATCAAACCACTCTCCATGCGGGGTCATGTGGTTTGACGGTCCAGAGTCAATGTACCATCTGTCATCTCTATCATGTCTCGATGCATTTTTAGATACATGCTGTATGGCAAAGAGTCTATCAACTGACTCATCATGAGCACCACTGGAAGATGCATAGTGCCCATGCTGTTTCCCTTTTGTCTTCATGTCATTCTGCTTTTTGTAACATTCCTTCGCTATGTGCCCATACTTACCACAATAATGACAGTCCTTGTCCCTATTGGACTGATTAGACGACTGCCATGAACCAGAACCACCACCTCTACCTCGGGGTGATCTCCCCCTGCCTCTAAACCCACCAGATCCACGCTGGCCTTGTGTATTTGCACCATGCCAATTACTCTGCTGCTGCTATTGTCCATAAGTATTACGAGTGTCACCACGACCTCGAAATGAACCACGACCATCATCAGTATGTCCCAAGCATCCTTCGGAGTCTCACATCCAGTGATTTGAATTACCATAGCATCAGATATATACATAAGGAAAACCAATGCAGCACCTTGCATGCTCTTTCATTCCATAGCTTGTAGGCTCTTTTCTGTTCATTTGTTGGATTGTGTGCAGGCAACTCAGGAGCAACTTCATCTCCTGTACATAAATCTCAATAACCTCTGCCAACCAGAAAGTTTTTCATTCTGAATTTCCATAATGTAAAGTTCTTATTATCCAATTTCTCTCCAACTATCTGAGTGATATTGTCAGTCCCATGTGCATTAACCATGATGCAATAGACTGTCTATCAAGTGCCTGACTCCCTGCAGTCCAATAAGTATGACTGACTAAGTTCAGTCCGTAACAGTTTATGACAGTTTTCTGCACTAAATTGCAGAAAAAAAAACTAGGGTATTTCAGCCCACTGACACCCCAAAACAACCCACAAACAAGTGGTCTCAACTGTAGATATAACTGTCAATACATAAGCTATGTGTTTGCTTCAGCTTAAGCTTATATAACCTCACTGCCAGGGTACATACATGTAGTCTGAAAACTGTAAACTGTGAGTAACCAGCAGCAATTTCAAGTCCAAAATTGAGTGTGTCAACAAATTCAGTTTCAGGTTGCAGTCAACCAGAATTCAGCATACCAAGCTCCAAGAAGCTCCAAAATGTCTTTTGACCATGTCATACATTTACTTTGTAGTGGCAAGTTCAATACATGAGCATCTGAGTAGGCATAGACAACCTGTCTTCATTGACCAATGGCATAAACCTCATGAGTTGTTTGTAATTAACCAGGACATTGTAACTGCATTTATTTCAGCTTCAAAATTCAGTTTTCAATGATGCTCATTGCTTGCTTCAATTCTCCATTCATTCAGCATGTATAAGCCGGTTCACATAGATGATGGAACCCCCAAGATGACCTGTATTGCTTCAATAATGCACAGTACTTGTCATTGACTGTGTATGACAGTTTTCAGCCTGTCATTGATTTTCATATCTGAGTATTCTGTCATTGACTGTGTATGACAGTTTTCAGCCTGTCACATTGATTTTCAGATCTGAGTATTCTGTCATTGACTGTGTATGACAGTTTTCAGCCTGTCATTGATTTTCAGATCTGAGTATTCTGAGCAAGAGATCTCAGCTCCAAGACATTTGATCCAATGTATACATGCTTTGACACATTCTTGTGCTCCAAAGATGCCTTCTGAGTGTAGTACAAGGCTCCTGTGTGTCAGTAATGACTGAATGCATGCTGTCCATTCATGTTTACAGTAGTTCAGAAATGATTACAGGTCTATGTCTATCACTCTAGCTCATAACAGAGCTCCCACACAAGCATTTACTCCTTGCACACTTCAAATACCTTCAATAGTGAGCATACATGCTCTATGAACCTTGTCCAGGTGCCCCACTGAAGATTGACAGGTTGATGTCCACTCAGATCAGCAGGCGCAGATTTTCAGATATAGGTTGTTGTCCATTCAGATCAGCAGGCGCAGATTTTGAGATACAGGTTGTGTCAAGATTGTGGGAGAGAAGGAAGGAGTCTCACTTGTAGCTTTCTTGCTTGCACAATGGGGGAATACACACAAGGGTGGAGGCTGAAAACAGTTTTTCTCTTCTTAGTTTGTGTAAGCCAAAAGAACTCAAGTACAAAGAAATAGAAGAACCCTAGATATGGGTCTCAAACCAAACTCAACTAACTAAGGTGGCATACTAACTGAGCCACGAACTAGAGTAGATAAGGATAGCTATCATGTAGCTATTATTCAGGGGCGGTGTACCAACCGCATCTGCAACTGACAAGTCGGTGACATAAATACACAACGTTCACCCTGGCGTATCACGAGTGGAGCTCGATATCTCAACACTCCCCCTCGATCTCAATCCCAATTCCTGCACACCAAGCAGGTCTCTGAACTTGCGCAGCTTCTCTGTGCCCAATGCCTTCGTGAATATGTCAGCTACCTGATCCTCTGTGCTGACATAAACTAGATCAATAAGACCTAGTAAAACTCTCTCTCGCACATAGTGATAATGCACCTCAATGTGCTTTGTTCTAGCATGATAGACTGGGTTATTTGCCAAGAGTATACTACTCATGTTGTCACAATAAATGACAACTGGCCCATCTGTAGACTGATGCATATCATAAAGTAGCTTATGCAACCAAGCTACCTCACATGCAGCCATTGCTGCACCCCTGTACTCAGCCTCTGTGCTCGACAAGGCAACTGTAGGCTGTTTCTTGCTGCTCCAAGTGACTGCAGCACTCCCAAAAGAGAACACATATCCACTGGTAGATCGTCTATCAGAAATACTACCAGCCCAATCAGCATCAGTGTATCCATGCAACTGTATCTGAACCCCAGTCTCATAAAATAGTCCATACTGCAATGTGGACTTCACATACCTGAGTATGCGTCTAGCCGCATCCAAATGTGGTTTCCTTGGAGCCTGCATAAACTGACTTACCAATCCAATAGCATAGCTCAAATCTGGCCTGGTAATAGTCATATAAATCAAACTTCCTACTATGCATCTGTACATAGTAGGGTCTTCTAGAAGCTCACCTGCATCTGTGCTCAGCTTCACATTCTGCTCCAAAGGAACTGAAATAGGCTTACAGTCTGTCATCCCATATTTGGACAGCATGTCCAATCCATACTGCCTCTGCAAGAGCTGTATCCCACTTGGTGATCTAATCACCTCAATGCCCAAGAAATAACGCAGCTCTCCCAAATCCTTCATCTCAAAGTTCTGCTTCAATAGCATTTTCACATGAAGGATATCTTCATCACTGTCACCTGTCATAATCAAATTATCAACATAAATGACAAGTAGCATAATACCTTTCTCTGTTTTTCTCACATAAAGTGAGAAATCTGCCTTGGAAATCTGAAAGCCAATAGTGACAAGGTACTGTCCTATCTTGTCAGACCATGCTCTAGGTGCTTGCTTCAAGCCATACAAGGCTTTCTTCAACCTGCAAACAAACTCAGGATGAACAGCATGCACATAACCTGGTGGCTGCTCCATATAGACCTCTTCTTGCAAATCACCATGCAAGAAGGCATTCTTTACATCCATCTGATGTAAAGACCATCCCTTTGATGCAGCCATAGCAATGACTGCTCTTACAGTTGCCATCCTTGCAACTGGACTGAATGTTTTTTCATAGTCAATGCCATATGTTTGTGCATACCCCTTGACTACTAATCTTGCCTTGTATCTGTTCACAGAACCATCTGCATTGTGCTTCACCTTATAAACCCACTTACAGCCAATTGCATTCTTACCTTTAGGCAAAGGTACTAACTCCCATGTAGCATTTTCTTCCAAGGCATCCATTTCTTCATCCATGGATTTCTCCCATTTTTCTTTTCCCATGGCTTGCTCAAAAGATGTGGGTTCTGGTTCCTGTATCACTTTGACCATATATGCATAGTGAATGGCTGTAAATCCATCATATTTCAGCCTATCCACAGGATACCTAGCTCTCGTAGACCTGCGCAAAGTAGGTTCACTCCCAGGTGCTCTCAAAACATCCCTGGTCTTCCTTATGTAACAATAGAAGGAATACCCAACTCATCATCAATGCTCTGTTCTAAGCCACTCGATTCACCATCCACATAAGAGTGACCTGCATTCACATCAAACATGTGCTGATCAACCTTCTCTTTTCCTTTTCGTGATACCTGCATACCACTATCTGCATTGCTTTGAGAAGATTCTCCTGATCTCAATCTGCCTGTCCATGGCGAAGAATGTGAACCACTGCTAGAGGACGCTCCAGGTCCACTAATATTTTGTGACTGCTGCTGT
The DNA here is from genome assembly GCF_053477565.2 of Lygodium microphyllum. Lineage (NCBI taxonomy): Eukaryota > Viridiplantae > Streptophyta > Polypodiopsida > Schizaeales > Lygodiaceae > Lygodium > Lygodium microphyllum. The sequence goes on along the minus strand of NC_141159.1, from coordinate 56,651,740 downwards.
GAATTCTGTGCAGCATTACCATTTTGTGCATCTACATCATCAATCACATTTACTGGTTTATACCAGCTACTCATCTCATCAAAAACAACATCTCTGCTCACTGTAAACTTACGAGTAGAAGGGTTATAGCATCTATACCCTTTTTGCTGCAGAGAGTAGCCAATAAAGATGCACTTCTCAGCTTTTGGATCCAACTTGGATCTCAGCTCATCTGGCACATGTACATAGGCAATGCAACCAAAAATTTTCAAATGAGAAATATCTGGTTTCCTACCAATATACCTCTCCTCTGGAGTCATTCCATGTATTGCTGCAGTGGGAGTCCTGTTCATTATGTAGACTGCTGTAGCAACTGCTTCAGCCCAATAAAAATCTGGCAAGTCTTTTTCATTGAGCATGGCACGAGATACCTCTCCAATATGCCTGTTTTTCCTTTCTGCAATTCCATTTTGTTGTGGGGTATAACTGCATGAATATTGCTGCTTTATGCCATGCTCCTGCAAGAACTTTGCAAACTCATTTGAGAGGTACTCTCCCCCTCCATCTGACCTTAGGCATTTTATTTGCAGACCTGTTTCTTTTTCAGCCATAGCTTTAAGGGTTTTGAAATGCCCAAAAACTTCACTTTTCTTTTTCATAAAATACACCCAAAGTTTTCTGCTATAGTCATCAATAAAAGTGACAAAATAATGACAGCCTCCAAGAGATGCAGCTTTAGTAGTCCACACATCAGAGTGGATTAATTCCAATGGCTTCTCACTCTCTTGAACATGTCTAGGAAATGGTTTCCTTGCCTGTTTTCCAAACTGACAGGCTTCACATACCTTATGCATTTCTGCAACCTTGAATTTTGGCAATCCTGCAACAATATTTTGGGCCTGCATTGATTTAAGTCGCTGTACATTAACATGACCAATGCGTTTATGCCAGATATCAATATCTGCAACTACACCGGTCCCATGTGCAAACATTGCTGCACTCAATTCAGACATGTCTGCATCCAACGTAAACATTCTGCCCTTCTTCTTTCCTTTTGCTATCAAGCGACCTTTATTTTTCATATCCTCAACAAAGCATCCATGAGGATTAAATCTGACCTGCAAGCCCTGCTCAACCATTTGACCGACAGAAACCAGATTCTTGGTGATATTCGGGACATGAAATACATCGGACAGGTATTTCTTTTTCCCATCCTGCATAGACAAGGGAATTTTTCCAATCTGCACAATAGGATGTGCAGTATCATCACCAGTCTCCACAAATCCTGGTTTTTCCATTTTCCTTGCATCCTCCATCCATTCTGCATGACCTGTCATGTGGTTTGATGCACCTGAGTCAACATACCATACATCATTGCTTTCTTCTGCACTTGTCACAGAATTGTTCATGTGCTGCACCATGAACAAATGCTCATTTCTGTCATCACCCTGTCTGCTAGAAGATGCATAATTCCCTTGTTGCAGTTTTCCATTCATGATGTCATTCTGCTTTTTATAGCAGTCTTTAGCCATATGACCCATTTTACCACAGTAGTAGCATTCAACATTACTGTTTGCATTTTGACCTCTTTGCCATCCACCACAACCTCTTTGGCTCCCCCTGCCTCTAGAGTTACCACGTCCTCCTCCATAGGACTGGTTTTCTTGAGTTTGCTGCATATTCTGATTTCTACCACGGCCTCCAAATCGGCCTCCTCTACCTCTGCCTCTACCTCTTCCAGCATTTGAGTAGAAGATAGCTTATTTTGAAGTTCCTCCTGAAGAAGATGCACCACCATTTCTCTGTTCCTCAGAAATTAGAAGAGCAATCAACTCCTCAAAATCAGGAAATCTTTCACGAACTGAAATGGATGTCCGAAACTGTGCATAATCCTTTCCTAGACCATTCAAGGTCACAGAAACTAAATCATCATCTTCCACTGGTGACCCAATGGAAGCAAGTGCATCTGCAATCTTCTTCACCTTCATGTGGTAGTCGTTGATGCTCATATTTTCTCTTTGCACATTGTGCAACTCTTGCTTGAGCTGCATTTTCCTGGCTTGCGTATTTGTGCTATACATTTTTGACAAAGTATCCCATGCCTCCTTTGGCGTACTTGCATCCTGAATATGCACAATCATAGAGTCTGAAATGCTGATAGACAGCCAATACATAACTTTCTTGGCTCTCTCATGCCATGCTTTCAATGCCTGCATTTGCTGTTGATTGGGAACATCAGGAAGAACTGGTTCTTCTTCATTTCCTGCAACAAATTCCCAATATCCTTTTCCCATAAGGAAATTTGTCATTCTAAACTTCCATGCTTGGAAGTTGTTCTTGTCAAGCTTTTCAGTGACAATCTGTGAAAGAGAATCAGATGCCATTACAGAAGATTGCAAAAAATTCTGTCACTGCAAAAACCACAGCTTCACCCTCACAAGGGAAAATCTGCAAAACTGGCGAAAGTGGTATTTGACCACACAGTCACTTCCTAGTGACAATTTTGCATCAACAGGCAACAGGGATGATTCTGTAACTCCCAATGTCTCTGCGCACAAGCATACAATGCAATTTTTACAGTAACTATTCACCGACCTGTAGAACAGTGGCTGCACAGCATAAAACTGGGCCTTTTCCTGAGTGCGTGCAGAAAACTTCCGCCTCCAAAACAGGCCCTGAAATGGCCTCAAATCAAAAAAACAAGGTTGCCGAGGGCTAAAGCCCCTTCCCGCAGCATATACTGCCCTCTTGCTTCACCGCGAAGGGCGTCTCAACCTGAGACAATGCACTCCTGCACTTTTCGGCTGTGCTACCTGCAGAGATCTGCTCCCAAAACAGAAAACGAAAGTAACACTGCTCCTCTTACCATAACACCGCGAGCTTGGCTTGCTTTCTTGAGCTCCTTACCACGAACAAGGCTCTGATACCATGTCAAGATTGTGGGAGAGAAGGAAGGAGTCTCACTTGTAGCTTTCTTGCTTGCACAATGGGGGAATACACACAAGGGTGGAGGCTGAAAACAGCTTTTCTCTTCTTAGTTTGTGTAAGCCAAAAGAACTCAAGTACAAAGAAATAGAAGAACCCTAGATATGGGTCTCAAACCAAACTCAACTAACTAAGGTGGCATACTAACTGAGCCACGAACTAGAGTAGATAAGGATATCTATCATGTAGCTATTATTCAGGGGCGGTGTACCAACCGCATCTGCAACTGACAAGTCGGTGACATAAATACACAACGGTCACCCTGGCGTATCACGAGTGGAGCTCGATATCTCAACAAGTTGTTGTCCATTCAGATCAGCAGACGCAGATTTTCAGATACAGGTTTCTGTTTTTCAGGAGGCAGTCCACGATTTTCAGACACAGGTTGCTGATTTGCAGGAGGCAGTCCACGATTTTTAGAAGGCAGTCCACGCTGATTCCTTCCTTTGACTATGGCTTCATTTGCAAGTTGTCATGCCCATTCTCCATAGCCTCATGGATGAAGCTCTGATACCATATTCAAAGAGTAGAGAGAGAGAAAGGGAAAGACTCCATATCCATGAGCCTTCAGGCTCTCAAGCTCATTCCTTCATTTGCACACCCTCTACTGAAAAGCACACACACACTACAAGATAAAGTGACCTAGTGTAAATGTAGACTAGACTGACTAACTCTAGTCAGGTCACTGACTGACTACTAACCCGACTTATTTAATGTAGTCACATGTAGACAGCTGTACACACTAGCTGTCATAGATGTCGGTCATAGATGAAGACACACTGACGGTGAGCTTGATTTCTAACACATATGACCTTGCAGACTAGTTGCACGAGATAGGTAGTAGTAACTATCTTGAGGAATTACATCCCTTTGTTTGTCGATATTACTAGTATTCGTGTCCTAAGGCCTGGTACCCTCTCTTACTTGCAACATAGAACGATCTAAGTAAGAGAACGCTGGATTAACTCTGCAAGTGCAATACTAAGCAACATTTTAACTTAACTTAACCTATCTTTCATATTGGATGTAACTATCATTTCATGCGTATTGCATCCTATATGCTTTTCATGAAATATAACCCTTTTCCCCTTCATACATCTACTTATGCATGCAAGTTATGTTACATAAATTTATAATGCTATAAAAGCATAATCTTTTCTTTTTCCATGCAAGTCATGTGAATAAGAATGCAATTGCTTATGCGAATTCTAAATAAAATATAGCTCTTTTACTCCTCTCCATAACAACTATCTATTCTTTAATTAAACATCCTTCTATGAATTAACTTATTTACAATTGCCACAATGGATTTTTATTGCACAAATGCATAATTCATTCTTTCCAACGTAAATTACCTAATGCAAACCTTCCAATGCACAAGAACATCGCAATTTATATTTAACCTATATGCGAGATGCAACTAGGACATTATTGCATAAGTGCTTCTTTTAACACCTGAACCATATATTAAAAAATGCAACAACCTTTCATCATGATGGTGTAAGAAATATAAGTACCTTGTCATGCAATTTTTTTGAACATTCCTATGATCTTTAAAAACAAAAAAAACAAAGCGCTCAATTATAGTAAATTTCCAATGCGATTAAGTCTTCCCTATGCGAATTTATACTTAATACACCCATATCATGCAGAAATGAAGAAGGTGAATTTGATGGAACCTGAACATCTGAGGAGGGGTATTATCGATTCCTACGCTTCGGGTGGGGAAGCCTACACATGCTCCTCTTGCTCCCGCACGTGCTCCTCTTGTGTGGTGCTTTGGGGCCATCGCAATTGGGACTTGGGAATAAGTTGGGCAGGTGGAGGGTGTGCTGAAATTCTTTGCAAGCTGGCAGTCCTTCCTTCCCGCAAGGAAACTCCCTTCACAGAAAAATTGTGTCCTTTATGCGATCCGAGGATGAAGCACCCTTAAGGAGCTTTTGTGGAAGCTTCTTAAGAAGCTTCTTCAGCTTCTTACTTTTTGTCAGTTGGCCTGACGGTGACTCCTCCTCCTCAATCGTGCTGGGAAGACGAAAATGACGATGATGAGTGTGGTGGCGGTCCTGGCAGCCTGGTGGCATTTTCGACTAAGCAGGGGGTGACATGGCGCTGAAGACGGAGCAGGGGGCGGCGCTGAAGACGACGTCAAGGGGGGGGGGCTCCCCTTATATAGTGGGGAGGGGGTGGTTCATGGGGGGGGGTGGGAGACGGCCGTTTTGACGGCGGCCACCACCGCACACTAGGGGGGTGCATGCCCCCCTCTCCCACTCTTACTCCCTCTCTCTCTCTCTCTCTCCCCGACATGCTGTCGATAGGGAGAGAGAGAGGTAAAAAATTTTGAGTTAATTTTAAAATTTTTTTAAAGGGGGGCTCTCATGGGGGAGACACGAGAGAGATGTTACATCCTCTCCCCCTTAGAGGAATCGAGATGTCCTCATCTCGAGAAGATCTGGGGGTATTGTTGGTTGAGAGTATTTTCATCCATCCAGGTGGCATCCTCTTTGGGATAATCTTTCCACTAGATGAGGTATTCTCTCAAGGTCCTTGATCTCAATTGCCTCTCCCTAACATCTAGGATTCTATCAGGCCATAGCTCAAGGACTCCTTGGCTAGGCATTACAATTTGCTGATCATCAAGTACATGATTCAGATTAGCTAGATACTTTTTCAATAGGCTAACGTGGAATGCATTATGAATCTTTAGAGTTGCGGGCAGCTATAGTCTGTAAGCATTAGGCCCTAGGCACTTGATGATCTTATAAGGTCCACAATACCTCAGACTTAGCTTCTTGTACTCTCCCAAGGACAATGAACTCTTTTAAGGGCGTACACGGATGAAGACCATATCATCTTCGATGAAGGATCTATCTTGTCATTTTGAGTCAGCATAGGCCTTCTGTCTATCCTTGGCAGCTTGGATGTCTTGTCTTATTGATTTGATTTGATCATTCATGTCTTCCAACATCTGTCTTGAAGCTTCTACCCTCAAAGTTGGATCCCAGAAGTTCAAAGGGGTATGACAATCATGCCCATACAATGATTGAAAAGGGGTCATCTAAATGCTCTGTTGGTAAGAAGCATTGTAAGCAGACTCAACCAGTGAGGTAAGTATTGAATCCACTTTTTGGGTTCGCGACAGCAGTATTCCCTAAGCATATCTTCAATGACTTGATTGACTCATTCTGTTTGACCATCAGTTTGGGGATGGTAAGCTGTGCTGAAACAGAGTTGAGTTCCAATAGCCTCAAAGATAGCCCTCCAGAAGTGTGATGTGAAAAGAGAGTCACGATCACTAATGATTCTTCTAGGTAACCCATGAAGTTGGAATATTTCCTTGATATATAATCTTGCGATGTCTGATGCTTTATAGTTCGTCTTGATAGGGATGAGATGTGCAACCTTGATGAGCATATCTACTACAACCAAAATAGAGTTATATCCTCTCTGAACTTGAGGTAAGCCAACAATAAAGTCCATACTAATGAACTCCCATTTCATTTTGTGGAATGTCAAATCGCTCTAAAACTCCGGAAGGTGTGCAAAGTTCCTTCCAAGCCAAGTTGTGCACCCCTACAGAGTCTTAAATAGCAAAGGAGGGTCACCTCACTATTGTCTTGTTATCTCGTCCAACTTCGATCTTTTTCCTTGGTTAGAATGTACATGGAAAAGCTAGTATTCTAACAATCAAAGCATGATATGAATGGTTGTATCAAAATTTTTCCATTTCATGATATGCAAGAATTGGGCTGAAAATGAAATGGCTACAGGTAAGGAATACCTACAGCAGTGACTCAGTGCTTTACAATTTTATTCTAGTAAACCACTTGATTTTACTTTTAGCCAAATTGCAATCAATCACATCAAGCAACCAAGGTTAGGATTAGGCATAAATTTTCTAACAAATGGGAGAGATTAGCAACAATTGGCTACTAATTTTTATTGAGTAGGATGAAGAGAATTCAACATAACATCATTCAGTCTATATGCATTCAATTGGTAATTCTAAAATGGGATTACTCTTAATTCTCCCTTTTCAACAATTGGATGGCGTAAGCAATTGGATATTAAAGGGATTAAGAGCAAAATTTAGAAATACCTCTTTCATTGTTGGAGTAGATGATTATTGAAGCTCCAATAACCGTTTGATACTTGAAATTCTTGATCTCTGGCTTGACTCAAATTGCAATTCCCATGATGAATATGTAGCTTATAGACTCCAATTTCTCCTCAATATCCATAAGCTTGATAGAAGTGATGCTTATAGCTCCAAATGTGGCTGAAATTTTGAAAGGGAATCAATTATGAGCATCCAAAGGGGTAGAAGACTTCAATCCTTGATCCATTGAAGCATATAATCTTGCATATGCTGCCCATACACTTGTAATGCCAAGAACAAGCCCTATTCTTGCAATATTGAAGCAAGACCATCAATTCTTGACAAAATCCTGTGCATAGAAGCCTTAGGAGGTATCAAGAACCCAAAGTCCCAAGATTCCATCCTTCAAATATAAAAAAATTTGAAGAATCAAGTGGCTGCCCTATTTTGACTCAATTCAAGAGAAGAAAATGCTCTATTCTTATAAGAAATCTTCAATGTGTGTCGGTTCAATGAGTGTTGAAGAAGCTCAAGGAGGCTTGATAGAATAAAAGCCCTTTGATATTTTGAAGGAATTTCAAAGAAAACTCATTGCTATCATTAATATACCATAGCCAGGGTTTGGGAGGTCAAGAATGATCCAAAGAATGGAAAATGGAACTGAATACTTGCTGGAGCTTGAATGGCCTTTGTGAAAGCTTGGATTAGCCATAACTAGTAGTCATTTGTCTGAAAATTTTTTTGGAGAAGGGGGGAGAGTGTTCAGCCCACGAATAGCGCAAACATCTCCTCTTGTACTAAAAAATGAGAAGTACCTAAGCTACACAATAAGCTACTCTATATGAAGCTTAATGCATAGAGAATCAAGCTTTGGTGTCTCATTAGGGAATAAAGATCATTGAAAGAAGATAGAAGCAGTAGAAGCCATGGATCTTGGAGAGAAAAGCTTGAAAAGAGGAGAGAGAAAGTCTTCTTCTCAAAAGTAACTCTTCTTTTACCTTATTTAGTCACTATAGGTTATCCTTTTGCCAAGAAGACTCCAAAATGACTTCCAAATGGACCACGACCTTCTAAAATGGCCTTGAGCTAGCCATTTTCCTTCCAGACTTCTTCAAAGTCCACTAACTTGGTCCCGACTTGCTGAAGAACACTTCCACTAGTCATGATTTAAACTTTGTAAACCGTGTAACCAAATTTTTGGCCTCCTAGTTACCCTGTAACCATGTTCTGACTAGATCCACCATGAAAATGACTCTTCCCATGGGTCAAAGTCCATGCTCTGATACTAATGCAAAATAGCTAGTTCTCACAGCAAACCAAATAACTCAAAATTTATAAAATACACCATACTTGCAAATAAATACAAGAAATACACCATGTTTGCAAGGGAGCCATAGCCAAGGTAGCTGGGCATGAAATAATATTGCCAGGGAAGGCTAAGAATCATACATGAATGTTGCAACATGAATACTCACCTCATGTCAAGGTGGGACATGGTATCCATATCTTGATGGCTAAGAGCATGCACCCTCTTAGTTGGTGGGAGGAAGGAATCTTAAAGCATGTGTTGCTTGAAAATGGGAAAAAGATCCCTCACATGTTACATCTCCACCTTTTATACTTAACCCTAGCCTACTCTCGACTAAGGTGACTTATGCTTTATTACACTTCTTCTCTTGGTGGTTCTATTAGAGCTGTAGTAGGTGGTTGAGTTGGTTGTTCTAGCTCTCCAAACCCTAATTCCTCCAGCTCCTTCGTCAAGAGACCGACTTGCCTCAAGTATTGTCGTTGTTGCTCTGTGCTTAGATTGGTGCTCTCCCTCAGTACTCTTTCATGAAGGTCGTATATCACGGCTTGTCTTGTAAGTTCTAGATTCCCCCACAGCCCTTCCATGGTATCTTCACCCTTGGCTTGAGTCACCTATATGACTATGTTCAGAAAGGCCTGCTATTAGACCTCAAGACTTGTTGTGATGCTTTCGCCCTAGCTAGTGTCATGATTCATTCACTTTCTACCAAGGTGAGGCGTTTGGTGAGATCTTTGAGTCTTCTGGTAGTCTATTCCTCCCACATAGTGGCCTTTTTGTGCATCCTCTCTATGCCCTGATTCTAGTATTGAGACAGCATCATGACCATCTATTCTTGCTCCTTCCAAATTCTGAGCATTTCCTCTTTCTGTTGTTTGAGGTGGTCCAACTAGTTTGCCAGTTGTTCTTGTTCTATGAGGGCCATCTCAAGTTGGTTTTTCATCTCTAAACACAATATTAGTGGGTTTGGCAATCTCCCAATTCCCATTTTTTGAATACTAAAAAGGTGGCACCTGGATAACATGCCCATAATTTTCTCAAAACCATATGATGTGACCTATCATTTGAAAGCTCTTGAACAATGAAATCTATTGAGCTATAGAGCGCTAGATTTGGAGTTATAGTATTAAAGTTATGACAAATCCAAAGATTTGATCACGTGTCCCAAACTTATGGGAAATTCCCATATTCCCCAATATGGTGTTTCTATTAGTTTTTTGGATTCCACTTCATCTCTTTGTGCCTTGGTCTCATGTAGTTCCTTGAGCAGCTCTTCCTTTTGTTGTTTCTCCTTTCTGTACTTTGCATAGGCTTGGGTCTTAACTCCTTAGTGAGCTCGTCTCTAATTCTCTTTAGCTGGTCGAGGTACTCTTGCATTTGCTCATTCTACATTGTAGGAGGACTGAAAAGTCCTCCTCCAGCATCACATGTTCTTTGTTTCCCTTTCCATGGGGCTCTTTTGCAACTTTATCCTCCGTTTTCCCTTCTATTGCATGTTTGGCTTCCAACTCTTCCCTCATTAGAGGGTCGTACTTCTTGAGGTGACTGCCATTGAACAAGCCTACACCCTCTCCTTCTAGGGTCTCAAGCTCTACCTTGCTAGTTTGACCAATGTTGCAGACCACCCTGAAAGGTCCCGAATCTCTGAAATTCATCTTTTGCTTATGGCCCCTTATAGAGTATAGTAGCACTAGGTCGTCGTGCTCAAAATCACATTGTTTGCCATGTTTGTCAAACCATCTCTTGCATCTTGGCTTTTCATAGATATTAGCACATGAGTAGCTAGGATTTGAGTCTTAGAAAGGCATTCAAGCTTTGTCGGGTGTTCCGTACATGCCTCTTTGCCATCCCATCTCTCTTGCATTGCCACTTTCAAGCTTGGAATGAAAAACTCCACGGGCAGGATTGCTTCAATTTCATAGGTAAGATTGAATGGTGTTTGCCCTATGACCGTTTTTTATGATATTGTATAGGCCCATAGCCTTGCCATGAGTTTATTATCCCAGTCACTGTGTGAGGCAGAGACTATCTTAGTCATGATGTTCACTAGGATCTTGTTCATGGATTCCACTTGGCCGTTAGGTTGAGGGTAGTATGGCGATGATTTTCTATGGATGATCAAGAATGTGGATACCAAATGGATAATTTCTTCATTGATGAAGTGCATGTCTCAATCACTAACTACTTTGATGAGGCAATCGAATCATGAGATCATCTGCTCCCAAAGGAAATTAGATGTGGTCCTAGCATCATTCTTCTAGGTGGCCCAAGCTTTGGCTCATTTTGTGAGATAATATGTCGCTATAATGATGTAGTTGGATTGCAAGTACTGCATTGCGGGGCTGATTGGCCCAATAAAGTCAATCCCCTACATTTCAAAGGGTAATCGTACTATTACTAGGGTTAACTCCATCTTGTCCTTATGGATGGGCACTTTGGTCCTTTGACATTCATCACAATGCTTGATGAACTTAGCAGCATTGTGGAATAGGGTGGGCCACCATAGTTGAGATTGTAGCACCTTGCGTGTTGTAGTATCTCTGCTAATTTTGTTGAAGTGTGCTCCAACAATTCCACCATGTGTTTCAACAAGCACCTCATGCATTTTTTTATAGAATAGGACTCATAAAATCAATGCAATCATGAGATCCTTTTTTAGTTTCTTATAGGTGCGTTGGTATTCTCGATCCACTCAAATACAATCAACAATTTGTAAAGGGGCCTAGGCTATCAATGTATAGTTCTCCCTTATAGTTCATGGGTGATGGTAGATCGATAATGACTCTAAATTTGGAGGAGTTGGTGGCGATGCCATTCTTAGATACCACGTGCCGTAGGATACATCCATGCTTCACGCAAAATTGGCACTTCAAGGGGTTCAAGGAGAGGCTATACGGCCTACACCACTCAAGGACCGTGTGAAGTTTATCTAGGTGTTCCCTCCAACTAGAGTGAACACATAGATTATCAACAAACACCTCCAATTCTTATCTAAGCATGCCTTTGAATATGGTATACATGAGGCACTAAAAGGTAGTTGCTGCATTCGTTAGCCCAAGTGGCATGACTATATAGGCAAACACGCCCCATTCTGTTGTAAATGCTATCTTATGCCTATCATCAAGGTGTACCTACACCTAGTTATAACTTGAGAAGCCATCCAATAAATTGTAGGCCTCTTTTCCCACTACTATATCAAACATGTGCTCTGTGTAGGGCTTTTGATAGTTATCTCTCTTCATTACAACATTGACCTTTTTATAGTTTAGCCATACTCTAGTTTTTCTTTTCTTCTTCAGGACAATCACTGTTGGTGATACCCAACCTGTGTGCTCCATTTCATAGATGAATTGCACCTTCAACAACTTATCTATCTCTTCCTTGATGGCATGTGCATGCTTTGGATTCATCAAGTAGTAGTAGGGCCATTGTTTAACTGGTGTTACTGAAAGGTGAGAAGGATTGAAGCTTGCTTCGAAGAGTTATGGCGAGAGAGCAAGAGCAAGAAAGAGAGAGAGACCAAATGGAAACTCCAACAATCATAATGTGTGATCGGGCCTTCCTTTATTCAAACTATCACTAAAATAATAAAGAATAAAGTGACGGTGATGGGTGCCCGCCACTTGCAGTGTGTAATGGCGGGTATTGTCAATGTAGTAATACACGAGCGGCTAGGCAGAGGCGCCTTTACCCCCAACAACCTCCCACTTAAAAGAAAATCTGCCCCAGTGAGGAGGAGTGAAAAGAAAAAGAAAAGACACTACAATGTACAGCATGATGAGGAAAAACATCATCTCATCCAACACTCATCAATCTCCTTGGGGAAGGTAAAGCACTCAATAGTGAGGCTTTTCGTGAGAAAATCTACATGATTTTCATCAGTGGAGATCTTAACAAGGTCAACAGACTTGTCCTCCATGACCCCACATATGATGTGATATCTCCCCTCAATGTGTTTCTTCTTTGCATGGAAGACTGGATTCTTGGCTAGCTAAATAGCACTCATAGAATCCAAATGCAATGTACATATAGAATCAATCCCAAGGTCATGAACCAAACGGCCCAACCATATGGCCTCCTTACAAGTCTCAATGGCTATAACATACTCGACCTCAGTGGTAGAGAGAGTCGTATACTTCTAAACCCTAGACATCCAAGAGACAGCACCTCCAACATAGATAAATACATAGCCAGAAGTGGACTCCCTCCTATCTCCATGTCCTACATAATCGGAGTCTGTGTACCCCACAAATCCTGTATCCTAGCTGCCATAGCAAATACACATATCTGATGTGTCATTCAGGTATCTCATGATACCCTTCTTGGCATCCCAAGGTTTCTTGCCAGGTGTAACCATATAGCATGCCACAACACCAACTGCAAAGGCAATATCTAGATGAGTGGCTATCATGGCATACATCAAACTACCCACGACTGATGCATAAGGGATCTTGGCCATCTCAGCCCTCTGGTCATCTGTCTGCAGACAATCGTTTATGTGAAACCTTCACATATTAAGAAGGTAATGGACAGCCAATAGGCTTGACATCCTACATGCGGAAATGCTGAAGGACTTTATGACTGTACTCCCTCTATGGAAGACAGAGTAGTCCTTGATGCATGTCGTGATTAATGCGCATACCAAGAATGTGAGAGGCCCATCCCAAATCCTTCATCTCAAATCTCTTCTTCAGTTGAGATTTAAGAGCATCCAACTCATCACGAGCTTTCCTTGCTATCAACAAATCATCCACATAAAGTACCAAAATAAGCAATGAGCCATCATGAGCTTTCTTCATATGAAGACACAAAACCATAGCACTCCTACTGTATCCCTGTGAGACAGCATAAAGGCATCAAACTTATGATACCACTCCCTAGGTGCGTGCTTCAAGCCATAAAGACTTTTCTTCAACTTGCACACTAGGTGCTCCCTGCTAGGTTCTGCAAAGCCTTTAGGCTGCTCCATGTAAATCTCATCATGCAAATCCCCATTCAAGAATGCAGTCTTGCCATCCATCTGATACATGTCCAAGTCAAGCTGTGCAACTAAGGCCAAAACCAAGCGTAGGGCGGTGATCTTGACCACAGGAGAAAAGACTTCATCAAATTCAACTCCATGTTCCTATTTAAAACCCTTAGCAACAAGTCTTGCTTTATAAGACGGATTGGGGTTCCCATGGGTACTTTTCAACTTGTACACCCATTTTCATAGCAAATCCTTCTTGCTATTAGGCAATGCAACCAAATCCCAAGCTATATTCTTATGTAGGGAGTCCATCTTAGACTGCATATCCCTCTCCTAGGAGTGATTGCAACCCCTGTGCATAGCCTCATCATAGGTGAGAGGCTCTCTTGCATTTGTAACCAAGACATACTTCATCGAGGGCTCAAATCGATCAGGTGGACATCTAGCTCTAGTAGATCGTCTCACTGCAAGCTTTGTTGCATGTCTAGCATCCTATCCAACACCCTGTCCATGTGTACCAGCTGCTACTATAGGTTGTCCAACTGGCTATGCAGGAGCATGTGGCTCCTCCTAGAATATAACCCTGCATATCTCTACCACCTTCTAAGGCTGCCTATGCATCTTGTCTTCATGGAAGGCTACATCATGGCTACCGATGACTTTCTATGCCTGCGGATCCCAAAGGTAGTAACCCATCTCATCTGCATCTCTATAGCCAAGGAAAATGCATTTGACACTCTTAGGATCCAACTTAGTCCGATTGTCCTTGGACACATGGCAGAATGTCTCACATCCAAAGACACATAGATGCGGATAAGACAGAGGTTTCCTAGTCCATACCTCCTTTGCAAGTTGGAAATCCAAACCACTGGAAGGTGATCTATTGATGACATGCATATTTGTACTAACTACCTTAGCCCAAAATCTTTGTGGTAGGCTTGCATGGCTAAGCATACTTCATATATGATCCTGGATGGTTCTATTCATCCGCTCAGCCAAACCATTTTGGGGTGGGGTATAGGGGGCAGTCAACTGATGCTCAATACCCTTCTCATCACATATTTGCTCAAAGGCACATGACACATGTTCTCCCCCATTATCAGTCCTAAGGCATTTCAGCCTATGCCCAGACTGATTCTCAACCAATGCAAGCCATCTCTGAAACACGACCAAGAAATCTCACTTAAGCTTGATGGGGTAAGCCCAGATTTTACGCAAAAAATTATCAATGAACATCACAAAATACTTGGCACCACCCATAGACTAATGGGCCCACAGATATCCGAATGTACCAATGCCAGGGGCTCACTCATGCGTGTCCTACCAGACTTCTTATGTGTATTCCTAGTCTGTCTGCCATAAAGACAATGCTCACATAAATAAAAACATGCATAGTCAAGGGGCGGTAAGTATTACAAACTAGAAAGCATTTTCATTCCCTTCAAGGACATGTGGCCCAAATGGGCATGCCAAAGAGATACATGTGGGATGGAACTCACTGACAAAACATGGTCAATAGAGGACCCATTAACTACAAGAGGATAGAAGCTACTAGCCTTGGCACCTCTAGCAAGCACAAGTCTACCACGTGTGATATTCTAGGCAGAATCCCCAAATGAAACATGAAACCCAACATCATCAAGGTGCCATGCAAACATAATACTGTGTGGTGTAAGCGCAGGTACATGATGTGCATCCTGTAACAAAAAAGTACTGCTAGTAGAGAACTATAGCCGTACATCCCTAATGCCAACAATAGCAACTAACCTATCATCACCCAAGCGAACTGAACCAGAGAGACAATACGGTAGAAATGGAACCACTCACGACATGGTGTAACATGAAATGAAGCACCAGAATCCAAAAGCCAGCACTGTGCATACATAGAGTAAACCTTGGTCAACGGCATAGCATCACAAGAACTAGCTGCAAGTATGTACTCCCCATCGGAGTCAGCAATTTCCATGACATTTATCTCCTCAATTTCCACACTATATTTTGTAAGCATAATGCTACGATCAAAGGACTTTTCATGTACTTTATCTTTTCCCTTCTCTTTGTGCTTCTCATTGTGCAACTCATGACACTGTGGATGTATATGACCCTTTTTGCCACAATGATAACATGCTACATTAGAATTTCTTCCACGAAACTTACTACATGACTTACCACACGACTTGGACTTAGACTTCTACGAGTTTCTACCACGATCATTCCCATAGTCGTTCTTTCCATTACCATCTCTGCCTCTAATAATCAAATCATGTGACACACAAGAGGCATCTAAGTTCTTATGGTTGATCTCTTCCTACAGAAGAGCACTCTCTACATCAGGCAAGTTCAAAATAGTAGCAGGAGCATATAAGGTAGTGAGGAATACATCCCATGACTCACTCAGAGTACCAAGCAAAAACAATGGAGTAACCTCATCATTAAAGGTAATATCCTGCGAAGTTAAGTTCTTGAGAATAGCATGGAACTCGCTCAAGTGAGCAGACATCGTCATATTCTCCTTCATGCACAGATCGATAAGTTGCTTCAATCGATACATCTCACTTGTTGGACTTTTCCTGTCATAGAGGTTTTTTATCTTATCCCAAAGCTTCCAAGCACTATGTGCTTCCTTGACCATATTGTAATGCACCTGTTCACTGAGAGACAAAATGAGGGTGGACTTGCATAACTCAGCAAGCTCATCCCATTCATCATTAGTTATAGTTTCAGACTACTCGCCATGCATCCTTAGTAGCTTTATTTTTTATTTATGCACCAATACCTACCAAACTTGGCTCTTCCAATAGGCATAATTTGTACCATCAAGCTTAGTGATGTTGAAGATAGCACTGTCATTGGAAGAAAAACCCATAAAGCAATCCAAAATGATGTAGACAATTCAAAATTGTGTGTTGTTTTCTGTTTTGTAAACAGCCAAAATACCACCAAAACCAAGGCAAAATGGCCACGCATGGATAGCTAATGATGCTGCCCACCAAGTACCATCAGAAGTACATAAAATCATGATGATTTAGCATGAAAATTCCACATTAGTCCATGCATAACTGCTTGCTATAATAAATTACAGCCAGGTACAATGAGAGCAAACAATAGGCAAAATGAATGCACCAAGTCAACCACTGACTGTCAAAGCATAATCGGCATCAAGCGGGCATTAATTAGCATGTGATAGTCATATGGACATTGAGCAAATACCCAAGCATGTCAAATGAATCCATCTATAGGCTGCCACACCCCTTGTATAATAGGGAAAAGTGTACACAACATTGGCAAGACCTGACACAAAGAGGTATATGCTAAGGAAGTGCAAAGCCCAAATCAGCCCACATACATCTATGAGGACTGCGGCATATCAATCATGCAACATCCAAGTGAAGATCCTAGTCTCAAGTATCTTAATACTCAAGTAGCATAAACCATTTTTCTGTCAAGCGTATCAAGATACTCCCACTAGCACAAAAGCTATAAATATCAAGCAAAGGAGCTCAACAAGGGCATATGATATCACCAGTGCTAGAAGATCCAAGATCAAGCATCAATAAGACCTCTTGATCATATAGGCCATGTAGCATCCGTACATAGCATCCATAGACATCAAGTACATCCAAACTGTAACTTTGGTAAGCCGAGAAATAGCTAAAGTAAGCTCTGGACAATCAAATGACAAGCCAAAGCAAGGCTCTGTAGCATCCTCCAAACACTGTAACGAGCATGTAGTAGTAGTGGCAAAGGCCAAGCATGTCAAGACCGGTCTGTCAGACATAAGCAAAGTACATGCCATAAGTACATCAAAGATGAAGATCCCAATGCTATGTGAAGTGAGCTCAAGTTCAACCAATGATTCAAGAGAAAATTCAAGCTCTATGTCGATCCTCGAGAGTCACTACATCAATGTATACATCCAAGACACAGCCCAAATGCAATAGGCATATCCAAACACAAGCAAAAGAGCTTCAACCCTGAATATTCACAAATAAACATCCAAAACTGAGCAAGCAGTGGCTCAATCCAAGCTCAAAACCATAGACAAACCATAGGCATACTTTCCCATATGTATAGGCACCAACTGAGCATAACCGAGCATCAAATGACTATGCAGCATGAGCATAAAGTGTAATGACAGGGGGCTTCTCTATTTTGGGCTGCCTCTAGACTGTGTAAAATAGTCAACGACTAAGCAAATTCAGCCTCAAAATCATCTCATATCATAGGCATATATTCCCCTAGCATTCGGGGAGCATTCGAGACCCAACCAAGCAACCAATGTCAATGCCAACCAAGCATAAAAATAAAGTGCTGATGTAACATTGTTTGTGGATGCCTGTGGATTATGGAAAATAGTCTTGGACTGAGGTAAATCAATCAACAAATCAATGACAATGATGTTAGAAATGCGGGATCTAGAGCATGACATAACCGGAAGCTATGGAGGATGGAAGGAGAAGTGTAGACTCATGATGGAATGGACACTGTTTGTTACACAAGTGAATTAGGTTCCAAGATTGAGACTTGGACTCATAAACACAATCTTGTGTATGTGGACAATGACATTGACACTTTACTGAAATGAAAAGAGTACTATCATTGCATTAAGAAAGGAAGCAAGTACAATGCTTTATAGGAAAGTAGGAAACTGCAGTAGGCACCATTGTGCATATGGGATAAGTTAGCCTGCATATCCTTGACCCTGAGACTCCATACAAAGAGGCTGTTTGAGTGTGATTGCTGATTCTCAACACCCCTCCTCAATCACAACTAGGAAAGGCACAAAGTGTGTAGAGGCTGTAATGAGAACCACCTGCAAAGTGTGGGCATACCACAGACATGGCAAAACACCAGAGGCTGTCGCAAAAAAAGCTACCATAAACATGGTGGACATCCAGAGGCTGTAACAGGGGCCTCACAAAGTGTACAGGGGCTGTAATGCCAAGTTACATAAGGAGTTTACAAAGCTTATGGCAGGAAGCATTAGGGCAAGGAAAATACAAGGCTATTAAAACAGTCTATCAGAATTATGAGAGTACAAGGACTGATGAGTCTTGTCCTTCCGATCCTGGTGGTCTTCATCTTCTTCTTCCTTTGCTTCATTTTCTTCTTCTTCTTTGACTGCGACTAGATAGGCCTTTTGGGATCTCTTTCTTGCGTGGCAGAACTTCTCGGTGTGTCCGGTCCTTTTGCAGAAGTCACAAAAGAGCTGATCTTTCTTGCCTTTGTACCTGTTGCCAACATATAATGCATGCTCATCTCTAGAGGTACTTGGTTCTTCTTTAGTTTTTAGCTTCTTTTCTTCTTCTAATAGTGATGCCTGGATATCAACAAGTTCAGGATTTGGCATGTTGATTAGAGTTGTTGATACATTATTATATTCAGGAGGCAAGCTCTTAAGTAGAACACCGATGCAAACATCTTCATCCATTTTAATGTTTATTCCTGCAAGTTGGGTT
This sequence comes from Lygodium microphyllum, assembly GCF_053477565.2. Taxonomy (NCBI): domain Eukaryota; kingdom Viridiplantae; phylum Streptophyta; class Polypodiopsida; order Schizaeales; family Lygodiaceae; genus Lygodium; species Lygodium microphyllum. The sequence continues at coordinate 56,632,946 of NC_141159.1, read as the reverse complement.
AGGAGTCCTTCCATGTAATTAAGATGTGTGGCAAGTGATGTGCTGGACTTCATTTAAAGCCTGAAGAACTCAATTAGGAGACCATACTTTGATGATTTAGATTGTGCACCGAACAGGGTGTCAAGTCTTTTCCATGTATCCTGTGAGGTCTCACAGTTATCCACATGATGGATATAACTGTCGTCTAGCTCCAATTTGATAATGGCCTGGGCTCTGTCATCATTCTTTTGCCAAGTAGTTGCAAGGTCCGCGTCCCGAGGTTTCTTCTCTTTGCCATTTGTGATGGCCCAGAGACCCTTCTTCATCAGGATGAGCTTGATGCGGGTTTGCCAAGTGTGGAATCCGACTCCTTTGAATCGAGCATTTGGAGAGTCTTTGCCCATGTTAGACTTACGGGAACAGTAGCAAATCAACTTCAGACTTTATTAGATTTGAGCAACAGAAGAATTGATTGAGAGACACAAGTGCTAAAAAAGCACTAACTGAGTGTCAATGAATACCAAATCTGCAAAAGTCTTTTACTCCAAGTGATCTTCCCCTTCTTGATTTGATGCTAATGCCTTCAGATCTGAGTGACAGTACTTTAACGAACTTCAGAGAGTATTGCTCAGTGATTAAATCACTGTTGATAACTTCAGTGAGAGAAACAGTGAAAAATGTCAAGATTTTGAAGCTTTTGGCTATGGTGGAATTAGGGTTTCTGAGACAGGGGCCTGGTTTTTTGCTGATTGCAAGAGCTACAGTGGATCATTTTCAAAACTTTTTACATGTCTAGGAAGCTTATGTCATGGCTATCAAAGCCCCATGGAGATTGTCCAGATCGCGGGCTGTACGGCGCACGCAGAGGCCACGAACAGAATCGGCGCAGATCTGGACAGCGACAGTGAATTTCTGCAATGCTGGAGCCAGGGAGCATCAATGTCATCGATTATTGTGCCAAGATGAAGCACCTTGAGCAGAGGAACAACTCTCCAGAAGAAATCGTGGGCTGAAATGGCCTGGTTGAAGAGTTATGGAAGCTCCAAGCAAGGTAGGTCCTGTCTGGCTATGGCAGACACAGAGCAGAGATTGGGGATTTTCACAATGCTGAGCTCCAGATGGTCCAATGTCCTGGATTGATGTGATACAGGGAAGCTTTATGAGTTAGGGAATACTTTTCCAGAAGGAAGCTCCAAGAGATTTGACCTGTGGAGTGAGATATAAGCAGTTCAATCTGACAGGGTGCTGCTGGCTATGGCTGCCATGGAAGCTTCAGTGAGAGTAGAGTTGAGAAAAGAAGTCATACACTGACACTGAGTTGGATGGAGGTTCAGAAGAATCAAGAGAGGCTGGAGAAGCAATGCCATGCCCAACTGGGCTCTAATACCATGTTAGAAATGCGGGATCTAGAGCATGACATAACCAGAAGCTATGGAGGATGGAAGGAGAAGTGTAGACTCATGATGGAATGGACACTGTTTGTTACACAAGTGAATAAGGTTCCAAGATTGAGACTTGGACTCATAAACACAATCTTGTGTATGTGGACAATGACATTGACACTTTACTGAAATGAAAAGAGTACTATCATTGCATTAAGAAAGGAAGCAAGTACAATGCTTTATAGGAAAGTAGGAAACTGCAGTAGGCACCATTGTGCATATGGGATAAGTTAGCCTGCATGTCCTTGACCCTGAGACTCCATAAAAAGAGGCTGTTTGAGTGTGATTGCTGATTCTCAACAAATGATAACCAGCAATGTTGAGCATCAAGGGGGTGTTCCCAAGTTCCAAATGAAGTTTTTTCAAGCTGCCAATGAGTGCCAAGGGAGGGCTAAAATAAAAAACGAATTTTTTGCAGGTCTTCGAGCTAGCCCAAACTGATCTAGGGCCTGTGGAAAGGCTGGGAAAGGTAAAGGCAAGGTTGGGGGAGTAGTCAAGGACCCCTAAGAGCTCCCTCTTGAAGGGCAAAGTCACCAGTAGAGAGTAGGCATCATAAGAAGCAAGACGACATGGCTGCCCTGTTTCACAAAACCTGTGGACTGAAGTAAAATAACAAAAGAGAGCTCCAATACCTCTGAAGGAATGCCCTAAGGGTACCCAAATGGGCCAAGTAGGTGCTCCAAAAGCCGAGGAGTGATCAGAGCTCGAAGGAGTCGGATATGGCTGCCAAGAGTGAGAACCAATGGTGTAGGGATTCGAATGAATGCTGAAGGAGTCACAGACCAAGCTCGAATGCTCAAGCAACCATGCTTTGATACTAGTTGAAAGGTGAGAATGATTGAAGCTTTCTTGGAAGAGCTATGGCGGGAGAGCAAGAACAAGAAAGAGAGAGAGACCAAATGGGAACTCCAACAGTCACAATGTGTGATCGGGCCTTCCTTTATTCAAACTGTCACTAAAAGAATAAAGAATAAAGTGACGGTTACATGCTCCCACCACCTGCAGTGTGCAGTGGGGGTATTGTCAGTGTAGTAATACATGCGGGGCTAGGTAGAGGCACCTTTACCCCCAACAGTTGCATCTAAAGTCATCAGGATGTTATGGGTCACAACCCTCAGATCGACTCTTTTGAGTTCATCTAAGGACCAAGTGAATACATCTATGAACTCTCACAGGAGAATGATGAGATCAACCTCCTCTTGCTCAATCAGGTTGTCATCTATGAGCATGAATCGAGGCTTTTCCCCTTCCCCTGCCAAGTTAGCTTCCTTGACCTTAATAGGCCCTTCTATTGGTTCACTTGCTTGTCCTTGCCTTCTAGCTCCTAGCAAGATCACTACCCTATCATCCTTTTTGAACTTTCTAAAGCACTTAGGTAGGTCTTGGGGCTTCCATTTCTCTTTGGATTCCAATCCCCTTTATTTCTTCCTCTTGTCCTCCTTCAACCATGTATGCCTTAGGTGGACTAGGAGGTCCCCTTTGGTGCATCTAGCCTTAGGTGGTCAGGGCATTTTCAAGTCACTTTTAGAGCTCACTTCTGACTTAGAGTCAAACTCACAACCTTCACTAGAAGAAGGAGTTTCCCCTGGTGATTGTAGATCTGAGGTCGATTATGTTCTAAGGAGTGGTGCAGTACTTGGTTGAACTAATCATGCTTGCTCGTGGTCTATCACCCCTAGGTGGTCCAACCAACTATGATCACATTCTATTCTGAAGACTCCTCTTTCAATCCTAAGGACCTTGGCTTTCCATGGCTTGGAATCTACTCGTACCTATTCGATCACTTGGTCATCTGTGTCATACTCTATCATCTTGGCCTCTTCCTCACTTTCCTCATTTGTAGAGTAGTAGTCTTCATACTCATCATCCAAATCATTATCTTTTGACTGCTCATCATCTTCTAGGATTCTAGCCTCAACCCTCTTCTTGTCCATGATTAGTACGTCAGGTTCAAGTTGCGCACTTGGGTCCACTACCACTTTGGCTTGTCAATGATATCCTTGAGGATTTTGAGATTGGCAACTGGGTTACCTACCAACCCTTCTGTTATGTATTTAAGGGTTCCTTGGACTTCGAGTTTGTTAGACGGAATGTGAAAAGGGATAGGTGTTTGTTGTCTGCTAGAGCTTTTGGTCATCATGTAAAGTGGTACTAATGGAGAGGTCTTACCCTTCAGTAGCTAAGATGTAACTTTATGGGACTCATTAGCTATCCTTATAGCATGTTTATAATCCTGTTCATTATCTAAGAATGGCAAGTTGATGGTGGCTAGTACATGCATCCAATCCCACTCATCCTCGAGGCAAGGGATATACTTCATTAGTAGCTCGTAAGAATTCTAACATGTGAGTCTCCTTTCAAGATAGTGGAGATGATGGCACCTAGGTCGACCAGTGTGGTCTTCCACATATCCATCTTGACTCTTACACCCTCCAATATATTGCCTAAGAATATGAGACCGTTGCATAATCTTCTATCACTTGTGCATTTCACGTCGAGGATCGACCTAGCAGGACATTGTAGTACACTTCCTTCATGACTATGAAGTTCACTGGGAATTGGACTACTACTATCTTCAAGGGCTAGTCCTTCAATACTCCAAATGTTCTGACCTTCATTCCATTAGCTAGCATGAAATTAAACATTACGATCTCCACGGGTGGGTTACCCCAAGTCTGCAAGATTGCATGGCTGAGCACACTGACTCCAGCTCACATATCTACAATTCCCTTTCTTGTAGCATCTCCTAATGTGTTGACATGCAAGATTGTGTGCATCTCTGTGCTTTTTCAAAAGGTATTTACATGCAAAGACTTAGGCACTAAGTTCAAGGTTAAGCTTGGTATGTGCATTACCGCATCATGGTGAGGCAAGCTAGTCACTCCAAGCTTGTCACATCATTCTACCTACTACTTCAACCCTTGCCATAGCATCAGGTTCTGCCTAAGTAGTTCTCCCAAAGGCAAAGTCACGGGGGTCGAGATCAATGTCATGAGAAATTTTCCAATTGCTTTCTTTTCATTAGGCTCTACACTCTCTTACTAATGATCTTGGGCAATCTGTCCACTTGTGGCATCTAGGCTTTGTCTATGTGGTACTACATGGGGTGCAGACACGTCCCTTGATCTTAATTGAGTAGGCAAGACTGGTATTCTCATGCTAGAAAGCTCATCCATCTCGTCTTCCATGATGGGTTATGCATTCTTTAGGTACGCTTGGGCTTCTCTCACCCACTCCTTGACCTTATCAACCACTTCTAATTGGTGCCTTGGATCGCGATATTCTCTAACCTTGGTACTTCCCTTTTCTGCTATCTTAGGACTAGATGTCTCTGGTTCTACATCCATGACTTGCTTCCCCCTTTGGTAACCTAGTGGCACTATTTGTCTTAAGCGTATTCTTTGTCTCAACCCTCTTTTTCATTCTTCTATGTCTTATCTTCCCTATTGAAGCTACTTCAATCTTGCTAGGTCCGACTAATGAAATGCCGGTCTGCTTTGCCTGTGCTCAGGTCATGACATTTAGCGGAATTGGTATGGCTTCGCTATCAAGTGTCTCAACTCCAAAATAGTCCTAATGGTATGAATAGCATGATAGCCAAACTAGTGGAAGATTCTCACCTAGGGCACTTGGCATACAAGTGTGTGATCCAATAGAGGGCATCTCAGGTCCACCTTGTCTCAATTGGATTGCTCCATTTTGGGGCATCGAGATGAGATGTGTCCTGGGTGACTGCAAGTCTAGCATGCGATGGATTCTTGGTTCTGTCCTCCTAAACCTCTACCTCTTCCCCTTCCCACTAATGCCATCATTGGCACTTGTCTGAAATCCATCAAGATGGGATTGCCTTCTTCATTGTATGAGACGTAAGGGTCTATGTATGCTTCATCCTCATTTGGCTCCTCTACATAATATATAGAAGCGTCGCTCGGTGGATGGGTCATGATGGGTCCATGTGGTCTAAGTATCCTTGTGGGGTTGATATCCATCCTAGGGAAAACTGGCTTTGAATCATTGAGTGCTCAGAGAGCTAGTGAAGCTCCCCTTCCATGATGATATGGTGGTCTATTCCCTAGGTATTAAGGCTGATTGTATGGTTGTGGGTATGGCAATTTCCTCGATAATCGACAATGCATTACATCATGGCCAAACCTATTGTAATTGGCACAGGGCTTGTATCTAGGATCCATACACTTGAATGGAATATGGTTTCCTCCACAATGCATACATTGCACATGAGGTCGTGGGGGTCTTCTGTTAGAATATGTGGGATCTAGAGCATGGCAGATGTGGAAGCTATGGAGGTTGAAAGAGGAAGAAGAAACTCATGAAGACAGTGACCTTGACAAAGATCAATTGTCACACAAGTGAATTAGGTTCCAAGATTGAGACTTGGACTCATGAACACAATCTTGTGTATTGACATAGACAAGACACTTTACTGGAAGGAAAAGAGTACTATCATTTCATTAGAAAAAGAGTGCAAGTACAATGATTTATAGGATTTGAGTGGTGGTACTTTCTCCTACTGTGCATATGGGATTTTGATCCTAAGCCCTCACTGCTCCTTACAAAGGGATTGAAGTAGGTGTGATTGCAAATATCTCAACACCCCTCCTCAATTCCAAATAATTTCAGAAATATTGGTAACTTTTCAAGAAAAATGTATTTTTTTGAATTTTTATGTGTTTTATGTTTATTTTTATGTATTTTTATGTATTTTGCAGGTTGAAAAATAAAAGGCGGTACCCGGGCTACGTGTGAACAACAAAGAATGACTACGTGTGAACGACTGACTGCAATACTCCACCGCACGGACAAGTTGGAAGGGCGTCCTCGTGCGTGAACGCCCGCTAGCACACTCGTACACAGCGGGAAAATAACGGAAGAGAAAAGACACGAACGGGGGCTAACTAAGTAGGTTAAGTGAATTAAGTTAGCTTAGTCAGAGAAAGTTGATTAAGTTAATTTAGTTGAGTAATCAATTAGGTTAGTTAAATTGGGTTAGTTGTTAAGTTAGGTTAGTCTTGTTAATTAGGTTAATTCTAGTGAGTTAGATTAGTCTAGTTAACTAGGTTAAGTCTAGTAAATTAGGTTACTAGGGTTAGTCAAGTTAACTAGGTTCAATAAGTCTAACTAGGGTTAGTTAGGTCTAACAATGGTTAGGTTAGTTTAACTGGGGGTAAGTTAAGTGAACTGGGGGTGAGGGTAGGCTAACTAGAGGTGAGTTAGGCTAACTAGGGGTTAGTTTAGGTAACTATGGTTAGTTAATCTAACTAAGGTTAGTCAATCTAACTATGGTTAGTCAATCTAACTATGGTTAAGTTACTCTAACTAAGGTTAAGTTAATCTAACTGTGGTTAATGAGACTAACTATGGGTTAGTCAAACTAACTAAGGTTAATTAATTTAACTAGGGTTAATGTGATTAACTGAGGTTAGTGTGAGGAACTAACTAGAGGAGGAAAAAGGGAGGTGGGCGGAGGAGGAGGAGGAAAAAGACAGCGGCCGGCGGGGTGGAGGGCCATAGCGGGAGGAGAGGGGAGCAGGAAAAGGATAGTGGCCGGTGGGGTGGAGGGCCACAGCGAGAGGAGAGGGGAGGAGGAAGAGGAAGGGGAGAAGGAAGAGGAGGAAGGGGAAGGGGAGGAGGAGGAAGACAGCGGGAGTCAGGGTGGAGGGCGAGGGAGTCCACAACGGGGGTTGGGGTGGAGGGTAGAGGACAGAGGGAGGAGAGGGAAGAAAACGAAGGCAAGGTGGGACGCGGGGACGACAATGGTAAAGCAAGTATGTTTTTTAAAAAAATATTTTATCTTTTTTTTCTTTTTTTCTCTTTTTCTTTTGCTCTTTTGGTTGTTTGTCTTCTTCTTTTTTTCTTTTTTTTTTGGTTCGTCTATTTTTTCTTTTTATTTTGCTCTCTTGTTTTTTCTTTTTTTCTCTCTCTTTGGTTTTATTCTTCTTCTTTTTTCGATTGTTTTTTCTTTTTTTTTGTTTTATTATTTTTATTTTTTAAAAATTTATTGGTTGTTTTCCTGTGCTGTCTCTTTTTTTTTTAATTTCTTTTTTCTTCTTCTTTGTTTTTTTTTAAATTAGTATTATTATTATTAGGTTTGAATGGTGATTATTAGTTATTGTGGTTTAATTAATTTGTTTTTATATATGTGTTTATTGTGTATATGGGGTTTGTGGTATGTTTGATTTTTTTATTTGTTTGTTTTTTTAAATAAAAAGAAATGGAATAAGGATGTGCAAAAGAACGCACCCCTATCTTGCGCGCATGCGCGGAGCGGGAGTAAAAAATTTGCAATGACAGGATCAAAGTGGGCATGGATGGCGATGCGTGTACCACAAACGCCATGGAGGCGTCCCGAGGCACGTAAAACCAAAAACAGTCGCGTTCACGCGCAACACGAGAAACACAATCACACGGGAAGAAGGAAGAAAAATTAATAAAATACAAACCATTTGTCGGATCGAAAAATCGTAAGAAGAAAAAATATGCTGGGAGACGAGGGGAAAATGATGGAGACATGCGACATGGGTTTTGGGGCAAAATTAGGGTGTTCACATGGAAAAAGCGCAAAAAAAAACCTGAAAACACATACGGGTATTAATATCGGAAAATCCGCGCATCGGAATGAAGTGCAGAAAGAAGGAAAATTATTCAGAACAATGTGTCCAACAACCCTATCATGACAAAACACAGTTTTGATGGAGATAGGATGTATTCACATGGGAAAAACTTAAAAAATGGGCCTGAAAATGGACTCAAAAATTAATACGGGAAGAATCGTGCGCCGGAATAGAGGATAGTAGAAAGGAAAAATGTCCGAAAGAAAGGAATTCATAGGGTTGGCGCATCAAAACTTAGTTTGAAAGGAATTAGGAGGGGTTCACGTGGACAAAAACACGAAAATCACACCCAAAACACTCGAAAAATTTAATAACTAAAAAAAAATCCGACAATCAGAAGAGGGAGGAGGAAAAAGGAAAAAGTGGGGGAAAGGCTGGCAGGACATGGCTGTCAAATTAAAATGGAATTCCAGTGAAAATAGAGCAGGTTCACATGGAAAAATGTAAAAAATAGGCACGAAAAAGAGCCGGATAACCCATAAAAATTCATAACGGATGAACCGTGCATTGGAATGACACGGAGTAAAAAGAAAAACTGTCAGGAGGAATAGGTAGGACAAGGCTAGCACATCATATCAAGGTTCCAAAGCAATAAAGATGCGTTCACATGGAAAACCGGCCAATTTATGAGAATTGCTTCAAAAATTAATAACTTTAGAACCGTCTGTTGGAACAGGGGTTGGTAAAAAGGAAAAATGGGCAGTTCAAAGGGAGGAACACGGCTTTAAGGTTGGATGTGATTATCAGTGAACGTAGGGTGCGTTCGTATGAAAAAGTCACTAAACAAAAAATAAAGGGAAACGACCAATGAACAACCCTGGGGACAGGGTGAAATAGAACGGAAGAGGGGGGAAGGGACCCCATCAGGATAAAATGAAGTCATGGTGTAGATACATGATCATAACAAAGTATATGCATGGGGTTATGCAACATAGATGCGCAGGGACGCATCCCCACACTTAAGACCTCAGTAGGAAGGGTAAACCGAACAATCAAGGACCTAGTACCTCACATCACACCAACTATGAACATCCCCACACTTAAGACATGACCTTCACTAAAAAACAGAAGGTGTAGAGCTAGAAAAACTTGGCCTATATTGTCGAGGAGGAATGTCGACTATCGAGGTTGCATCTTGTGTCATTGTCGGCTGCAGGAGATACCCAGGTGTCTTCACAGCACACGTCCAACGTCCTTCGTGATAGGGACCATGCGACAGCACCCAGGGAGGTAGCTAGTTGAAGGAATCTCAGGAAATTTGGCAATGGCAAGGGATACTACACTCAACTCACGAGCACTCAAATGGAATAAAAGAGCAGTCACTTGCCCCATTACTAACATCACTCGAGGAAATAATGATGAAACCTAGAGCTCACACCTAGTTTAGGAATCCACAAGGGGGTGGTGCAGAGGGAGTATGCCAAGGTGCATAATTGATGGTGCATCAATGCACCCAACCCATTTGGCATAGGTGCAAGGAGGAAGGTCAGGGAGCCTTGCAGTGCAGTGTACAGAATAGAGTGATGTGTCCTGTGCTAATGGCAGAGACCCAGCCCGTGGGTGCATAGGGAAACGGGAACGTACCTGACTCCAAGGGTTGTAACGTCCCTCAATCCTCACCTCTCAATAATTGATTGAAGAAACACCGGTCACACTTAGCCCACCCTCTATCTCACGCTCTGTTGAAAGATATAGAGGGTAGCCCATTCCTGAAACCCATTGATGTAGTCCTCACCGTCACTTGTGCAGAGGTTGTATGCCTTGTGCGCAATTGATGGTGCAATTGTGCATCCCACCAGTGCCGGCATATAGTGCAAGAAGGAAGGCCAGGGAGCCTTATGGTGCAGTGCACAGGAACAGATCGTGCTTTGTGCATTGAGAGGCCCATCCCGTGCATGCAACACTCCGTTCACACATCTCACCTCTCATTTGATTTGAAGGAAAAGACTGGTCACTTACCCCACCCTCTGTCTCACTCTCGGATAGATATAGAGCGCAGCCCATGCTCACATCCCCATCCTATTAGGATGAAAGCTCACATCACTAAAGGGGTTGGTGATGAAGATCATGTCGGCTGTTGTTATCATGAGGATCTTGAAGATGAGGCGTACCCAGGGAGGCAGCCTACAAGTCTCACACTCCAATGATTTGCAAGAAAGGTCGTCTGTTAAGAAGAACAGATGGACTGATATTACAGAGACAACACACCAAGGGAGGTGGCTTCAAATTACTTCCTGAAGAGGTTTTGCTGGTGAGTCAGCTATCTTGAACTGCGGGGTGTTACCACCTTTTTCACAGTCAGCTTCCCAAGGATGTTTCCATAGTCAGCTTCCTAAGGGTGTTTCCACCTTTTCTTGGAACGAGGTCTGTTATGACAAGGAATTTCTTCATTTTCTCCCATAACAGTTTCGTTTGTTTTATTTTATTTTTCTTTTTTTTCTTTTTCTTTTTCTCTTTTAAAAAAAAAGAAAAAAAGAAAGAGAATGGTAGAAATACCATGTGTCAGGACCAACCTCGCCACCGGTGTTGGATCAGATGAGAAGAGAACAAGGTCGGGTTGAGATGTTTCTACGAGGGGGTAGTAGAATGAGACTGCCTTATGAGGAGAATCATAAGGGCTATCAGAAGCACAACAAGAAGGACAGTGCGTCGCCCAAAAGGGAAAGGGTAGGTTGACTATGATTGTCAAGATCCCTAGGGAGGGAAGTACTTTTTCAAGCGATAGCCATTGATGAGGAAAGGATCATCAGAGGCATCAACGGTCTGCACCTGAACAGAGCCGTTAGGATTGACATCAAGTACCTTGTATGGACCCATCCACCTTTGTTGAAGCTTGCCAGGAAACTTGCCAAATCTCGAATCATAGGCCAGGACAAGATCACCTTCTTTGAACTCCTTGTGCTTGATGAAATTGTCATGATAGGCCTTGCGTCGCCCTTGAGTGGTTTCCATGCACTGTAGGGCCATCCGCCATATCTCATCCAAGCATTCCAAGTGCAGGAGGCGGCATTGCAGTGACTCATTATCTCCCAAGCGTTCTTTAACTGCCATTCGCAAAGAGGGCAATTCCAGCTCAATAGGGAAGATGACTTTTATACCATACACTAATTGGAAAGGGGTCTGTCCTGTAGCTGCATTATGGGAGGTTCTATATGCCTAGAGGGCCTCTATAAGTCGATCGTCCTAGTCGCGACGATGTGCGGCACGTCAGAATCGAGCAGAGAATGCGATTGGTGACTTCAACTTGGCCATTGGCCCTGGGGTAATACGAAGTGGACTTATGATGGTGGATCTTATACAGCTCTGTCAGCTCCTCCATGATTTTGTCAAGGAAATGAGTACCTCTGTCACTTACCAGCTCGAGGGGGCTGCCAAAACGGGTGATAATATTCTCGTACATGAACAAGGCTACGCTGTTACCATCATCCCACTTCAGAGCTTTAGCTTCACACCACTTTGTGACATAATCCGTACATACTAGGATGCATCTATTCTACTTCCGTCTGGTAGATGGATCAATGGGACCCATAAAATCAATCCCCCACTTCTCAAACGACTTTAGGAGAAGAATGGGTTGGAGTGGCATGGCACTTGTTTTGGTGGGCTTCCCCATTCGCTGACAAGCATCACATCTCTTGTAGTAATCATATGCATCCTTGTGGAGGGTCGGTCACCAATATCCTGCTAACAGAGCCTTCCTAGCTATCACTTCTCCTGCAAAGTGTCCACCACATGGTTCATCATGGCATGCTTTCAATACTATGCCGATTTCATCCCCCGCAACACATTTTCACAATACTTCATCTTTGCCTCTCTTGTACAATGCACCGCTTAGCAAAGTGTAGGGGGCCGATTCTAACAGAAGCTTCTTCTTCTCATGGCTTGAGATGCCAAGAGGATACTGTTGATTTGCAAGGATATTGGCTATATCTGCATACCATGGAGTAAATGTTTCAACTAGAAACAAGAAAGCATCAGGAAGGTCTGGATCATCCTGTTCCTCTTCTTCTATTTGAGGGATCTGTGATAGATGATCGGCTAGGACATGGGAATGGCCAGGCTTAGTGACTACTTCAAAATTGAACTCCTGGAATAGGAGTAACTATCTCATCAGTCGTCCTTTAACATATGCTTTGTTCATCAAGAAGGACAGGGCTTCATGATCCATGTAGAACTTGAAATGCATTGACAATAGATAGTGTCGAAACTTCTCCAGTGCAAGCACCATTGCTAAGCATTCAAGCTCTGTCACTATGTAGTTTTGTTCCCTATCAGTGACCTTTCGGCTTGCATAATATATTGGTTGATCTAATTTAGAGGGGCCCTTTTGACATAGGACAACACCTAGCCCTTCAACTGATGCATCTGTGTGCACATGGAACTCCTTCATCCAATCAGGAGGTTGCAAGATAGGTGCTTGGATAAGGCATTGTTTTAGCATATTAAAGGCTTCTTCATAGTCATTAGTCCAAAGGAAATCCGCATCTTTCCTTAGGAGCTTGTGCAGAGGGCCTGCCTTGGTTGCAAAATGTGCAATAAATCTTCTGTAGTAGCCCATATAGCCTAGAAATCCTCTCAATTGCTTGAGGTTTGTTGGTGCTATCAAGGTGGCAATCTTTTCAATCTTTGCTGGGTCTATTGCAATCCCTTGTGCAGAGACAATATGGCCCAGAAGAACTCTTGAGGAGACGCCACAAAGACACATTTGTCAAGGTTGAGATAAATCCCATACTCTCGGCATCTGTCAAAACATTGCTCTAGGTGTCCCGAGTGCTCTCAAATCAAACTATAGACACAGAAGTCATCAAGATACACCTCGATGAAATCATGAAGATGATTCTAGAAGGCAGACATCATTACTCGTTGAAAGGTGGCAGGAGCATTATAGAGCCCAAATGGCATCACTCTATAGGTATAGGTCCCCCATTCGGTGGTGAAGATTGTTTTAGATTGGTCCTCTATGATTTGGACTTGGTTATATCCGCTGAATCTATCCAAGAGGGAACACAGCTCATGGCCTGCCACTGTGTCCAATAGTTGGTTTGTAAAAGGGATAGGAAAATGATCCTTCTTCGTCTTTGAATTGAGCTTTCGAAAGTCAACACATATTCAAAGTCTCCCATTATTCTTGGGTACTACCACAATGGGCGAAACCCATTCACTGTTAGCCATAGGATAAATGAACTCTGCTTCAAGAAGTTTCAATAATTTAGCCTTCACCAGAGCAGAATAATTAGGATTCATTTGCCTTTGTCTTTGCCTTATAGATTTGGCATCAGAATCTAGGTCAATATGATGTTGACATACTGTGGGGTCAATCCCCTTTAGGTCTTTATATGACCAAGCAAACATGTCTAAGTTCTCTTTGAGTAGGTCTCACAGGACCACTAGTTCTCCCTCTAGAAGATTGAAACCCACTTTTAGGTGACGTTTAGTACCGTCAGTATCCAGGAATGTTACGTGTCTTTCACCTTCCACTTTGCGGATAAATGTCCCACGAATTGCTTCTGGATAGAGATTTGACTCTTTCAAGAGAGTAGTATCCTCGTCTGGTGTTCCGCTAGAACCAGTGTCCTCCTTCTGAACAAATGACTAGTTTGTCTATTGAGGTTGCTAGAAGGGTATCAGAGCTTTGTTTGCTTCTGTGTGAGTGGTAATTTCTTTTGGACTTAGGGATTCATCTTCAAAGGATGCGTCCAGGAATATCACATAGCACGGACCTTCTAGGGGCCGTGGCTCTGATGGCTCTAGCTTCTGTTGGCATGGGACATCATCATCGACTTTTCTCTGGACAGAACAGTCAGGGTGACAGGAGCCACTGGTGAACTTAATTTTTATGCTTCTAATCCATTGCTTATATAGATTCTACATACTTTGTGGTCCATTGATCAACCCAAATGGAACCATAGTCATTCCATCCAGCACCCTGAGATCTTTGGCCTCTGAGGTCTCTGTAGGGACATTAACAAGATCATCTGTTATCAGAGAAAATTCTTCATCTGCACTTTCATAACCTGCCTTATTTTTTTCCTCATCCTTTTCTTTCTCTTCCTCTGGAGGCTCTATCTCTGCTTCTGTAGAGGCTCTATAGGAGAAGAACAGATCTTCTGCCTCTGTATCTGCTTCTGCTTCGGTCACAGCTTCTGACTCTACTTCTACCTCTGGCTCTGGCTCTGGCTCTGGCTCTGACTCTGTATCTGTTACTATCTCTATGACTGTCTCTATATCCTCTCTCTCCGTTCTACCCCTGCTCTGTATCTGCTCTATATCTGTACTATCTTTGTATCTGTTTTGCCTCTGTTCTGTCTCTGCTCTGTATCTATACTATCTTTGTATCTGTTCTGCCTTTGTTCTGTCTCTATGACTGTCATGTAACAGGGAGAACAGTACATCCATGCTTCTATTTTACTATTAGAGGTGATTTCAGAAGTTAATTCTAGTTGAGGTAGGAGGTATTCTCCCATGGACAAGGATTTTGTTTCCCTTGGCAGTTGGCTTACAGTGCCCACTATTAGGGAATGTGCCTCTGCTTTCTTAGGAAAGATCTGCTTAACAGCCTCTTCATCTCCTGATGTACCATCTATTACCTTGTTGGAGGAGTCAATTATGACTTCAATGGATGTGGATCCATTGTCTTTTTGCGATCCATACAGCTTTAACACCACTTTGTTGGGTCCTCTGCCTAGGGTTAGGGTTCCTTTGAACCAATCCGTCCTGGCTCTTGCTTTAAAAAGTCAAGGTCTTTCCAATAACAGAGGGTATGAAGTCCCATAAGAATTTGGTTTGACCACCACATATGTCAGCCAATAATCTTTTATTGCAAGGGTTGTTTTTACGTATGGGAGGATTTCGGTTTAATTCTGCTTTGGTCTGCCAATCTGATAAGCCACTGTGTAGGTTGAATTCCTTGCAACCCTAAGTCCTTCATTGTCACATCCGTCATTATGTTTATGAACCTCCATCAATCAATGTATCTGAAATAAAGCATCCTTCTATCCACACACTAATCTCTGGGATTCCAGGATCTAGGAAGGCATTAGCCACATCTACTTCCTTTACAGGCTCTGGGGCCTTATTGGTCTTGGTCGTTGTTGAAGGAGCAATCCTTAGTCCACGTCTTCTTGTCAAGATACTTTTGAATTTGTTTCGGCAGTTGGGAGACAGCATCAGTAACTGTCAGAATATTAAGTTTGGTTTAAAAGTATCTAGGTCTTTGACCAAGTCATAATCTTTGATAGGATCCACAAGCTAGCCTGCTGGGGAATGGGGCTACACCCATTTTCATCTTTTCTTTTTCTTCTAATAATTGCAGCATCGACACTTCCTTTGTTTCTGAAAGTGCTTCTGTATCATCTATCTCCTGGGCCTCTGGTCCTGTTTCTGGGACTGTCTGTGTAACTCTCTGTAGCACTACAGTGCTCTATACTGCACTGTTCTGTCGAGTACTGCTCTGTCCCTCTATTGGCAGGTTGAACTTCACAGTCTTGGCAGGAGAGTTATTTTCGTTTTGAACAGTTGGTTCCTTGTTATTGGTGCGCGTGACAACAGCAACTTCCAACTCTACTAAATTGGAGGCAGGCTCTTGTACCTTTTGTTGGCTATCAGTGCCATTGGCCTTTACAGGGGCTGGGCTTAGACAGTCCTTTGCAGTGTTGCCTTTGCCTTTGCATCGACTGCATAAGGGCTTGTAATCCATAGATCGTCTAGGGTTTGGACAATTTGGGGAGATATGTCTCTTTTCTTCACACCTATAACATTCCACCTCTAATCTCTGACCACCACCAGACTGTCGTCCTCTATATCTTTGAGAGGGAAACCTCCTTGGACCAAAATTAGGACCAAACTCCCTAGGCTTTAGTCCAATATCTTCTATTGTCATTTTAGATTCCAGCAAGTTGAATCTTGCATTTTCATCCTTCTGTCTTTGTTCATGCATCTCTTTTAGAGAGAAAATATCCTCTGTATGGTTCTTCCGCAAACAGTAGGAACAGAAGGCTCCAGGAATGGTTCGTTTTCGGGTACATTCAGTGGCTAAATGTCACACTTGATGACGCTTTCCACACCATGTATTAGAGCGCATCACATCTCTTCCAGCTCCCACATGAGTGGATATATTGGCGGTATTCACCTTCAGCGTCTGTAGCTGCTTTGTAATCACATCCAAAAGCTCTTTCTTGATACTTGCAACTGAGTTGGATAAGTAGTCCTTCAGATTTTCACCTCCTGAAGTGCTTGTAGTAGGGTTTTGGGAAGCTTCTGTAACTACTGCATACACTGGTTGGGAAGGTCCTCTGTTCTGGCTCTGATTCAGAGCTCCTATTGAGACTTGGGGTTGTTGATTTCCAATTGGCAAGGTTCCACTGTTGCTGAGTCGCCATTGGAGGAACTATTTGAGGCCACTGTTGTTGTGGTTGAACCATCATTTGAGGCACTGTCGTCTGTGGTGACCACAATGGGTTAGGTGTATTATACTGCGGCACTGTTTGCATCTGGGGGTAGGGGTAGGGAACTATCCCTGGGACTGCATTTGGTGGGTATACCATTCCTGGCATGGGAGGAGGTAAAACTCCTCTTCCTGGAGTCATTGACAGCCTTGCTTCAACTTCGTCATACAATCTTGCACCTTCCACTGTAGCTTGCAGATTGACTGGTCTTCTCAATTCCATGAACTTGCCAACTTCTGGTTGTAGGTCTCTGAGAAACACTCCTTTCTGAATGCCTTCGTCTAGATGATGGTTAGTCCATCTCTTTAGGATGGATTCCATTCGCGAGACATAAGCTTCTACTCTTTCTCCAGAGGACTGACTTAGGTTCATGAACTCCTCTCGCATCCGCTCTTCGAAACCTTCATGCCTGAATTTAGTGAGGAAGGCCTCCCATGTGCCAAAAGTTCCTGCTGCTTGTCTTTCATACCACTGAAACGCCGCGCCCTTGAAAGTGGCGGGGAATATTTCTAACCAATGCTCAGGGGCTCTGGCATTGTTAGCCACACATGCTACCATAAATTTTGTTACATGAAGATTAGGGTCTTCATTGTACTCTCCCTTAAAAAATTGCAATGGGACTATATTTGCTGGCGTGTCATCAATATTTCTAGGACGAATCTGACTAGGAAGGGGACCTTGAGTCACCATGGGGACTTCTATAAAGAGTGCTTTTAGGGCATCAAAGGAGGCTTCTGCTGCAAGCTCGTTCTCAGCTTTGATTTTTGCCTTCTCTCTTCTCACGTACCTCTAGACTCATTCTAATGCTTGCCTCTTGATTGCGTCATTCATCAGGGGGTTGGCTCCAACCAGTTCGTCTGTACTCAACAGGATAGTATCAGAGAGGCCTTCAGTCTCTGATGGATTCTCTGGCCAACATCTCTTCTACTTTCTTCTTTTCAACATCTCTGAATTCGGCTTTCAAACCACTACAGAGGGGAAGATATTTTGTTCTGAAAGTATCAAAACTCATTCTTCTTAGGATCTTGTTGTATCATTATAATAATGCCAACTTCTAAGAGTTTCAACAGTGTATGTTGTGAAAAACACTCTGTCTACCAACTTCCAGTGGGTTGCTAATTGGACAAATAGAAGATTGTCAGTGCACCAAGCATCCCACGTATCTTGCTATTGAGCATCCATGAACAAATTCCAACTCTTTTCCTTCTTGTTTTCATGAACCTCCACAGACCACGACTCCTGAAGCTTCTTCAGGATCTCCCACTTGATGATGTCTGGAAACTTGTCAATGAATGCCAAATCTTCCATGGATGGTCATTCTCTCTGTTTCTGCTCTTTAGTTTGTTCCCAAACAATTTTCCACCAAGATGCAAGTTTCTGCTGCTTCAACAAGAAGAGGAAACAATTCACCACATAGAGCATGCATCATGATGGTGATATGTTTCTGCCATTGTGGGATGAACTTCTTGTGGAAAGTGGCTTTGATAATGACAATCTCCAACTCTTCAGTGGAAGAAGGAACTTTGCAAACTTCCATTGAATTCTCCTCTTCTTGGCAATGCCATTTCCTTCATTTTCAGCCTCTTCTGATGCTTGTTGATGGCAAGTTTCCCCGGCTGCACACCAAAAACATGAAGCCCCAAGAGGAACACCAAGGAAAGGGGATTCAACTACAAGAAAATCTATCTTGTAACATCAAAAAGCTTTTATTTCATTCTTTTGATTGACCAAAACAAAGAAAACAACAAATCTTCATGCAACATCATAGTAGATTTCTCCCACGAATTTGATAGAATCAATCATAATCCTCAACATCTTCATAAAATCCACCAATATAACAAATAACATAGAAGAATACACCATATTTGAATGGAAATCAATCACATAGTATTCATCTTCAATGTCTTCATACTTCTCTCTTTCAATCTCTCATATATAGTTACACTGTTTTGATAGAACTTTCTATCTCTGGCTCTCTCTCTCTCTATATCAATAGTACATCATATCCTCACTACAATACTCTCATAATAACTCTCAATAATCCTTCTTAGGTTGTGGATGCACCTCCCAAGAGGTATGTCTGATATGAAGAGTCACCAGAGCCACTACAGTGTCACCAAAAAACATGGAGCCCCAAGAGGAACACCAAGGAAAAGGGGATTCTACTGCAAGAAAATCTATCTTGTAACATCAACAAGCTTTTATTTCATTCTTTTGATGACCAAAACGAAGAAAACAGCAAATCTTCACGCAGCATCATAGTAGATTTCTCCCAGGATTTGATAGAATCAATCATAATCTTCAACATCTTTATAAAATCCACCAATATAACAAAGAACATAGAAGAATACACCATCTTTGAATGGAAATCAATCACATAGCATTCATCTTCAATGTCTTCATAGTTCTCTCTCTCAATCTCTCATCTCTAGCTCTCTCTCTCTCTCTATATCAATAGTACATCATATCCTCACTACAATACTCTCATAATAACTCTCAATAATCCTTCTTAGGTTGTGGATGCACCTCCCAAGAGGTATTTTTGATATGAAGAGTCACTAGAGCCACTACAATGTCTCTTCACAGCTCACTACTATCACTGTCACTCAGTCTTCTCTTTAGTCTTCAGCAGTTGTTTTTTCCACTTGTTTTAGCTCTTTTGAACTTAGATTCATCCTTTCCAAAAGTTAGAAAACTTTCCCAAAGTCACACACATATTCTTCAGAACACTTACAGAAGGTCTACAGAACAGGACAATACAGTACCAGAGCAGCTACAGTACAGTTACAGAGTAGAGACAGAGGCTCTACATAAGATTTACAGAGCAGCTACAATATAGTTACAGAGCAGAGACAAAGCAGAGATAGAGGCTCTACAGAAGGTTTACAGAAGGTCATCAGAACCTCATAACTCATACTCAAACCATTCCATACTATCAAAAACTATTCAATAGGCTTCCAAAATATCTCAATCTTCATCAATCATCAATCCATGCTTCATACAGAAGAAAATCAGAACAAAATAGAAGCTATATAGAACCAATCAGAACCTATCAGAACATCATAGAGCTTCATATCTCCATCGAGAATCATCATGAACTTCCAAAACATAATCAATATCATCCAAAACACTCTCAAATACTTCCATTAACAACCATACGTCACTCTAAATCCATCAAAAATCAATCATTCAGACCTCAAAAACAACAAAAATCAGTCAAAAATTCAATCTTTTTCCACTCTCAACAAGATGGAAGACAGAATGTTTTCTTGCTAATTTTTCTTTATTCTTCCTTTCATAATAGAATCTACACAAATTATAGATAGGCTACAATATAAAGGAAAGTGGCCTACTAAGTCGAACAATATATAACTGACTATACTAGCTGACTAGCACTATAACTATGCTAGTTGTAGGTAAGTATAACAAACCAAATATAATACGTGATAAGTCAATGTCTATGTGAGGATTATAATGACCACCAACATGCTAAGTATAGATACACAAACCCCCTAACTTGGTGGCCCATCATCAATGTCTACACACATTGAGCTTGCCATCTCAATATCACTTACCCTAAAGGCTCCCCTCAAGAATCTACACATTCCTTTCAGTGTATGAATGACTCTCTCTTGAGCACAGATTGAACAACTTTAGCTAAGATGTGAAAGAAGGAGTAGTTGAGAATGCTAGTTCATGGACTAAAAACTATAGGACCACCCTTTTGATTACAATGTGATAGAAGGATCATATTATATGAGCCTCTTCTATTTTACTCACAAGTTCATAGAAGTAGCAATCAATTTTAATTCATGAGAACTATAGGATTCCCCATAGTACATTGCACATTGCACTAGCACACTAGCACAATCCACACTTGCACTCTAAGTGGGCACACCCACCCTAGTGCACTTCACATTGAAACAATGGATTCTAGCTAATCCTAGTGAATGTGTGATGTGCTTCACTCTCTTCCTTCACAACCCAATGCCCACCTTGTTTCTAAGGGAGGTTTTGAGGGGAGTAGGGGAAGATAGTGAGGCATCGTACATGTACTTACCTCACCAATGGCACATACTTATGCACTTGTATATACTTAATTGTACTCAATGTGTGCACTTGAGTACACATGCACTAGCACACATACGTGTACTTGTATACACTAGTATGTGCTATTACCTTGAAATTGCATCAAACCTATCCCTTGGCATAAGTCACATAACCCCTGCACACTATACTATATACTAGTTTCACCCTACTACACTAGGCTTAGTGCATTGCAAAGTGCACTTGCACTTGCACTTACACTCGCACTTACACACAAATTTCTAACTCTAGTGCACTACTTTGCACTAGACTTTACCTATGCGCTAGTGCACTACCTTAGTATACTGAACTTCTACACTATCCCAAGCCTAAATACAACTTTGCACACCATTTTCACTTAACTTATACACCTTGTGCACTCACCGCCAACTCAAATTAGCTCAAAATCCCAAGTGCACAAATAATGCACAATACCATGCCACTCCCACATACACTTGCAAGAGTCTCTATTGTTCCAAAACCAACCACACCTAGCTTGTTTGCAAGGGACGCATGGAGGAAAGGAGGGAAGAAGGTGACATCTTATAGTACACTAGTATATTTGGGACATTGGATGGACTTCCATTGTTTCAAAAGTTGTAACTAACTTTAGTGACAATCTCTCACCTTGATATCCACTCTAGCTAACCATGCATCCTTTTCTCCAAACTAAGAAAGTAAGAACACAACACTAGCTTTGAGGTATAGTGAACTCACCAACTTACCTTCCTAGGTTGTAGTCCAAAAGCTTGAAGCCTCAAAGATGGTTCCACAACCCAAGAAACATGATCCGATGCCATTGCTCCTTTACATCAACCATCAAGCACATCAACGATTCGAGAAGCTAGTAGAGAATAAGAGAAAAGCAAGAGGATAATGAAAAGCTTAACCTTACATCATTCCCTTAACATGCCTCTCACACACTCTCTCATTCTCTCAACAATGGAGGCATTATGATAGAATAAAAGAAGAGCATAGAAAGCTCCAATAGTTACATTGATATATCTTTGCAACATGGATGCACCAAAAGGGTAAATACAACTAGGACCTTCCACCCTTATATAAACACAAATTAGGGTTAGGGTTAGGTCACCTCTCTAGGGTGGCTCCCATTTGCATTTTAGGGTTTGTGACCCATTGTGAAGTAGGGTTTGTGTCCCTTTTGTGTTTAGGGTTCCACAATTGTCACTTATAGTTGGCATCCTCTCTTGGGCATTCTACCCACGTTGTGGGTCCTAGATTGGTCAATCCTCATTGTGTGCTCCTAGCCTACACTAAAACAATGAAAAATACATGTACATACCACATGCAATAGTTTTGAGAGCAACAAATACAATGTAGGTGATAAATACAATTTTCATGGGTATTGTGAGCTCAACTTTCACAAGTAATACAATTGTGATAATCTTATGTCCATAAAGTACACAAATGCTACAAGTACCCAAAATTATCACTAAAGTATTGCAAAATATGATCCACCATCAAATAAATATGCCACTTTCACTTTGAATTTTCTTTGACCTTCTTTAATTGTAGCCTTCATAAAATATTGTTAACATTATCCCCCTCCAAGTGAGTGCTAGTCCCATGGTAGTCATATCAAAGGGAGATGTGAAATGTTGGAAAAAGTCAATGAAGTAGTAGTCCTAATGGAGTAGTGAAATAAATGTTTCTAATGAAAAACCTTGGTTATTGAAGAAGAGAATATTGTTCTTGCTACGAGTATAGATGATATTGTTGAAACATTAATAGATGGAAATCATGACAATATTATTGGTGACAAAACCATGTGAAGGTAGTGTTGCTAAAGATACAAGTGATTGATGGTCCTTCTAATGTATATAATGTAACTTTTCATTAGAAAATGAATGGAGGTTCTAGAGGATGGGAGATTGGATGTTGAAGTAGAAGTGATGGCTCATTATTCCCATGAATATTTATACCTGTAAAGTAAAATCTCATGTGAAATCACTTCCTAAGGGAGAGTGCTACTCTTTGGTTTGTGCACAATACGTAAAATATTGTTGGTCTTCAAGATGGGTCAAACTCCAAGAAAACTTGAAATGTTGTCCCACACTTGAGGGCCCAAAACTGTGAATGGGTCACAGTGTAAATATTATGTGAGTGCACATGCTTACATAGTCTAATACTTAGTTAGAAGACGTCTCCAAATGTTCTTCTATGGATGATGTGGCTCATGAGGAAAGGGAGCTTGAAATGATGATGTTGCAAAGGGAAAAGGCAAGTGTTAAAGAAGATGAGGAAAATACCAATATGGGATAGATAGGATCTGAAGTCCAATCTAGTAAGCTCTTAAAGACCATGGGGCTCTATTGAATCAACCACACATGGTAGCTAATGAAATTGTGATTTGATTGCATGAAGCACCTTTTTTTACTAGCTTTGGAGTCGATTTGCTTGCACTATGATGAATGAAGTGGAAAGGAAAAAAGAACAAGTGACTCGAAGAGACAAGTCTAACCCAGGCACAAGATGAGACTCCCTAGGCATGTCATAACCTTGATGTAACTTGGGTAAATATGCGAGAAAATGAGAAAAAGAGTAGGGGG
Organism: Lygodium microphyllum; assembly: GCF_053477565.2. Classification (NCBI taxonomy): domain Eukaryota; kingdom Viridiplantae; phylum Streptophyta; class Polypodiopsida; order Schizaeales; family Lygodiaceae; genus Lygodium; species Lygodium microphyllum. The sequence goes on along the minus strand of NC_141159.1, from coordinate 56,609,796 downwards.
TTAGAGACAGAGCTAGTCAACCAGGGTCATCATCTGCATCCAACTTGAGGACCCCTAGGTGTGATATAGTGCATGTATGTGTATATCTCTTTTTTGTTGTCTTTTATCTTCCTTTTTTTTGTTTATTGTTTTCCTTCTCTCTTTTTTTGTTCCTATTTCTTTGCTCTCTTTTTAATTTCTTTCTTCTTTTCTAGCATATGAATAGTCTTATACAAATCAATAGACAATAGTAAAGATGAGAGACTAAGCCTACATATTGGAAGCACCTTGTCATGTTGTTGATGAAGCTATTATTGAAGAAGAACCTATCCTTTTTAATGAAAAATTGAATCTCTCTTGATGAAGCAATTTGCAACTCCTCCTACAAAAATACATGATCACTAGATGTCAAAGTCAAGACATGTTTTGGTTGAAGAAACTTGGTCCTTGTTGATGATGGGCCTCTGAGGACATGATCTCTTATTTGAAGCTCCAGAAGATGCTTGTTTTCTTTATGTGTCTACAACTTTAGGCTAGCAGAAGAGCTTCAGTGGATATTGCCATCTTGTCTTGAGTGGGGTATTGCTACGCTTTGTTATCTATGGGCACTTGTTATAATCATGCATTCACTTGGTGAAACTTTGAGAGAACCATGCAATGGATTCAAAGTCAAAAGATAAAAAGGATTACAAATGACTTTTTTGCATTTCACCATCATACCTTGAGCAAAAATTGTGATTTCATACCTTTGAACTAGCCCTCACATGAGATGTAGTGTTGTACCAAATTTTGAAGGGCTTTGGGTCTTGACAATATAATAAAAGAAAAATATATACAATAAAACTAAGGTTGGTTATATACAAGATTTAGTATTTGTAGTTTTTGGGATCCACCAATCATAGAAATTTTTATTCTACTGCAAAGCGACTGTGTATATGTCATTTCTCTTTAGTCAAAATCTAATCAATCAATGGGTGATATTTCAATTCCCATAGCAAGTCCATACGATGATAGAGTATAGCAAAGTGGTCTCATAGTAAATTGGGTTAGATTGAAGTGCACTATTTTTACATTGCTGCTCAACTATTGTTATGAGATGACTACCATCACAAGCAAGTTCGAGGTGATGAGAAAACCACTTCTACAAGAATGGACTCCAAGAATTGCAATTTTGTTGAAGCTCATCAAGTATTGACTATTCATTGATTTTGTTCATGAAAACATAAGAGGGAATAAGTTAGCATGAGTGCAATTGCTTTTTTGGGAGGGTTTTAGCATATTCAACTTGAATCAAGAGGCTTCCGTGAAAGAATGCCCACTCTTTTTCCAAGTGGGATGCCATTTGGAAGCAAATTGTATTGCCTCATGATTAGAAAAGCCTATTAATGGTTATGAACAACTTTGGAATAGGTGGTGAATATAACATGAAATTGTAGTGGCCATTTTATTTTAGAGGACTTGAATTTCTTTGCTAAACAAGTAGCATGGCACTTAATGGATGATATACCAGCAAAGGTTGGAAGCCAAAAGGAGGGTCAAGTTTAGTAGGGATAATCTTGAGGTGAGTCTAAGAGATCTCCTCTAAAGGGTTTAGGGATTCATCTAGCTCAATGGGGTCTAACTACTGGGTTGGATTAGTAGAGATATCAATAGCTTTAGGCTCAAGATCCGAAGTCTCAAGCATACTACTTTTAGCCATTGTATTAGAGTTAATTGAAGGTCTATATACATCACTTTGCTACTCATCATGTGAGGAATATTCATTTTTCATGGTGTTAGAAGCAAATAAAAGATGAGATTTTTTGTCACTCAATCTTGGGGTAAACTATTCATAGAAGTTGGGATTGTATTGTAATGAAGCATGGCCATTAAGAAGTTGTGGGTCATGTGTGATTAAAAAAAATATATCTAATGGCATCAATCATCATGTTGCTTTGTCCCAATTGACTTGCAATGTGTAGTTCTTCCTCTGAAAGGAGTTTTTCATGTAAGGAATCTATTTCAATAATCTTAGAAATATTGACACCACAAAAAATTACAAGCACTCTCAAAGATGCAAGGGCTACATGTGTCGGATCATGTAGGGAAGTGTAGAGTGCCTTTCTTTGCTGAGTCATAGTCATGAGATGACTGCCATACCTTGCAGTAGTTAAAGCTTGATTAAAGTACCATTTCCTTTCAAAATCACTTCGATATTCTACTTTCTTAGCTAATGCTACATCTTCCCTACTTGCTTCACACACTCCCCAAAATAGAACAGAGGAAGTCGAGAGTACATTTCTATGCTAAGTCACAGTCATGAGATGACTGCCATACCTTGCAATTAAACCTAAACTAGAGTACCATTTTCTTTCAAACTCACTTTGATCTTTTACTTTATTGGCTAATGATACAACGTCTTCCCTACTTGCTTGACACACTACCTAGGGTAGAACAGAGGAAGTGTAGAATACCTTTCTTTGCTGTGTCATAATCATGAGATGAGTGCCATACCTTGCAGTTAAACCTCGACTAGAGTACCATTTCCTTTCAAACTCACTTTGATATTCTACTTTCTTGTCTAATTCTACAACATCTTATCTACTTGCTTGACACACTATCCAAGGTAGGACAAAGGAATCAAGCAATGTTCACTTGCTCTACCTTGGTCATTTCTTCATGACTTCTCCCATGATTGCTAGATAACACAACAAACCATGTCAAAGGCCTTTCTAAGAGCTTCTCATTATTAGCAGTCTGAATTCCAATGTTGGCATGACTACGTGTACAAGTGAGTAAATTCAATTGTGTTTGATTTAGTTCCCTGGAACTCTAACCTTGGATTGATCATTTTGTTGCCCCATATTTTCTAAAGTCTCCATGTGAGAGATCTCTTAACTAGCTTTAAATGTAGTGGAACTTCTGATCGAGAAGATTAAGACTTGTGAATCATTGGATTCATTGTGCTCTTTGGGCTAGACTTTTTATTCTATTGTGAGGCTAAACTTTGTACTCTATTGTGAGGCTAAAGCACTAGAGACTTGTTTTGCAACTAAAGTGATAGTCTAAGTTGCAATCAAAGGTTTTGACTATACGGATTCCACATGAGAATTGGAAATAATAATTTTGATGTAGTGGATTGGTCAATCTTGTTAGTCAAAGTACTAGAATCCTTAGACTATTGAGAAGTAGTATTGGTCTTGAAATTTCTAGACATATTTTTGATAATGCTCATAGAGGGAGGTTGTCAATCCTTTGATATTTGCTTGACTATCCCTTGTGGATCCATTTTTGGGATTGAGAAACTATACTAGGCTATTGCTGTTGGATTTTCAATTTGAGATTGGGTGACAAAGATTCTTTGCTTTTGGGGGTCTCTGGTTGTTTTGAAGCACCAACAACAACCAAAGGTTGTTGCTTGTCAATGCTTAAGGGCTATATTTTCTCCTTCTTTGGAGTGGTTGTTTCAACATGAGAAACATCACTAAGAAGTGGCTTATTTCTTTTTTGTTCTTGACTCGATGACTTCTCAAACACTACTACTTCCTCATATGAATTAACAACTACCTCAAGTGGTTGCTCTTCCAAAATTGTGGATGTTGTTGTCACAAGAACTAGCTTTTCCTCAATCACTAACTTGTTTGTTTTTGGCTCCTCAAGTATCTTGGTTCTTGACCTATATCTATGTTTAGGTCTCTTTCTCTTTCACTTGAGTTTTGATTGAACTTGGGCTATGTTAGTGTGATGACCATGCAAGTGGTTTCAGCAACCAAATTTAATGATTTCTTGCATAAAACCCTTGAGCACATAACAATACTTTGGGAACCCATCATAGCACTCTGGTAACTCTCCATCAATGTGTGTGAGGATATACCCTAGATCTCCTCTTCCTTGTAAATGAAGTACTCTTTCTAACACCTTGAGAAGTTGTAGTGTTTGTAGTAGCTTTGGTCTTCCCATGGATTCTAGGAGCTCACAATCTAGTTTGCTATCAGGCATGTCAATGGTGTATAAGGCTCTTAATAGCCAAATTACAAACTCTTTGATTATTCTTACTAAGTCAAGGTCTTATGCAACCTTATGTGTGTTTTTACTATCTTGAATCTCTAGAATTTTCAACTCTTCTTGGATCTCTCAATTTGGTTTCTTGGAGTTATTATCCTTCAAATTTGCCTTTCTTTGGTCAAATCTTCCTTGTGATCATGCCCTAAGTGCAATATTGAAATTATGGGCTTAATGGGTGGCTTTTCCTTTCAATCACTTCAATCTTGGTGCATTTTGAGACTTGAAATTATTCAAATTTTCTTCAAGACTCTTGACAACTTAGTCAATAGTCACTTACTCATCTCGCATGTACAATGGTTGGAAATGAGCATGGCAGCTTGGTTGGATGATTTTCCCTCCTCAACTTGTGTGTGTTCTATATCTAGATGTGGAAATGATTGCTCTCGTTGTGCACTATGATCCTAAATGTCCCTAGGTGATGTTAGCCTAATGTGTATTGTCTAAGTGCTAGGTGTGCCAGGTCCTTATGATGAGACAAAGTTTTCCTAGGCCAATTGACATTGATTTGTATAAACTTCATAGAGAATTCCCGAGGCACTAAAATGCTTCATCCAAAAAATTGACTCCAAAACATAGTCTTCAAGATGCTTGAGACAATTTGAATATATAAGAGTTAGATGTGCAAAATCATGCATAGATGCAAGAAATTTTTGTGTATCATGATGCCATGTGCTTTTGATATCCTTTTTTACGACATTATATCTTCTTTATTGATATAGAGTGCATTACAAGTGATCGTGAATTTATAATTGTATGTGACTGTCTTAGTCTTAGTAATGATCTCTATCAAATGCTACATGTACACTGGATTTTAATGCTTGGTTAGGGTGGGTGGTTGGTAGTATTGGGGTGGGGTTTTTGAATTAGCTTCTTTTATTGCAGTATCAAGATTTCTTCGAGGCTTGTGACTACCAAAAATTGCATCTATCGAACCATATTACCAAGCCACAACACTATCATCAATGCTTCTTTGTCTTATATTATTGCATTGTGTCTACTAGGATTGTTCCATACTATTGCTTGCACAACATCCTGTGATTAGTTGTTGGATGTCTAAGGAGAATTTGTTCAAATCAAGATCCAAGATATCAAGTTTTGAGCTTTATTCTAACATGATTTTGGGCTCTTCTTGGTTAACTAGTTCCTCAATGAAACTAATGACCTCTAATAGGGGAATGGAGGTTCCAATTTGGTCCTTCCAAGAAGACACGCCTTCGCTCTATGATTGGGATAGATGTTATGGTTTTGCATCACTTTTAATTTTGAGGTTTGGTGGCCTTAGAACCCCCTTGTAGGCTAGACAGGCAGCACAATAGGCTCTTGATTCCCCGATGCATGTTCTTAGTGGTTCTTTTTTTTCTATGATCTGGCCTTGTTTCTATGTTATTGATCAATAACTACTTCATGTATGAGCTAGTTAGCCTAGATCCTCTTGGGTCTTCTAGGTCACAAAGTCTAGTCCTAGGTTAATGTCAACTATTCGTCATTGTCACTTACCCCTATTTATGTATTCTTGTAGTCTCTCTTGGAGCTTCTTGCAAAGTAAGATTCATGATTATATAAGTCATGAGATGTTGTGCAAGATTGTGTAGGACTAGAAATATCTTACTCTGGAAGACTCTTAGTGCATTCACATCATGTAGGGTCAATAAGTCCTTATACAGGTCGATGATGTATTTGTCAATAGTCTACTTGTTGCTAATTGGGTTACTCCTCCCCCTCAAGTTAAGAGGAAAGTAGTGGTGGAATGTGAGGTAGAAGCTATGGAGTGCAAGAGGGTTGAGAGAGAGAAGAACACAAGAGAGTTATGTGGGTACAAAATGAAGGGTACCCTTATTCTTTGTTATATTTTCTTATATATGACTATACAATGTGTACACATACAAGGGCTTCCCACCCTCAGCTATTGGACATTGACCTATACCCCAAAAACATCACACTTAAATTCCAATGTGCCTTGATGGGAGTATAAGAGAAAAGTGAATATACTATCCAATGCCCATTAGCACTTTAGAGTATGCAAAGTGCTCAAAAGGTAAACTGTTCATGAAGATTTGTAGGCCTATCATTTGTATGGATCTTGTAATGTGCCCACATGTTCCCTTTCCGGACACGTCTTAGCAGTCCATTAGGAAGAGAGTCTAGAAGGCTCCATCCGCACTCCCATGGAATGTTACGAGGTTTGCAATCTAGGACTTCTCGAGTCTACCACGTAACGGAAGTATTCCGGCCGTTCCCACTTAGGACCAACCTGAATCAGGGTTTCGCCTAATGGTCACTTTCCTAAATGGCAGCTAGCGTCGAACCCCAGGTGAACTACTTTACGTAGAAACGTCACGGTCGAAGCGGATTCATGCTGCACTTGGTTCAAGGAGAATGGGAAACGAGAGGGATATAAGTCTCAACCTCTCTGCCCATAAGGCATAGTCCCATTCTGTTCCTCTAAAACATCATAAATCGGGATTCTAGTAACCTAAACTCTAAGTCAGTGCCCTTGCTATTCATTTCCGTTGAGAAGATCACCTTGCTGTCCATTTTGATAGAGAAAAGTTCTCGGCCGACCGGGACCACCCATCCGTAGGATGGACCCATGGCCACATCCATCACACTTTCCTCAAGGTTGCTTTAGTTGTCTAATTACCTACCACATTTAGTTGGACACATATCAAGCAGCTTCCTTAATTAGCCAGTTAGACACTGGTTCCTTCACGTAATCTTAGCACTTGACATAGAAAAAAAAATCTCAAACAAGTTCCTTTTCAACAGTTTATCTTATTTATCTTTGGAATACATCCATAAAGTCCAGCCCGTAGGCTAATTCATAATCCGCCCGAAGGCAATCCATAATCTGCCCGAAGGCTATCCAACAATCCACAAGGATTACTAATCCAAGATTCTGCCCATAGACTAGTATGTGGGCCTCAAGATCCAATCCCGAGTCACGTTGACCTCTTGTGCAGGGCCCGAAAGGCAAGGGATTTACGGCCAGAGCCCCCCCTGGCACCCAAGCGTCCTCCTGCTCCAAGTAGTGCTCAACAAAGAGACCTCACATGGTGGGTTTGGTCCACGTTCCCGGTGCGGCTAACAACCCCCTTGGTTAGGGTCAGGTAGATAGTCGGGGTTAACTAAAGCTGCCTCTCCCTTCAAGCCTTCAACTTGAAGCATTAAATATCTTTCCATCCTTTAGTTGCTTCAGTAAACAATGCAAACAGTGCTCCTAAACTGTTACAAGCACAATCAATTCCAGTGGTCGTTTATTTGGCACACTACTAAGGAGTGAATCCTTCTCTCTGAATGCATCCAGCATTCGATCCGGGATCAATTGCGACTTGGCAAGATCCCCCCAAGGGTTTGTTTGTTTCACCCTTTTGTCCTTCGGTTAGGGCCATACCCTGTTAACCCAACTTAACCAATACCTTAGGTTTCATACATTAACAATAAATCCTGGCGACCATGTCGCTCCAAATTGTTGACTGATCCTTTGCTTCCAAGAAAATACCTAATTTCCCTTAAATTGGCAAATTTTCCCCAAGAAAGGTGATGTAACAGGATGACTACTCATTCTCGTGCAAGTTAAACTTGTGTAAGAACCTGCCAACCTCGTTCCAAGGACTGGCAAAACTCTCTTGTGATCAAACCACAAGACCATGCGAAGTTGCAATTTGTTGCACAAGTGTCGCATCTATTCCAAGGGATCATTTCACCCATTGAACGGTGTTTTTTGGTCAAGGAATTATTATTAGACAAGAGGCAGGGTTTAGGGTGTCTTCTTACCCAATCCAATCCTAATGGCACTAGGCCGACAACGGTCCTAGGGATTCCAACTCAATCCCAGTTTTAGCATTAGAACGAATGATCCTTAGGGTAGAAACCCTAGATCGTTATTCGCGTGATCGTCCAATTGACCCTACGTTCCGTGAATGTGGGTAGGACCTTTGGTTTAAGGGTTAGGACTTGGCAACAAGTGCAAAACTAGGCCGAGTCCTTAACGTGCTAAACCCTAGTTAGCACTTGGGGTATTTATCGTATTGATTGAACCATGCCTATGTGAATCCCTTGCGGGTTAGGTGATTTAGATAATTCGATCTACTTGTCTTGCGACAAGGACGAACCATTCCTAGAGATGTTAACTTGATCTAAAGGAGAAAGCTAGTTATAACATGTCACAATTCACGTAAACACGCAATTCATTGCTTCTACGTATCACTAAATTTGCAATAACCCTAACTTTTCTTGTTAAAATCAAATCGCACGATAAATTTCAGAATAACTTCCATTGAACCTACTAGGTCTTACATTCAAGGATTATGCCCACAATTGTTTTTCTAAGCTTTTAAGATTTCATGCTTGAATGAACCATGCAGCCTTTCCCTAAATACAACTCTTGATAAATGAAATTTTGCATACGACTAATGTGCAACATGCAATCCTTTCCTAACTACAATGTAGTTAAATGAAATTCAAGCCAATTAAAGCTAGAGTTAATCTATTCCATGCAAGATCATAGAATCATTTCCATGCTCTTCTACTTCCTATGGGTGTTAATGACTTTCCTTAATGAATCACTACAATGAAGATTTGTCTAAAAATGTGACATGTGCTTAAAAGGTGCACTTAATAATTTCAACCCTATAATGATAGGCAATAGGTGTTCTAGGCTCGTCACTTTGAAATGCATGACAGGGCAACAAACTATTAAGGACGTTAAATGGATAGACAATTTCTTTATATGGAAAATACCAATGACCCAATTTCATGTCATGAGCTAATTCTAATAATTGTTCAAATAGTCAATTTATTTCCAGTTGCATTTAGCTAGGTGGATTTGACATGCATAGGTGCTTCCTAGTTCATGAAGTTATCGTGATTAATGCAATATTTTTGCGTGAAATAAAAAATAGTAAAAATATGGGCTTGTGGGTTCGGGGAAATATCCATGTGAATATTAGGAGAAGATCCTCCTGCTAGCGCGACTTGTGACTTCTTGGGGGCCATCGTAGGCGTAATTACGGACTTCCGGTTTGCCTTTACCCTTACGCAGTCAGTGAACTCCTCAGCCTTCGTAAGCAGCCTCAAGATCTTGCCCTTCTCCCTCGTATGCAGGAGATACCTTCACCGAAGTTCGGATGAGAACTTGCGGGAATGGAGCTTTGCGAGGGCTTGCAGCAATTTGGGGTTTTCACTACCAGGCTTGTGGGGTTGGAGCTTGTTTGTGGGAATGGGGCTTCTACGAATGGAGCTGCGGGAAAAAAAAATTATGGGAATTGGTCTTTAAGGGAAGTTTTTAAACACCGGAGATGGAACTCGTGTGCACAAGGTCTTAAGCCTTGTTTTTTTAAGAAGCTTCCAAAGCTCTAGGAAGCTTCTGCTTCCCCAGGAAGCAGTGGTCAAAGGAAATGATTGAGGGGTAAAAAAAGAAATGGGAGATGATGTCGATGGGGGTTTACGAGAAGGCTTGGGGGGGAATGGGGGCTTTAACAAGCCCGATTTAAAAACCCAGGGTGGCCACGCGAAAACAAGGCTTAAGAAAGCCCCTTGTGGAAACTTCCAAGGAAGCTTCTGAGCTTCAGAAGCTTCTGTGAATTCAATTGATTAGGTGAAGGGAAGGACTGATGATGGGGAAGATTAGGATGATGGCGTGAGGGAGGACGTTTATGGTGGCAGTTGTCAACGCTGTAGGCGGCAGCGTCCCTTAGTCCGGTGGCGATTGACTTCCACGGCAACGACATCTCCAACATGGCATCCTCTCAGTCCCCCTTCCCTCCCCACTAAGGGGGGTTTATATAGCCCAAGGGGTGGAGAGGGGAGCTCCACCACGTGAGCTATGCATGCAGCCCACGACTCCCTCATGTAGCCCACCTCTCCCACCTAGCCCATCCCCTTCCCTCCAGCCACGCATCGGCTGGGAAAAATTAGCAAAAAAAAATTGCATTAAATTGAACATTATCCACTTAACCCCCTCCCAAGAGGGTGTTTCCCCGCGGTTATGTGGATTTGAACCCCCGGGCTTGGTTTGCCAATGGGGAGGTCCTATTTCTACGCGTATGGGTTACGGATTAAACTGCCGACAATTTCCATACGGAAGATAACCTTGCATAGGGTTTACACGACGTGCGAAGAGTCAATAATTACGAGCATGAATATTACATTCTCTCCCCCTTGGAGGAATCAAGATGTCCTCATCTCGAGAGTAACTGGGGGTATTGTTTGTTGAGATTTCTTCCATCCAAGTAGCATCCTCCTTGGGATAATCTTTCCACAGGATGAGGCATTCTCTCAAAGTTTTGGATGTCAGTTGTCTCTCCCTAACATCTAAGATCCTGTCAGGCCGTAGCTCAAGGACTCCTTGGCTAGGCATTACAACTTGTTGGTCATCAAGTACATGGCTAGGATTAGGTACATACTTCTTCAGTAGGTTGATGTGGAATACATTATGAACCTTTAGGTTCTCAGGGAGTTGCAGTCTATAAGCATTGGGTCCTAGGCACTTGAGGATCTTGTATGGTCCACAATACCTTGGACTTAGCTTCTTGCAATCTCCTAAGGATAGGGAACTCTTCTTTGGATGTACGCGAATGATGACCATGTCTCCTTCCTTGAAGGTTCTAACTTGACATTTCAAATCCACGTATGCCTTCTGTCTATGCTTGGCAGATTGGATGTCCTGTCTTATTGACTTCATTTGATCATCCATCTCTTCCAGCATCTGCCTTGAAGCTTCAACCCTCAAGGTTGGATCTAATAAGTTTAAAGGACTTCGACACTCATGCCCATACAATGCTTGGAAATGGGTCATCTGAATACTTCATTGGTAAGAAGCATTGTAGGCAAACTCAACCAGTGGGGCAGGTATTGAATCAACCTTTTTGGTTCACGGCAGTAGTGTGCCCTTAGCATATCCTCGATGACTTGGTTGAATCGCTTCATTTGACCATCGATTTGGGGATGGTAGGCTGTACTAAAACAGAGTTGAGTCCCAATGGCTTCAAAGATAGCTCTCTAGAAGTGTGATGTGAAGAGAGAACCACGATCACTAATGATTCTTCTGGGCAACCCATGTAGCTTGAATATCTCCTTGATAAACAACCTTGCAATGTCTGAGGCTTTATAGTTTGTCTTAATGGGAATAAGGTGTGCAACCTTAGTAAGCATATCAACCACAACCATAATGGAGTTGTATCCTCCCTGAACTTGGGGTAGTCCAACAACAAATTCCATACTGATGAATTCCTATTTCATTTGGGGAATGTCAAGTGGTTGCAACTTTCCTGGCATTTTAACATGTTCGGCCTTAATACGTTGACAAGATAAACACCCAGTGACATATTTGAGAATGTCACCTTTAAGCCTCTCCCAATAGTAGCTCTTCCTAACTGCATTGAGGGTCTTGGCATAGCCAGGATGTCCTGAGAAAGGGGAATCATGAGCTTCCCACAATATCTTCTACTTGAGTGACTGGCTTGCCGATATACATAATCTCGTTCTATAGTAGACAAGTCCACTACTGATAGACAATTCATGATACTTAGCTTGTAGCTTTTGGTCCTGATCCTTGATAGGGATATCCCTTAGCATCTTTTGATAGGTTGGATCATGGCATGCTTCTTCTCTAGCTAGCTCAAGTATTGGGTTGTTTGGCATGGATACCTTTGTGGCTAGAAATCTAGTTATTGATGGATTTTGCAAGATTAGAGAATTAAGGAATGCCTTGCGACTGAGTGCATCGGCAACTACATTCTCCTTTCTAGGAGGCTGATATTTGATTTCAAAATCATACTCCTCTAGCAATCCACCGACGTTGCCTCATGTTGAGCTCGTTCTGGGTAAAGATCCACTTGAGACTTTTATGATCCGTCACTAGAGTAAACTTGTTACCCAACAGGTAGTGTCTCCAAAGCTTTAGAGCATGGATGATAGCTAACAGTTCTAGATCATGGGTAGCATAATTCTTCTCATGGCTCTTCAGTTTTCTTGAAGAGTATGCTACAGAATGACCTTCTTGCATAAGCACACATCCTAAGGAAAGCGTGCTAGCATCAGTTACTACTTGGAACTCCTTACTGAGGTCCGACAGTTTCAGGATAGGTGCTGATACCAAACTTTGCTTTAATCTATCAAAGCTAGATTGTTGGGCAGTTGACCATGAAATGGATGTTTGCTTGTTCAGTAAATCCGTTAGAGGTGCTGCAATCAAAGCATAGTCTTTGATAAAGACCTTATACCATCCTGTCAATCCAAGAAAACTGCGTATTTCTTTGACAGTTGTTGGTATTGGCCATTCTAGAACATCTCTGACTTTGGCCGGATCCACTGAGATTCCTTCTGCTGATACGATGAATCCCAGATATTCAATCTGATGCTTGAAGAATGCACACTTCTTCATCTTAGAATAAAGCTTGTGTGCCCTCATTGTCTCAAGGACAATGCAAAGCTGGGGTTCATGGTCTTCTTCCTGTTTGGAATAGACTAGGGTATCTTCGAAGAAGACGAGTACGAAGTCATCAAGATATGGCCTAAAGATATCCTGCATTAACCTGTTGAAGGTGACAGGTGCATTCGTCAGCCCGAATGACATGACTAGGAACTCAAAGTGTCCATATCTTGTGTTGAATGCCGTCTTTGGGATATCTTCTTCCTTAATCCTTATCTGATAGTATCCAAACTTGAGATCAATCTTGGAGAAGATCTTCGCACCTTGAAGACGGTCAAGAATTTTGTCTATCCTAGGAATAGGGTACTTGTTCTTAATCGTTGATTGATTCAATCCTCTATAATCAATACACAGTCGAAGCGTTCCATCTTTCTTTTTCTGAAACAGCATTGGAGCTCCCTATGGTGAACTGCTAGGATGGATGTAGCCCTGATATAACAATTGCTTGAGTTGCTCCTTCAGCTCAATTGCTTCCGGGATGGACATGTTAGAATATCAAGCTCCTACTATTCTCCTGTCAGTTTGTATGACCAACATTAGCTGTGTCCAGCTATATCAGCAAGTGTGGGACATTAAATAAGTCGGTAGTCTTAGACCCAGTGTGAATGGTCCTACGGACCTTAGTACTATTGTATACACTTATGTTATATGTGTGGTCTATTAGATAATGAAAGAAGAAAGAAAGAGAACTCAGCTCTTTACTCTTGTCTCTGTCTTTGAATCTCAACATGGTATCAGAGCACCCATGACTGGGCTCTGTGGAAAGCATTTGTGAAGAAGACTAGAAAATTGAAGCTTTAAGTTTCTTGAGAAGGGCTAACTGCTCCTAATCCTGTAGAGGTTTGCATCTACTCATTGTGAGTTCTATGATTGATATAAGTACTTGAGGCCTGTATGGAGCCTATGGGGAGCTCTATTGAGCATGACTAAAGTGCTCATTACCATCATTATCATCAATATAGGCTGCTGAATACATCAATAGATCTATGTGAATGCGCTAGTCTAGAATGTGGACTCAAATGCTTGCAAATCATGATCGCGATCAGTTTTACTGATTGGTAAAGAGATCGTGTGAACCCTTTGAAGGGTGATTGAAGGCCTGGAACCATTCTTGTTTGCTATGACCTCATCTGGGAGCTGAAATCACTGATTGTAGGTTTGGGATTTTTCACTGTTTCTTGTATACAGGATACATACAGCATGAATGCATGGTTAACATGAGTCTGGAGCTCTCAAACATGTCCAAAACAACCACTGGAGCATGGGTACATGCAAAGAAGACATATAAACTAGATGTTATGCATTGAAGCTGAAATTTCTTACTGAAAATACACATATCTGGAAGCCTAAAGCAGGCTGAAAAACTGTCAAAAAGTGTCGTTAGCAAGCATTGGTCCTTCTTGAAGCATTACATGTCTTTGACTGACTCTTGTGGTGAGAGGAGTGACTTGACATATATGTGTCAAATGTTTTGAGCATTGAGAAGGGAGTTGGATGCAAATGTTTGGAGCTAAAGCAAGTGGCTTGACACAATTTTGAATGTCAATGAAGTGTGGATGAACTGTGAATGTCTTGTTTGCTACTATGTCTTGATGACGGGACAATCTTGGAAGCTGTCAGGTTCATGTATTGGTTCCCATGTATGGTGCCATATGTCTGTGACATTTTGAGGGGTTTGGTGGAGTGAAATATATTGTCATTGACTGTTTTGCTTGGCTGGAATTTACAGCAAGTGTACCTTGCTCTTGTACTTGCAGTTCATGATGTATTCAGTGTCAGATTGATATGTTTGGAACCCCATATGCAAAGATATAACTCTGAACTGCTGTAAGTGATCTTGGGGCACTTACCCTCTATGTTGAGCTAAAAAAGAAACTGCTATTTAGTGTCATTTTTAGTCTACAAACTCCTTGTCTGTATGAACAGGTTGCCCAAATACATGCTGTTTTTGCATTGAATGTTGTCCGTACATGTAGGCTGCAATACCTAGGTGATTGCCAAGTGTCAAGAGGTATATGTACCACTGCTTTCAGGCTGAAATGCTGATTGTTTGAGCACATAGAGTGCTAAAAACTGTCATAAATAGTTGCACGCTGAAACTGAATTGTCAGGAAGATTTTGGCTTGCAGGTAGTCAGACAGAGCATACGACATGGCTAATGCAGAGATGACTGACAACATAACCCAGATAATGGGGGAAAAGCTTGACAGTATTAATTATGCCATATGGAAGTTCCACATGGAGAACTTCTTAATAGGGAAAGGCTATTGGGAGTTGGTGACTGGAGTGGAAGCTGAACCTGACCTCCCAAATCGACCTACGGTTCATCAGAGATGATTACACCGAGCTTGGATAGAAAGAGCTCATAGAGTCTTGCACTGGCTTTCTTTATGTATCTCAAATGCCATGGTAATGCAAATAATGAACTGCAGCTCTCCTAAGAATGCATGGGACATTTTGGTCAAGTATTATGGCACAACCACAAGTGCCAGGAAGATACAGTTGAAGCAGAAGTTCAATAACATGGAGAGAAAGAGCAGATCTATACAGGATTATGTCACGGAGGTTAAGACCATTGCAGATCAACTGGCATCTATTGGTTCACAGGTTGAAGATGAAGACATGGTTGCTGTGACTTTGAATGGCTTGGGGCCTAAGTATAAGTCTTTTGACACTTCTGTGTCTGTGAGGGCTGAAATGCCTGATTTTAATGAGTTGGTTGCATTGCTTATACATGAGGAGGTTAAACTTGGCTTGGCTACAGGGTCAAGCAGTTCTAAAAATAAGGATGCAGTTTTTCATTCGAATTAGCCCGGTCGTGGCAATCGAGGTAGAGGCTATGGATCTAGCAGAGGAGGCCAGCAGAATGCATCCTATGGCAATAACAACCAACACGTATCGAATGCAAGAGGTGGTGGAAACTTTAGAGGCAGGGGGAGATCTAGCCCTAGAGGCAGAGGCTCCTAGCAATAGTAGCGTCCATTTGACAATCCAAATAAGGATAAGGATTATCATTACTGTGGGAAGTATGGGCATATTGCCAAGGACTACTAGAAGAAGCAGGGCAATCAGAAAGGCAAACAACATGGACGTTTTGCTACGTCTAGCCAGGCAGATGATACTTCAGGAGATAGATTGTTTGCCATGCAGTATGTAAAAGACAGAGTTGCTGAAAAAAGCACTGATGATGCAGTTTGGTACATTGATTCAGGGGCATTGAACCACATGACTCCTCATGGTGATTGGTTCAATGATATGGTGACTGAAAAACATGGCTATGTCTGTACAGGTGATGACACGCAGCATAGCATTGAGCATAAAGGAAAAGTGCCTCTTGTGGTTCATGATGGCAGAAAGAAAAATTTGCATGATGTATTGCATGTTCCTTTGATTATGAAGAACTTAATGTCTGTCGATCAGATGACAGAGCAGAACTTGCAGGTTAGATTCAACAAGCATGGTTGCTTTATTGAAGAGTTTGGCAATGGATGCAAGTTGATAGCTCGCGGTCATAGGAATGGCAGAATGTTTACTCTTGATGCTACCTTGCAAGAACTGAATTCAGCTATGTTTGCCCATGGTTCTGGCACTATCAAAGATTTGGAAATTTGGCACAAGAGAGTGGGGCATGTGAATTTGCAAAGGCTGCAAATTATGCAGAAAAAATAGCTTGCTATAGGTTTACCCAAGTTCCAATATTCAGATATTGGTCATGTATGCGATGCTTGCCAGTTTGGTAAGCAGTCAAGATTGCCATTTGTCAGGCATGTAAGGCAGAGTACACGTCCGTTGCAATTAGTGCACTCTAATGTTTGGGGGCCAGCCCATAATGCATCCATGGGAGGCTCAAAGTATTATGTGACATTCATTGATGATTACAGTCGCTATACTTGGGTTTACATTCTGAAGACAAAGGATGAGGTGTTTGTTGTTTTTCAACAGTTTAAAAAGCAGGTTGAAAAGGAATTTGACTGCTATATCTCTTCCTTGAGATCAGATAGCAATGGGGAGTATGTGTCAAATGAGTTTGACAACTTTTTGGTTGAAAATGGCATATGCAGGCAGCTTACCTGCAGCTACACACCTCAATAGAATGGGGTAGCTAAAAGAAAGAATAGGGTCTTGATGGAAGTTGCTCATGCCATGATGAATGAGAAGAAGATGCCGCTCTATTATTAGGCTGAGGCTGTTATGATAACCATGTATATCTTGAATCGGACTCCCACTGTAGGTATTCATGAGATGACACCGTTTGAGAAGCTATATGGCTATAAGCCGGATGTAAGTCACATGAAAGTTTTTGGTTGTCTTGCTTATGTGCATATTCCAGATGAAAAAAGGGAGAAGCTGGATCCAAAACCGCATAAATGTGTTTTCATTGGATATTCGCAGGAGAAGAAGGCATACAAATTCTATGATCCCTCTACCAGGGAGACCTTGGTGAGCAGGGATGTTATTTTTTATGAGATGGGTTCTTGGTATGTATCACCGGTACAGTGCCATCGAATATGCCTTTCACTCATGTATCTACAATTTATTTACAGCAGAGCACTGCTATGGCAGGAACTAGTAGTCAGACAGTATCCCCATGGACAGGGAGATCAAGGAGCTCACTGTCACTGATATCAGTATGTCAGTGAGGGGGAGATATGATGTCTTGGACAGCAAAGGAAAAGAGAAAGTTACTGAGGATGCATCTGGTATGATGACACCTGGTAGAATGACTTTTGGATATGAGTCTACTGACACTTTAGACAGTGAACTTGGTATTTCAACTGTCTATATGCCTATGGGAGGTACCCTACTCGAGGCTTGGCTCTCCTTGGTGGCGACACGACACAGGGCTATTGCGCGTCACGCTTGGGCATGGTTAAATGGCTCGGGGCATCCCATCGGAAAATATAGGAGGGAAGGTGAGTGACTTGAGTGAAAAGTGAGAGGGGGGGTTTAGTTTCTTCTTGGGTTGAGAGGTGAGGGGGTTATAGGGAAGGGTCGGGGTTTCCACCCTTGGCTCTTGCGTGAGCACCAAAAAATTTCGTGTTACCTTCAAAAAGGTTCCTTGTACATTTGGGGGAGTTTGAAAAGCTTGTCTTTTGGCCCGAAGTTGTGTTGTGAGCTTGTTCCATCTTAACAGCGCAAGGCAAAGCAGGTACATTCTGCCTCGCGAGAGAGGGGAATCGAGCAGTGCACCACAGCCTAGACGCTCACAGAGGGTCAGATACCCTGTTGACAGGTTGACATATAGTGGCTACACTGCAAAGCATTATGCTTACATGACAAAAGTGATGGAGATCAAAGAACCAAGTACATATACTGAAGTAGTTGAAGATGAGAACTGGTGTGCATCTATGGATGAAGAAATGAATGCCTTGGCTGAAAATAAGACATGGATCTTGTGCCACTGCCTAAAGAAAAAAAGATCATTAGCTGCAAATGGGTCTACAAAATCAAATGCAAATCGGATGGCAGTGTGGAAAGGTACAAATCCAGGCTGGTTGCTAAGAGGTATGCCCAACAGTATGGACTTGATTATGAGGAGACATTCAACCTTGTTGCCAAGATGGCAACCATACGCACTGTGATTGCTTTGGTTGCTGCTAGAGGCTAGAAATTATAGTAGATGGACGTGAAGAATGCCTTTCTTAATGGTGACTTAACAGAGGATGTCTATATGGTTCAGCCAGAACAGTATATTCACCCTGATTTTCAGCATTATGTATGCAAGCTGAAAAAGGCACTGTACGGGCTGAAGCAGGCTCTGAGAGCTTGGCATGCTAGGATCAGTAACTACTTGCAGAGGTTGGGATTTATTGTTGGTAGGGCTGATCTCACAGCCTATTTACAAAGAAGATTGACATTGGCTTGGTAGTGCTGGTCATATATGTTGATGATTTGGTAATCACTGGTGATGATAACTTGGGCATACAACATGTAATGAAGATGCTGAAATCTGAATTTGACATGAAAGATCTCGGTGAATTGAAGTACTTTTTGGGTATTGAGGTAATCAAGGCTGAAAATGGTTTATGGCTGATGTAGAAACATTATGCCATGGAAATGCTGAAAAAGTATGGCATGGCTGAATGCAAACCATTGGATACACCCCTTGATCAGAATGTCAAGCTGGACATTAGCACTGGAGCTGAAATTCAGGATGTGACTATGTACAGGCAGATGGTTGGAAGTCTGATCTACTTGACCATCACTAGGCCAGATTTGAGTTATGCAGTTGGGCTCATAAGTCAGTTTATGCATAAGCCCAGGAAGCCACATTTGGATGCTGTTAGGTGGATTATGAGATATGTTAAGTCCATTGAAGATTATGGGCTGTTCTATATGAGAGATAAGCCCTTGAAACTGATTGGATACATAGATGCAGATTGGGCAGGATGCTCATATGATCGCAGATCTACGAGTGGTTATGATTTTGTCTTTGGAAGTGGCATGATCAGCTGGAGTAGCAAGAAGCAACCAACGATTGCATTGTCTAGTACTGAGGCAGAGTACAGGGGTGTTGCATTGGCAGCATGTGAGATTTTATGGCTGCTCAAGCTTATGGCTGATTTGGATATTCAGGTGGATGCTCCAGTGACCTTATTATGCGACAATCTCAGTAGTATACTCCTGGCAATGAATCCAATATACCATGCTAGGACAAAACATATAGAGGTACACTACCATTTTATCAGAGAGAAGGTTCTTGTAGTGAGAGTAGATCTTATGCATGTGAAGACTGATGTGAACAAGTTGCAGATATCTTTACCAAGTCCTTGGGTAAATATAAGTTTAGTAATTTTAGACAGCTACTTGGAGTTCATCAGGTGATTTGAGCTTGAGGGGGAGTGTTAGAATATCAAGCTCCTATTATTCTCCTGTCAGTTTGTATGACCGACATTAGCTGTGTCCAGCTGTATCAGCAAGTGTGGGACATTAAATAAGTAGGTGGTCTTAGACCCAGTGTGAATGGTCCTACGGACCTTAGTACTATTGTATACACTTATGTTATGTGTGTGGTCTATTAGATAATGAAAGAAGAAAGAGAGATCACTCATCTCTTTACTCTTGTCTCTGTCTCTGAATCTCAATAGGACATTCTATAAGGCCTCTTTGCGATTGGTGTAGCTCCCGGCACTAGCTTGATCTCATGGTCCACTTCCCTTTGAGGTGGAAGTTTTGTCAACTCTTCATGAAATACGTCTGCGTACTCCTTTAGCCATGAAGGTCCTTCACTAGACTCTTGCTTCTGATCTAGCTTATTAAGCTTAATCAAGTAGACAGGTAGACCCTTTCTAGCTCCCTTTATAATCCGAGATGCTTTGACCAATTGAATTTTTGGCTTTCCAGCATCTCCTTGAGTTATAACCAAATCCCCTTCAGAGTTTCGAACGGAAACTTGGCCCTTTCCACAATGAATGTGGGCGTCATTAGGTTTAAGCCAATCCATTCCGAGCAAACACTCATGGGTACCTACGTTCATGACCCTGAATTTGACTGAAGTCGACTTTCCTCCCAGAAAGAATTCCACCTTAGCAGTTTGTCTGGTACAAGTGACCTCACGACCATTTGCTAATTCCACAAGCAAGGTAGGTGATTCTACTGTGGATATTCCTAATCTTCTTGCATAAGCTGGTGAGATAAAGGAATGCGTACTACCACAATCAATCAAGGTTTTAAAACCTTTACCTTGATAGACGGATGGTGTCCGAATCACCGAAAACTGGCAATTTGGGCCTTTCTTGTGAAGAGCGGCATGGACTGTTGCCCTCTCAAACTCTGCTTCCATGGTCGGGTCTTCTTCTTCGCACAATTCCTTGTTGGCAACACAAGCGGTTCTTCCTCTGCCTCGGGTGGCGGCTCCTTGGCCACGGGCGGTTCCTTGGAAAGGAGCTTGACATTGTCCTCCACCAAGCTTGGGACATTGCCTTTTGAAATGATCGGGCTCGTTACAGTGAAAACAACGGAGATTGCGGCCATTACTTTGGGTAGGGACAAAGTTATTGACATTATTGGTCCTTGCTTTCTTTCTTTGTCCCCGGTTTTGACCTTGAACTCTCTTCACTTGGGGCCTATATGCTCCTCTGTTCTGATCATTATAAGACCAAGTCTTGTTACTTCTTGGCCTAGCTTGCACCTCTTGAATTATGGGTGCAGCTCAAATGAGTGCGTCTTGTAGTTTAGTTGGGCGCATAGATTCGAGGCGGGTATTCACAGGTGGGTTTAAATTGGCACAAAACCTCGACACTTGTTGTGTCATATCCATTTGTGGCGCATACTTCAGAAGTGAGACAAATTTTGAGTAGTATGCATCAAGAGTCAGACCCAGTTGTTTTAGCTCATAGAACTCATTCATTTTCTACGTGCGATACGCAGGTGGTAAGTATCTTCCTTGCACAGCTTTTTTCAGCTTTTCCCAAGTAACGGATCCTTTGGAGATCCCTTGATCTCTACACCATTGCTTCCACCAAAGCCTGGCTTTGCCGGTGAGCTTCAGCTTGGTGAGCATTGCCTGGTTGGTAGGTGCAATACGAGCCGCTTCAAAGTAATCTTCCATGGACTCTATCCAAATCTCAGTATCCGCTTGGACAATCCTTCCTTTCCCGTCAAATTTTGGCAACTTGATCTGCTTGAGAAGAAACTTCTTCTCCTGAATCACGGTCTTACTTGATGTAGGGGATGGACTGGGAACCTGTACTTGGGGTTGTGCCTGGGCTTATGGATTCTTAACGTTAACAACTCGCTAGCCGTTATGATTCTCTTTAGGTTGGTTCGAAGGTACGTAAACCAATGGGCAGCTATATAATAGATTCCTGAGTCACCCATCCATCTCCGTTCCACGTACAAAGGCGATGGATTATAAATACGGTCTAGAATGTTCATCATATCGATCCTTTGTCGATAATCTAAGAAATGCATCACGGTCATAAACATGACTTGGAACACTAAGAATCTGTTCCATGCTTCATAATTCTGCAAGACAGCATTGAAAGTAAGGAAATGTTCTTACAATAACATTTGCTTTACTTTTTCTTATTAAGATTTCTTATAAAGACAGATCCTTCATTGGTTTGCTCTGATACCAATTGTAACGTGTCCACCTGTTCCCTTTCCAGACACGTCTTAGCAGTACATCGGGAAGAGAGTCTAGAAGGCTCCATCTGCACTCCCATGGAATGTTACGAAGTTTGCAATCTAGGACTTTCCGAGTCTGCCACATAGCGGAAGTATTCCAGCCATTCCACTTAGGATTGACCTAAATCATGGTTTTCCCTAATGGTCACTTTCCTAAACAACAGCTAGCATGGAATCCCAGGCGAACTACTTAACGCAGAAACGTCAGGGTCGAAGCGGATTCATGCTGCACTTGGTTCAAGGAGAATGGGAAATGAGAGGGATACAAGGCTCAACCTCTCTGCCCATAAGGCATAGTCCCATTCCGTTCCCCTAAAACAGCATAAATCGGGATTCTAGTAACCTAAACTCTAGGTCAACGCCCTTGCTTTTCATTTCTGTTGAGAAGATCTCCTTGCTGTCCATTTTGATTGAGAAAAGCTCCCGGCCGACTGGGACCACCCATCTGTAGGACGGACCCATGGCCACATCCACCGCACTTTCCTCAAGGTTGCTTTAGTTGCCTAATTACCTACCACATTTAGTTGAACACGTATCAAGCAGCTTCCTTAATTAGCCAGTTAGACATTGGTTCCTTCACGTAATCTTAGCACTTGACATAGAAAAACAATCTCAAACAAGTTCCTTTTCAACAGGTTATCTTATTTATCTTTGGAATACATCCATAAAGTCCAGCCCGTAGGCTAATCCATAATCTGCTCGAAGGCTATCCAGCAATCCACAGGGATTACTAATCCAAGATTCTGCCCGTAGACTAGTATGCGGGCCTCGAGATCCAATCCCGAGTCACGTTGGCCTCTTGTGCAGGGCTTGGAAGGCAAGGGATTTACAGCCAGAGCCCCCTGGCACCCAAGCATCCTCCTGCTCCAAGTAGCGCTCAACGGAGAGACCTCACGCGGCGGGTTTGGTCCACGTTCTCGGCGCGGCTAACAACCCCCTTGGTTAGGGTCAGGCAAACTGTCGGGGGTAACTGAAGCTGCTTCTCCCTTCAGGCCTTCAACCTGAAGCATTAAATATATTTCCATCCTTTAGTTCCTTCAGTAAACAATGCAAACAGTGCTTCTAAACTGTTACAAGCACAATGAATTCCAGTGGTCGTTTATTTGGCCAACTGCTAAGGAGTGAATCCTTCTCTCCGAATGTATCCAACATTCGATCTGGGATCAATTGCAACTTGGAAAGATCCCCCAAGGGTTTGTTTGTTTCACCCTTTTGTCCTTCGGTTAGGGCCATACCCTGTTAACCCAACTTAACCAATACCTTAGGTTTCATACATTAACAATAAATCCTGGTGACCATGTCACTCCAAATTGTTGACTGATCCTTTCCTTCTAAGCAAATACCTAGTTTCCCTTAGCTTGGCAAATTTTCCCCAAGAAAGGTGATGTAACAAGATGACTACTCATTCTCGTGCAAGTTAAACTTGCGCAAGAAAGGGATCATTTCACCCATTGAATGGTGTTTTCTGGTCAAGGAATTATGATTAGACAAGAGGCAGGGTTTAGGGTGTCTTCTTACCCAATCCAATCCTAATGGCACTAGGTTGACAACGGTCCTAGGGATTCCAACTCAATCCGAGTTTCAGCATTAGAACGAATGATCCTTAGGGTAGAAACCCTAGATCGTTATTCGCATGATCGTCCAATTGACCCTACGTTCCATGAATGCGGGTAGGACCTTTGGTTTAAGGGTTACGACTTGGCAACAAGTGCAAAACTAGGCCGAGTCCTTAATGTGCTAAATCCTAGTTAGCACTTGGGGTATTTATCGTATCGATTGAACCATGCCTATGCGAATCCCTTGCGGGTTAGGTGATTTAGATAATTCGATCTACTTTTCTTGCGACAAGGATGAACCATTCCTAGAGATGTTAACTTGATCTAAAGGAGAAAGCTAGTTGTAACATGTCACAATTCATGTAAACACGCGATTCATTGCTTCTATGTATCACTAAATTCGCAATAACCCTAAATTTTCTTGTTAAAATCAAATCATATGATAAATTTCAGAATAACTTCCATTGAACCTACTAGGTCTTACATTCAAGGATCATGCCCACAATTCTTTTTCTAAGCTTTTAAGATTTCATGCTTTAATGAACCATGCAGCCTTTCCCTAAATACAACTCTTGATAAATGAAATTTTGCGTCCGACAAATGTGCAACATGCAATCCTTTCCTAACTACAATGTAGTTAAATGAAATTCATGCCAATTAAAGCTAGAGTTAATCTATTCCATGCAAGATCATAGAATCATTTCCATGCTCTGTTATTTCCTATGGGTGGTTAATGACTTTCCTTAATGAATCATTACAATGAAGATTTTTCTAAAAATGTGACATGTGCTTAAAAGGTGCACTTAATAATTTCGACCCTATAGTGATAGGCAATAGGTGTTCTAGGCTCATCACTTTGAAATGCATGACAGGGCAACATACTATTGAGGACGTTAAATGGATAGACAATTTCTTTATATGGAAAATACCAATGACCCAATTTCATGTCATGAACTAATTCTAATAATTGGTCAAAGAGTCAATTTATTTCCTGTTGCATTTAGCTATGGGACACTAATAGCCTTTCCCCTCTCCATATTGAAATGCTCTAATACCTTCCCAATATATTCCTTATGAGACAAATAAAGTTTTTTTTTTTGTCTCAATCTTGCACACCAATGTGCATGCCAAGAATGTGACTAACATTCCTTAAGTCCTTCATGTCAAAGGTCTCACCAACACAGTCTTTTCTTTAAAGCATCCACATCCATAACTAACTTTCTAACAAGCAACATGTCATTTGGATAAAGAATAAAGATCATAAGGCTACCATCCCTATCCTTCATTGCATATAGGCAATAATTAGTCTCACTTGTAGTATACCCCTGACACCACATAAAGGCATCAAACTTATGATACCATTCCCTAGGAGCCGATTTCAAACTATATAAAATTGTATACATCTTACATAGCAATCGCTCCTTGACTTTCATAAACAAACCCCTTAGATTGCTACATGTAAATATCTTCTTAAAAATCTCTATACAAGAAAGCAACTCCATATCCTCTCTAGCAACCAAAGCAAGAATCGTACAAAGGGTGGTCATCTTGACTACTTGTGAGAATATCTCATCAAATTAAATCACCTTCTCTTGCTTAAATCCTTGGCCTTCTTTCGTCTTGTGTATGAGATGAAACTTTGTCAAAAACTTATCTATTTTTTATTCTACTATTTGCAAGCCTCCTTTGTGCCTATTTATGTGGTGTGTTTCATTCTCATCTAAATGGCACCTCAAACTCCCCCCAATCCAATATGTTCCTTTGGTTAGCGAGACTATTCTCAATTCTCAGAACTTTGATAGCTTCAGACCTTATTATTCAGGTCAACCTATCCCATTTTGTGTCTCTCTCATTTTGACTCATTTTCGATGATCCTACCTTGTGTGATGAGTTCTTAACCCATTTAGAGCAAGCAATCTAGTTCTTGTTTGTGGTACCACTATCCTAATGACACCTCGAGCCTTAGGGAAGGCATTGTCTCTTCCCTACCACACGGGGAGACCTTTCTAGCAACTTGCTAGCTCTTTTCCAATGCAGACATTATGAAGCTCATGTAGAGATAGAGGCCAAGGACTTATTGGATGCTAAATGGGTTATCACTACATCCAGTGTTTACATTTCCATAATCTCTGATCCCTTTTGGAAATAGTTGTGTCAGTTCCTTTAGGATAGGTTCATGCTTGCCAAGACTCCATCTAATTACATATCCAAATAATTATTCACTACTTCCAGAATGGTGCTCAAGGGCATGACCATTGATTGGTGTTCTTATCTCCTTTCCAAAATGGATCAACACTTTATTAGGATCACTAGGGATAATGTGACTAATGTTACTTATGATTCTTACTTGTATGTTTTCTTGCCATACTATGTCCCTATGAAGGAAATTCCACCACCTCTTGAAAATCCTTCAATGGTTTCCCCTCTTCCTATTGAAGATTCTGAACCTATCCATGAAGATAATGACTCCCTCCTCCCCTAGTCATTCAGAGGAAGCACTTAAAGTGTGATGCTCAAATAGTTCCTACCTTAGTTCCTCTAATGCTAGTCCCGACTACATCAAGCACCATGTAATATTTCCATGCAATTAAAAGTTAGTTGGTTAGTTCGAAAGTTAGTTAGTCAATTAATAAGTTAGTAATGTTACTAACTAAAGACTAGCTAAGGTAAAAACTAACTAACATTAATAACCAAATTTTTTTTATCTGATTGAAAATATTTTATTTAAAAAATCGAGAGTCATAAATCCGATATTTTCCTCAAATTAACAAGGACCATAGTCACCCTTCACAGAAGCTACAACATGGAACAAGAGTTATGAGCCATATTAATCACTAGTGTTAACACGTATAGTATGGATGGTCCAAAAAAATATTAGATTTCGGGCAAAACTAGCATATTCTAGATATTTTAGATATTATCCTAAAAAGATATGGAGATTTCGAGAACCGGATGTCATTTAAAAGAAAAGACAAGTGATGTTTTAATTAGTTTTGGATATTTTATAAAAAGAAAAGAGAGAGAGAGAGATTGGCGAGATCGTGCGCGCCGCGATTGCAGTCTACATACAGTAGACATCACTTCGAACAAGGAGAGAAAGAAGGAGTGATCTGAAAGATTTCTAACCAAGTGTCTTGGCAAGTGTCTTGGCATTTTGCCCCCCTTTTGGAGCCAATGGAACCATTAGATTTATGAGTTAAGCATCAGATCATTGATTTTTCCAAGAGCCCCTCCACCAAGAACTCTTGTTTTCTCAGCCATATCCCCTCTTTTCTAATTATTATAAATATGAGGCATGGGGAGGCACAAGGAAGCACAAGGAGACCCCAAGAGGTTGTGAGAGAGGCTGAGAGAGAGAGAGAGAGAGAGAGAGAGAGAGAGAGAGAGAGAGAGAGAGAGAGAGAGAGAGAAGGTTCTTCATCCCTTTCCCCCTCCTTAGAGGGTGGCCACACACATTCTCTCTTTTCCTTTTCCCTGAGCTCATCCTCTAACCCGCAAGGTGACTTTCCCCAATTTCCCTCCTCTCGAGTCTTGTGCGAGTCATGTTTAAAAGAGAAGGAGATCATGGCCCCCAAGCAGAAAATGTTATGCGTAGATGGCAATCCCTCAACAATCAATGAAGCCTTGGGTGAGGGCATCACTACCAATCCAACCACGGTTCCAGTCGTAAGTAATGTATTTCTAAATTGATAGATGCTTGCTTTGATTCTCGCATGAGATACATTAGGCTTCATACTATGATGTACAATAATAGGTCATGGGAAGGGATAGGCCTCTTCTCACATATTCGAAAGATGGAGTTTGCAAAGTGCATGTATCAAGGGAAGTTAATTGCACTTAGTTGCGTATGGCTTATTCGCAATCGGTCAGGGGTTATACATAGCATAATCATAAAAAGAGTAACATTAGGAATTTTGCATACAAGATTTAAGTAAATTTTGCATAGAATCGCTCTTTGATCCCAAGGGGGAGAGCGAAAATGCGAAGGAATTATTATTCTGTCTATTCTTGTATTGTTTGGAAAAAATACAATTAGTTTTGTTGCTTGATTGAACAACACCCTAAATGTTTTTTTTTACATTCAACAGATTGTTGCATTGTGATTTGGATAAATATTCCAAGTGCTTGTGTTTGATTGTAAAAGAATGGCAAGGATTAGTAATGGCAAGTAGCCATGGAAAATAAAGGAATGTTTCACTGGAAGATGATATTAGGTTGATTTCCTTGAGCGTGCTTTATTTCTAAATGGATTAATTAAGGAAGGATATTTTGCACAGGTGGATCATCTCCAAGATCGCACCGTAGATTACCCGAAAGGGCACTGCTCGATTCATGGGCCGAAGGTCGAGTGGTGAAAAGGCTAAGCATGGAAGTTGTGTCTCACTCCTAGGTCGCTTGGGACTAGTGGAGCTCTGGACACCCTTGCCTAGACCGGAACGAAATTGTAGACTCTCGTGAGCAAAATGTCTAGGGCGTTGGAAGATCCTATTCTAGATAAAGGATGGAAATTTTAGTGGCATGTGATTTGGACCACGTACTTCTATTAGACAGAAGGGATACATAATTTCTCCTGTATGGGCAGAAGACAAACATTAACTTGAACATAAGTTAAGGAACTTGTTTCTCAAAAGGTCTACTTGCTCTGTTTTTTTGTCTGTGCTATAAATTACGCAAATGAACCCTGTTTCCTAAAGGTTTAATTAAGGAAGCTGATTTTAAATGTCACACATAAATGTGATAGGACCTAATTAGAGATAACTAAAGAATGCCTATTGAGGGAAGCGGGTGGATAGAACCCCCAACGGGTCTGTCCTACGGCAGGGTGGTCCTAGAGAACTGGGAGACTTCTCACAAGGATTCATCACCTTTTGACTTTAGGTATTGTTAAGTTAGAACTCGATTCATGCCCTTTTAAGGGATCAGAATGGGACTATGCCCTACGGGTAGAGAGGTTGACCAATGCATCCCTCTCAATGCCCATTCTTTTTGAACTAACTATGGTATGGATCTGCTTTGGATTGGGTATCTTTTCATAAAGTAGGATGTCCAAAATCCGACGCTAGAATGTTGTCAGGAGACCTTGGCCCTAGAAACCTAGATTTCAAGTCGATCCTAGTGGGTTTGTCTGTGAACTTTCCATTGCGAGGTGGACTCAAAAAACCCTAGGCGACAAACCCCGGAACATTCCTTGGGAGTGCGGGTGGTGACACTTAGATTCATTTCTCGATGGACCGCTAAAACGTGCTTGGACAGGCACGTTACACACCAATACCCTTCGTGCATGCCTTACATCTACAAATTTATTTAGGGAACACAGAGATGGCACTTTAGACATATAAGTTCCTTCTCTACATGGGTTCTACATGATTGCCTAAAGATAGGAGATGCCACTTCTTTCTTGTGTAAAGACATTTAGAGTTCCATGGAAATATCAGTTTTACTACCTATGTTCAGTAGTTGTACTCTTCTTTCTATAATGAGCTGTAGCAATCTGAGGAGCTACATAAGTCTAATATTGACATTGCCTTTGCTAAGGAAACCCTTTTCAATCTTTTCAAACAAATGGAGTCACAGAATAAATTGCTAGATTCCTAGAAAGTGAAAATATTCTCTTTGCAGATTCAATTGATTGTAGCAAAGACTTAGGTAGCTACTATCACTAAGGATAATGATCATCTTTTTAAGGAAACCTAGGAGCTTAAAGCTTTAATTGTTTAATAGTAGAGTTACAATCAACAAATTGTATAGCTAGGCATCAAAATACCAAGATTAAGGAGTTAAAAGAATAGTCATCTCAATCACGCTCAATTTCTCCAAGTCCTAATGTACCATCAATATCTTCTTTATTAACTACAGACTTGGCTGCTCTCCAATGTAATGCAACCTTGTGTCCCTTATTCCAAGCTAAGATGAAAAGGCTTCAATCTAGAATGGACCTTTTGTGGTCCTGTTTTGAACAACTTATGGAATACATTCCACTAGATCATTCTTTCTTTGTGCACTATCAACAACAAATGTTGGCATTTTATATGAAGCTATCCACTATGATTTGTGTCCTCCAGAGGATGGATTGAGTGGTGCTTGGGTCCTTAGATCTCCTAACAGAGGTTTCCCAAATCATCTTTGTGGATTCAATTATACTTAATATCATATTGATGTCTTATGTGTATCTTAGAGGTGATCTCATGATTCCAGACGAATGTGTCTTGGTATGTGGGACACGTTATTTTTCAAGTTGTTCTTTATGTCCAATATTGGAGTTGTAGATGGATGAGATTTTTCAGGTCTATTTCTCCAAAGTGGCTGACTATCATCTTGAAGTTTCTTAGCATTCCATGATAGATTCTATTGTATTGAGTTAATGACAATTGAAGGCCCCTACACCTTCACAAAATTCTAACAAAGGGAGAATCTTTTAGGCCATGTTTTTAAACAATCCCCTTTTGACACATCCTTTTTTTAAGCCTATAATCATTGATCTATTCTAGGTCATATTCTAGGTCCATCAATGTCTTCCCTCGTTTATTATCAAGATGGCCCATAGGTACGATTTTTACATTTCCTTATTTCAATCAAATCCACATATCATTTCTTATCTTCTTTTCCAACCACAAGGTGCTCCCCAAATTCTTGTTTTTACTTATTGCCCATTCATTGTGGATCATGTTTTCTCCCCTGTTCCTCCTTGTCCTCCATTGTCTACCACTCCTTTCCACTTTTCTAGTATATTTCTTAACTCTTTTCTTATCTAATTCAGTCAAATTACATTAGTCTCCATCTTTAACTCTTTCTTGTTTTTAGATTTTGCCTATCCATCACTAATGCTTGTTCCTCTTTCTCCATCCAGATCTTTTATTCCTAGTCTCCCTCACTTGGTTAGCAACCACTTAGGTTTTCATTTGCAAATACCTAGATGTAGAGGATGAAGTCAAATTGATTCATTGGTATGTGATTTGAAGGGATTGGCGGACTCCTATACTAGCTTATCAAAATTATTTGCAGTTTGTCCATATATATTATCAATCTATTGATCCTTCAAGTAGATTAACTACTCATTTTATTTGGTACTTAGCACACAAGCACTGTCATTCTCATTATGATTAGAAGTCAGTATCAAAGTTGTGCATTAATGTCAATGTTGATATTGATCCCCATCAATTAGATATTTTGTATTCGCATGCTCTTTGTCTTCCAAGTAGATATCTTGTTCTTGTGGAGAGGATGTGTTGTTTGCATTTCTTTTAAAATTATCCCAAGACATTTGTGGATGAATCCTTTTCCATGGATAGGTTCTAAAATCATCAGGCCTTTAAAAGATAACATCTTCATTGATGATTTATTTTTGGATCTAATTGGTGGTTGAGCTTTAATGGAATCTCTTTTGATTCTCCCTTACTAGGGCATCATTCATATTTCTAAGTGTTATGTATGTGTGTGGTTGTGTTTGATTTGTGGATTTTTGAAGATATGGTGCTGAAATAAACTACCAAACACAAGACAGAAGATAAAGAAAATAGAAGAATACTACAAAAGAAGAGAATTGAGAGATGTGCTTGGGAAATGGAATCCATATATCAAACACAAGAATGACATGTACAATAATGAGTCTTTGGCTCCTAGGCACTCGCATCAGTTCCCTCTCTCTAGAAATTGTAGGTGATGACAATTTGAATGAGGGAGCTAGACATATAAAGAAGAAAACAATGCCAAAATAGGGGTAGATTGGCCAACATTTAATTTTGTTCATCCAACATAAAATGCCCCAAATAAGCATCAAATGACCATAATCAAATTCCTGAATAACCTAGCCATGCCCAACACACATGAGTTGTCTAGACTGAGTCTAGACTACTAACACCCTCTTTCAAATCATGGTTGATTTGATACAATATAAGGATACAATGATAAAGGATAATCATAGTCCATACAATAAAGAACCACCATAGTAGAACCATGGATACCCAAGCAATGGATTATCAAGCCACCACCAAAGTGCCTCGCACAGAGCTGAATGTCCATGTTGATTGTACCATCTCCTAAAAATAGAGAAGACTTATAACAATCTCTTCTTTCGTCAATAATGTCTTGCAGTAGCATACAAGACCATCCTGTCAAAAATACCTCTGACCATATGTGACCACAAATTCCCTAGCCTCCCTTGGCCAGACTGCCAACGTTTCCCCTCATGTGAGCTTGGACTAGGAGCCAATCCCACTCTATGTCAAATAATAGCCCATCATGAACCTAGATGTTAATCCTAGATCCAAGATTTGAATGTGTCAAGTGTCAAGGATGTCCCTCTCTAGAACTATGCACATGTATACTTGTATAGATGAGGCTCAACTGCCCCATCTCACACTCCCTCTCTAAGGGATGACTACATCACCTAGACTAGAAAGCAATAGAGGAAGGGGTAGTCAATCCCTTCCCTCAATCTAAAGAAGTAGATCCCTTCCATGCCTTGGACTTCTCATTGGTCAGAGGATTAAAATTGAAGTTTGAGGATGAGAATGACTTGTCAAAGGAGTGTATCCTGCTTCTTCTTCTTCTCCTTCTTCTTTTTTGAGGCTACTAACTCCTTGCAGTCCTTTTGCAAATGTCCCTTCTTACCACAATGATAACACTAGGCCTTTGACTTCTTCTTTCTATCACCCCTCTTTGAAGTTGTAAAGGCCTCACTTGCACCTCCATATTGAGACGAAAGCCTCCCCTATAAAAGCAAAGATGCCTCATGCTCAAGCAGCATTAAGGACATATGTGTAAAGCTCAAGGTATAGATGATGTCTACACCCTGAAAGCATTTGCCACTCCATCAAACTTTGAGAGAGCTCGTAGAGTATGTTCCCACAAAATGTGCCTCTAGAAGGTAGACTGCATGTGTCAAAGTTGGTCTTATACCTATGTAACATGGAGCAAAAAGGACCAAATGGTATTCTTCAACTCAAACTTCATTTGCTAAAGCTATCCATAAAGGGTCACTGCATACAATGGAAGGTGCTTCGTATAATATCTAAAGCTTTGACTATATTTCTTGTGATGTCATGTAGGAGGTAACCATTGGTAGAACTTCTTTAGAAATACACCAAACCAATGTAAAATATGCATGTGCCTCATTTGAATCCCATGTAAGTACAACTTCCTCATAGTTGTCCTCATCAAAATCTTGGAAAAGGATGCTAAGTCTAAGGAATAGCTCCACATGCAATGTAACAAATTTGCTTATACACAAACCAGGCTTTCATCACAACACTCCATGTAAGATAGTCAAATCCATAGAGATTATCAACTATAGAAGTACACGAAGGAGCCATCTGGAGAGGATAAGAAGAGAAGATACATATGAGAGAAGATATATAGAGAGAGAATACAACCAAACCAAAATCAAAGACATCACAAAATGAGAGTTTGTATGCCGAGTGTAAGAAAAATTTTAATTAGAAACAAAGAGCAACTGCTAGAAAAGAAGAGAACCCAGTCAAAAATGCCATAACAAGAAAAACGGCCTATATAAGCAATCGTCTAGCCACAAGTTGGGGGAGAAAACCAAAAATGTAGGCGAGTTGAGCATTTAATCCAATAAATTGACAAGTGCGGGTTGGAATCCAGGTACAAGCTGAAGGCGTAGATTGTTGGTCTAAAAATGCAAGCAGCTTGTTGAGTACACGTAGGCTGAAAGCTACCAATAGTCAATAGGTCCCTTGATCAATAGGGGAAGAAAGACTTGTAATCTCCAAAAAACTTGTAGCATAAACCTAGATCTAAATAATCTGATACCATGTCAGAAGTGGTGTAGCAATGGAAGCATAGACAAGTGATGAAATGAATTGTTGAACAAAAGATAGAAGAGAAAGAAAACAAAAGAACACTGCAATAGAAGAGAGCTCTGTGATGTGCTCAAAAAATGGAATCCATATATGCCAAACATGATAATGACACATACAACAATGAGTCTTTATCTCCTAGGCACTAGCACTGACTCCCTCTCTCATTGATCTCTATGTAGCACAAGATTGCACTCGATGTTTCAATCTCAATTTTGAGCTTCATGAGTTTTCCATTAAGAAAGGGGATGATCTAAAAGTCAAATTGGTCGAATATCAATGTACTCGTCTCGCCGAGTTTGCCACTACTGGCTCCCTGAAGTGAAACGACAAACAAAGGTCATGTTCTTCTTAAACAAGTTACTCGAAAAATACTTTCATTTTATCTAGCACATTATGTCACTATCTAGATTGTTGACCTTCTATAAGTTTGAGTGTTAATTCTTGTGTTACCCAAGGCTACACAAACAAGCTCACAAGAAGTCCTCCATACACATCCATTTAGAAGAGCAAGGGTTGGTTGCCTCTTCTTCAAGAGGAAAAACCAATAGTGGCAAAGACTCGCAAGATGCGAAGATAAGACAAAATAGGGGTGATACCCCTTCCTCTGAGAAATCAAAGAAACACAAACCCTTCATTAGAAAATTCCTAAGAAAAATAGGATTTGCACACACTACCAAAGGTTTGGCCATGTGGATGTGGAGGATCATACCAAGACCTAGGATCTCCCACATAGAAAACCATAGCAAACTACAACAATAGTCTCCATCTCAACTAGCTAGCCTAATCGGGCTACACCTTCTACTGCTGCACCATTTGCTCCATTGTCCATTGGACATGTGGCATGTGGACAACCTTAGTAGCCTATATCCTTCACTACTCCCAAAGGCTTAGCTTATTGGTTTGCTAGTGGCTCACCTATTGCACTTACACATCCATTCCTAGGACAGTCATTGTACCTACCAGGATCACTTCTCCACCTACGCGACGATGGCCACACACTTAGTCTTTCCCTTTTTAAACTTCTATTGCATACTTACATACTCATTGCATTGCACTTAGCTTTTCTTTCCTTTATTTTCAGTTTTATTTTTTTGAGCATCTAACTACTTGCTAGAAGTCAAGCTCCACCCGTATCTCCTTATGTGTGTGACTAATCGAAACCAGTTGGATACAGCTGTACATGTGTGTGTCATTGAATAAGTCGGTGTAGACTTGATCTAACCATAGTTAGATGATGGTTAGTGAAACCTAGTATAATACTCTCACTTTCACTTAGTAGTTGTGTAATGGAATAATGAAGAAGAAGATGATGAGTTGATGCTCATGGGTTATGCTCCACTCTCTGTCTCTCCCTCTCTTCCAATATGGTATCAGAGCTATGCTAGGTGGGCTCTTTGGAGCAGGAGGAAGTGAAGAAGACTTGAAGAAAGTGAAGGTCTAGGTTCCCTAAAGGTAAGCAAGCTGCCATTGTTCCTAGAAAAGGTATGCATTGGTTCTTCTTGTCTCCCATTGCTCAAGTGGTTGCTATATCTTTTTGTCTGGGAGTGCACCAAGGCTCCATTGAGCATGTATAAGTTGTCAATGAGCACCATGTGCTATTGATCTGCTGCAAATGCATCCTGTCAGGCAACATGAACTACACATGTTGCAGGCTGAACTTCATTGGTTGCAAAGACATCACATAAAGTGACTATTAAGTGCTTGCCCATACCCTTTGAAAGGTGCTTGAAGATTGTTATATGAAAATGCCTTGGAGAGGGCTCAGTTATGAGTTGAGACATGAATGTAGAGATTTGAAATTCAATCATGAACTGATGATAATAGAGAATACATAGCATGTATGCTGCCTTGACATGATCTTGGAGCTCTATGTCATGCTCAAAAATTATCAGTGAAGTATAGAAATATACCCTGGAGGACATATGCATTGTTCTTATGTCTTGGAGCTGAAGTTTGTTAACAAAAACACTCAGATCTGGGAACCTTTTTTTTTTCAAGCTAAAAATTGTCATAGATCTGTGAATAGTAAGCATTGTTTGCACTTGAAGCATTACATGACATTGGTTGGTTCCTATGAACTATATGACTTGGGATATGTCTATTGAATGTCTAGAGGACTAAGACAAGCATTGAATGCTACTGAAAAATGAAGTCTCGAGCTGAAAATAAATGCATTTAAAGTGCCTTGGATGGGTACAAACGGTAAATGCAATCTATGACTTGGCTTCTTGAAGACAGAGTGTCTATGGTTGTATGTATGGTCATGTATTGACCCCGACACACTAAAGAAAATGTATGAAGTGATTTGAAGACATTTTGGAGCTAGATAAACTTTTTTTTGCCAAGTATCTGCTGACTACAACCTACATGCAAGATATTTGACACTTGTACTTGATGTATATGCATTGATATGTGCCCGAATGATCATGAATGGAACCATATATGTACTAGCAAATGCTCAGGAGGTTTTGGAGCATGTATGGCATGTATACATCTCAGTTTTAGCTTCAAGTCAGCTGCTTGTCACTGACAGTTTACAAATTTTAGATTGCATGTATGTACTCTGACAGTAAGGTTGCATGATGCAAAGTATACAGAAACTACATGGTCTATGTATTGACGGATGTATCTACATGTTATGCCAACTTTTTGTGGATGGTTTTGAGATAATGATGGGATGAAATACCTTGGTTTTAATAGTGAATTTGTTGTAGAAAATTGTCAAAAACAATCAAGGACTGCAGTTGGTCAATAAGGCTTGTTGGCTTGCAAGTAGTGAGGTGACATTGTTTATTGCAACATGGCAAATGCACAGGGTGACAACATTACCTAGATTGTTGGTGAGAAGTTGGACAACAAGAATTTTTCCTTGTGGAAATTCAGAATGAATAACTTTTTGGTTGGCAAAGGATATTGGGATCTATGCACTGGTGATGAAGCTCAACCTGAATTGCCTGAACGGCCGACACATGATCAGAGAAGAGCTCATGAACAGTGGACAGAGAGAGCATGCAAAGTGCTACATTGGTTTTCCTTATGTATATTTGATGTTATGGCAATACAAATCATTGGATGTGATTCCCCAAAGGATGCTTGGGACATACTCATGAAGAACTATGGAAATGCAACACATGCACGAAAGATTCAATTGAAACAGCAATTTAACAGCATGTCTAGGAATGGCAGAAGCATCCAGGCTTACACGATGAAGATTAAGACCATAGTGGACCAGCTTGCCACTTTTGGATCACATGTATCTCAAGATGATATGATTGTTGTCACTCTAAATGGAATTGGCAAGGAATATAAAGCATTTAATACATCTTTTTCTGTTATATCTGAACCCCCTGATTGGGATGAGTTTCTTGCCTTGTTGTTACATGAGGAAGTGAAGCTTAGATTGAACGCAAGTTCTAGTACGTCTCAAAGCAGAGACACTGTCCTTTATTCTAGCCAGTGTGGTAGAGGCGGTAGGCCGTGGCTCATTTTGAGGTCAAGGAGACACTTGAAACACCTATGGATAATAATAGCAGAGTAATTGGCATGGCACAAATACACAGGGCCAACATGGATCTGGCGGCTTCAGAGGCAGGGGGAGATCACCCCCCCCCCCCCGGCCCCCCCCGAGGTAGAGGTGGTGGATCCTGGTAGTTGAATTATCAATCCAACACGGACAAGGACTGTCATTATTGTGGCAAATATGGGCACATTGCAAAGGATTGTCATAAGAAGCAGGCAGATATAAAGGCTAAGGGCAGACAACATGGGAACTATGCATCTTCTAGCGGTGCTCATGATGAGCAGGGTGACAAGTTTTTTGCCATGCAACATGTGTCCAAGAATGCACCTAGGTAGAACAAAGATGAAAGATGGTACATTAACTTTGGGGCTTCTAACCATATGACACCCCATGGAGAGTGGTTTGATGAGTTGGTTGCAGGCTCACATGGTTATGTTTGTACTGGGGATGACACCCATCATGACATTTAGCACACAGGAGTTGTTCCGTTGATGATGTCTAATGCCAAGAAAAAGAGCTTGCATGATGTATTGCATGTACCATCAATAACTAAGAATCTCTTGTCAGTGGGACAAATGGCCAAACAAAATCTGCAGGTTAGATTCAATAAAGATGGATGCTTTATTGAAGAATACGGTAATGGCTACAAATTAATTACTAGAGGTAGAAGGGATGGCAGGATGTTTACCTTGGACGCATCCATTTTAGAACTTAAGGTAGCCATGTTTGCACATGATGAGGGTGCTATTCGGGATGTTGATATTTGGCATAAGAAGATTCCCGAAAAATTAGGGTACTGATGGAGTCAGCTAGAGCTATGCTTAATGAAAACTGTTTGCCTAATGCTTACTCGGATGATGCAGTGGTGACTATTGTATATATACTGAATAGAATCCCTACAACAAGGATTCATGATGTAACACCTTATGAGAGGTTGTATGGTCATAAGCTTGACATTAGGCACTTAAAGGTCCTTGGCTGCATTACATACGTGCATATTCCAAATGAGACGTTGATAAGTAGAGATGTTGTCTTTGACGAGCTAGCTTCTTGGTATGGAAATCCAATTGCAATGGCTACTGATGGATCAGCCAGCACAAGTAATGTTGAAAATACCCCTGCAATTAGTATATCTATGAGTGGTCCGATAGGTGATGTGTAATCTATAGTGAGACCTTGGTCAGAGATGGTTACAGAATCGCAATCCTACGTCCATTGACACAGACATGTCAGTGAGGGGGAGATTGGATAAGGGAAAAGAAAATATGTTTGAGGATGTAACAGGTCCACTTACTATAGGTTATGAGTCGTCCAACACTAATAGCTTGGATAGTGCATGTGCGTTGGGGATTTCTTCTGTTATGACTCCTGGTGCAAGGTAGAATCGGTATGTACTGCCTCATGAGAGGCAAGCTCTGAGTAAGCCATAGTTGAGAGGTCAGAAAGGGTCAAAAGAACAGTTGACAAGTACACATACACTGGATATTCAGCCCATCATTACACCTATAAGACTAAGGTGGCAAGTTTCAAAGAACCCACTATGTTTGATGAGGCAGTGTAGATGAGAACTGGTGTGTTGCCATGGACGAAGAGTATTCAGCTTTGGCTAAAAATGGAACAGGGGATTTGGTTCAATTACCTAAAGGAAAAATCCCCATTGGTTGCAAATGGGTGTACAAGGTTAAATACAAGATGGGTCATTGGAATGCTATAAGGCCACGCTGGTTGCAAAAGGGTATGCATAGCAGTATGGCCTTGACTACGAGGAGACTTTCAACCCTATAGCTAAAATGGCAATAGTCAGAACAGTCATTGCATTGGCAGTAGCTAAAGGCTAGAAGTTATGGAAAATGGATGTAAAAAATACATTTTGAATAGTGACTTACAAGAAGAAATTTATATGGAGCAGCCTGAAGGCTATGTGTATCCAGATTTTCCGACATATATATGCAAGCTGAAAAAGGAATTGTATGGGCTGAAACAGGCACCTAGAGCTTGGAATGCATGAATTCGCAGTTATTTGCAGCATCATGGATTTAGATTGGGTGATGCAAATCACAGTTTAATTGTGAAGAAGACATATCATGGCTATGTGTTTTTGGTTGTCTATGTTGATTATGTAATCATTATTGGAGATGATGAGAGCGGGATTGCTGAAATAAAGTCATTGTTACAAGCTGAATTCAAAGTCAAAGATCTTGGTGAGCTGAAATATTTTTTGGGAATTGAGGTTCTGTCTATGCCTCAAGGCATATGGTTATTGCACAAGCAATATGCTTATGACATGTTACAAAAACATGGTATGGCTGAATGTAAGCCTATGGATACACCCCTAGACCAAAATGTCAAGCTGAAGATAGATGTTGGGATTGACATAGAGAATGTTACCATGTATA
This sequence comes from Lygodium microphyllum, assembly GCF_053477565.2. Taxonomy (NCBI): domain Eukaryota; kingdom Viridiplantae; phylum Streptophyta; class Polypodiopsida; order Schizaeales; family Lygodiaceae; genus Lygodium; species Lygodium microphyllum. The sequence continues at coordinate 56,570,917 of NC_141159.1, read as the reverse complement.
GACAGATGGTGGGCAGCTTGATCTACCTGACCTGACTTAAGCTATGTTGTGGGGCTGATCAGTCAATTCATGCAGAAGCCTCGCAAACCACATTTGGATGCAGTCAGGAGAATCATGAGATATGTAAAGGGTATGATAGATTATGGGCTGTTTAATGCATATCGAAAACCCCTTGACTTGACAAGGTACGCGGATGCTGACTGGGTTGGTTGTGTCTATGACAGGAGATCAACCAGTGGATATGCATTTGGATTGGGCAGCACCATGATCAATGGCAAAGTAAAAAACAGCCTACAATTGCATTGTCTAGTACAGAAGCTGAGTACAGGGGTGCGGCCTTAGTGGCATGTGAAGTTGTTTGGTTGGTGAAGTTACTGAATGACTTGGGGATACACTTGGACACCAATGTGAAGCTGCATTATGATAATCTTAGCAGTATGATGCTTGCAAGCAATCCCATCTATCGTGCAAGATCTAAACATATTGAAGTACATTATCATTTTATCAAAGAAATGGTACTAGCATAGCAGATTGACTTGATACATGTGAAGACTGAAGACTAGGTAGCGGAAATCTTTACCAAATCACTTGGTAAAGAAAAGTTCATATATTTTAGGTAGCTACTTGGAGTGTTGCAAATGGTTTGAGCTTGAGGGGGAGTGTTAGAAATCAAGCTCCACCCGTATCTCCTTATGTCTATGTGACTAACCAATACACTAGCTAGATACAGCTGCACATGTGTGTCATTAAATAAGTTGGTGTAGACTTGATCTAACCATAGTTAGATGATGGTTAGTGAAACCTAGTGTAATACTCTCACTTTCAGTTAGTAGTCGTGTAATGGAATAATGAAGAAGAAGAAGATGAGTTGATGCTCATGAGTTATGCTCCACTCTTTGTCTCTCCTTCTCTTCCAATACTACTCACCTCTGTGCTTGCAAATGTTGATCACTTTTGTTGGGTTTTGTACTTTAGGGTAGGGGCTAACATGCAAGATTACACCAATCCTTCCTGAGCTAGAGACGAGCTACGCACTGTTCCTTTCATGGTTCCATCTAATTGGATTTTTAGTCTTCTACCAATATGGAGGCTTCCTCTCCCGCGGAAATCATACATCTCTCTTGATGCTATCATGGCCATGACTTCTATCCTTGCTCTTCTAGTAGAGATGTTTCATCATCTTCATCAACATGGTTATTAGCGCCACACAAAGACCGACATCCACAAGCTTCTCTTCCTTCTTTGGCACTGACACCCACGTTGAGAGGGGGTTGCTACCCTTCTTGGTATTCTAAAGTGTCTTCAACATCGTCTTTTCCCCTGTTGTACCTTTCCCTATGTGTCGCATGATTTCATCATCTTTATACTAGAGCACTTGGGTGAGTGAATAATTTCCCCCCAAGGGACACTATCCAAGTGGTACTTGCTACATGAGCATTCTTCAACATATAACATACTATGCATCCCATTGTGCAAGGCACCATTGGATGGATTCTAAGATGTTTCCACCACCATCCTTCTTCACATGATACTTCATCACCTCTCCCTCGTCATCAACATCCTCAAGTGGATAGGTAAGCTTGTATTTTTTTGTGATGTATTGGGTATACTGTCCCCACTCCCGTCTTTTGGATCACTGTTACTTAATCACCCACTACCCATAAAATGAACTTTCAACCACCTACCCAAAAAAAACACCAACAAAAACAAAAACAAAGTTTAATGTGGTTTGATTTTCCTTTGTAGGGCTTGGTAGGCCACTGGATAGTCGACAAGTACCCTTTGTTTTATGCCATGTCCTTTTTGGGGTGACTACTTGGACTCCCTTTGGTAAGATAATCGTTGCCTCTGTAGTCGTGGTAGGCCACTGGGGGCAACCAATGAGCACCCTTTGTCCAATCCCTTGACTGCTTTGGGGTGAAACAACAAGGGGTAAACATTACTGGCATTTTTTCACTCAGTTTTGGGCATTGTAATTGATTGGCATTTTTAAATAGCCCCAAAACACTCTTAATAAATGAAAGATACAAAATTGGTATGTGGTTCAAGAGAATTTAATAGTCCCCCAAAACCCTTTTTTTTTTGCACCCTTCAATATCTATAAATAGAGAAGCTGTCCACCATTCAATCTCATCCCTTTTGTGTAGATTCTCACTCCTCTTGTGCAAATTTCAGTCAAAAGTCTCCATCCATGTGGTGATTCGACCTTTGCGATGGTGCCACACCTTCCACAACTCCTCCAGTGCCTGGCATCTTCATCCACTTCTACCACCTACTACTCTCAAGCACCCTCCCTTTAACTATTTTTTGTATCACTAACATCACCAACCCCTCCCGATGCTTACATTTGGACTCTATAGTCCCTAGCAAGAGGTGATAGCCCTTCTCCATCCTCCAGGCGATATGTTGTTGTTTGTGTTTGGCCTTCACCTCCCCTAGTAGCAGTTTGCATGCTTCTCCATTCTCCTAGTGGCTCTCCTGCTATTGTGTTTGCATCCATCTGGTGTCACCACCCTCATCATGCATCATCCTTATAGTCACCTCAGGCTCCTAACTCTAGTGATCAGCATTTGGTGTTTCCTCACCTTTGGTCATTCAAACTAGTGGTCACAACACCTAGGATCCATCTCCAGTGGACGTCACTCTCCAACACTCCATTGCTCTACCCTTGGGCATTCTGTACACTCTTACATTCATTTAAAGCATTCATTCACTTCATAGTTTATTCTCTCTATGTTTGAGTTTTGAGTTTTGCATTTGCATTTTGCATTTAGGGTTTGAGTTTTGCTTGTTATTGTCTGAGTCTTTGTGTTTCAATCTTCATCGTACGTGCTATATTTTCTCAATGCAAACCCTATCATAACTTCACACTAGAATGGTTCAATACCAAGTTCTAAGTCCTTGTGTTCAAGATTTCTCATGGTGGCATCATTATGATTCAAATCAAAACCAAGACTTGCCATAGCTTGAGAGCCTACAATTGAAAGCTTCAAGCAAGATATTTTCTTGTTGAGATGTCAAGCTCTACTTAAGTTGGCATCCACTACCTCCCTTGGTGATGTGGCACGATATTACTCGCTCGTGTGCTAGGTGACCAATATGAGGATACACCAATGATTATATAGCTGGACTACACCCACATAGTCTGCCATCCTTGGTTATATGGCACATTTAATATGCCACCACTTTTTTCCTAGATGGTTCACACTTAAGCGACTGTGTGTATATAGGTTATGGTACTTTCATATTATTCTTTTATCATATTTTAGACTGGATCCTTTTGTGTGAAGAAAAAGAAATAAAAAGAAGAATATTTCAGCCCTACCCCTTTGTGTTCTCAAGTCTACATTGCTTTTGTGTATGTGTGTTGTTGAGTAATTCACCTCTCTCCCCTCTTGTCTATTTTCAAGGTATTAGAGCCATCCTACAACTATGGGGAGCTCGATTGAAGACTAAGGTGAAGGCATATTGGAATAAGAAAGTAAGCAAGCAAGCTATGGGTAAGAAGCTCTTCCACTTTGCTTGGTTTGCCTTAGGTTATAAATGTAGAAGACTCCTGAGGCTGGCAAAGTTGTAGTCTCTGATTGCAATGGAACTTGGTGAGCAAAAAGAACAGTGTATATACTACAAACTTACCCTTCATGGCTTTCTCTCTATGATTTCGGCATCTAAGGTCATTTCAACCTCCATTCTGGACCTACAAGTGGTCCTGACAGCAATTTCTAGGTATAATACAGTTTGGACTATGTTTGCTATTTACAAGCACACAAGTTACAAATGTTGAATCTATAATGTTTCATATGTTTATTGGGTTGCAAACACAAAAGTTGTCTGCATACAGATTGCATATTGTAGTTATTATTGTGTAGTCAGTGAAAAAGACTACATGTTTAGTTGTGGCACACTTGGTATCAACTTGTGCCTGTAGATTGCAAGTCTTTACAAGGTTTTTTGTTTTGTCAAAATGTCTTATAACTTCAACTTGATTATCAACAAGAAGCTTAATAAGAACAATCATCGTGCATGAAAGTTTAGGATGACATATTTCTTGAAGGGCAAAAGTGTTTGGAGTTACTTTGAAGGAGACATAGTAGTAGCACTTGAAGCTCCTACATAAAATGCTACTGCATAATAATTAAAGGCTAAGAAAAATTGGGACTAGACATATAGTAAAATCATGTAGTAAATGCCTATCAGTGTCACAAATAGCATGATGGGCTATTTGCAGGAATCTAAAACCCCGGCTATTGCATGTAAGAATTTGGCAAGGTTGTTTAAAGTAAATACAAAGGCTAGAAAGTTGCAGCTCAATCAAGTGAAAATTGAGAACGTGTCCATTTATTATTATGCCTTAATCAAGTCGGAGCTTAATCTAGTGAAAACTGAGAACATGTCCATTAATTATTATGCCTTGAAGATCAAGAGTATTGTGGAAGTGCTTGGATCTATCAATGTGATAGTTGATAATGATAATGTTATGCATGCATGCTTAGATGGACTTGGGGATGAATACAAGAACTTTAGGTCATCTATGAATACAAGGGATGATATCCATTATTTTGCAAACTTGATTTCTATGGTGATACTTGAGCAGAAAAGCCTTGTTTTGGATTTCTCTTCTTCTCAAAGTAAAAATAAGTTTGAACATGTGTTTTACTTTACTAGCAAAGGTATAGGTCACGATAGAGGCCAAAGTGGTGTTCATGGTCAAGGTTATGATGCATAGTAAAATAGAGAAGGACAATCCCGAGGAAGGGGTAGCCTAAGAGAACAAGTTGCAGATTTTAGTATGCAACAGAATTTTGCTGATAATAAAGAATATTAGCATTGTAGTCAGAAAGACCACATTTTAAAAATTTTCTTCAAAAAGAATGTTGAAATTAAAAATTAAAATAAGCAGCAAGGTAACTATGCATCCAGTAGCCAAAACAATGATAACAGAAGTGAACAGCTATTTGTTATATAGCACTTTATGAATACTATGACTACTAATGGTTCATCAAAGAATAAGGTATGATATGTAGATTCAGGTGCCTCTAACCACATGATTTCTCATGGACAGTGGTTTAGAGAGATATGTAGTCTAGAGTCTTCAGGCTATGTGAAGATAGGGGATGATACAACTCATTCCATTACTCATGTTGGAAATGTTCCTTTGAATATGCAGAACTAAGTACTTGGCTAATATGTTGTATATACCAAATATTATTAAAAACTTAACTTCTATTAGTCAAATGGTAAAATAGGTATTGCAAGTTTGGTTCACATCTGACGGTTGTTATGTAGAAGATCTAGAAAACGATTAGAGATTGATTGCAAAAGGAAAACATGCTATCAGATTTTATACTATTGATATAAGCCTACCTAAAATGGATGATGCCATGTTGGCACAAGGTTTAGGTGTTGTGGCTAATATTGAAATTTGGCATAAGATAATTGGTCATGTGAATGTACAACAGCTAAAAGACATGTAGTCGAAACAAATTGTAGATGGCTTGTCCAAGTTTAGGGTTGATGGGATGCATAAAGTATATGAAGCATGTCGATTTGAAAGGCAAGCAAGACATGCATTTTCACATGAAAAGCATATATACAAGAAGTCACTTGAATTGATACATTTTGATGTATGGGATCCTACTAAGACTGCGACTTTGAGTAGTTGCAGGTATTATGTTTCCTTCATTGATAATCATACTCACAAAGTATGGATTTACTTTATGCGTGAGAAAATTGATTTGTTCACTCACTTTAAAAGCTTTAAGGCTTTGATTGAGAAGAAGACAAGGTTGCATATTAAATGTCTAAGATCGGATGAAGAAGGAGAAACACTCTCTAATGAGTTTTCTAATTTTTTACAAAAAAATGGTATACAGAGATAGTATACATGTAGATATACTCCACTCCAAAATGAAGTTATTAAGCAAAAAAATGGGCATATATCATAGAGGTGGCTTGTGCATTTATGTCGGAAAGAAACTTACCTCACTACTATTGGACTGAAGCAATTGGTACTATTGTATACATTATGAACAAGACACCCACTGCTTCTATGCTATAACACCTAAAGAGAAGTTTATGAGTATAAAGCCAAATCTATCGCATCTTGAAGTATTTGGATGTATTTATTATGTGCATATTCTTGATGAGTTGCATAGTAAATTGAATCCCAAAGCAAAAAAATGTGTATTTGTCGGGTATTCCCTTTAGTAGAAGAGATATAGATATTATAACCATGTTACACATGAGCTAAGAGTTAGCAAGAATGTTATTTTTTATTAAATGAGTAGCTTGTATAGTAATGTGCAAAATGCAATTAGGGTTGATGAGTATGAGAGTGTGTTTGTGCAAAAAATATGTCAGCAAACACATACATTGAGAACATAAGAAGTCTCTTTGTCATGGTTCTATTGATAGACCTTGAAGTGGCAGATTGAGGTCACAAGTTACACCACCAAATACATCACAAAATGTCAAAAAAAAGGTAAAGAGAAAGTTAAAGACTCACCTATTGTGACATATGTATCATCAGTTTTTCTCATATTCATGCTGATTCATATGGCTCTAGCAAAGCTTGGATGAGGAGTTTAGAATTTCATCTATTAAAACACCTAGTGTGCAGAAGGCACAAGAGGATACTAAAGCACTTGGTAGTGATCTAGGTCCACGTAGGTCAAGTAGAGTGAGAAAGCCAACATAGTGATTGACATATGATAGTTATGTAGCTCATCACTATGCATACATGGTTAAGGTTGTGCAAAATGTGAAATCCACTTGTTTTGAGGATACAGTGGGTAATGAATATTGGGATCATACTATGGATGAAAAAATGACTACACTTATGGATAGTGAGACATGAAAGTTACTGTCCTCACCTAAAGGCAAGAAAGCTATTGGCTGCAAATGGGTTTACAAAGTTGACAAGAATAAGTTGAATGGATCTATTGAGCACTATAAGGCACGGTTGGTTGCCATCAGTAGCTGCATTAAAAGATTGGATCATGCATCAAATGGACATTAAGAATGCCTTCTTGCAAGGGGAGTTACAAGAGGAAGTTTATGTGCAACAACCACCTGGTTATGTGAATGAGAATCATCCAAATTATGTATACATGCTTCATAAGGCCTTGTATGAGTTGAAGCAAGCACCTAGGGCATGGCATGATAGGATTACAAAATACCTTATTAGCATTGGATTTTGCAAAGCACAAGCCAATCACTCACTCTATGTATATGAGAGTGATGTAGGTATTGTGGTCACTATGTATGTGGATGTTTTGATCATTGTGGGTGATAGTGAGACAAAGATTGACAATGTGAAGGGTCTTCTCAAGGCTAAATTTGAGATGAAGGATTTAGAAGAGCTATGCTACTTTCTCAGCATAGACATAATAAGGACTCCAAAGGATATGTGGTTGTCACAGAGATAGTATGCGTTGGATATATTGAAGAAGTATGGCATGGATGATTGCAAGCCTATTTCTATACTTTTGGATATTAATGCTAAGCTTAGTGCACATGAGGGTAACTTGATTAAGGATGTCACTATGTATCGAAAGATTGTGGGCAGCCTTATCTATTTGAGAATCACTAGGCCAGACCTAAACTATACAGTTAGTTTGAAGAGTCAATTTATGCAGCTTCCACGGAAGCCACGTTTGGATGCAGTGCAGCACACATTGCACTATGTCAAGTCCACATTGGACTATGCCTTATTCTACAGTGCGCATGTGTACCATTAAAGTTGCATAGTTACACCAATGCGAATTTGGTTGGTACTATTTCAGATAAATCTACCAGTTGTTTTATGTTTTCCTTTGGGAGTGCCGCTATTACTTGGAGCAGCAAGAACAGCCAATAGTTGCCTTGTCTAGTACAGAGACAGAGTATAAGTGTGATGCAATTGCAACATATGAGGTAGCTTGGGTACACAAGCTACTTTGTGATTTGGGGATGCACTTGGATAAGAAGGCTATCATCTATTGTAATAACCTTAATATCAATCAATTGGCTAGAAACCCCGTGTATCAAGCAAGGACCAAACACATAGAGATCCATTATCATTTCATTCAAGAGCAAGTTCTAGTAGATGATATTGACTTGGTTTATGTTAGCACAAAGGATCAAGTTGCTCACATTTTCACCAAGGCCTTGGGAGCTTAGAAGCTTCAACGCTTTAGGACTATACTTGGAGTTCATGAGCTCATACTGAGCTCGAGGAAGAGTGTTGAGATGTCGAGCTCTACATGAGCTAGCATCTACTACGTGCCTTGGTGATGTGGCACAATATTATTCACTAGTGTGTTAGGTGACTGACATGAGGATATGATAGTGATTCTACAACTGGACTACACCCACATAGTCCATCCTTGGTTATGGCACATTTATTGTGCGACCTCTTCTTTCCTAGCGGGTTCACACTTAGTGACCACGTGTGCATATGATGTAGTACTTTCATATTAGTCTTTTATCATATTGTAGACTTAGTTCTGTGGTACTTTCATATTATTCTTTTATCATATTGTAGACTTAGTTCTTTGTGAAGAAGAAGAAAGAAGAATAAGATTTCATCCCTATCTTTCTGTGTTCTCAAGTCTCCATTGCTTTTGTATGTGTGTGCTCTTGGGTACTTCTCCTCTCTCCCCTCTTGTCTATTTTCACTTCTTTGTATAGACATTCACTAGTGGTGGGAAAACATCAACGTGAACATGACATGGGATTGGAGATATTGCAAGATGGTTGTTCTTTGGCAAAGACTACCGTAGAGACACATTTCTTAGGTATTGATTGTAGGGAATACGATGTTTCTTTGGACTTAGAAGCCAAATTTGAATCTCTTATAGGTATACAAGTGCTTGATGGAAGCTCTTCCAAATGTATGTTTAGCCTTAGTGGGGAAGATAACCAAGATTTGGTTGTGTAACCCATAGATGACTATCAACAAGAAGACCCTATGTGCCTGTGGGATTCTCTTGTCCAAAGTTCCAAACGTCTAGTCAAAGTGGACCTCTAGAGGATATAGAGATGGTTTGCCAATTAAGTTGTTTTCAATTGGTGTTTTCAAAGGATTCTTTGCAACATTTGATTGTTAATCTCACATTGACAGAGTTCTCTAGTTTTATAGTTGCTTAGACGAGTGCAAGCACATATGTTGCTTTTGTACTTCCAAAGACAAGGCAATTGTGCAAAGTTTAGGTGCCGATTCCCATGGGCTAAGGCATTGTGGTCATGTTCAAAGAAGTCAATTGTGCCTTTGTGAATTCAGACAAGTGCAACACAATTGAGGATAGCTACAATTCTAGTAGGGGCAAATCTAATGTACTTGTGAAGTGGCAGCATTTTCTTGGCAAAAGAGACACTTGTTGGCAACAAAGGGATAGTGGGGGAGAATATCATACACCTACCACATGGCAGCATTTTCATCAACAAAATAGAGACTTCTTGGCAAGAAAAAGAGTCAAAACCTTGTTTGAAATGTCACTAGAACATGGATACACAATTGGCCAAGGTATGGACATTGAAAATGGCCCTAGATGATTGTTTTGATGGTCAAACAGTCAGATTTAATGATTTCATAGACTTTACAGTTATTTTAAAAGCTTGGCCTACTTTGTAATTTATTTCAAGAGTTTCAAGCTATTTAAAGCAACTCTTGCTCCTCAATTGTGGAATCACTAAGGATCAAGATCAACTCTTCTCCTCTCCTCAACAAGATGGTCTAAAGTAATCAAGGTCTTCTCTTGGCGAGTCACCAATAAGATTGCAAGTGCAAGAGTCACGGGTCTGAGCAAGAGATTTGAGGAGTGCGAACTAAGTTTTTATGACTACATAGGGTCGCGTGAAGATTGATCGTGATCATCCCAAATTGGTTAGGGATGTGCTCTAGCCTCTACAACTACAGAGTATGAGAGCATGTCGGATAGCACACAACTTCTGCTCTTGGAGCCTTACCTTGTATATATTCTTATTACTACTATAATATAAGATTTGAGAATCATTTCCACCTATGGCTTCTATTATCTTTTCTATTGAGTTGTGAAACTAATGTGAGAGTTTGCAATGAAAGAGGAAACACTAACACAAGGAGAAGGGAAGAGAGAGACTACACTGAAAGAAACCAATGGAAGAACAACGTCTACACTGAGCTCTAAATGAAAGTTGAATACAAGGTGGACTGATCAATTAAATTTTGTGTTTGGGTTATATCATTACTCAAAAGGAAAACAAGGAGATGATAATTGGAAGGTCATAATAGATAGGCTATTTACTAAGTTGTTTTTATTATATAGTAAGTGATGCATATGTGCATGTACATCTTTACATAATCTTGCAAGAGTGAGAACTACTTCTCTCACTCTCTAGTTGATTGTAACTAATTTATTCCCTAAAGGGCTTGGGTTGAGCAAAAAGCACATTTTTAATAAAGGTAGCACCACCTATACCAACCATGAAGGCCTTATCTTGGGCAAGTCAAAACTTGACACAACCCAAGGCGTCAGTGAGGGCACTAGATTAGGTTGATGATGGAAGGCAACGCCAAGAGACAAAGGAGAATCCCTAAATATCAGAGTGTATTGAAAGCTACAGAAGATAGCATATGAATGTATAGTAGCAGCCAATCACCCTGCTATATATGGTAGAGGCCTAAAAAACTAGCTGAGCAACATCAAACCAAGCATTTAATGCTAGTCAACCTGCATTGATATTAAATTTAAAAATGCATAATATAATAAATAATATAGCTCACCTCTACTAGGTGTGAATGTCCTCTAACCACTAAAAAAGAAATGCAAAGAAGTCAAGAACTGATCACCACTAGCATTGTGAACACACCCGTACCTCACCAGAAAAGAAATGTATACTCTAAACAAAGCTACCTCCTCCACCGAAATACATGACAACAGACTTAAGTATCATAGCTCCTAATGTCCTCATTTAACTCACACTAGGCTCACATGTAGGGAATGATTATGCAATACACACATGACTACTAAGATCCCCTCTCAAATCCTAGATGTGGCTAAAGGCCAAAAAAGATGGAATGGATCCAAGGGTGGTAAAAGCAATGCCAAAGCTGATGAAGTTTGTTGATGTAGTCCATTGATGATGCAACTCCTCAAGATCTTGGGAATCCCCCTCTAGAACGTAAGGGGCTAAGGAATTCATAGCCGCATCGCAAATATCGTCTCTCTCTAAAAGGGACGAGGGGTGCGAGGAAACCATTAGAGGAGATAGCAGGGGATGGAATGGAACCTGTGGAGTAGGTGGTGCATAATCAAAAATGGATGCAGCTATGGAAAACCACCTTAGAGAACCCCGTACTATGAAAGGGGAATTGAGAAATATGAAAAAAATATAATCTTTTTTAATTCCAAACAAGCAATACAAAGATAGTTTTGTCCACTCGTGTACTTCCACTATGAAGCTTAGATGGCGATCCAAACATATGATAGACAAAGAGCTTCAAGCTAGCAAGAAGAACTCTAACTGGGTGAAAAATTAATAATGGCTTGGGAGGAGTCTTGCTCTGTGGCTTGATGCATTATGCTTGGAGTTGCTACCAACATAACTATTATATCTAACCCGAAGGCTAGATCCACAAAGGTTACCTTTTTGCCAATTGGTCACTTAGACCATACCTAATATACAAGTCAGGACCCAACCAATGTTTGGGCTTACACATGGCTTCTCCTCATAATGGGGACCTTACAACTTAGAGCACCATGGATCATTGGTGGCACCTTATGAGGGCAAAATATTGAGCATATCTAACATGTACAAATGTTCAAATCTTCATATGCTAAAGATATATTTATCTTTTTACTTTAAGGATTCTGGGCAAGGAAAATAGGGTTTTTTTTTCTTAATGCACTCTAGAAAGTTTAAGGATTTTTCTTTTATTATGATTGAAATGCCTGCCAACTCAAGTAACATAAGCATCTACTTGTGTTCTCATGCACCAACCTATCAATTACATGATTTATAATGCCCTCTATTTCTATGTATTTTTTATGTTCTAATCCAAATGTATCTCTAGCTTATTTATGGATTAGCATGTTTTTGGAATAGTAATCTAGGCCTATTTATAGCTACATCTTACAATCTTATTGGAAAATTACCAAGGTTTCTTAGCAAGAGCAATGGGTGGATGCTTGTTTTTTACAATATAAGTGAGACTTACTAGTGTGGAACTATTAGTTCATTAACAAAAAAGTTAATCTATGTGTGTGTGGGTGGATGTGTTTGCTGTAAAGTCCTCTCTCCTCCCAATCTATTGCCAAAATGGCTCCTAAAAAAGAATCCTCAATAAATATGGCTTGCTCAGTGAAGACAACCTAATGAATAGTTAGGCAATAACAACAAAGTGCCAACACCACGAATAGGCATCAAATAAATGTCACCAATTGTGACTATACCCTCTAATCGACAAAGATCCTCTAACAAATCTCCAGGAATCATTTGACTCAAAGCACCGCTATCAAGGAGCCACTTGGCCTCTCTGCAGACGAGACACTTGATGAAGAAGGCTTCTTTATATCATAGATGTGAAGAAACATAGACTCATGTAATAGTTGATGAAGTAGAGGAAGGCTCAAATGTTTTAGCCCCATTCTTCACTTCTAGACGAAGGTGAGGATATTTATTTCAACACTTCTCCTCAAGATAAGTACCCTTCCCACAATGTAGTCATTTAAGCTTCTCTAAATTGAAGTCAGAGTTCGAGAAAGACTATGAATGTATAACCACTCTCTTCTTCTTGTTCTTGGCACATCAACTGTCTCATCGTCAATCTCCCCCACCACATCAACATGCCACCAATCGACATGCCTGCAAAGCTAGCATGTCATGTCCCTTCATCATAGCCTCAACCATACATGCTAGCAAGATAGGATATTTAATTAAACCTTAGTTAATTAAAGATAAATTGTTTTAAAGGAGCAATTCATGTGAGAATTGGGGCTTTTCAATTTTGAGCTAATTTCTCATAATTTCATGTAACAAAATTTGAGGGTTCTTCGTGTCTGAGCCCTCTACCATCAAATTGAAGCCTCTTATGACCACGTAGGTTATTCGCCTTTGGTGTTAGGCATAAAAATGACTTGCAAAACTTCCAACACTCGAAAATGCCATCACAAGCTATCAACATCAATGGCAACACCCTTGACATTAAGGGGGATTTATATATCATTTGATCTTAAATTTTAAAAATATTTATCAAAAATTTAAAATTTAAGAAAAGTAAAAATGCAATTAAAATTAAACACTAGCCATACACATACATGTGCTAAGACCTTCCATCACATATATAATAAATAATTGAGTGGGGTTCTCTACCAAGATTTTTTAATCTAAAATTATTTGTATTTATTTTTATTTTCTTTACTTAAGATTCTCAAAGGAGTTCTCTCTTTTGGGGGGGTTAAAACCAATTTCCATGGCCTCTAAGTTGAGCCTGAGAGCCAAACTTGAGTTTAGGAACCCTAGTCATGTGAATTGTGCCTCTAAGCCACATTGGCTTTTGATCAGCCTCTAAGCCATGCACATACACATCTACATCATGCCCTCAATCACATGCACAATGCCTTTGAGCCACACTGGCTTTTGATCAACCACTGAGTCCTTCACACACACCTCTAAGCCATACACCACTTCAAATCCTTGAGGTTATAGATCAACTATGCAATGTTCCAACTCCAATTACATATATCATATTGCCTTGTATACCTCCTCTCCAAAATCTGTTGTATGAGATTAGGCATGCCTCAATTAAGGTAAGACCTTCCCATGTTTTCTTTCCTTATGTGTCATGCCACAAGTTCACTTACCCATGACCTGAATGGGAGTTCATTAGTTATTATTCACCTCCATGTGTGCACACACATTATTGTGTGTTAGAGTCCATGTTTAGGTGTGGAGACCTTTTTTTACACCACCCAGTATTAAATAGGGTTGAAGGCTTGGTATGCACCTAGGCCGCATATTGAGGCCCTATGTTTTGTACTTTCATCTCACTCAATCTATTATCCAGCATTAGTTTTGCGTACTTGCAAGAATTCTCCTCTCTTCTCTCTCCCCCTCTTTTTCTCTCTCAAGTGTCCCATCCTCCTAAGACACTAGTCCTTTTTTGTGAGCTTATCCATCCAACACTGCTACTCCTACATCAGACAAAAACTAATTTACACATCAATTCCACATGTTCTTCAGAATATATAAGCTCAATATCTACTAACACCAAAGAACTATATGCATACTGCCAGCAGTCTGCTGCCACAAGCACAAATGCAATCTTCTAAGATCTCTTGCTGTAGCTTGCACTCTCCACTCATTCAAAAGAACAAGGATTCTGCAGGAAACTGCACATTAAAAGCCTGCATAATAGCTTGCATGCTGCAAATGATTTGCAGGCAGTTAACCTACAGGATAAATATCTTTGGTTGGGGTAAGACAAAATCCAAACACCTATAAGGGGAGCACCTTCCCTCCAAATGTTAGCCGAGAGAGCAAAGCATGCATGCTGGATTTGTACCTATTGCATATAAGAAGCTCATAAGCCAAATGAATAATGGAGCTTGATTGTGATCCTAATCATCAGTAACTCTACCAAGGAGGACCAACTAAGCGAGCAAGTACGCAACAGCCCAGACTTATACAAACACACAAAACGTATGTGTCCAACCAAGCAATGACTTTCACCACCTGCCCATTCCACTGTTCTCATTGCATAAACATATTTGCAGGGACACTATATGATGGAGCAATGGCATGGGGGAAATGTCTAGAGAATGAAAAATCATGATCGGCATGTCCTCGGCTATCCTCTGCTAAATGCCTGCACAACAAAGATTTCCATGCAATATCCCTGCAGCCTGCCCATTAACATTCCTGCAAAACAGCACCTGCCAGCTCAGTGTGTGCTGTAACAGTCCACCCAAAAGGTCCATATCTCCACAATGCAGCGTACAGAAGCCTGGTTGCTAACCTGTTTGTATCACTATGTTCGCACTCTTTAAGCATGCACATGGGGGCAGCCTGAGCTTGCTAGCCCTGATAAGTGTGACCAGTAGCAGCAGGCAGCATCAACTTTACTTGTCTTCAGAACATGCATATGCACAAAGACAACTATACAGCAGAATTGAGTGTGTGAGGACACAGGCTGAGGGAGAGAGAAATGTAAATGCTATAAATTACTGCATTGAACTGTCGTAGACAGATCTGTCAAGGGATGGGCAGTTTCACTGAAAATATAAGTCTCTGTGAAGCTGGAGCAGAAGGATAGATCGAGAATGGATATGTGAAGTGCCTTGAGGGGTGCCTTTAAGCCCCTAATAAATGCCTAGTTGATTGTTACCTGCAATGACCAACTGTAGTTGCTACACCACATCCTGCACAGACCATCGTCTGCCTTCCTTCTGATCAACCAATCTAATGGGTCTGGCTGCCCACAGTTGGTACATATATACACATGAGATTTCATCTATCTATGCACAACATCTGCCTAGGTCACACCAGTCAGGTGGGCCGTTTCTTCCAGAGTTCACATGTCAATTCTGCAAGCACTATGGTAGACAATTCATTGTACTGTATGGACAATGATTTGGACCTTCCGCATGTCAATTGATCAGGAGGAGACCACCACATCATCCAAGTATGCCACATCTTGGCCAACCGCTATATGAATGAGATCATAGAATGGTTTTGGAAATTCATCTCATGTGCAGCTAGGCCATCAGAAGCCACATAGATACACAGACTTGCCATGTTCCAAGGGCATCTAGCCCATTTCAATTTAGGCAGACTCTTCTTCATGTTGGTTTTTCCAATGGTTTGAAAGATCAGACTGGAGTTCAGGCATCAAATCTTGCTGAGGTACGAGCCCTTCTGTTTTCATTAGCTCATTCAATCTCTTGCACTTAGCCTCGATTTCCAAATACAGACAATGACTTCTATCTCCCACCATAAAATTGTGCGTCTGATGGTCAATCTCAATAGAAGAGATACCCGCCTTTTTCACTATAGAATGGCATAACTGTAACTCTTGGATATAATGGTAATCCTCCCACTTATGAGCATCATAGTAGATGCTTGCCATCAGCATATAACCTGAAGGATCATCAGGATCCAATTGCATAATTTGATCAAAACATTGCCTTCCTAACTCTATGTGCCTATATATCCTACAACAAGAAAGCAAAGATATCCATCCAACTATGTCTGCACCTATGGGCATAGACCTCAACAAATCTTCAGCTTCTTTCAACTGTCCTGCTCGCCCAAGGAGATCAACCATGGAGTTATAATCATCATCTTTAGGCACCATGCCAGGATATTTTCCCATGGATGAGAAATAATCGCAACCTTTTCCAATAAGGCCAGCATTACTGCAGGCATTAAGAATATTCATGAATATGACAGAATCAGGTCTCAAGCCATGAGATTGCATCTTCACAAGACATTCCCAAGCCATTTCACAATGCCCATATCGAGCAAAGGCTGCAATCACTGCACCCCATGAAACTGCATCACCTTTTGGTGATTGATGTAACAAGTAGTATGCCTCACCTAAGCTCCCACATTTCGCATACATATCAATTATACTGCTCTGAACCTCCACATCAGATTCCAGTTTGCTTTTGATTAACTTGTCATGTAAGATCTTACCAAGAGTAATGGATCCTAATTTAATACATGCTTTTAGCATGCAAAGCAGTGAAACCTTATCTAGTTTAATACCAATCTCTTGCATCTTTTCATAGATCTCTACAGCCTCAAGACAATGACCATGTTGGATATGACCTGCAATCATTAGACCCCAAGCTACTTCATTGTGACTTTTCATGTTTGCAAATGTTTTACCAGCCTCTTCCAAACTTCCCTGTTTTGCATACATATCAACAAGGGTGCTCCCACTAATTATATCTATCTCTAACCCATTTCTAATCATCCAGTCATGCACCACTCTGCCCTGTACCAAGTCACCTTCTAAAATGCATGCTTTCAAAAAGGATAAGAGAATGGCTTTATTAGGAAGGATGCCTTCTTGTTGCATGTCTTCAGAAAGTTGTAGGGCAAACAGACCTAGGTTGTTCTCAACACATCTTGAAATCATTGTGCCCCATGATACCACGTCTCGAGTGGGCAAGCCACAAAAAACAATGTAAGCCTCCATGACACACCCACATCTTGCATACATATCGATAAGAGTGTTTCCCACAACAACATGGGATTCAAGTCTGTATTTTATAACTAAGTCATGCACCAACTTTCCTTGTGCTAAAGCGCCTTCATTGGCACATGTACTCAGAATACAGGAGTATGTATATTTATCTGGTTCTAAACCTCTCTGCAGCATTTTTTCAAAAAGCTCCAGGGCAAAGAACCCATTTCCACTTTGAGAGCACCCTGCAATCCATGCATCCCATGACACTACATCTTGATTTGGCAGCTTCTCAAAAACTAAGCAGGAATCCTTTAAGTCCCCAAACTTGGCATACATGTCAATGAGGGTGTTACCAATAGTCAGTTCAGAATCCAACCCACTTCTTACCACCTGGTCATGCACCAGCCTGGCTTCAGATATGTTCCCTAGATTAATACAAGCTTTCAGTATGCAAAGAAATATAACTCTATTGGGTTCATGTCCATGCTGCCTCATAGCTCCAACGAGCTCAAGTGCATATAGGCACTGCCCATTTTCAACATATCCTCCTATCATGGCACCCCATGACACCACAGTTTGCTTTGTCAAGCCATCAAAAACACAACGTGCCTCCAAGAGACTACCACATTTTGTATACATGTCGATAAGCGAGTTACCAACAGTATCTAGGTCCAAACCAATGCTTATAGCGTGGTCATGTATAAGCCTCCCTTGGAACAACATGCCAGCGTTTGCACATGCTTTCAGGGCATGCAAATCTGTAACTATATCCGATGCTATGTTAAGCTGCTGCATCTTATGATACAGCTCCAGAGCTTTGAAACCCTCTCCATGCCTTGCGTATGCCCCAATAATTGCGTTCCACGTGTAGACACTGCGTGTACTAACCCTCCAAAACACATTGCTTGCTTCCAGCAAGCTCCCACATGCAGCATATAGGCGAATAAGGTGGTCTCCTAAAAGTGCAATCGGATCCAGTCCATTGTGGTTGATTAGAAAGTGCACCTGCCTGCCTGCTTCAAGGTCTTTCTTCTCAATGCAAACACGGAGAAGCGAATATACAGACTGCTGCGATATTCTGATGCCTACATGATCCAATGAATGCATGATGTGGAGAGCCTCGTTGGGATTCCCATCTCTAAACGATCAACTGATCCAACAGAATTTGGCTGCCACATTAGGCAGATGGATGGAAGAAAGTTTACAGAGTTCTAAAAACATGATGAGAAAATTCTCTATTCTGCAAATGAGTAGCAGAATCCATAGATGATGCTGATGGAACGCACAAGAAGCAGAGCCCATAGACTTGTTTAGAATCAAGATTATGGAAGACATAAGTACCAGAATCCGGAAAACTCTTTGTTAGAATACATGAGTAGTAGAATCCATAACCTTGCTTATGGAGCACGTGGATGCGTGAGCCTCTTGTTTATTGAAATGAAGAGCACAGTGTAAGCAAAACTGTTGTTACACACTTTTGGTTTTTGTGGTTTTGATTTTGGTTTTTTTTTTTTTTCCCGGAGGTGTGTGTGTGTAGAGAAAAGCTTCTATTACTTGGTGTACAGACGCGCATGTATTTCTTTCCTTTTGGATTTTGTGGTTTCGGTTTGGAGTGGGGGGGTAGGGGTAGAGGAGGGTGTTATAGACCTTCACTAGACTTCTTTTGTCGTGAGACACCAAAAAGGTACAATAGAATGGCACACAAGGTATATCAATAAGGAGTCTTTATATTCATGATATCGAAAGATACCAGGACTACACCCTTGTGACACCACACATGTGAAGGCTTACCATTGAGTATAGGGAATCACACGTAGAGTAAAAATCAAGTAGAGCTCAAAGTCACTACTACCCCCTATATAGATGTTTATGGTTCCAACGCCATGGTATAGCTACAAAGCCCATACCCTTACACTTACCCTTGCTTAATGAATAGTTGTCCTTAGCTATCTAAGGGTGGTTTCTTGACTCATTCTAGGGTCTTAACACAATTTATGCTATCAAGTTGGTCAGTGTATGCTCATTAGCGAGGTCTTAACCATAAGGGATTCACTAGTAGTAATAAGGAGACGTCACCTGTGTGCAAGAAATATATGAAAATACCCCTTATCTACCCCTTATTTATAGGACCTTACCTTATAAAATGTACCTTCCATTAAATAGCCCCCCTCCCTTATACTCACGTGGTATCATATAGTAAACCCTAGTGGACCCCCCGGGGTCTTAACACAGCCTTTTTTATCAAGCCGGTCAATATCTGCTGCACTACAACTTGGGGGTCTTAACACAGCTTATTCTATCAAGCTAGCCATGGTCTACCTATCTAGACTTAGTTCTTTTATTCTTTTTGCATTCCAAACCACCCTTGACTCAATTACATTTGAGAAGTAAAGGCTTCATAGGCCTAACTTGAGGTAACTTGGCACTTATGGCTTTGCATGCCAAGCTTTATAGGCGCAATCCCAAGTTATCGTGCTATTGGGGTCAAGGCGTGGTGGCATGGTTGTAGCCATGTTGTACCATGCCTTAAGGGAGGTAGTCCATTGAGTTGCTCCTTCTGTCGTTTCTCCCTTTGTTTGTGTTGTTACCTTGGGCCTTGGGGACTTGGGTCTCTTGGTTCTAATGCCACGAGGCATAGTCCACGGTGGATTCCGTGAGGTTTTGCGGTGGATTCCGTAAAATTTTATTACCGGGGCTCATACACAAAGTGGATTCTTTGTGCGAAAAGTCGATGGGGACGCCTATCCTTTTCAGGCGTTTTGTTAATTTTATGTGTACATGGGTGATTCCATAGCAGGTGATTTCGCAAAATACATATTTAAATTAATAAACGTTTATGAGTTTAGAGTGCGCACTCGTAATAAAGTAAGGTTAGGATTGATTTCTAACCAATTTATTTATATAGCTGAAGACTGCTAGGTATTCACTTTTTTCGGTTTAATTGTATTATTTTTCTAACAATTGTGAATGCTTCAGTTCATGTGTAGAGCGAGCAGCGGTGGCATTGGGAAGTATTGGAGGACAGCATGTATTCAAATTATCTATTTTTTTTATGGGCGTGTATCTTAGGCATGGCGCCTATATTTTGTCGCGCTTATTTATCAAAGCGCTTGATATTTATTTATTATTTTTGTATGCGCATGGGCGCACGATTTAAATACTTGTATTGGACATTGTATTTGGGTACCGCCTAACTTCTTGGGCGCCCATTAGTTTTAATTCTTTAGTGGCTCAAAAGAAAACTCAAAAGCAAAAGCGTGCTATTTTGTAAATTGGGCTATTATTTGAGCTTGAAGATGAATAATATATTAAATACATGCTTTGTGGAGCGCTCACACAAGGCATGGGAGGGAGATTGCACCCAATTGGTCTCTTGTTCATGTCGTGCAAGCTTTCTTCATTGGTTTTTGTGTAAAAAGTAGAGTTCTTTTGTTCTTGGGGACCTTCTAACGCTCACTACACGCACATACAACGTCCGATCTGTGCACCAGTGGTATCAGAGAAAAGCTGAGATCGAGAGCTTCCAATCGCTTACCATTTCACGCGAAGGCAGAGCTCATGGAACAATCGAGCTCTACAATCCGTCTCGTGGCAAACGGTCGATATCAGCGTGTTCCTGGCAGTCAAGAACCCCCTTCTACACCCTCTAATCGCGAGAGACCAGCCTCTATAGGTGAAGGACGGGTGGCAAAGCTTCTTCATCAAGTCGTGGAAGAACAGATAAGAGATTCTCCTCCATAGCTTCACACCTTTCAAGCTTAAGCAAAAATCTTATTAAGCTTTACAAAGCTTATTTTAAAAAAAGCTTCATAAATCGAATTACTGCGTCTGCGGCGGCGGTATATACTGCCCGCCGTCGACGCTGGCGAGAAGATACTGAGGTCCACGAAAATCAAATTGAGTCACTTAAGCTCTAAAGTCCAAGCTCTCTTAATTCCCCAAGTCCCCAAAGTCACTAAAGCCATCTCCAACAACTCTTATAGTGGTCGTTCATACTGTGTGTAAGCCGAACTGATTTTGGAGCTTCGAGAAGTCCCTGTTCACACTTGTAGTCTTGCTGAACTAGTTTCAGCAAAAACAGAAGTTCACACGCAGACTATATGCAGTTTATACGCGGTCTATACACAACACTATTTTCTTGGAAGACGATTGTGACAACGAATTCCGCAATCGTAAAGGAGAAATACCATAAAAGTCAAACAAAATATACAAGCCTTGTAAACCCGCATTTGAGCTACGCTCATCCCGCTAACAAGATTTCGAGTGTGTGAGGTCTTTTGGAATTTTGCAGGATGACTAAACAAAACATGGACGATTTTATGGTGGCTGAAGATTATTTACCCGAACCAACAATGGAGCAAAAGTTGGATTTGATTATGATGCAGCTACAAGAAGAACGAAGAGCCCGACAAGCTTTGCAAGTTCAATTGGCCAATTTGCAACGATCTACCACCGACCAAGATGGATCGCAACCCGAAGATCTTATACAACGTACCATCGATGCAACACTTGAAGCCCAATCCATATGCAGAGAAACAAAGATAAGTAAAAGAAACTTCAAATTTCGTACTTTCAATGGATCACGCGATGGAAAGACTGTTCTTGCTTTTATCAGTCAATTTGATGATTACTTCCATGAAGAAACATATGCTGAGAAAGACAAAATTAAATGTGTCACTAACTATTTAGTTGACCGAGCATCCTTATGGTGGACTCTGGTCCGCAAAAGCGTTGATTGTCCCACTACATGGGAGACTTTCCAAAAGAAATTTTTGCAGAATTTCCTTTCTCCTCAATTCCATGAAAAAGCTATCAAGCAATGGGATCTTCTACAACAAAAGGATCGCGAACCTATTTCCCAATACACTGAACGTTTCTAGAATGCCCTATTGCAACTACGTATGCTCGAAGATGTACCTAAAGCAACTCATAAACGCAAGTTTATGTCTGGCCTACTTGGACATTTCTATGCAGAAGTCAATATGTTCAAGCCAACAACCCTTGAAGATGCAATTTCCTTGGCCCATGACACTGAAGACAAGATTCGCGAACGAGACAAGTGACCACAATAATTCCCAACTAATGGTAACTTTGGTTCCAAATAATTCAATTCAAATTTTCGAAGATTCAATCAAAATCGTTTTCTTCCATCTTCATTCTGTAAATCTTAGGCACAACCACCTCCCTTGCCATCAAACACAAATCCAAACCCTAAGCCATCTCCACAGTCAAATCCCAACATTCCTAAACTTCCTGCCATTACCAATAATGTATCCAAAGCAAAACCCATAGTTTGCTACAAATGCCATCAATCTGGACATCTAGCAGCCAATTGTCAATCCAAAAAGCCATCTGTCCATATCAATTATCTGGGAGCAATAGAAGAAGAAGAACGTGAGGAAATGCCGGACTTTACGGAATATGATGACGACATTGGTACTACTTTGGATACTTTTCCAGGTATGCCAACTCCCCATTCTTTATTAACAATGAAATGTTTTGTGCATGGTAAAAAAAAAACTATTTTATATAATGACGAGAGCACACATGACTTTATTTTTGTAAAATTAGTCAAAGAATTGAATTTACAAACTGTTTTCACACATTATCGCATTAAGGCTACATTCCTAGGTATAAAATATAATGGAACACAAGAGGTGAATAATTTAGAAATTAAAATTGGTGATTATACTGAACAAAGAAATTTTCTAGTTATACATTTGCAGTCTAGTGACATTATCTTAAGAATGCCCTAGCGTCATCAATACAATCCTAACATAGATTATTCTACGCATTCAATTAAAATTTATTTTCAAAGAAAACAAATCACACTGCATGGTATGCACACTTCTAATAATTTTCCACTGCTTACACATACTCAGGCTAAACGTGCATTATGTAAAAGTAGCAAATCCTATTTAATATGGGTGAATGAAATTCAAGCTAAAGAAAAACAGATGCATCTTAGGCATACACAATTTCTTTCCCAATTTCAAGATTGTTTTGCTGGTGATTTACCACCTAGATTACCATCTTCACGTCCTGAAGATCATAAGATAGATTTAATTCCTGGAACACAACCACCATGTAAAGCACCATATAGACATAACCAAATTGAACAGAAAGAAATTCAAAACCAAATAGAAGAATTGCTTAACAAAGGATTAATTCAACCTAGTAGTTCTCCATTTAGTGCACATGTCTTATTAGTGAAAAAGAAAAATAATACTTATCGCATGTGCATTGATTATCACTGGTGCACAGATCGGACGCCATATGCGCACGTAGTGAGCGTCAGAAGGTCCCCAAGAACAAAAGAACTCTACTTTTTACACAAAAACCAATGAAGAAAGCTTGCATGACATGAACAAGAGACCAAT
Organism: Lygodium microphyllum; assembly: GCF_053477565.2. Taxonomy (NCBI): domain Eukaryota; kingdom Viridiplantae; phylum Streptophyta; class Polypodiopsida; order Schizaeales; family Lygodiaceae; genus Lygodium; species Lygodium microphyllum. Next base: position 56,547,382 of record NC_141159.1, on the reverse strand, counting down.
TGGGTGCAATCTCCCCCACCATGCCTTGTGTGAGCGCTCCACAAAGCATGTATTTAATATATTATTCATCTTCAAGCTCAAATAATAGCCCAATTTACAAAATAGCACGCTTTTGGTTTTGAGTTTGCTTTTGTACCACTAAAGAATTAAAGCTAATGGACGCCCAAGAAGTCAGGCGATACCCAAATACAATGTCCAATACAAGTATTTAAACCGTGCGTCCATGTGCATACAAAAATAATAAATAAATATCAAGCGTTTTGATAAATAAGCGCGACAAAATATAGGCGCCATGCCTAAGATATGCGCCCATCAAAAATTGATGATAATTTGAATACACACTATCCTCCAATGCTTCCAAATGCCACCGCTGCTCGCTCTACACATCAACTGAAGCATTCACAATTGTTAGAAAAATAATACAATTAAACTGACAAAAGTGAATACCTAGCAGTCTTCAGCTATATAAATAAATTGGTTAGAAATCAATCCTAACCTTAATTTATTACGAGTGCGCACTCTAAACTCATAAACGTTTATTAATTTAAATATGTATTTTGCGGAATCACCCGCTATGGAATCATCCATGTATACATAAAATTAACAAAACGCCCGAAAAGGACAGGCATCCCCATTGACTTTTTGCACAAAGAATCCACTTTATATATGAGCCCCGATAATAAAATTTTACGGAATCTACCGCAAAACCTCATGGAATCCACTGTGGAATATGCCTCCTGGCACCCAGGGTGGATTCCGTGAGGTTTTGCGATGGATTCCATAAAATTTTATTACCGGGGCTCATACACAAAGTGGATTCTTTGTGCGAAAAGTCGATGGGGACGCCTATTCTTTTCGGGCGTTTTGTTAATTTTATGTGTACATGGGTGATTCCATAGCGGGTGATTCCGCAAAATACATATTTAAATTAATAAACGTTTATGAGTTTAGAGTGCGCACTCGTAATAAAGTAAGGTTTAGGATTGATTTCTAACCAATTTATTTATATAGCTGAAGACTGCTAGGTATTCACTTTTGTCGGTTTAATTGTATTATTTTTCTAACAATTGTGAATGCTTCAGTTGATGTGTAGAGCGAGCAGCGGTGGCATTGGGAAGCATTGGAGGATAGCATGTATTCAAATTATGATCAATTTTTTATGGGCGCGTATCTTAGGCATGGCGCCTATATTTTGTCGCGCTTATTTATCAAAGCGCTCGATATTTATTTATTATTTTTGTATGCGCATGGGCACACGATTTAAATACTTGTATTGGACATTGTATTTGGGTACCGCCCCTGACTTCTTGGGCGCCCATTAGCTTTAATTCTTTAGTGGCACAAAAGCAAACTCAAAAGCAAAAGCGTGCTATTTTGTAAATTGGGCTATTATTTGAGCTTGAAGATGAATAATATATTAAATACATGCTTTGTGGAGCTCTCACGCAAGGCATGGGGGGGGAGATTGCACCCAATTGGTCTCTTGTTCATGTCGTGCAAGCTTTCTTCATTGGTTTTTGTGTAAAAAGTAGAGTTCTTTTGTTCTTGGGGACCTTCTGACACTCATTACACGCACATACGGCGTCCGATCTGTGCACCAGGTTCGTTTGCCAAGACGCTTTGCCCTCATCGCCAAGTCAAGAATTCAGGCTATTTTCCTTGGCCTCCTTGGCGGATCTTTCTTGCTTACTCTAAACTTAGACAAACTGGTTGGTTGAGCTTGCCTTCTCGCACAAAAGGTGTGGTTTTGGTGCATGGCACCTCTTTGGCTCTTCTTAGCCTCATTTGGAGTAGAAGTTCTTGAAGGGGAATGGACTTAGTCATCACATTTAGACTGGATTTTGGTTTGCGGAAATAGAGGTATCCTTGAAGTTCTTGGGGTGATGCCCATATATGCGGTGCTTGGTGTGTCACGGATCCATAGGGTCAGGATGACAACTCCTTGCATTGCTTGTGGCCTGACTACTGAGATCTCAATCTTTACCAGCCTTGAGTATGGTCCTAATGGGTTCCATAGTCCAATGACATTCACCTTAAGAGCGTGTTGGAGAGTTCTCCAAGGTTCAACTAGCAAGGTTCCCTTCCTTTCACTAAGTTACCTTGATACTCTCCCTTCTTTGAGGCTTTGTCCTATGACTCATTCTCTCCAAGCTCATAAGGGTTTGCCTCTTTGGGCTCAAAGGTGCAGCCAATGACTCCATTGTTGAAGTGCACTTGGTTCATACTTTGATCCAAGTTGGCTGGGATGTGGGATGTGAACTTGGATCAAAAGATCAGTTTGCTTTGTCCTTAGCCACGAGTTGAGTTTGGGGGGCTTTGGAGGCATCTTCATTCTCATCTCTCATCTTGGCTCTAGCGACCTACCTCCGTTTCTTGGCGTTTGGTTTCACCTTCTGCTTTGTCTCATTCTCATTCTCTTCCTTCTCTATCTTTTCTTCTTCTTTTTGGTCTACTTCGCCTAGGCCTATCTTTTCTTGCTTTCCTTGTTCTAGCGTATCTTCTTCCTTTGGCTTCCTAGCTCTCCATACTCGTTCTTCTAACTTGCTTTCTCTGTCTCTTTCTACTTGCTTAATCTTTTTCCTAACTTTATTCTTCTTGTTTTCTTCTACTTGTGTTTCCTCATATCATGCTCTAGCTTTTCTTTCCCTTCTAGTTTCTTCCTAGCTAACTCTACTTGCTCTTCTATCTCTTTTATTCCATTTTCTTGTCTTTTTTTTTCTTGATCTTCTCTATGGCTCCATCTAATAACTCTCTTTCTTCTTCTTTCCTATCATCTTCTTCTATCTCATTCCATATTTGCATGATTCTCTCCTTCAACTCTTTTCCTAGACTATCATCATTGAACTGTGAGGGTTTGGTTGATTGTTGGGGTTGGGATCGTCAAGGTCAAGGTGTTCCAAGATCTAGGTTGAGCTCCTCCTGGCTCTTTGCTTCTTCCATGGGTTGTTGGGGTAGAGGTGTTCTAAGATTTGGGTTGAGCTCATCCTCCCCCTTTTCTGCTTTCTTCTCTTCCAATTCCTCTCTTCTTTCTTTTCCTTCACCTATATCATCATCTAAAGTAGAAATGTTGGCTCCATGTAGTAGCTACCGTGCACCCCAAGTGCTTTAGCCCTTCCATTCTCATCTTCTAACTCTATCTCTTCATCTACTTCTTCATCATCAAAGGCATCCCGTGCCTCACAAGAGGGCGCCAATAGGGCCTCACCCTCAATCTCAATGGTTGGAGGTGTTCCAAGATCAGGATCCAGGTCATCCTCCCCCTTCTCTTCTTCTAACACTAGTTCTTCTTTCAACTGGGCTGCAACCTATGGGTGCGGTGGTTCATCCTTCTAACATGTCCACCTTGCTTCGTCTTCTTTTCTGTATCCTAACTCCATCATAATATTTTCTACCTTTGAACTCACATCCATTTTCCATCCTTCTCCCTTCACACAATATTCCATCATTTCCTCTTCTCTTTGAACTCCTTGGAGTTGGCATTCTTTGGGATAGGGGTAGTCGATTAGAGGTATTCTCCGTGGTAGCCAATGGGAACATATTCAAGGAAGTAGTATCCATCTCCTTCAGAAGGGAATTCGTTCTAGAGATATTGGTCTTCAAGGTAGCCTTCTTGCTAGTACTGTCTTTCGAATAGTAGTCGGGGATTAGTAGTCGTTGACTCCTTGTTAGGGACTAGGTGTTCCAAGATCTAGGTTGAGTTCATCCTCTCCCTGGTCTTCATCTTTATCTTCATCTTCATTTGACCATATTTCTTCTTCTTCTTTCACCTGTTTCTCCTTTTCTTGGCTCCTTGGTCCTTCTTTAGTTGGCTTCACTCCATTCTTCAGCTCTTGGACTCTTTCAGTCCGCATCTGCTTCAAGTATGGTTTGGCCCTCTCTTGGACTCTTTCAGTCTGCATCTACTTCAAGTATGGTTTGGCCCTCTCTTTGGCTCTTGCAACTCTAGAGGCAGTCTCCTAGTCCCACCTCAACATGATTTTCTTTTGCAATTCCATGTCAAGGTCTCGAGCCATCTTCACTTGCCATAGTCTAGCTTTCTCTCGCACCATGATCAACTGGTAGTCAACCTCCTCTAGGTCTTCATCCAGCTCTTTAGCCTGCTCTTCGAGATTGCGCAACACATTTGTTCCTTCGTGGGTCTTCCTTAGCACTTTGATAGTATTCTTCATCTGCTCGATCAGTTTGAGCCGTAGCTCTTTCTTCTTGTATGTGATTTTGAGCTAGTGACATAACTCATCTTCCTCTTCAAAGAAAGTGTCCTCCCACAACCTTAGCTCTCTCCAAGTCATTTTGAATGGTATGCCGCACATCCCTATCACGCAACAGCTCCCTCTCAACTTTGTTGGCACATCAGGTTCTCTTCCAATTTTTAGCAAATAACACACCTGAGGAGGCGTCACGACGTGGGACATCGCATCGTGTCATGTCGCATCATGTTGTGCCAGGGTTGTCATGTCGAGTTGCACGACGTGTTATGGTAGGATATTCATGTTCGTGAGCCTGCTCCCCTCTCAAGCTAGTATGCTTCGTGCTAGTGTTGCTTTGATACCAAGTGTTACGGACCTTCAAGAGACTTCAATCCATAACCTATCATGAGGTACCAAAAAGGCACATCGAAATGGCACACAGGATATATCAATAAGGAATCTTTGTATTCATGATATTGAAATATACAACATTGAGGCACATCTCAAGACTACATCCTCATGACACCACACATGTGAGGGTTCACCACTGAGTATAGGGAATCACACGTAGAGTGGAGACCAAGCAAAGCTTAAAGTCACTACTACTCCCTATATAGGTGTTTTTGGTTCCAACACCATGGTATAGCTACAAAACCCATACCCTTACAGGGAGGTGATGTAATGCCATTCCTAGTAGTTTATTAGATACTCTCATAGCACCCCACATGGGTAAAGATTGGAATTTGCCCATTACTCCCTAGGAATTGAACCTAGCTTCTCTTACAACCCACATAAATGCCTTAATGGCTACTCTAAATGTTTTTGCATAGAGATTTGTCTTAAAATACTTACACGCATGTAGATTTTCTATTAGGGTGCATGGACCACTAGGATATAGCAATAGAGTGCCTTTCTCACTCAATCAATATGGGTAAAGCTTTGGAATTCACCAATTCATCCCTAGGAATTGAACCTAGCTTGTCTTGTTGCAACCCACACAAATGCCTTAATGGCTACTCTAAATGTTGTTGGGTAGAGATTAGTCTTAAGACACTTATTCACGTGTAGATTCTCCATTAGGGTGAATCTACCACTAGGCTATAACAATAGAGTGAATTTCTTGCTTGCTTCATGAAGTTATATTATGCTAAAAGTTTGTTTCACTCATAATGGTCTGTTGTATTCACTAGGACCCATCTAAAATCATGCATAATATGAATGTATGTGCCATCAATTCTACATGCTTGAAAAAAATTACTAATCAATCTATAGACCATCAAATGCACTAAGAAAGCCTACATGGAAGAAGTTTAAATAAGATAACATAGTCGAATAATTATAAAGCACAATGCCAAAACTAATATTAGACAACAAAAGAAAAGTAAAATGAAGTAATTGTGATTTTTGTTTTAAGCATGAGCTCAATGGCTTGGCACAAGTACAAGAAATTGCTACATACATTAGAGACATAAATTGGAAGCACCATAAGTTGTAGTGGCATTAATCTCCCTAAGCTTTCTTTTTCCTAAATGAAATGTGGTATATGCAATATCTATTAGGAAAAAGTTGGTGTAAATATTACAAGTCAAACTGGTCTAATTTATCTAATGTATAAAATGAGGTACAAATCACTCTCGCCATTGATACTGATGGCACAAAGGTGCAATTTGATGCATCGTAAAAGTGAAAGAGGAAAATTGCATGTTAGAAGTTAATGGTACCTACTAGCTTGGGAGAGAAGCAATGCTATCTTGTTACATCAGTTCATGGTTGTTGGTATGTCCACAAGCAAATGCATTGTTTTCACCTCATTATATATCAATTTAGAATGGGGGCTTATCCATGTATGTAGAAAGCTACTTGTAAAATGTGGTTGGTGTATATGCTTGTGACATAGCAAAACCCTAGACATATGTGAAACTTGGGGTCTTAGGAAGTTAATAGCATAAAAGTAAGTATGTGGAGCTACCAAAAAGGGACTACAATTCAATATTCCTTCTACATACTAAGTTGGCTAATATTTGTAGCTAGGACTACTAGTGCACTGTAGTTGGGTCTTGGACATTGTTGCCATCATGTTGACTCAATCAATTAGCTAACTACAAATTATTACATGATATCAAATTGTTTCTACTTATGTTGCAACTTTTACAAGCTCAACATTGAGACTTAAGGGAACACCTATTGTCTAAAATCCCATGAAAGCAAGAATAAACAAATCGATAAGAGCATCATGAGCTCATTGTCTTACCTTCTCCTCGATGCTATGATGTGAAGGTTCATAAGTGGATCCATGATCCATGCAATGATCCTCAATCCACTGCCACTACTCCATAGCTCCTAATCTAATCCACAAGTGCTTGATCCATAAGAGGAAATGTGAAGAAGAAGAGAAGCAACCCAACCACTCCTCCAATATGCCTCTCACCCAAGAAGAATGGAGCCCCGAGAGGAACACCAAGGAAAAGGGAATTCTCTTGCAAGAAAATCTATCTTGTAACATCAACAAGCTTATTTATCATGTTTTATATGATCACAATGAAGAAAAGAACACCAGGCACAACAAATCTTCATGCAGCATCATGTAGATCTCCCACGGTTTTTAATAGAATCAACCATATTCTTCAACATCTTCACAAAATCCATCAATAGAACAAAGAAAGCAAAGGAATACACCATCTTTGACCGGAAATACATCACATAGTATTCATCTTCAATATCTTCATAGTCTTCTCTCTCAATCTCTCATATACAATCACTCTGTTTGAGTAGACTTGGCTATCTCTGACTCTCTCTCTCTCTCTCCATCAATAATACATCATATCCTCACTACAATCTCTCAAAATCACCCTCAATAATCCTTCTTAGGTTGTGGATACCCCTCCCAAGAGGTATGTCTGATATGAAGGGTCACCAGAGCCACTACAGTGTCCTTTCATAGCTCATTACTGTCACTTCACTCTAGTCTTCACTTGAGTCTTCAGCAGCTACTTCTTCCACTTCTTTAAGCTCTTTTGCACTTGTATTCACCTCTTTCCAAGGCTAGAAAACTTTCCCAAAGTCACACATACATTCCACAGAACACTTACAGAAGCATACAGAATAGTCTACAGAACAATACCAGAACAGCTACAGTACAAAACAGAACAGAAACAGAACAGAAGCAGAAGCTCTACAGAAGACCTACAGAAGGTTACAGAAGGTCATCAAAACTACATAACTCATTCTCAAACCATTCCAAACTCTCACAAACCATTCAATAAACTTTCACAAGATCTCAATCTTCATCAATCAAGAATATGATGACACCAAAAGAAGCATAAAAACAAGGCACAAAAATGTCCATGCACATACCACAATTTTATCTTTGGTAAAGGGGATAACATTTACATTGTTACAAAATCATCAAAAAGAGATAGAGATATGAGGGGGCCACATCCACATCCACATCCACACACATCTATAATAAATAAATGATATACACAAAAGTGTTACGTGCATGCATTGGTGAAGGGTAGGAATACTCAAAATTAAAGGCCAAAGGTCTTATAATATCAAATGTATCAAAGTTTCAAAGAAATAATAAAAATACGAAGGGGTGTGCTTTTTGGGGAAGAGGTGGGGTGGAGTGCACGAATGGTTATGTACCTCTCTCCCCTTCCCTCTCTTGTCCAATCGCACATTATCCTTTTTGGTGGTGCAAAAAGTTGTTCTCTCTTCTCTCTCCTCTGTCTTTTGTGCAGAAATTCCTCTTTTCCTTTTTGTTCTTGTATAATGGTTGAAGCTATGGATGAAGATGATGAAGATAACGAATCAGTTCATTATTAAGTGGAAGATTTATGGTTTCTTTTTAGTTTTGAGATTAATGGCTCAGCCATGTGCATAGATTTTGCATGCTTCTACCTTGGTTTCATGTTTATTTCCTGCCGTGGGAGGTTTGCTGACATTTTGGTGCGCAGCCGAGGAAGAAGCTAATCTCAACAATTACAACTTGAGGGAGATTTTATGGCTTTTTGAGATTGATTAAAGAAATAAAAGAGGAAGCACCTACATCATGGAAATTTTTTCCTGTGGATCCAAAGCAGAACGAAATCTCAAAGGGCACTTTAAAAGGATGAAAGCGGAAGAGGTGGATGGCTGTGGCATAGCAGAATCAGAATAAGGAGAGACAATTGATTGAGGAATCAAGAAGAAGAAGACAATTTTTCTGAACCTATACATGGGTTTTTCAAGGGGCACATTTGAGATTTTCTGTTGACCATCATATCAGTCACCTATACGACCATCCAGTGGTACCACGACCCTCTGGCAACCGTGTGCAAAGAAAGTAGAGTCCATACAATGATGAACATCATAGAAGCTGAATCTTTGAAGAAGAAAAGAGAAAGACACAAAAAGAGGAGCCAAAATCAACATCTCAAAGATTGTTCCCTGCTTCTGCAAGCAAAATCATCAAGCAACAAGCAAATGCGAAGAAGAAGACGTGGTGATAGTAGGGATCTTCCAGTCGTCTTGCATGAGGCAATATATACATCAGGTGGCATCCCACAAGCATCATAAGGAGACCATGAACTTAGGGGCAGATGAATCTAGTTGGAAGAAAGATGAAGAAAAATGCAAGGGAGAGGAAATCAAGACCTAGAGAGATCAAATCCTCCTCCTCAACATCTTATCCATAATTCCACAGATGCAGTGGCGACGTCAGTAGCAGTGACGACTCAATAGCGAAGCAAACGAGTGATGGAGAGAGAGAGAGAGCACCTAGAGGACGAAGAAGAAGAAGAAGAAGAAGAAGAAGAAGAAGAAGAAGAAGAAGAAGAAGAAGAAGAAGGCCGGCCACGCTTTCTCCTTCATCTTCTTACGCAACCATAGATCTAGACCCTCCCAGTACCGCACGCTTGTTGCAGCTACCCAGACGTTCCTCCAAAGAGAGAAAGAGAGAGAGGTTGTTTCAGAATCAAACCATGGCTCCCTTATGCCCTTCGGAAGAAATAGCCAATCTTTTGCCTTGCCTACATCCCTCTCTCTTGCTTGCAAAACCCTAACCTCCCCGATATTTTCTTCATGCCTCGACTTTGCATCCACTAGCATCTCCATGGGCCACCCCCTCAGCCTCATGAAAGTGAAAATAAACATTCAGACACATAGACAGACAGAAAGAGAGAGAAGGGGGGACACAAGGCATAGGTAGAGGTAGGGGTTGTGAAAAAAACAAAAAAAGGATGAGGTAGGGCTTGTTGAAAAAGAGGATGAGCAAGGCAACCAAAACAACCTCCTCTTCCTCATTGTCCAAAAGAATCCACTCTTCTTCCATTGCCCAATTTTCTCGAATGTCTCTTACTTTAACCCAAGATTTGGATTTTCCACCCCTTCGTCCTCTAGTTGCAAAACCACTCACAGGTTTGAACTTAAGGCTATCACAATTTTAAGACAAAACTCAACTTAAAAAAATTAAATAAAAACTTCATGTGACACTCGTTCCCACACCTATTACAATCCTCTTTTTATTATACCAGTGAATTGAAAACCCTAGTCCTCTTTTTGTTTTAATCTTTAACTTTAAAAACAAATAATCACATAAGTAATCATTCCCATGCTCTACTTTCACTTGTCTCACATAGTCAAAGCTTTGTGTGGCTAATCTTAGCCTTGCCTCCTTAACAAACCCTCCCATGGGCCTCATATATTTACCCTCACTATTTTGCCAACACAGCTTCACCCCTCTTTCCCTTCTTGATCTTTATGTCCACATGGTCAACCCTCAATGCCCTTTTAAAGAACAAATAATGTCACAAATTTAAATTGAGACATAACACTATCAAAGAAACAAAAAGCTAAAAACATCAAACCTAAGCACATCTTCTAGCATTCTAAAACACATCCTTGTGATACATATCACTAGCAATCACAATGCACACCCTTTTCCAAGGGGATAACTAGCTAAAACAATTTTATCATCATAGCTAAAAATGCTAACAAAATGTCAAGTGTGTTTGGAGCTACATGATGGGATCATCTTTCTTTTCCTATTGGACCGAGGAGTTGTGCTTATGATCCCTTATTGAAGACAGAACCCTATCCTTTGAAGACTAGTAAAGTTTTTCAATGTGGGAGTATTTGAGGCAGGAGTTCCCTTACTCTGGTGGTCGTGGATTTGGAGTCCCATACCCTACCATGGCTAGGCCTTATAATCGAAGTTGTTTAACTAACAATTTTGGAAGTTGTTTGTGTTAGACAGTGGTTCTTCTTTGATAAGGTTCGCGAGGACGCTTCACATTTCAGTGTGGGAGGAATATGATGACACCAAAAGAAGCATAAAAACAAGGCACAAAAATGTCCATGCACATACCACAATTTTATCTTTGGTAAAGGGGATAACATTTACATTGTTACAAAATCATCAAAAAGAGATAGAGATATGAGGGGGCCACATCCACATCCACATCCACACACATCTATAATAAATAAATGATATACACAAAAGTGTTACGTGCATGCATTGGTGAAGGGTAGGAATACTCAAAATTAAAGGCCAAAGGTCTTATAATATCAAATGTATCAAAGTTTCAAAGAAATAATAAAAATACGAAGGGGTGTGCTTTTTGGGGAAGAGGTGGGGTGGAGTGCACGAATGGTTATGTACCTCTCTCCCCTTCCCTCTCTTGTCCAATCGCACATTATCCTTTTTGGTGGTGCAAAAAGTTGTTCTCTCTTCTCTCTCCTCTGTCTTTTGTGCAGAAATTCCTCTTTTCCTTTTTGTTCTTGTATAATGGTTGAAGCTATGGATGAAGATGATGAAGATAACGAATCAGTTCATTATTAAGTGGAAGATTTATGGTTTCTTTTTAGTTTTGAGATTAATGGCTCAGCCATGTGCATAGATTTTGCATGCTTCTACCTTGGTTTCATGGAGGGAAGTACTTCTTCAAGCGATATCCATTGATCAGAAAGGGATCATCAGAGGCATCAACGGTCTGCACTTGGACAGAACCATTAGGGTTGACGGCAAGTACCTTATAGGGGCCCATCCACCGCTATTGGAGCTTGCCAGGAAACTTGCCAAAGCGTGAATCATAGGCTAGGACCAAATCACCTTCTTTGAACTCCTTGTGCTTGATGAAGCTATCATGGTAAGCCTTGCGTCGAGCTTGCGTGGCTTCCATGCACTGTAGAGCCATCCTACGAATTTCGTCCAAACATTCCAAGTGCAGGAGACGGCATTGCAGTGAATCATCGTCCCCCAAACGCTCTTTGATAGCCACTCTCAAAGAGGGTAGTTCCAATCCAACAGGAAAAACTGCTTCTGTACCATACACCAGCTGGAAGGGTGTCTGTCCTGTTGCTGCTTTATGGGAGGTTCTGTACGCCCAGAGGGCCTCTGTAAGTCGATCGTCCCAAATCACGATGATGTGCGGCAATTGTTCTTGTCAGAATCGAGCAGAGGATGCGATTGGTGACTTCGACTTGGCCGTTGGCTCTGGGGTAGTACGGAGTGGACTTACGATGGCGGATCTTATACAACTCTGTCAACTCTTCCATGACTTTGTTGAGGAAATGAGTGCCTCTATCACTTACCAGCTCTAAGGGACTGCCAAAACGGGTGATGATATTCTCATACATGAACAGGGCCACGCTGTTACCATCGTCCCGCTTTAGGGCTTTAGCTTCACACCACTTTGTAACATAATCTGTACATACGAGGATGTATCGGTTCTGTTTCCTTCTAGTGGGAGGGTCGATCGGACCTACGAAGTCAATGCCCCACTTCTCAAACGGCTTCAAAGGAAGGATAGGTTGCAGTGGCATGGCACTTGTCTTGGTGGGTTTCCCCATTCTTTGACAAGTATCACATCTTTTACAGTAATCATAGGCATCTTTATGAATGGTAGGCCACCAATAACCTGCTAGCAGAGCCTTCCTGGCTGTAGCTTCTCCTGCGAAGTGACTCCACATGGCTCGTCATGGCAAGCCTTCAGAACAATCCCAATCTCTTCTCCTGCAACACATCTTCTGAGCACTTCATCTTTGCCTTTCTTGTACAGTGCACCACCTAGCAGGGTGTATGGGGCTGATTCTAACATGTTGAGTGTTGAAATGACTTGTTTTTTGGCTGATTTTTGTTGTTTTGGAGAGCTGAATGGTTGATTTTATGGGATGATTGATTGATTTGGAAGTGGTTTGAGAGTGTTTTGGATGATAATGATTGTGTTTTGGAAGATCATGATGTTTGTTGGTGGTTCTGTGATGTTCTGATAGGTTCTGATTGGTTCTGTATACCTTCTGTTTTGCTCTGTTTTGGTCTGTTTTGTTCTGATTGTCTTCTGTAAGGAGGGAAGGAGTATTGATTGATGAAGAATGAGATATTGAGAAAGTTTATTGAAGGGTTTGTGAGAGTTTGAAATGGTTTGAGAGTGAGTTATGTGGTTTTGATGATCTTCTGTAACCTTCTGTAGATCTTCTGTAGAGCTTCTGCTTCTGTTCTGTTTCTGTTCTATTCTGTACTGTAGCTGTTCTGGTACTGTTCTGTAGACTGTTCTGTATGCTTCTGTAAGTGTTGTGTGGAATGTATGTGTGACTTTGGGAAAGTTTTCTAGCCTTGGAAAGATGTGAATACAAGTGCAAAAGAGCTGAAAGAAGTGGAAGAAGTAGCTGCTGAAGACTCAAGAGAAGACTAGAGTGAAGTGACAGTAGTGAGATGTGAAGAGACACTGTAGTGGCTCTGGTGACTCTTCATATCAGACATACCTCTTGGGAGGGGTATCCACGACCTAATAGTGATTATTGAGTGTAATTTTTGAGAGATTTTAGTGAGGATATGATGTATTATTGATGGAGTGTGAGAGAGAGAGTCAGAGATAGCCAATTCTACTCAAACATAGTGATTGTATATGAGAGATTGAGAGAGAAGACTATGAAGATTTGAAGATGAATACTATGTGATGTATTTCCATTCAAAGATGGTGTATTCTTTTGCTTTCTTTGTTCTATAGATGGATTTTATGAAGAAATTGAAGAATATGGTTGATTCTATTAAAACCGTGGGAGATCTACATGATGCTGCATGAAGATTTGTTGTGCCTGGTGTTCTTTTCTTCATGGTGATCATATGAAACATGATAAACAAGCTTGTTGATGTTACAAGATAGATTTTCTTGCAAGAGAATTCCCTTTTCCTTGGTGTTCCTCTCGGGACTCCATGTTTTTGGTGCGCAGCCGGGGAAACTTGCCATCAACAAGCACCAAAAGAGGCTGAAAATGAAGGAAATGGCATTGCCAAGAAGAGAAGAATTCAATGGATGTTTGTAAAATTCCTTCTTCCACTGAAGAGTTGGAATTTCTCATAATCAAAGCCACTTTCCACAAGAAGTTCATCCCATAATGGCGGAAACACATCACCATCATGATGCATGCTCTATGTGGTGGACAGTTTCCTCTTCCTGTTGAAGCAGCAGAAACTTGCATCTTGGTGGCAAACTGTTTGGGAACAAACTAAAGAGCAAAAACAGAGAGAATGACCATCCATGGAAGATTTGGCATTCATTGAAAAGTTTCCAGACAACATCAAGTGGGAGATTGTGAAGAAGCTTCAGGAGTCTTGGTATGTAGAGGTTCACAGGGACAAGAAGGAAAAGAGTTGGAATTTGTTCGTGGATGCTCAACAGCAAGATACATGGGATGCTTGGTGTACTGATAATATTCTGTTTGTTCAATTAGCAACCCACTGGAAGTTGGTAGACAGAGTGTTTTTCACAACATACACTGTTGAAACCATCAGAAGCTGGCATTACTATGATGATGGCACTACCACAATGCTCAGACGTATGCATTTTGACACCTTTAGAACCGAATACCTTCCCCTGTGTAGTGGCATGAAAGCAGAATTCAGGGACGTTGAAAAGAAAGAAGTAGAAGAAATGTTGGCAAGAGAGTCCTACAGAGACTGAGGCCTTCTATTAACCCTCTGTGGAGCACTAACAACATAAGTGGAGCCAACCCCCTGATGAATGACGCAATAAAGAGGCAAGCATTAGAACGAGTCCAGAGGTACGTGAGAAGAGAGAAAGCAAAAATCAAGGCTGAGAACGAGCTAGCAGCAGAAGCCGCCTTTGACGCCCTTGCGGAACTCTTTACAGAAGTCCCAATGGCACATCCAGCCCTTCCTCCTCCTGCTGGAGGTCCACTTCCAAGCCAGATCCGTCCTGGAAATATTGATGACAGACCAGCGAATGTAGTCCCATTGCCAGTTTTTAAGGGAGAGTACAATGAAGACCCCGATCTTCATGTAGCAGAGTTTATGGTAGCATGTGTGGCTAACAATGCCAGAACTCCTGAGCATTGGTTAGCAATATTCCCCGCCACTTTCAAGGGCGCGGCGTTTCAGTGGTATGAGAGACAAGCAGTAGGAACTTTTGGCACATGGGACGACCTGAAGTTGGCCTTCCTCACAAAATTCAGGCGTGAAGGTTTTGAAGAGCGAATGAGACAGGAATTTATGAACCTAAGTCAGTCCTCTGGAGAAAGAGTGGAAGCCTATGTCTCACGAATGGAATCCATCCTGAAGAGATGGACTAACCATAATCTAGATGATGGCATTCAGAAGGGGGTGTTTCTCAGAGGATTACAACCAGAAGTCCGTAAGTTTGTGGAGCTACAAAGACCAGCCACCCTGCAAGCTGCAACAGAAGGAGCAAGACTGTACGATGAAGTGGAAGCTAGATTAGCGATGAATACAGGAAGAGGAGTCCTACCTCCTCTGATGCCAGGAATGATGTACCCACCAAATGCAGTTCCAGGGACTGTTCCCTACCCTTACCAACAAATGTCCCCGGTATCACAGTACAATGCACCAAATCCACAGTGGCCACAATCCATGCCTCAAATGGTGGTTCACCCACAACAACAATGGTCCCAACCAATTTCCTCAATGACAAATCAGTAGCAACAATGGAATCCTACCAACTGGAGTCAACAGCCAACCGTTCAAACAGGAGCACTGAATCAGAACCAGAACAGAGATCCCTTTGTACCAGCCCAACCCGTTTATGCAGTGATTGCAGAGACTCCTCAAAATCCTCCTGCCAGTGCCTCAGGAGGTGAAAGCTTGAAGGACTACTTATCTAACTCAGTTGCAAATATCAAAAAGGAGTTGATGGATGTGATTACAGAACAACTACAGACGTTGAAAGTGAATACCGCTAGCATATCCAACGTTGCAGGAGCAGGAAGAGATGTGATGCGGTCAAATACTTGGTGTGGTAAGTGTCATCAAGCAGGCCATTTAGCCACTGAATGTACACGAAAACCAACCATTCCTGGAGCCTTCTGTTCCTACTGTTTGCGGAAGAATCATACAGAGGACATTTGCTCTCTGAAGGAGATGCATGATAGGAGAAGGAAGAAAGAAGACGCAAGATTCAACCTGCTGGAATCCAAAATGACAACACAAGATATTGGACCCAAGCCTAGAGAGTTTGGTCCTAATTTCGGACCCAGAAGATTTCCTTCTCAAAGTTACAGAGGAAGACAGTCTGGCGGTGGTCAGAGATCAGAAGTGGAATGTTATAGATGCGGAGAAAAGGGACACATTTCACCAAATTGTCCAAATCCTCGAAGGTCAGTGGATTACAAGCCCTTATGCAGTCGATGCAAAGGAGAAGGCCACACTGCAAAAGACTATCCAAGTCCAGCCCCAGTGATAGTCCGTCCAAGGCCCAAGAGCCTACCTCCAATTTAGTGGAATTGGAAGTTGCTGCCATCACGCGTGCAAAGCAGAAGGAACCACCTATCCAGAAAGAAAATAACCCTCCTGCCAGAACAGTGAAGTTCGATCTTCCACCAGAAGAACATAACAGAACAGAGCCTAACAGTGCCGTACAGAGCCCTACAGTGCCACAGAGAGTTACATAGACAGTTATAGAGACAGGACCAGAGGTCCAGGATACAGAAGAGGAGAAAGTGCCACAAGTGGCAGAAGAAGTTCCTGTAATTCCTCTGTTGGAAGAAAGAGGAAAAATGAAAATGGGTGTTGCCCCATTCCCTAATCGGTTAGAGAAGCCAGTGGATCCTATTAAGGAATACGATCTGGTCAGAGATCTAGATACCTTTAGACCAAACCTCACATTCTGACAATTATTGATGTTGTCTCCCAGTTGCCAGAAAAGGTTCAAAAGTATATTGACAAGAAGACGTGGCTTAAGGATTGCTCCTTCAACAGCAACAAAGTCCAACATGGCTCCAGAGCCTGTAAACGAAGTGGATGTGGCTAATGCTTTCCTAGATCCGGGTACCCCAGAGACTGGTGTGTGGATAGAAGGCTGTTTTATTGCAAATGCACTGATTGATGGTGGTTCATCAGTAAACATTATGACGGATGTTACAATGAAGGATCTAGGCTTACAAGGTGTGCAACCAACCCAATGGCTCATCAGACTGGCGGATCAGAGCAGAATCAAGCCTTTGGGCATTCTTCCATATGTGAAGACTACAGTGGCTGGAAAAGATTATTGGCTAACCTATTTGGTGGTGAAGCCAAACTCTTATGGTACATCCTATCCTCTGTTACTGGGCAGACCATGGCTTTTTGAAGCCCGAGCAAGGACGGATTGGTTCAAAGGAACTTTGACCTTGGGTAGAGGACCCAACAAAGTGGTGCTGAAACTGTATGGTTCTCAAAAAGGACATGGATCCACCTCCTTGGAATTATCTTCTGACTCCCCTAATGAGGTTACGGATGGAACATCAGCAGACGAAGATGCTGTCAAACAGATCCTTCCCAAGAAAATAGTGGCACATTCCTTAACAGTGGATACTGTAAGCCGACTTCCAAAAGATGCAAAGCCGTTATCAATGGGTGAATACTTCCTGCCTGAATCAGGCATGACTTCTGAAATCTCTTCTGACAGTGAGATAGAAGCATGGATGTACTGCTCTCCCTGTTACATGGCTATAGCAGAGACAGAGGCAGGAGAGGAAACAGAGAATCTGTTCTTCTGTTACAGAGCTCCTACAGAGACAGAAGCAGAAGTAGAAGCAGAAACAGAGACAGAAGCAGAAGCAGAAACAGAGACAGAAGAGGTTGGGTTTGATATGGACGAAGAAGGTGATGAAAGTGATCCGGAAGAATCCATCCCACCTGAAGAGGATACATTTGAGGAAGAAGTTCCAGAAGCATCAGAAGCCAACGAGCTCATGCTATGGGATAGAATGGTGATGGTACCATTTGGTCTGGTAAATGGATCTTCTCATATGCAAAACCTTTATAAGACATGGATTAAGAAGAACAAGCCATCTTTCAAGAGTGGCTCCTGCCGTCCTAACCTATCCTTGCCAAAGAAAGATGATGATGATGCACCATGCCAACAAGCACCAATCCCACAAACCCAACAGGCATCAGAGGGTCCCTGTTATGTGACGTTCCTGGATGTATCATCAGAAGATGAGTCTTCAAACCAAGAGGTAATTACTCTTGAAACCAAACCCGAAACAGCTTTAATCCCATTTCAATATCTTAAGGAGCAACCTAAGTCTCCACCAAAAGAAGAAGTGGGTTCTAGTGGGACATCAGACGAGGACACCACTCCCTTGAAGGAGTCGGATCTGTATCCAGAAGCGGTCCGTGGGACCTTCATCCGTGAAGTAGAAGGTGAAAGGCAGTTAACCTTTGTGGATTCAGAAGGCACTAAACGTCACTTGAAGGTGGGTAGCAGTCTCCCAGAAGAGGAGTTGTCAACTTTGTACAACTTGTTGAAAGAAAATTTGGACGTGTTTGCATGGTCCTACAAAGACCTAAAGGGGATTGATCCCACAATATGTCAACATCATATTGACTTGGAGCCTGATGCCAAGCCAGTACGGCAACGACAGAGGCGAATGAACCCGAATTACTCCACATTGGTGAAAGCGGAGCTGCTCAAGCTTCTAGAAGCCGAGTTCATTTATCCAGTGGCAAATAGTGAATGGGTTTCACCCATCGTGGTTGTACCCAATAAGAATGGCAAATTGCGAATATGTGTGGATTTCCGAAAGCTTAATTCCAAGATGAAGAAGGATCATTTTCCTATCCCTTTCACAGACCAACTGTTGGACACAGTGGCAGGACATGAGCTTTATTCTCTTCTGGATGGATTCAGCGGATACAACCAAGTGCAGATCGCAGAAGAAGACCAGTCCAAAACAACCTTCACCACAGAATGGGGAACCTATGCTTACCGAGTGATGCCATTTGGGCTCTGCAATGCCCCTGCTACTTTCCAGCGAGTCATGATGGCTGCATTTCAAAATCATCTACACGACTTTATTGAGGTATATTTGGATGACTTCTGTGTCTATAGTTTGATCAGTGAACACTGGGGACATTTGGAACAATGCTTTGGGAGTATGGGATTTCCCTCAACCCTGACAAATGCATCTTTGGGGTTTCTTCTGGAGTTCTGTTGGGCCACATTGTCTCTGCACAAGGGATATCAACAGACCCTGCAAAGATCGAAAAGATTGCAGCTCTGGCAGCACCCACCAACCCCAAACAGTTGAGGGGATTCCTAGGCCATGTGGGTTACTACAGAAGGTTTATAGCCCATTTCGCGACAAAGGCAACTTCCTTGCACAAGCTCCTGAGGAAAGATGCAGAGTTTACTTGGATAGAAGAATGTGACAAAGCCTTCCACACTCTGAAGCAGTGTCTGATAGAGGCACCCATTCTGCAACCTCCTGATTGGACGAAAGAATTCCACGTACACACTGATGCATCTATTGAAGGCTTAGGCGCAGTCCTATGCCGGAAGGGCTCCTCGAAGTTAGATCAACCGATCTATTACGCAAGCCGAAAAGTCACTGATAGGGAACGGAACTATACAGTGACAGAGCTGGAGTGCTTGGCAATGGTGTTTGCCCTGGAGAAGTTTCGCCACTATCTCCTATCTACCCACTTTAAATTTTATGTGGATCATGAGGCCCTGTACTTCTTGATGAACAAAGCAGATGTGAAAGGACGAATGATGAGATGGCTCCTTCTATTCCAGGAGTTCGACTTTGAGGTGATTACTAAGCCTGGTCGTTCCCATGTTCTGGCTGATCATCTGTCGCGTATCCCACAAACTGCAGATGAGGAGCAGGATGATCCAGACCTCCCTGATGCTTCCTTATTCTTGGTAGAAACTGTAACTCCCTGGTATGCAGACATTGCCAATCTGCTGGCAACCCAACAGTATCCTCCTGGTATCTCTAGTCAGGAAAGGAAGAAGCTCATGCTAGAATCAGCCCCCTACACCCTGCTAGGCGGTGCACTGTACAAGAAAGGCAAAGATGAAGTGCTCAGAAGATGTGTTGCAGGAGAGGAGATTGGGATTGTTCTGAAGGCTTGCCATGACGAGCCATGCGGAGGTCACTTTGCAGGAGAAGCTACAGCCAGGAAGGCTCTGCTAGCAGGTTATTGGTGGCCTACCATTCACAAAGATTCCTATGATTACTGTAAAAGATGTGATGCTTGTCAAAGAATGGGGAAACCCACGAAGACAAGTGCCATGCCACTGCAACCTATCCTTCCTTTGAAGCCGTTTGAGAAGTGGGGCATTGACTTCGTCGGTCCGATCGATCCTCCTACCAGAAGGAAACAGAACCGATACATCCTCGTATGTATGGATTATGTTACAAAGTGGTGTGAAGCTAAAGCCCTAAAGCGGGACGATGGTAACAGCGTGGCCCTGTTCATGTACGAGAATATCATCACCCGTTTTGGTAGTCCCTTAGAGCTGGTAAGTGACAGAGGCACTCATTTCCTCAACAAAGTCATGGAAGAGTTGACAGAGTTGTATAAGATCCGCCATCGCAAGTCCACTCCTTATTACCCCAGAGCCAACGGCCAAGTCGAAGTCACCAATCGCATCCTCTGCTCGATTCTGACAAGAACAATTGCCGCACATCGTCGTGATTGGGATGATCGACTTACAGAGGCCCTCTGGGCGTACAGAACCTCCCATAAAGCAGCAACAGGACAAACACCCTTCCAGCTGGTGTATGGTACAGAAGCTGTTTTTCCGGTTGAACTGGAATTACCCTCTTTGAGAGTGGCTATCAAAGAGCGTTTGGGGGAAGATGATTCACTGCAACGCCGTCTCCTGCACTTGGAATGTTTGGACAAAATTCGTAGGATGGCTCTACAGTGCATGGAAGCCACGCAAGCTCGACGCAAGGCTTACCATGACAGCTTCATCAAGCACAAGGAGTTCAAAGAAGGTGATTTGGTCCTAGCCTATGATTCACGATTTGGCAAGTTTCCTGGCAAGCTCCAGCAGCGGTGGATGGGGCCCTATAAGGTACTTGCCGTCAACCCTAATGGCTCTGTCCAAGTACAGACCCTGGATGCCTCTGATGATCCCTTTCTGATCAATGGATATCGCCTGAAGAAGTACTTCCCTCCTTGGGGATCTTGACAATTACGGATACTTGATCCTTTCCCTCGTTGGCGCGGCACTTTACTTGTTATGATGCTACTTCTGATAGCCATTCTTCAATCACTTCTGATGAAGAGGGCGCAACCCTCTGTCCCCTCAAAACCCCCTTCCAGCCTTGATCTCTTATCCTCTATTTTCCACCAGTATTAGTGGAGAGGTTGGTTTTGACAAATGGTCTTTCTACCATTCCCTTGCTCACTTTGCAGAAAAAAAAAAGAAGAAAAAAAAAACAAAACATATCGGTTATGGGAGAAAAGGACTTAGGTCCCTGTCATGCCGACCTATTCTTCGAGAAAAGGTGGAAACACCCTCAGGAATAGGGGAAACAAGAAAAAGAAAAAAAAAACAAACAAACAAACACATCTGTTATGAGAGAAAAGGAAGCAATTCCCTGTCATAGCAGGCCTCGTTCCAAGAAAAGGTGGTAAACACCCTTGGGCGGGAAGCTGGCTGTGGAAAAGGTGGTAACACCCAGCAGTTCAGAAAGTGGATTCATTGATTGATATCCCTCGGATCCAATTCCGAAGCTGCCTCCCTTGGTACGCTGTGTCCTGGGTCCCTCTACAAAGTGACTACCTGTCCTCTAGCAGACAACATGTTCCTATCCAATACAATAATCGATTTGATGGATACCTCCCTGGGTATGCCTCTTCAACAATTGATGACGCGATCTTCATCGACAAACAATCGAGTGATGTGAGCTTTCATCCTAACCGGATGTGGAAGTGAGTACGGTTGCCCTCTGTATCTATCAACACAGAGTGAGACAGAGGGTGGGGCGAGAGACCAGTCTTTTCCCTTCAAATCAAATGAGAGGTGAGTAGTGTGAATGAAGTGTTGCACGCACGGGATGGGCCTCTCAAAGCACAAAGCACAATTTATTTCTGTGCACTGCACCATAAGGCTCCTTTGCCTTCCTTCTTGCATTGTATGCCGGCACAGGGCGGGATGCACAGTTGCACCATCAAATGCGCACAAGGCATACAATCTTTGCACAAGTGACTGTGAGGATTACATCAATGGGTTTCAGGAAAAGACTGCCCTCCTGTATCTATCAACAGAGCGTGAGACAGAGGGTGGGATGAGTGTGACTGGAGTTTCTTCAATCAATTACCGAGAGGTGAGATTGAGGGACATTACGATACTTGGAGTCAGGTATGTTCCACTTTCCCTGTGCACCCACGGGATGGGTCTTTGCCGTCATCACAAGACACCTCACCCTGTTCTGTACACTGCACTGTAAGGCTCCCTTGCCTTCCTCCTTGCACTTATGCCAGACGAGTTGGACGCACTACCGCACCATCAACTGTG
Source organism: Lygodium microphyllum (assembly GCF_053477565.2). Taxonomy (NCBI): domain Eukaryota; kingdom Viridiplantae; phylum Streptophyta; class Polypodiopsida; order Schizaeales; family Lygodiaceae; genus Lygodium; species Lygodium microphyllum. The sequence goes on along the minus strand of NC_141159.1, from coordinate 56,525,436 downwards.
CACCCTGGCATACTCCTTCTGCACCATCCCCCCTTGTCGATTCCTCAACTGGGTATGCGATATGGGTTTCAATCCTTATTCCTCAAGAGATATTAGTCATGGGGCGAGTGACTGTTCTTTCATTTCGTTTGAGTGACTGTGAGTTGAGTGTAGTATCCCTCATCATCGACGAATCTCCTGCGATTCCTTCCATCAGTTACCTCCCTGGGTGCTGCCGCGTGGTCCCTTCCATGACGGACGTGTGCCGAGAAGATGCCTTGGTCCCTCCAGTGCCGACAACCACACTGGACGTGCCGTCGACACTCAACCTTGATTCTTGATGAAACGGGCCAAGTTTTTCTAACCCTACAACTTCTGTTTCTTAGTGATGGTCATGTTTTAAGTGTGGGGACGTTAGTGGATGGTCTATGGCGTGGTCCTAGGTCCCTGTTGCTTGGTTAACCCTATCCGTTAAGGTCTTAAGTGTGGGGACGCGTCCCTGCGCGTCTACATTGCATACCCTTCTGCATATGCCTTACCCTGCTCATGCATGTATGCCATGACTTGTTTTTACCCTCATGGGGTCCCTTCCCATCCACCCGGTTATGTTTCACCCACCCTTGGGGCTGTTCCCCTGCAGTTTTCCTTCATTCCCTGATTTTGAGGTCCTTCCATGTGAATGCACCCTACGTTCACCGAAGTCCAAAATCCAACCTCATAGCCCTGTTCCTCCCTTTGAACCGATCATTTTTCCTTTTTACCTACCCTTATTCCGGTGCACGGTTTTTGCGTTATTAATTTGTGAAGCATTTTGCGCAATTTAGCCGGCTTTCCATGTGAACGCGCTTTTCTTGCTTCGAAACTATGATCTGACATCCTAGCCCTGCCAACCACTTTTCCCCTGATATTTTTCCTTCTTACTGCGCATCATTCCGATACACGGTTTGTCCGTTATTAATTTTCCGGTTTTTTAAGACTTTTTCATGCGTATTTTTGATATTTTTCCATGTGAACCTGTCCTATTTGCATCAGACTTCCAATTTAATTTGACAGCCGTGTTCTCCATGTCTTTCCCTACCTTTTTCCTTTTTCCTCCACCCTTTTTCGACTTCCGGATTTTTACTTATTAATTTTTAAATGTGTTTTCGGGAGTATTTTTGGTGTTTTTCACATGTGAACCCCTCCTATTTCCACCGGAACTGCGGTTTAACGTGATCACCCTGTGCCACTCCTTCCTGCGGACATTTTTCCTTCTTACTGCCTGTCTTTCCGGTGAACGGTTCGTCCGATATTAATTTCCGATTCCATTTTCGGGTTTTTTTTTGGGTTTTTCCCATGTGAACGTGTCTTATCTCCGTCGGAATTATGTTTTGAGGTGATAGAATTGTCGGATACATCTTTTTGCACAGTTTTCCTTTTTTATGCACCTCGTTCCGATGCACGAATCTTTCGATATTAATTTTTAAATGCGTTTTTTGGTTCTTTTTTGTGTTTTTTGCACGTGACCGCCCTTTATCCCTCCCGGAACCTCCTTCATATATTTTTCTTGTTTTCCCTCTGTCGTCCTGCCCACTTTTTGTTTTTACGCTATTTCGTTTCGACGTCCGGATTGGGAGTTATTAATTTTTCCTTATTTTTACGTGTATTCACGCGACCGTTTTGCGCGTGAACGCGCCCTTTTTCGATTTTACACATCCCCACGCGCCTCGGTCGTGTCCGGATGACCCGTACCATCCTCTCGGTGCCATTTCGATCCCGTCACGGCAAATTTTTTTACCCCGCCCCGCGCATGAGCGCGGGACGGGGGTACGCGCCCATTTCTTCCTCCCTTTCCCCCTGCCCACCCCTGGGACCCTGCCCACCCCTGGGTCCCTGCCACCCTTTGTCCCTGCCCACCCCTTGTCCCTGCCCATCCTCCCCCCATGTCCACCCTCCCCTATCTCCCCCCTACCCTCCTTTCTCTCTCCCCGTCCCCCAACCGTCTCCCTCTCCCTCTGCGTCCTCCTCTTCTTCTCCCTCTATCTCCACCTCCCTCTCCACCTCTATCTCTCCCTTCCCTCTGCGTTCGTTCTCCCCCCTCCTCTTCTTCTCCTTCTCTCCTCCTTTCTCCCCTCTCCTTCCCCTCCTTCTTCTCTCTCCAGCCCTCGTCTCCAGCCCGCGTCACCTCGCCCTCGTTGCCGGCTCCAGCCCGCGTCGCCACACCCCTCGTCGCCTGCTCCAGCCTGCGCCGCCACGTGCTCCACGTCCGCCTCCCGCCTTCTCCCCTTTCGTGTGTCTGTGTCCCTGTCTCCCTCTCTTCCCCACGCTCCCCTCCCTTCCTCCGCCTTCACTGCCGAACGCTCCCCTCTCGTGGCATCGGGGTCGTCCGGAAGGCCATCAGGGGCGGCGTCGAGGAGGTCGTCGCGAACGTAGTTGATGTCATTGCCACGGGCGCCTCCGCCATTTCCTGAAGCCTCTCAGCCGCTAGGGTCTTTGCCGCCCGTGCCACGAACCTCGCCCTTCTCCACGCGGCCTACCTCTTCCGTCGCCTCGTCCCCTTCCCTCCCCGCCGCCACCGCCGCTGACTTTGACGCTTGCTGCTGTAGTTGCTGCTACCTCCCGCCACCACGCTACCCTCCGCCCGCCTCGGTCTCCTTGCCCTCCTCCTCGCCACCCCACCCCACCCTCCTACCCGACCACCCTTCCTTGGGCCCCCTACCCACCCTCCTGCCCACCCACCCTCTTTTGGGCCCTCCCCACGTGCTCCACGTCCGCCTCCCGCCTTCCCACCTTTTCAAACCCCCCTTCCCACCCACCTCTAACCCACCCCCCATTACCCCCCCACTAACCCCCCTTCCCACCCACTAAACCCCCCCCAAGGTACACTCCCCTTTCCCACCATCACTACCCATCTTCACCCAAGCCCCCGGTCCTACGCACAAAAACCCTCTACCCCCCTGTACGCCCCTTGTCCTACCCTGCTGTACAACTGCACCGCAGCACCACGACACCTTCGAGACGCAGCTACACGCGCGGGTGTGTCTGTGCGTGTGGGTGACTGTTCGTGATTGATTGTACGCGGCTGTCGGATTTTGATCATTGGTTGCTGACCACGTAGCTGCCACGCAACTTGTTGCTGGGTATTTTTCTCAGATTTTTAATTAACAGACCCGTAAATCCTTTTTTCCATTTAAATAACAAATAAAAAACACACAAAAATATTGAAAAATATAAATAAATCATTAAAAACCCACTTTATATTCTCAAAAATTACAGAAAATCTCGAAAACTTTCTTTTTATTTTTGCAATCCATGGCCCTCTTTTTCTCAACCTGTAAATTTCAGCAAAAAATATTTTTGTCTATTTTAAAATTCTAAAATCTTTCAAACTATCCAAAAATATGATAAAAATTCATTAAAAATACTAAAAAATTCCCAATTAATTTCTGAAAAATTCCTAACCCTTTCCTTCCCATTTTTATTTATTTTTGGCATATTTTTCTCAGCTATCATAATATTTAATTTCACACCTAAATTCCTTAGAAATAAACCACAAATCAATAAAATAACCAACACCCTTTTTCATCCAACACACCAACTAACTGTCTAGCGAAAAACTCCAGATATTTTTGGATTGAGGAGAGCGCATTCTTTGCATTTTCATATACCCACTACCAGGTACTTCCCTTTTATTTGTTTTTTTTTAAATACAAAAAAAAACAAAACACAAAAAACAAAAAACCACATGCTCCCCCAAAACCCACAGTTAATATAAAACTAACAAAATCAATAACAACCAGAACACAAAAATACACAAACAAACAAACCAATATTTAACCTAAATCAAACCTAACTACCACTATGGCACGCGCATTCGCGCTCAACACACATACTTTTTAATTAAAATAAACCAGCCGTTCACTTAGCACGCGCTACGCGCGCTAAAGAGGCACTTTAATTTTTAATTAAAAATAAACCAGCCGTCACATGAGCACGCGCTGGCAAAAAAGCGCTCCACATCACCTTAATTTGTAATCAATGAATTGCATTTAGAGACCCAGTCGGGAATCGAAGTCCGGGAATCGAATAAAAGCACCGCTTAACCTAATAATTGGTAATTTAATTTATAATAAGGAACCGTCGTTTTCTTGCTAAGGTTTTTCACCTAATAAAAATTCACCCATTTTTAATAATTGATTAAAATCAACCCTTCATTAAATTAATTCCCCCCTCACTGCACTTAATTCCCTTTTTTTAAATGAACCGTTTCGTGGGATGGGTATGCGCAGTCATTAGAGTTATTTTCCATGGTCCAGTCTTGGTTTATCACAGATGTAGTATTGGTATGTGTCGGATGTGATCTTATTTTGGTTTACTGTTTTAGTTACGGTTACGGGTACGGTATGCAGTTTTTTCTTTTGTTGCCTGATACGGGGTTCAGGGTGTTTGTCTGATGCATCGCATGAAGCTTTCGGTCGCATTTGTCTCAAGGTCATGTCAAAATTTTTCTAGGATGTGGTTTGCTTGGGGTTAGTTGGTCGAGTCACGTTTTATTGGTTATTCTCTTATCCTTGGTTTTTTGTCTATTACTTTGCAGGCATTCTCCTTGATTGTCTGTGTTTGTGGTGTGTGTGTAACCATCTGAATGGCGCCTTCTCATGCTCCTCCCCCTATCCAGTACGTCCCATTAGTTAGTAGGGATTACTCTTCCCTACTTACTTTTGAGCCTCTTACGAAGGCAGGACTTGCTGCTTTTGTGGCCACTCCTTTTCCATTGCTTCCAGAGGATCCGTCGTTATGTGATGAGTTCCTGGCCTCTTACAGCAAGAAGACAGGAGTAGTCCAAGGAATGTCTATGACATTGACATCTCGAGGCTTAGGAAAGGCTCTGTCTCTACCCTCCAAAGGAGAACCTTTTGTGACCACTCGTCAGCTCTTCTCTAATGAAGAGATTCTCAAGCTGTTGCAGAAGCAGACACGGGAAATCCTCGATGTTAAGAAGGTGATAAACTCTTCAGGAGTTTCCTTTTCTATGATTACAAATCCCGTATGGAAGACGATGTGTCAGTTCCTTCAGGACAGGTTTATGCCTGCCAAAACGCCATCCCACTATTTGTCCAAAGAGCTTTTCACAGCTTCCAGGATGGTGCTGAAAGGAGTTGCTATTGATTGGAGCACTTACCTCCTTACTAAAATGGATCAGCATTTTGTTAAAGTCACCAGGGGTAGTGTTACCAATGTTACATATGGATCATATTTGTCTGCCTTCTTGACCTATTCAGGTTTACAGAAGACTGTGCCTCCACCTCCTCCATCAGATCCAGTACCTCCTCCTCCACCTTCAGAAGAGTCGGAACCCATTGACATCGAGGATGATGATTCTCCGCCTCCCCTGGTCATCCAGCGCAAACGCTTGAAGCGGGTAGCGGATAAAGCCCCTTCTGTACTTCCCTCAGTGCCTATCCCTACTACTTCTGGCAGTGAACTCCCTGGGTATCTCACTTGCAATAACCTGTTCAGAGCACATCGAGAAGGATCCTTGGAGATCTCAGTTCCTTCCCTGAACAGTCTCGTCTTAGGAGATGCCATTCCTTTCCTCTGCAAGGATATTCAAAGTTCCATTGAGTTGTCAGTGACAGCCTGTGTTCAACAGCTGTACGCATCTTTTTATGAAGAGCTCATGCAGTCCAAAGACCAGTTGCATAAGGCAACATCTGAGTTAGCTTCTGCTAAGGATACCCTAGCAGATTTATTTAAGCAAATGGAACAACAAACCCAACTGGTTGCCACCCAAAGCGATGCGATTTCTTCATTGAAGACCCAGTTATTCGAGGCTCAGTCACAGGTTACTAGCCTTTCAGAGGAGAAGGAGAGGATGTCCAGCGAAGCGAAAGAATTCCAAGCTATCTTAGATGACAAGCTTTCAGCTTTACAGATGGCTAATGACACAGTGGCCAACCAAGCCTCCCAAATCTAGCAGTTGCAAGATCAGCTTGCAAAGTCCCGCTCTGTTCCTCCAAGCCCTCCTGTTCCATTGATTCCTTCTCTTTCACAGCAGGACTTGGCTGCCCTTCAGAGACAGGCTACTTTGTGCCCTCTATTCCAAGACAAAGTGGAAAGATTGTAGTCCAGAATGGACTTGTTATGGTCTACCTTTGAACAGTTTCAGGAATATGTCTTATCAGACCATTCTTTCTTTGTCCACTACCACTTACAGAAGTTGGTTTTCAATATGAAGCTTTCCACGATGGATTTACCTTTTCCAGAGGATGGCTGGAGTGGGGCTTGGTCTGCTGAGTTGTTGACAGAGGTAGTCAGAATGGTCTTTGAAGATTCTGTCACGCCAGATACCATGTTGATGTCATACATGTATCTCCGAGGAGATTTGTTAATTCCAGATGAGGTAGATATGGCATGGTATGTGGGGGATGTGGTCTTACAGGCTGTTTTATATGTCAATCATTTGGAGTTGCGCATAGCTTATATGTTCCAAAGTTATTCCTCCAAAGTAGCTGATTGTCAGGATAATTCGTGGCATCCCATGATTGATTCAGTGGTCCTAAATCAAAGACAAAACACAGCTCCTACCTTTGCCCAGAGTACTAACCAACTGAAGATGGATCTCTTAACCTATCTTTCAAAACATAATCCATTTGATGCTACCTTCTTTGATGCCTATCATAGACGATCTCTCTTAGGACCTTCTGTTCCTACCCTCCTCTATTACCAACAAATGGCTCACCGCTATGCTATATATATTTCCCTTTGTCAATCTAATTCCACAATAATTTTACCCCTTCTTTTCCAACCTTCATCTTTCCCTCAAATTCCTATTTTCACTTATTGTTCCTTTATTGAGGATAGGGTATTTTCCTCTTCTCCACCCTGTCTTTCTCCATCCATTAATGTTCCCTCTACATTTCCTATTTATCAGCTAACACCGTTCCTTAGTGATTCCTTACAAATTTCTGCCACTCCTTCTTTAACATTTTCTTCCTTTTATGATTTTTCCTATCCTTCCCTTCATCCACTTTTCCTTATTCCACTACCCTCTCCTAACACTTCCATATCTCATCCACCTCAGTTGGTTAGTGACTGTGACGGGTTTGATAATCAGATTTCCAGAAGAAGGGGATGGAGTTCGGATGATTGCCTTACAGGACCGCAAATTAATTGGCCAGTAATTCCAGGAGAATGGACAGCTTCCAGTCAAGCTTATCAAAACTATGTTCATTTTGCCCAATAATATTCACAGTCTGCAGATCCCTCAGTGAGATTAACTGCTCACTTTGCTTGGTACCTGGCGTATATGCATAGGCACTCTCATATTGATTCAAAGCCTATTCCAAAGTTGTGCATGAATGTCAATGTTAGCATTGATTCCCAACAGTTGGAGATACTGTATTTTCATGCCCTCTGTTTGCCTAGCAGATACTTGGTCCTGTTGGAAAGGATGTGCTGTCTCCAATTTTTTCAAAATCCTCCCAAAAACTTTGTAGATGAATCCTTATCTATGGATCGATTCCGACAACATCAATCTTTTAAGAGGGATCATCTTCATTGATACCTTTCCAATGTATGGTGGAAGCTTTTAATGAAAACTCTCTTTTGAAGGAGTCATTCAGATGGTTGTGTTGTGTATTAGTGTTTGTGTTGTGAGTTTATTTATATCAAACGAACGTGGTGGTTTCCTATTGGATTTCGTGTACGAGCTACGTTTTGGAAAATTGTGGTGATGGGGTCGTGGATGGAGAATTGAAGCTGATGCTGATGAAGAAGAAGCAGACTCTTATATCCTTTACAAATTTGTTGTGATTTTTAGTTTACTAAGAGGTATTAATGTATAAAGAGTTTTCCTTTCTTTATATTTTTATATCAGAAACAGGTTATAAGTTGGGGTCGTGGTGGATGGATTATTTTTGAGAAGATATTGAAGATCAAAGTTGAGCTTTTCCATGAACTTGTATTCCCTTTTTCCTAGGTCGCGAGGACGCTTCCTTATTAAGTGTGGGGATATGTTGAGTGTTGAAATGACTTGTTTTTTGGCTGATTTTTGTTGTTTTGGAGAGCTGAATGGTTGATTTTATGGGATGATTGATTGATTTGGAAGTGGTTTGAGAGTGTTTTGGATGATAATGATTGTGTTTTGGAAGATCATGATGTTTGTTGGTGGTTATGTGATGTTCTGATAGGTTCTATATACCTTCTGTTTTGCTCTGTTTTGTTCTGATTGTCTTCTGTAAGGAGGGAAGGAGTATTGATTGATGAAGAATGAGATATTGAGAAAGCTTATTGAATGGTTTGTGAGAGTTTGAAATGGTTTGAGAGTGAGTTATGTGGTTTTGATGATCTTCTGTAACCTTCTGTAGATCTTCTGTAGAGCTTCTGCTTCTGTTCTGTTTCTGTTCTGTTCTGTACTGTAGCTGTTCTGGTATTGTTCTGTAGACTGTTCTGTATGCTTCTGTAAGTGTTCTGTGGAATGTATATGTGACTTTGGGAAAGTTTTCTAGCCTTGGAAAGAGGTGAATACAAGTGCAAAAGAGCTGAAAGAAGTGGAAGAAGTAGCTGCTGAAGACTCAAGAGAAGACTAGAGTGAAGTGACAGTAGTGAGCTGTGAAGAGACACTGTAGTGGCTCTGGTGACTCTTCATATCAGACATACCTCTTGGGAGGGGTATCCACGACCTAAGAGTGATTATTGAGTGTAATTTTTGAGAGATTGTAGTGAGGATATGATGTATTATTGATGGAGTGTGAGAGAGAGAGTCAGAGATAGCCAATTCTACTCAAACATAGTGATTGTATATGAGAGATTGAGAGAGAAGACTATGAAGATTTGAAGATGAATACTATGTGATGTATTTCCATTCAAAGATGGTGTATTCTTTTGCTTTCTTTGTTCTATAGATGGATTTTATGAAGAAATTGAAGAATATGGTTGATTCTATTAAAACCGTGGGAGATCTACATGATGCTGCATGAAGATTTGTTGTGCCTGGTGTTCTTTTCTTCATGGTGATCATATGAAACATGATAAACAAGCTTGTTGATGTTACAAGATAGATTTTCTTGCAAGAGAATTCCCTTTTCCTTGGTGTTCCTCTCGGGGCTCCATAACATGAGCTTCTTCCTTTCCCGACTAGAAATACCAGGAGGGTACTGTTGGGTTGCCAGCAGATTAGCAATGTCTGCATACCAGGGAGTTACAGTTTCTACCAAGAATAGGGAAGCATCAGGGAGGTCTGGATCATCCTGCTCCTCGTCTGCAGTTTGTGGGATACGCGACAGATGATCAGCCAGAACATGGGAACGACCAGGCTTAGTAATCACCTCAAAGTCGAACTCCTGGAATAGAAGGAGCCATCTCATCATTCGTCCTTTCACATCCGCTTTGTTCATCAAGAAGGACAGGGCCTCATGATCCACATAAAATTTAAAGTGGGTAGATAGGAGATAGTGGCGGAACTTCTCTAGGGCAAACACCATTGCCAAGCACTCCAGCTCTATCACTGTATAGTTCCGTTCCCTATCAGTGACTTTTCGACTTGCGTAGTAGATCGGTTGATCCAACTTCGAGGAGCCCTTTTGGCAGAGGACAGCACCTAAGCCTTCAATTGATACATCAGTGTGTACATGGAACTCTTTCGTCCAATCAGGAGGTTGCAGAATGGGTGCCTCTATCAGACACTGCTTCAGAGTGTGGAAGGCTTTGTCACATTCTTCTGTCCAAGTAAACTTTGCATCTTTCCTCAGAAGCTTGTGCAAGGAAGTTGCCTTTGTCGCAAAATGGGCTATAAACCTTCTGTAGTAACCCACATGGCCTAGGAATCCCCTCAACTGTTTGAGGTTGGTGGGTGCTGTCAGAGCTGCGATCTTTTCAATCTTTGCAGGGTCTGTTGATATTCCTTGTGCAGAGACAATGTGGCCCAACAGAACTCCAGAAGAGACCCCAAAGATGCATTTGTCGGGGTTAAGGGAAATCCCATACTCCCGGCATCGGTCAAAGCATTGCTCCAAATGTCCCCAGTGTTCACGGATCAAACTATAGACACAGAAGTCATCCAAATATACCTCAATAAAGTCGTGCAGATGATTTTGAAATGCGGCCATCATGACTCGTTGGAAAGTAGCAAGGGCATTGCATAGTCCAAATGGCATCACTCGGTAAGCGTATGTCCCCCATTCTGTGGTGAAGGTTGTTTTGGATTGGTCTTCTTCTGCAATCTGCACTTGATTGTATCCACTCAATCCATCCAGAAGAGAATAAAGTTCATGTCCTGCCACTGTGTCCAACAGTTGGTCTGTGAAAGGGATAGGAAAGTGATCCTTCTTTGTCTTGGAATTAAGCTTTCGGAAATCCACACATATTCGCAATTTTCCATTTTTCTTGGGTACAACCACGATGGGTGAAACCCATTCACTATTTGCCACTGGATAGATGAACTCGGCTTCCAGAAGCTTCAGCAGCTCCGCTTTCACCAATGTGGAGTAATTCGGGTTCATTCGCCTCTGTCGTTGCCGTACTGGCTTGGCATCAGGCTCCAAGTCAATATGATGTTGACATATTGTGGGATCAATCCCCTTTAGGTCTTTGTAAGACCATGCAAACACGTCCAAATTTTCTTTCAACAAGTTGTACAAGGTTGACAACTCCTCTTCTGGGAGACTGCTACCCACCTTCAAGTGGCGTTCAGTGCCTTCTGCATCCAAAAAGGTTAACTGCCTTTCACCTTCTACTTCACGGATGAAGGTCCCATGGACTGCTTCTGGATATAGATCCGACTCCTTCAAGGGAGTGGTGTCCTCTTCTGATGTCCCACTAGAACCAATTTCTTCTTTTGGTGGAGACTTAGGTTGCTCCTTGAGATGTTGAAATGGGATTAAAGCCGTTCCGGGCTTGGTTTCAAGAGTAATTACCTCTTGGCTTGAAGACTCATCTTCTGAAGATGACATATCCAGGAACGTCACATAACATGGACCCTTTGATGCCTGTTGGGTTTGTGGGAATGGTGCTCGTTGGCACGGTGCATCATCATCATCTTTCTTTGGCAAGGATAGGTAAGGACGGCATGAGCCACAGCTAAAAGACGGCTTGTTCTTCTTAATCCATCCCTTATAAAGGTTTTGCATATGAGAAGATCTATTTACTAGGCCAAATGGTACCATCACCATTCTGTCCCATAGCATGAGCTCGTTGGCTTCTGATGCTTCTGGAACTTCGTCTTCAAATGTATCCTCTTCAGGTGGGATAGACCCTTCCATTTCACTTTCATAATCTTCTTCGTCCATATCATATCCATCCTCTTCTGTCTCTGTCTCCGCTTCTGGTTCTGCTTCTGTCTCTGTCTCTGTCTCCGCTTCTGTTTCTGTCTTTGCTTCTGTCTCTGTCTCTGTAGGAGCTCTGTAACAGAAGAACAGATTCTCTGTTTCCTCTCCTGTCTTTGTCTCTGTTTCCGCTATGGCCATGTAACAGGGAGAGCAGTACATCCATGCTTCTATCTCACTGTCAGAAGTGATTTCCGAAGTCATTTCTGGTTCAGGCAGGAAGTATTCACCCATTGATAATGGCTTTGCCTCTTTTGGAAGTCGGCTTACAGTATCCACTGTTAAGGAATGTGCCACTGTTTTCTTGGGAAGGATCTGTTTGATAGCATCTTCGTCTGCTGACGTTCCATCTGTAGCCTCATTAGGAGAGTCAGAAGATAATTCCAAGGAGGTGGATCCATGTCCTTTTTGAGAACCATACAGTTTCAGCACCACTTTGTTGGGTCCTCTACCCAATGTCAAAGTTCCTTTGAACCAATCCATCCTTGCTCGGGCTTCAAAAAGCCATGGTCTGCCCAGTAACAGAGGATAGGACGTACCATAAGAGTTTGGCTTCACCACCAGATAGGTTAGCCAATAATCTTTTCCAGCCACTGTAGTCTTCACATATGAGAGAATGCCCAACGGCTTGATTCTACTCTGATCCGCCAGTCTGATGAGCCATTGGGTGGGTTGCACACCTTGTAGGCCTAAATCCTTCATTGTCACATCCGTCATAATGTCCACTGACGAACCACCATCAATCAATGCGTTTGAAATAAAGCAACCTTCTATTCATACACCAGTCTTTGGAGTACCCGGATCTAGGAAAGCGTTAGCCACATCCACTTCTTTTACAGGCTCTGGAGCCTTGTTGGGCTTTGTTGCTGTTGAGGGAGCAATCCTTAAGCCACGTCTTCTCGTCAGTATACTTTTGAACCTTTTCCGGCAACTGGGGGACAACATCAATAATTGTCAGAATATGAGGTTTGGTTTAAAGGTATCTAGATCTCTGACCAGATCGTATTCCTTAATAGGATCCACTGGCTTCTCTAACCGGTTAGGGAATGGGGCAACACCCATTTTCATTTTCCTTCTTTCTTCCAACAGAGGAATTACAGGAGCTTCTTCTGCCAATTGTGGCACTTCCTCCTCTTTTGTATCCTGGACCTCTGGTCCTGCCTCTGTAACTGTCTCTGTAACTCTCTGTGGCACTGTAGGGCTCTGTACGACACTGTTAGGCTCTGTTCTGTTCTGTTCTTCTGGTGGAAGATTGAAATTCACTATTCTGGCAGGAGGGTTATTTTCTTTCTGGATAGGTGGTTCCTTCTGCTTTGCACGCGTGATGGCAGCAACTTCCAATTCCACCAAATTGGAGGTAGGCTCTTGGGCCTTGGCTGGACTATCAGTAGCACTGTTTTTCACTGGGACTGGGCTTGGACAGTCTTTTGCAGTGTGGCCTTCTCCTTTGCATTGACTGCATAAGGGCTTGTAATCTACTGACCTTCGAGGATTTGGACAATTTGGTGAAATGTGTCCCTTTTCTCCGCATCTGTAACACTCCACTTCTGATCTCTGACCACCACCAGACTGTCTTCCTCTGTAACTTTGAGAGGGAAATCTTCTGGGTCCGAAATTAGGACCAAACTCTCTAGGCTTGGGTCCAATATCTTGTGTTGTCATTTTGGATTCCAGCAGGTTGAATCTTGCGTCTTCTTCCTTCCTTCTCCTATCATGCATCTCCTTCAGAGAGCAAATGTCCTCTGTATGATTCTACCGCAAACAGTAGAAACAAAAGGCTCCAGGAATGGTTGGTTTGCGTGTACATTCAGTGGCTAAATGGCCTGCTTGATGACACTTACCACACCAAGTGTTTGACTGCATCACATCTCTTTCTGCTCCTGCAACTTTGGATATGCTTGCGGTATTCACTTTCAGCATCTGTAGCTGCTCTGTAATCACATCCATCAACTCCTTTTTGATGTTTGCAACTGAGTTAGATAAGTAGTCCTTCAAGCTTTCACCTCCTGAGGCACTGGCAGGAGGGTTTTGAGGAGTTTCTGTAATCACTGCATAAACTGGTTGGGCTGGTACAGAGGGGTCTCTGTTCTGGTTCTGATTCAGTGCTCCTGTTTGAACTGTTGGCTGTTGGCTCCAGTTGGTAGGATTCCACTGTTGCTGCTGATTTGTCATTGAGGAAATTGGTTGGGACCATTGTTGTTGTGGTTGAACCACCATTTGAGGCATGGATTGTGGCCACTGTGGATTTGGTGCACTATACTGTGATACTGGGGGCATCTGTTGGTAAGGGTAGGGAACAGTCCCTGGGATTGCATTTGGTGGATACATCATTCCTGGCATCAGAGGAGGTAGGACTCCTCTTCCTGTATTCATTGCTAATCGAGCTTCCACTTCATCGTACAGTCTTGCACCTTCTGTTGCAGCTTGCAGGGTGGCTGGTCTTTGCAGCTCCACAAACTTACGGACTTCTGGTTGTAATCTTCTGAGAAACACCCCCTTCTGAATGCCATCATCTAGATTATGGTTAGTCCATCTCTTCAGGATGGATTCCATTCGTGAGACATAAGCTTCCACTCTTTCTCCAGAGGACTGACTTAGGTTCATAAATTCCTCTCTCATCCGCTCTTCAAAACCTTCACGCCTGAATTTAGTGAGGAAGGCCAACTTCAGGTCGTCCCATGTGCCAAAAGTTCCTGCTGCTTGTCTCTCATACCACTGAAACGCCGCGCCCTTGAAAGTGGCGGGGAATATCGCTAACCAATGCTCAGGGGTTCTGGCATTGTTAGCCACACACGCTACCATAAACTCTGCTACATGAAGATCGGGGTCTTCATTGTACTCTCCCTGAAAAACTGGCAATGGGACTACATTCGCTGGTTTGTCATCAATATTTCTAGGACGGATCTGGCTTGGAAGTGGACCTCCAACAGGAGGAGGAAGGGCTTGATGTGCCATTGGGACTTCTGTAAAGAGTTCCGCAAGGGCGTCAAAGGCGGCTTCTGCTGCGAGCTTGCTCTCGGCTCTGATTCTTGCTTTCTCTCTTCTCACGTACCTCTAGACTCGTTCTAATGCTTGCCTCTTTATTGTGTCATTCATCAGGGGTGTGGCTCCACTATGTTGTTAGTGCTTCACAGAGGGTTAACAGAAGACTTCAGTCTCTGGAGGACTCTCTTGCCAACATTTCTTCTACTTCTTTCTTTTCAACGTCCCTGAATTCTGCTTTCATGCCACTGCACAGGGGAAGGTATTCGGTTCTGAAGGTGTCAAAATGCATACGTCTGAGCATGGTGGTGGTGCCATCATCATAGTAATGCCAGCTTCTGATGGTTTCAACAGTGTATGTTGTGAAAAACACTCTGTCTACCAACTTCCAGTGGGTTGCTAATTGAACAAACAGAAGATTATCAGTACACCAAGCATCCCATGTATCTTGCTGTTGAGCGTCCACTAACAAATTCCAACTCTTTTCCTTCTTGTCTCTATGAACCTCTACAGACCAAGACTCCTGAAGCTTCTTCACAATCTCCCACTTGATGTTATCTGGAAACTTCTCAATGAATGCCAAATCTTCCATGGATGGTCATTCTCTCTGTTTCTGCTCTTCAGTTCGTTCCCAAACAGTTTGCCACCAAGATGCAAGTTTCTGCTGCTTCAACAGGAAGAGGAAACTGTCCACCACATAGAGCATGCATCATGATGGTGATGTGCTTCCGCCATTGTGGGATGAACTTTTTGTGGAAAGTGGCTTTAATTATGAGGAATTCCAACTCTTTAGTGGAAGAAGGAACTTTACAAACATCCATTGAATTCTTCTCTTCTTGGCAATGCTATTTCCTTCATTTTCAGCCTCTTTTGGTGCTTGTTGATGGCAAATTTCCCCGGCTGCGCACCAAAAACATGGAGCCCCGAGAGGAACACCAAGGAAAAGGGAATTCTCTTGCAAGAAAATCTATCTTGTAACATCAACAAGCTTATTTATCATGTTTTATATGATCACAATGAAGAAAAGAACACCAGGCACAACAAATCTTCATGCAGCACCATGTAGATCTCCCACGATTTTTAATAGAATCAACCATATTCTTCAACATCTTCACAAAATCCATCAATAGAACAAAGAAAGCAAAGGAATACACCATCTTTGACTGGAAATACATCACATAGTATTCATCTTCAATATCTTCATAGTCTTCTCTCTCAATCTCTCATATACAATCACTCTGTTTGAGTAGACTTGGCTATCTCTGACTCTCTCTCTCTCTCTCCATCAATAATACATCATATCCTCACTACAATCTCTCAAAATCACCCTCAATAATCCTTCTTAGGTCGTGGATACCCCTCCGAAGAGGTATGTCTGATATGAAGGGTCACCAGAGCCACTACAGTGTCCTTTCATAGCTCACTACTATCACTTCACTCTAGTCTTCACTTGAGTCTTCAGCAGCTACTTCTTCCACTTCTTTCAGCTCTTTTGCACTTGTATTCACCTCTTTCCAAGGCTAGAAAACTTTCCCAAAGTCACACATACATTCCACAGAACACTTACAGAAGCATACAGAATAGTCTACAGAACAGTACCAGAACAGCTACAGTACAGAACAGAACAGAAACAGAACAGAAGCAGAAGCTCTACAGAAGACCTACAGAAGGTTACAGAAGGTCATCAAAACTACATAACTCATTCTCAAACCATTCCAAACTCTCACAAACCATTCCAAACTCTCACAAACCATTCAATAAACTTTCACAAGATCTCAATCTTCATCAATCAATACTCCATCCCTCCTTACAGAAGACAATCAGAAAAAAACAGACCAAGACAGAAGGTATACAGAACCAATCAGAACATCACAGAACCACTAACAAACATCATGAACTTCCAAAACTCAATCAATATCATCAAAAATATTCTCAAACCACTTCTAAACCAATCAATCATCTCATAAAATCAACCATTCAGCTCTCAAAAACAACAAAAAATCAGCCAAAAAACAAGTCATTTCAACACTCAACAAAGAAGGTGAAGAAGAGAAAAACATGTAGTAAAATAGAAGCTTCAGTTCCCAAGTCTCTCACTCTCAAGATGTTGCACAAGAAGATGAAGCAGAAGCAAGAAGGAGGAGAGAGCTCTCAAGATTGCTCACCATTGTTGGGGGTAAAGGCGCCTCTGCCTAGCCTCCCATGTATTACTACACTGACAGTCACCACCACTGCACACTGTAGGTGGCGGGCGTCCGTCACCGTCACTTTATTCTTTATTCTTTTAGTGAAAGTTTGAATAAAGGAAGGCCCGATCACACATTGTGACTGTTGGAGTTCCCATTTCTAGTCTCTCCCTTTCTTGCTCTTGCTCTCCTACCATAGCTCTCGATTCCAACCTTCGATCCGTCGCTCCCTTTCAACTGGTATCAGAGCGTTGCTTTTTGACTCTTGAGCTTGGTTCGTGGCATTCTCAGCATCCCATCGACTCCCTACTTGCATTGGGTCTCCTTCGCGGCAGCCATATCCGACTCCTTCGAGCTTTCGTCACTCTCCGGCTTCCCGAGCACCTTCCCGGCATTGTTGGGCACCTTCAGGGCATTACATCAGAGGTATTTGATCATTTTCTTCACGGTTTACTTCAATTCTCAGGTCTCACAAGCTGTAAACAATTTGTGGGCAGCCATAGCTCACACCTCTTGGAGCTTCCTTCACCTGGATCTTGCTTCTAGTCTATCAAGGCTTGCTGAGGCTTGGTGTAGGCCTTATTTGGCCCTGATTTGTGCCCCCTTTGGACCCCATTGTTGACACGTGGGACAATAGACCCCCCTAGCTAGCTCACGTTTTTTTTGCGCATGTTTCAAAATCTGGCCCAAAAATCACTCTTTTTGTCATATCTCGGGCATTCGGAACCCGATTCAGGCAAGGTAAGAGTCTAAGTTGGGGTTTTGGCACGCTCCGACCGCGATGGTGATGTCGGATTTTCCAAATTATGATGACAAAATCTTCTGCAATAGATTTCAGGTCTGAGACAGCATGTATTTATATGCCCGTGCTTGTTTAGGCATGACTACATAACCGGTTTGATGCCTATTGTATCCTGATTGATTGGGGGATTGAAGCTACATGTAATGCTATGATTTTGGCCTGATTTTGGGGCTAGAAATACACAGTTTTTAATAGTAAATGCATGCTAAATACTCTTGGGCGACTGAAGCTATCTTTCATGCTTTGACATATGCCTATTGGTTCCGGATGTATGTCTTGGGTTATGCTATGATGTATTGATCATCGAGGGATGACTTTGAGCTTGTCATTGAATCCGGATGCTTTTGGAAGCTTGAGCTTATTTCAGCCCGCACTTATTGACATTGGTATATGCTTTGATAGTGATGCTTCTTTGGTTTATGCATACCCGTTGCCTACGGCTTGATGCTCATGTCACGGTTGATTACCCTATGCATACGTTGAGCTTGAGTGCTCATTGAAGCTCCACCTTGGATGCATTTTGGATTATCTGGAGTAGTCTTGATGTTACTTGGCTTGTCAAAGTTTGGATTGGACTGTATTTGGTGTCTTACATGCTTACAGATGCTACATACGGAAGCTCTACCGCCTACATGTTCGGGATGTACTATTGATGTATTGTCTTAGACTTATGTCATTGGTACTATGTCTTGCCTTGGCTTGAGATCTTGAGCTCATACATATGACTTTTGTGCTAGTGGGAGCATTCTTGAATGCTTATCAAACATTGAGCACGCGATACTTTTATGCATTGAGCCGTTACATGCCATTGAGCAGTTACAGACACTTGAGACTTTGGGACTTCTTACCTTTTGGGATGATACATCATATGTCTTGGTTCACTATATGCTTATGAGCTAAGTCTCAGTTTTGGATCCGTATCTTTGTGAACTGACACCTACTTGTGTCAAGTTTTGGTAGTGGCAGGAACACTTTGCCCCGTTGACTGGGGGGTGTGCCTACTCTCACTGGTAGATGTTTGTATGACATACTTGGGTGTTGGATTCATGCTTATCGATCTTCATATGCTTATGCTATGCTTGCATGATGCCGGCTTTGGTCTTGGCAATATCTGATTGCCTTGGGATCCGATTTTGGCACTGTTAGCTCTCTTTTACTGAAATCTGAAATTTATTACAACAAGCATATATGTATGGACTGATATGGATTTTTCATGCTAAAACACTCTGAAATGATGTACTTTCACTAGTACTTGGTGGGCAGCAGCTTTGGTTCCACTTTCCTCGCCATTTTCCCTCGATTTTTGTGATTTTTTTGTCATTTTCTGTAGTAAACAGCAAGCAGTTTTGAACTGTCTACAGTCTTCCAGCTTGCATTATGGCGAGTTCGTTCACCACTGATCATGCTACTTTCAACATCATAAGCTTGATGGTACGAATTACTCTTATTGGAAGAGCCAGATTTGGCAGGTGTTGGTGCAGAAATCGCAGATCAAACCTTTGAGGTTAAGCGGGCATCCGCCTGCAACTATGCCAGATGAGGAATGGCTTGAGCTTGATGAGTTATGCAAGTCCACCATTGTATTGTCTCTCACAGAACAGGTTCACTATAATGTCTTTGAGGAAGAACAGAGTGCATGGCAGTTGTGGGAAAAGATCAAAAATCTCTATGACAAGAAAAGTCCAGCGAGTTAGATGTATTGGCTGAAGCAGCTTATGGATCTGCACATGAAGGAGAATGTGACTATGCCTGCTCACTTGAGCCAGTTCCATGCTATACTCAAGAACTTGACTTCGCAGGACATCACTTTTGCAGAGGATGTCACTCCTCTTTTCTTGCTTGGTACTCTTAATGAGTCATGGGATGTATTCCACACTGCATTATGTGCCTCTACTGCTACCTTGAAATTATCTGATGTTGAGAGTGCTCTTCTGCAGGAAGAGGTTAACTGTAAGAATTTGGATGCCTCTCGTGTGTTGCATGCTATGACAGTTAGAGGCAGGAATGATGGATATGGAAAGCATGGCAGTGGCAGTGGCCATGGACAGGATTCTCAAAAATTTCGGTCCAAGTCTCGTGGGAAGTCACGTAGCAAATCCCATCGCAGGAATGCAGATGTTACTTGTCACCATTGTGGGAAAAAGGGCCATATTAGGCCACAATGCCATGAATTGCGCAATGAAAGGTGCAAAGATAAGGGGAAAGACAAAGTGCAGGATAAGTCTTCTGATCGCAGCATAGTGCCTGCAAAGTCCAGTGTTAAAATTGAAGAGATCAATGTTATGCAACCTGAGAATGTTGATAATGATGATTATATCCTTGCAGCTTCTTCTAGTGCTTCACAAATGGCAGAGATACACTCTATGTATGCATAGTGTTGGCTCTTGGACTCAGGTGTATCCTTTCATGTGACACCTTTCCGAGAGTGGTTTCATTCACACCATACTGTTTCGGGTACTATGCGCTTGGGTGATGACAGCTCTCTTGATATTGTGGGCATTGGTGATGTTAGGCTGCAGTTTTCTTCTGGCAGTAGTTTTGTTATGCAGGATGTACGTCATGTACCTGCCTTGACACGCAGTCTCATGTTAGTTGGACAGCTTGATGACGTAGGTTATCATGTATCTTTTGGAGACTCTGCATGGAAGATCACTCGTGGTAGACTTGGATTGTGAGAGGTGCCAAGGCTGGCAGTCTCTACCCCTTGATTATATCAGCTTCTTCCCTTGATCATGTTTTGTCTGTGGGTTCTATCCCACATGTATCTCTTTGGCATGCCCGTTTGGGCCATATGTCTTTGAAGGGAATTAAAATGCTTTCTGGTTTGCAATACTTACCGCCCCTTGATTATGCATGTTTTGATTCATGTGAGCATTGTCTTTATGGTAGGCAGACTAGGTCTATGCATAAGAAGTCTGGTAGGCCACACATGAGTGAGCCCTTGGCATTGGTACATTCAGATGTCTATTGGCCCATGCCTTGTAAGTCTATGGGTGGTGCAAAGTATTTTGTTACGTTCATAGATGATTTTTCACGGAAAGTTTGGGCTTATCCCATTAAGCTAAAATTCGATGTCTTGGCTGTGTTTCATAGATGGCTTGCATTGGTTGAGAACCAGTCTGGGTATAGGCTAAAATGCCTAAGGACAGATAATGGGGGTGAGTATGTCTCACATGCTTTTGAGCAATTATGTGATGAGAGGGGTATTAAGCGTCAGTTGACCGCCCCCTACACCCCCCCCAAAATGGTTTGGTTGAGCGGATGAATAGAACCATCTAGGAGCGTGTACACAGTATGCTTAGTTATGCAGGCTTACCACAAAGCTTTTGGGCTGAGGCAGTTAGTACAGCTGTGCATATCATAAATAGATCTCCTTCTAGTGGTTTGGATTTCCAGGTTGCAGAGGAGGTATGGACTAGAAAACCCCCCTCTTATATGCATCTCCGTGTCTTTGGATGTGAGTCATTTTACCATGTGCCCAAGGACAAGAGAAGCAAGCTGGATCCCAAGAGTGTCAAATGCATTTTCCTTGGTTATGGGGATGCAGGCGAGATGGGTTACCGTCTCTGGGATCCGCAGGCGCGGAAAGTCATCCGCAGTCATGATGTAGTCTTCCATGAAGACAAGATGCAAAGGCATCCTAAGAGAGTTGTTGAGATCTGCAGGGTCATATTTCAAGAGGAGCCGAGAGCTCCCGCACAGCCAGTTGGATAGCCTACAATTGCAATAGATGCTCATGGCCAAGGCGTTGGATAGGTAGCTAGGCAGGCAGCAGAGCCTGCCATGAGATGCTCTACTAGAGACAGACGTCCACCAGATAGATTTCAGCCCTCGATGCATTATGTCTTGGTTACAGATGCAGGAGATCCTTTCACTTATGATGAGGCTATGCGCAGGGGTGATAGTCACTCCTGGGAGAGAGCTATACAGTCTGAGATAGACTCATTAGATAAGAATGACACTTGGGATCTGGTTTCCTTGCCTACGGGCAAGAAGGATTTGCCATGCAAGTGGGTGTACAAGCTAAAAAGTACCCTTGGACACCCCAAGTTGGCATACAAGGCTAGATTGGTAGCAAAGGGTTTTAAGTAGGAGCAGGGTGTGGACTTTGATGAGGTCTTTTCTCCTGTGGTTAAGATAACCACCCTGCGCTTAGTCTTGGCTTTGGTTGCTCAGCTTGGCTTGGATTTATACCAGATGGATGTCAAGACGGCTTTCTTACATGGGGACTTGCATGATGAGATTTATATGGAGCAGCCTAAGGGCTTTGCAGAACCTGGCAGGGAGCACCTAGTGTGCAAATTGAAGAAAAGTCTTTATGTCTTGAAACATGCACCTAGGGAGTGGTATCATAAGTTTGATGCCTTTATGCAGTCACAAGGCTACAGTCGGAGTGCTATGGATCCATGTCTTACACGAAGAAAGCTCATGATGGTTCTTTATTGATTTTGGTACTCTCTGTGGATGATATGTTGATAGCAGGGAAAGCTCATGATGAGCTAGATGCTCTTAAGGCTCAGCTCAAGAAGAGCTTTGAGATGAAAGATCTGGGACAAGCCGCTCACATACTTGGTATGCGCATTACACTCGACAGGCATTAGGGACTCCTCTACTTGTCACAGAGGGAGTACATTCATAAAGTCCTTGAGCGCTTCCGCATGTAGGACGTAAGGCCTATTGGCTGTCTATTGCCTTCTTATGTGAAGGTATCACAGGCTGATTGTTCGCAGACAGATGAGCAGAGGGCCGAGATGGCCAAGATTCCCTATGCATCCGTAGTGGGCAATCTTATGTATGCCATGATAGCCACTCGTCCAGATATTGCCTTTGCAGTTGGTATTGTGGCACGCTATATGGCTACACCTGGCAAGAAACATTGGGATACCATGAAGGGTATCATGAGGTACTTGAAGGGCACTGCAGATATGTGCATATGCTATGGCAGCCAGGATACAGGAGTCGTAGGGTACACTGACTCTGATTATGCAGGACATGTAGATAGTAGGAAGTCCACTTTCGGCTATGTATTCACCTTTGCTGGAGGTGCTGTTTCTTGGATGTCCAGGGTGTAGAAATGCAAGGCCCTTTCTACTACAGAGGCCGAGTATGTTGTAGCCATTGAGGCTTGCAAGGAGGCCATTTGGTTGGGTCGTTTAGTTGTGAGGGCTAAAATGATGAACGGGTTGTCTCTTACCCATCCAACCTCCAATCCTCACTAAGAGAACTAAAGAGGGGCACCACCTAGCCAAAGGGAGGATGGGCTAGGACATCTCTTTTCTCAAAGAGAATCAAAAGAACCAATACACAAATTTACGAGAGAGAATATATGCACTAGACACTCTATTAGAATATGAGAGAGAGAGATGAGAGGGGAGGGAGAGAAGAGGAGAAGAGGTAAAGGAAGCTTTCCATTATGTGTTTATGGAATGAGAAGATGAGAAGAGAGGGAGACAAGAGAAGAAGAGGTAGAGGAAGCTTGCCATTATGTATTTATGGGATGAGAAGATGAGAAGAGAGGGAGACAAAAGGAGAAGAGGTAGAGGAAGCTTGCCATTATACTACATAATAAAAGAACTTACTCATAGCTTACCTCAAAGAGATTAGGGTATTCTAGAGTGCTCTCATGTGCTTGTCATTGTCCTCCCCCTCCATTCTCCATGGGCTCTTTATATAGCCTCCATGAGGGATTAGATTAAGCTAATCTTCTTGATTAACATAATCCTAGATGATGTATGGCATCTTTGAAAATATAGAGAATAGTGGATGGGACAAGTCTCCACCTTGGTCGTCATGCAAGAAGCCAAGGGTGATGGTAGACAAAATAGAGAAATAGAGCTAGATTACAAGAGGTGGGTGCCCAAAGCATATTATTATAATATATTTACAAGAAGGATAGAATGGAAAGTTGGTGTGGTGAAAGAGAGAAGCAAATTGCATGTAGCCAGCAGTCTGCGCCTTCGTAACTTCAAATCCGTGAAGAATCTGAAAAAAGTTTCTTTTGCAACTTTGTAGACTAGGTTGAAACCGATCAGGCCGCGTGAGAATTTTCTTGAAATTTGCTTTTTCTTGGGAGTTATTGAGATTATAAAAAACGGCTTCCAAAAGCTGCTTTGACTTTAGTCCCCCATATATATATAAATACATATAAGCATGTGACAGAAGGGGTCCATGCTTATAAGCTTTTGTGTAAGATCCAAATGACACCATGATATGGATATTGACTTGTGTGCTAGGGTGAGGTGTCCTCTAATGATTGTGATAGATTCCAAATCTTAGTGATACAGGCAGAGCCCATGTGTAGTTGGAGGCTAGTCCTTTTGAAAAATCTATGCACTCACTCAACTCCTAAGTGTAATCCATTTTCATCTTCACTAAGATAACCATCCCTTTTACCCTTTACATTGACATGCCTCCTAAGAACTTGTTCCCCCCATTTGCTAGAGTTATCATAATCGAGAAGCAATGTAGCATACCTAGTGCTTGAAGAGTAAACCCAAAGTGATATGGTAAGCTCTTGATAGGGGTTTTGGCCAAATTTTGCGGTAATAATCTGGGTTGTAAAAACCCCGGATCATTAGCCCTCCCCTTAGGCTAGAGGCATTCATGCCTCTAGCTTGCTAATGATGGTCCAATAGAGCAAGGAGGACTGCACCCCCTCATTTGTGGCTCTTCATTGAATGACTGCTCCAAAATGTTCATATTTCTTTGAAAATAAGGCTTCAGTCGCGCCATCCATTTACCCTTATCTTGTGAACCTTCCCATCCATGTCACCTAGCTTATAGTTGCCATTTGGATATCTCTTATGACCATGAATGGCCCTTCCCACTTGAACACAAGTTTAGCATCCTTTCTGTTATCAAAGCGGTTATCATAGCGTAGCACAAGTGATCCTTCCCTTATGTGTTTGCTAGCCAGCTTCTTTTATTAAATGTCTTCCTCCTCTCTTCAGCCTGCATGGAATAGTGTTGGACTGCTGCTTCTCTGTCTAACTCCAGCCTCTCTAGATCCAAGATCCTTTCCTCTAACTTCTTATCTTGATTCTTCTCTCGACTGGCTACTAAAACACGCAAACTGGCCAGTTCCACCTCTATAGGAAGCAAAGCCTCTTGGCCATAGACGAGGTGAAATGGAGTATAGCCAAGTGAGGTTCTGAATGAAGTCCTGTAGGCCCAAAGAGATGCACTCAATTTTTTATCCCAGTTCTTGGGGTGCATGCGTACTTGCTTGGTAATTATCTTATAAATCAGCCCATTCACTTTTTCGACCAAACCATTACACTATGGATGGTAGGGATTAGAGTGCCTGTGCTTGATTTTTAGCCTTTCCATTAGCTCCCCCACTAGATTCGCCCTAAAACCAGGACCCCGATCAGAGATAATTTCCAAAGGTGTGCCAAACCTGCAACAAATATTTTCAAACACAAATTTTCCCACTTCTTGGGCTGTGATCCTACTAGTTGCTGAAGCCTTTGCCCACCTCGTCATGTAGTCCACACCCATTATGATGTATTCCTTGCTAGATTGAGTTCGTGGGAGTGGCCCTATTGCATCAATCCCCCATTTCTCAAATGGGCCATATGTAGTTATGGAATTTTGTTCCTCATGCACTAGCTTCCTTGGTCCGATGTTTTGGCAATTGTCACAAGTGCAGCACCAATGTTGCACATCTCGATGTAGACTAGGCCACACAAAACCGGCATGGAGAATCTTCCTGCTGGTTATTTCTTGAGCAAAATGTCCGCCACAAACCCCTTCATGGCAGCTGTTAATCACATCTATAATTTCCTTTGCTGTTGGCACCCTTTTAAGCACTGCATCCTTTCCTTTGTAGTACAACACATCATTTATCAAGCGGTATTTAGTGGCCTTAGTAGCCAGCCACCTTTTCTCACTCTTACTCATATGTGTAGGTGCCTCACCATGCTCAAGAAAATAAAGCACATCTTGTAGTTGAAACTTACCCTGAAACAAGGGAAGCTTTACTGCAATGATGCCCACCATTACCTCTTTCAAATTTTCAACTGCTAGAGCATCTGCATCGCCATTTGTGCGCCTTGGCACAAAATAGATTTGGGCTTTTTGTAGCTTTCTCATGAGAGTTTTAGCTTCTCTCATTTTCACTGCTAAGTTATCATTTTTACAAGCCCAGATTCCTTTCATTTGCTTAACAATTAGCATAGAATCCCCAAAAACATTAAGTCGAGTGACACCATGTGAGAGACACCACCTCAAACCTAAAATCAAGGCTTGATATTCTGCCTCATTGTTAGAATGGACATCCTCCAAGCTGATACCTTCTCCATAAAGTTTGTCACCTTCGGGATTGAACACCACTATTCCTACTGTCGCTTTGTCTTTAATACACTTGTAGGCCCTCATCAAAGTAGAGGGCATGGGCATTCTCCACCTGCGGTGGCTCCTCAAGAGGAGGTGTCTCCTCTTTTACCTTTCCCTTCTCTTTTTCCTTCTTTTGATGGCATCTATGGGTCAACAAATTAGCTAGGCAAGCTCGAGTAGAATCCTCCACCTTGAAGGTGTAGTCAAACTCTTGGAGTTGTATCACCCACTTAGCGATTCTGGCTGAAACACCCATGTGCTGTAAGGCATAAGGAAAATGCTCTTCTGTCGTGATCACTGTGAATGGCCTAGGGAGAAGATAAGAACGAAACTTTCTTACAGCAAACATTAGTGACAAAACCATCACCTCCACCATCTTGTACCCTCGTTCTGATGCTGTCATTACTCTGCTAGAAAAGTAAACCGGTCTCATTAGGCCAGTTTTAGCATCCTTTTGTATTAGTGCTGCCCCTAGAGCATCTTTCCCAAAACTCGGGTTGAAAAAAACTCTTGATCCCAACAAGGCTGTAAAATTATAGGAAGGGTGTTAAGAGCCTTCTTCACCTCGTGAAAGCACCTTTCGCTTTCGTCACTCCACAGGAGCTCCTCAGAGTGGGTTAACTGTTGCAGTGGAAATACTAATTGAGAGAGGAGATGAATGAACCGCCCCATATATCGCACCTTCTGAATGAAAGAGGTTAGTTGCTTCACAGAAGATGGTGATGGCACTGCCAATAGGGCCTTAACTTTGTTTGGATCTGCCTCAATGCCCCTCTCACTTACGACATGCCCTAACAAAGTTACACTGCTTTCGCCAATGTGACACTTCTCATGGTTTAATTGCCCCCCCATTTGTGTGAGGCGGTTGAAAGCTTCATCCACCTTCCCTAGATGTAGAGCCTTAGAACTATAAATACAAAAATCATCAATAAAGACCCTGATGGATTTCCCAAAATATGGTTGGAAGACATAATTCATGAATCGCTGGAAGGTAGCTGGGGCATTTGTTAATCCAAATGGCATTACTTTGTAAACAAAACAACCCCAAGGTGTAATGAAGGTGGTCTTCTGTTGATCCTCCTCAGCTATTCGGATATGGAAATAACCTGAATACCCATCACAAATAGTGTATCTCTCATGCTCGGCCACCTCGTTGAGTATTTCATCCTGAAAGGGAAGAGGAAAGTGATCCCTCTTTGTTGCAGTATTTAGCGGCTTGTAGTCCACACAAATCCTCCATTTTCCATTCTTCTTGGGTGTTACCACTAGTCTCCTATTGGATAGATGAAGCCTGCCTTCAAAAGTCCCCTATTGGATAGATGAAGCCTGCCTTCAAAAGTCATTGTACCTCAACGAGTAGAGCGTTTTGTTGAACTACTCCCAACCGTCATAGTCGTTGCACCACTGGCCTTGCTCCCTCTTTTAGATTAATGTGATGTTGTACTGCTGCCACACCTGTGATGTGTTCATAATCAGAAATAAAAAGTGTAGAGTGTTTTATCACCACTTCCATGTAGGCTGCCTTCTCCTCAACTAATAGATCCTTAGCCAACATTTTTTCTAACCCCTCCTTCTCCACCTTTGGAAACTGCTGCGGAATTTCACTACTAGAAGGCCCTTTTAATGTAATCCCCATCACTTCTAGAGAGCTTTCTTCCTCCTCATTAGAAGACTCTCCTCTCCCTCTGTCATAGATGACCAACCCTCGCTGGAACTTCATTCATCAGCGGTGGTCTCTAACACAAGATCCTCCTGTTGGCCCTCCTTCATGTTGTAGATAGTGCTCTTCCATTTTTTTGCAGCCCCTTCTGTGGCCTTAGCTCTAAAGCCCCTGTCTCCCAATCTTGTCTGGCTTTCATTCCCATTAGCCATGGTCGTACGAGAATGAGCGGATAGCCATCCCCCTTCACTGGCATCACATACATGTCAAGCTCCAATTGCACTCCACACACCTTTACCTTGACTTTCTTTATAACTCCCAAACAATTTACTAATACATTGTTAGCCATTTTGGCCCCAAATTTAGTGGTTTCATTTACCTCTAATCCCAAACGATGCATCAAGTTTTCCGTCATGACACAAATCTCTGCACCTCCATCCACATATGTCTTTGATACTCTCTGCCCATTGATTTCGGCTTCCATTAGAGGCACAATATCTTCCATCTTTCTAGCCTGGATTGCATTCACATGTCTATTCTTCATGGGTCTAATGCTTACCATCTTGGACCATTGTCGCCGCACTGTTGGAGATAGATGTAGTAATTGTGGCCATGAAATTTTTAGCCCTTGATCCCTCACATCAGCAAGCAAATCATAAGCTCTAGTACCTTTACCTAGGGAAAAATCATCTGGCTCAATGTGTCGGCGTGAGCGAGCCCTCCTCTTTTTACTGTTGCGTGTCTTTGCGGCCATTGATGACTCTGCCTCCTCTTCCATATTTTCAATCTCCTTTGGTAGTGTAGGCTCCATTCTCTTAATTCTACGGGCTTTCTTCACCGGCATTGCTTCAACCTCTACTACTTTGGCCTTCCCTTTGACATCACTCTCATCTAAACTAATTATCCTAACATCATGATTCTCTGGCGGTTGGACAGGCAAGGGTGGCACCTTTGCAAGTGGTCGAGGATGCTGGAGAACTTGAACCGACAGTGGAGGCCCTGGATTCGATAGAACAAACCTTTCCCTAGGTGGTGTCACTTGTTGTCCCCTCCTTCTTGGTTGGAACCCATTTCTTGGAAAACGCCTAGGATGAGGGCAAAAGTATATACCATGGCTAGTCTCCCCACAATTATAGCAAACATACTCTCTTTCTTGTTTCCTTGGACCTCGATTACCTTCATTTATGAGGGGAGGGGGCCGTACTCCTTGCACCAAATTTAATGAAAGGCTTTCAAGTTGATTAGTAATGCGTTGTAGGAGCTCTTGCTGTGGTATCTCCGATTCAAGTGGGGCCTCTGCTATTTCTCTAGGCCTTGGCATGGTTGGTAAAACCTGTATGGGCTCAACTCCCCCCTTCAACTGGGCTTGATACTTCAATTTTCTATCTTTCTCCTTGGCATAAGTGATTGATTCTTCATAGGATGTGGGAAACTTTCCTTTGACCTTCTCCCTTAGTAGAGGATGAAGTCCGGCTAAAAAACAATCTTTCTTAAGGCAATCAGGTACTCTTTCTCCCTCGGCTAAGGATGTTGTCCATTTATCCCAAAATTTTATAAACATGTCTTCATAGGCTTGGTACTCCCCTGGTACGGTTTGGCGAAGATCTAAGAGTTGTCTCCAAATATCTTCAGGTGGCTCTATATCTTGGTACTTGTGCATGAATGCGGTCTTGAGATCCTCCCAATTACCCCTTGCAGCCTCCGGGAGAGCTTGATACCACACTCGAGCATCACCCTTTAGAACTAAAGAGAATGCCCGTATTTTGGTTGCTTCATCATCCCGGCTTGTGACTAGAAGGCCATTTCTAAGTCATCCAAAAAGTCTAGAGCTTTCTCCCCTTTGTACCCAAAAAAACTTGAAAATGTCATGTTGCCTTAATAGAGTACAAAGATGAATACGTCTAGACTTAAGTTGTATTTTATGAGGGGAAGGATGAATGGGTTCACAAATGCATTGATTTCAGCAAGACGTCTAGGCCCCAATATGCTTCTAATAATGCCTTGGAATCTAAGCTTTGTGCTGGCTACAATATGCACAGTTTGCATAGCAAGTGGATGGATAGGTCCATACAACTCGTGGTGATTCATGAGACACTATTATAATAAGATAAAGACATGTACATTGAAGGATGCATTGTAGTCTAGCATTGGGAAGATTATAGGTTCTGGTGATACAAGAATCTCCCTTAATCTTTCAGTCCCAAAGTACATGACAAGACACTGATGGAAGAAAATCTTCCTACTGATGCATACATTAACTTGGATGTTTTGTACAGAGTGGAAGGTATAGAAATTCGGGCCATTATTATTATTCATGAGTAGAGACTACTTAAGGGAGTAGAGGGAATACACTTTCTTGAATCATGAAGGATTTTCCCCAGAGTGTTTCTTTTTGGAACCCACCAACTTTGCTATACAGAGAATTTGCTCACCAGTGATTGTTCTTGCCTTAGTGTGTCCATCCTCGGCGACATATATTTCATAAGGTGTGATGGCCACCTTTTCAACCACACCCAACCTTCGAGCTAGCAACAGTTGAAGGTAGTCTCCATACTTTACACCTCTACAAAACTCCACACCGTTCATGCATAGTTGTCCTCCTTTGATGTGGATTAGGCAAGAGAGAGAGAGGGATTTGATGATTTGAAGACAAGGATCTCTCGGAAGGGCCTTCACTTTGTTTGCAAAACACTCACCATAATTATGAGAACCTAGCAATTGATGGCAACATGATTTTTTCCGTTGTGAGAGAATGGAATTTCTAAAGTGAACACCTTTTACCTGCATGCGTGCCGTCATCCGATAGGCATACTTTCTTTCTTGGGCTTTCTTAGGAGACCATTGGGGGAGTCATGGACTTCGACTAGCTTCAAAAAGAGTTGGTAAAGGCATTGGAGAAGAGCCACTTGGAGAACTAGTTATAGAGGATGTACCACTATGTGTTGTATCGTCCCACATAAGGAGGTAGAGAATTGTGGTTGAGAATGTCCTCAGCAGGGGCACAAAAAATGAGGGCTGAAATGATGAACGGGTTGCCTCTTACCCATCCAACCTCCAATCCTCACTAAGAGAACTAAAGAGGGACACCACCTAGCCAAAGGGAGGATGGGCTAGGACATCCCTTTTCTCAAAGAGAATCAAAAGAACCAAGACACAAATTTACAAGAGAGAATATATGCACTAGACACTCTATTAGAATATGAGAGAGTGAGATGAGAGGGGAGGGAGAGAAGAGGAGAAGAGGTAAAGGAAGCTTTCCATTATGTATTCATGGAATGAGAAGATGAGAAGAGAGGGAGACAAGAGAAGAAGAGGTAGAGGAAGCTTGCCATTATGTATTTATGGGATGAGAAGATGAGAAGAGAGGGAGACAAGAGGAGAAGAGGTAGAGAAAGCTTGCCATTATACTACATAATAAAAGAACTTACTCATAGCTTACCTCAAAGAGATTAGGGTATTCTAGAGTGCTCTCATGTGCTTGTCATTATCCTCCCCTTCCATTCTCCATGGGCTCTTTATATAGCCTCCATGAGGGATTAGATTAAGCTAATCTTCTTGATTAACATAATCCTAGATGATGTATGGCATCTTTGAAAATATAGAGAATAGTGGATGGGACAAGTCTCCACCTTGGTCATCATGCAAGAAGCCAAGGGTGATGGCAGACAAAATAGAGAAATAGAGCTAGATTACAAGAGGTGGGTGTCCAAAGCACATTATTATAATATATTTACAAGAAGGATAGAATGGAAAGTTGGTGTGGTGAAAGAGAGAAGCAAATTGCATGTAGCCAGCAGTCTGCGCCTTCGTAACTTCAAATCCGTGAAGAATCTGAAAAAAGTTTATTCTGCAACTTTGTAGACCAGGTTGAAACCGATCGGGCAGCGTGGGAATTTTCTTGAAATTCGCTTTTTCTTGGGAGTTATTGAGATTATAAAAAATGGCTTCCAAAAGCTGCTTTGACTTTAGTCCCCCATATATATATAAATACATATAAGCATGTGACAGAAGGGATCCATGCTTGTAAGCTTTTGTGTAAGATCCAAATAACACCATGATGTGGATATTGACTTGTGTGCTAGGGTGAGGTGTCCTCTAATGATTGTGATAGATTCCAAATCTTAGTGATGCAGGCAGAGCCCATGTGTAGTTGGAGGCTAGTCCTTTGAAAAATCTATGGACTCACTCAACTCCTAGGTGTAATCCATTTTCATCTTTACTAAGATAACCATCCCTTTTACCCTTTACATTGACATGCCTCCTAAGAATTTGTTCCCCCCATTTTCTAGAGTTATCATAATCGAGAAGCAATGTAGCATACCTAGTGCTTGAAGAGTAAACCCAAAGTGATATGGTAAGCTCTTGATAGGGGTTTTGGCCAAATTTTGCGGTAATAATCCGGGTTGTAAAAAACCCGGATCAGTGCTGACCTTGGTATTGATGATATCCCTACACTGCATTCGGATTCTATGAGTGCTATTTAGTTAGCCAAGAATTCGGTCTTCCATGCGAAGACGAAACACATTGAGGTGAGGTATTACTTCATACATGGGGCCATTGAGGACAAGTCTGTTGATCTTGTCAAGATCTTGACTGACCAGAATCGAGACTAATGCACGCCCCATGTAAGTATTATGTAAGTCCTATGTAAGCCTTATAAAAGTCTCAATAGGATCAGAGGATCGGTTACCGTATGTTTCAAGTACCATGCCATCAATTCTTTGAGTTGCAGTGACCTCTTGGTTTGTGTGTTTCCTTAAGGGACCAAGGGGGCACAATTCCTTAGCATTGTGGCAATTAAGTTCTCTACTAATATCCTACAACTCATGTCAAGTGTATTACATGGCTTCCAAGGCTTGAGTGCACTAGGGCAACAATCTTTTGGACTTATATAGTCCTCTAGGTTTTTTAGATATCTAGGTAACACTACTAAGGCAAGTTCCTAATGTCTCTCCATGCAAACCCACTAATATGGAACCTTAGGATTGTTGTGGTTTTTGTTGCACCAGCATCACTTGGAAACTTCATGCTTTAATTCAAGAATTGTCCCTTCAATTTGGCCGTTGTTGAATAGGTTTCCCCCAAAGACCAACAATGTTTCCTCTCCCTAGACTAATGTGACAAGTGAGTACACATACAAATATACTTTGACTTTTCTCAAACAATGTATTCACGTGCACCTCAATGCCCTTTGGGTGAGCTACTTAGTTAACTATCATCTTCCTACTTGCTCCATCTTCCCTAGGTTCTGTAAGGATTCTAATGCAATATGTTTTCATTGGTTAGCATCTGCCAAGTTATCCACTCAAGGTAGGGTTTATAGCTTGAAGAATATTGTAAGATAGTATTCCCTCCCCCATGATGGATATCCAAAATGAGTAGAATGGGGCCTTTCTGTGCTAGTTGGAACAAGAGGTTCTCAGTCGTTGCAGTGGGTTGAGCGGTTCCTCCCAATTAGGCCGAAGTGATTTTTCGAGCACCAATTGTGAGGTGACATGCCAAAGCATTCAAATTGAGGGTGTTGATCCTTGGTAGTTAACTATTTGGTTGAGTTAAGTGGAAATTAAGAAGTTTTGGCTCATGTGTGGCCTATAGTTGCATCATGGAACCCAAGAGTTTTAATAGCACTTTGGATAGGCCTTAGAGTATCCTAGGAATAAGGCTACCCAAGGATAGTTGAAAATGTTAGATGCCCAAAAATATGCTAAGTAGTGAATGTAATGATTAGATCTCTTGAGCATTTAATATTTCTTGAATGTTGGCTCGCTCTCTTGCACCTGGTAAATTTAATGTGTATTTAAAACTGCCAAAAATGAGTAAGTCCAAGAAAAGTTAATTGATATGATTCAGACATATCACTATTTTCCCTAAGGATGCGCAAGGAAGGATTTTTTGGCCATGAGTACATCGAAGAAATTGGTCCTACCCAAATGTAAGAGAGAACATCCATATTAAGGTGGGAAGACACCTTAAAGAAACATTCCAATGGTTGCAAATTAATAAAGTTTATCATTTTCTTCTCTCCATCTCACAACTCTTCTCTATGATAACTTCTCTATGCATGTAAGCTTAGATATTAAAGCAAGGAGTGTGTCTCTAATCAAGCTTGTCTTGCTTTGTTTCTCTGATCTTTGTTGTGAGATTCTCAATCTCATCTCCTCACCTTCTTAGGCCATGCTTGAGTTTGAGAGGTAGAGAGACAAAGCATTTGTGACAGAGTGTGAGAGCCTAAGAGATTGAGGGCTTTGAGAGAGAAAGAGAGAGAGAGACACACACACACACGTGTGCATAGAGAGAGAGAGAGAGAGAGAGAGAGAGAGAGAGAGAGAGAGAGAGAGAGAGAGAGAGAGAGAGAGAGAGAGAGAGAGAGAGAGAGAGAGAGAGGATCTTGCTCAGCTTGGAGGAATAAATGAGGAGATAGTCTTACATGAGCTCGATGGGGATCAAAATATGTGCAAGCTTGGTGAAATGCGCAATCGATGGGATAATCATAGCTTTGGATCTCTCTAGCATACCTAGACTACAACAAACAATGAATTTTGTTACTTTGTCTACTAGTTAGATTATTTCTATATAACATGGCAAAGTCATGGATTTTATTTGCAACAAGCTAATCTAGTAGATATTCATGGTAGGAGAGCTTGTGGGGTGAGAGAGTATGAACAATTGATTGATTGGGGGTTCATGAATCGATGCATGAGTTTGAGAGGTAGAGAGACAAAGAGTTTGTGATAGAGTGGGAGAGCCTAAGAGATTGAGGGGTTTGAGAGAGAGAGAGA
Organism: Lygodium microphyllum; assembly: GCF_053477565.2. Lineage (NCBI taxonomy): Eukaryota > Viridiplantae > Streptophyta > Polypodiopsida > Schizaeales > Lygodiaceae > Lygodium > Lygodium microphyllum. The sequence continues at coordinate 56,491,408 of NC_141159.1, read as the reverse complement.
GAGAGAGAGCATCTTGCTTAGCTTGGAGGAATAAGTGAGCAGGAGCATCAATAAACTCCAAGTTTTATACTATTTTTGAAAATATTTTATCATTTTTATCGTGGAAAATTTAAAGCATGTCTTGGGCCAAGTGTGGACTATGACTAGCTAGATGTGGTCTACACAAGGTAGTGCAAAAATAGTCTATATATGCATTAGTGGTGAGAGTGGATTGTTGAGTAAAGCATTATTGAAAATTTGGCAAAAAATAATTATTGAATTTTTGGTTATGCTAATTTTTAAAAAAATTGTATTGATTGTATTGAGTCCATGCATGAGGAAGAGGACCCATAACTTGTTAGAGAACATTGATGGCCATTGATTGTGAGTATTTAAGCAATCAAGTGGTTTGAAAAATGCATAATTTTTTCTAAGGAATTTGTTGAATATTTGATAAAAATTTTGCAAAATTTTTTCAATTATAAAAACTTGAAGTAAACAACTCATTAGGAGAGGTACAATCATGACTTGTCATCGATGGTACAAATAAGTAGCATATTGGGAGATTTGTTACATATGATTTTAAAGTGAATGATTGTTGTAGAACTTTGAGTTTTTGTTGAAAAATATCTAATCTTTGCAAAATTTTTGGTGTTACATCACAAGCATGAGTGTTGGGCAAGTTTGGTACTAAACTAGCTACTAAGAGATATGACTAGCTAGTGAATTGGGATTGCTTGATTGTTTGAGATTTTAATTCTCAATTGATTTTGCAAAAAAAAAAGACCAAAAAATTAAGCTTAGTGATTTGATGATGTTTTATCATGAGTTCATAATGGACTTTCAGGTAGCATAAGTGGTTTTCTAGTAGGGCATGAGTAGTTTCATCGAAAATGTAAGCAAACATAGTTTTGGACAATTTGAATTGGATCCATTGAGAGGAGTTGTATACATCAATATTTTATTCTTATCTTTACAAATTTACTGATTTTAGGGCTAGTATGATCAATTGAGGGCTTTTACCCAACTACATGCTCTCATGGGGCTCCTCAAGACCCTAATCAGCTAGTTTAGGATCCCAATAGCACATACTTTGACCATGTTTAGGTTTCCCATAGTGAGGAGCAACTTGAATCATGAATTGTAGATTTAGGATTTAAAATTACACATTTTAAACAAACTATGGAATTCCCACACACATTGATCTGAATGGACATGATAGAGAGCCCAATAGTGATTTTTGAGACCTAGTCTAGGTCAATGGCTTACTTTTTCAACGTTGGGAGGGAACTTGACAACATTGCAGAGTCGATTGATATTGAATGCTAGGATTACCTATTTTTTTGGTTGATTTTTGTTGTTTTTGTGGGTTGAATGGTTGATTTTACATGATGATTAGTTGTTTTTGAAGTGTTTGAGAGTCCTTTGGATAGGATGGAATGGTTTTGATAAGCTCATGATGTTTTTCAATAGAGATATGAGGTTCTGTGATGTTCTATTAGTGGGCGATAGGAAGGAAGCTAGGAAGATAGGAGGACAATGGGAAAAATGGCCTAAGCTACGGCCGACCATGTAAAAAAGGGGATAAGGGGATGACCACCCAAAAGGGATTTAGGGCTTTGTATATAAAGTTGAAAAGGGAATGAGAAGCTCATTATTGCATGTGGCCAAAAGTAGCTCTCTTCTTCTTGTTCTTGTTCTTGTTCTTGTTCTTGTTCTTGCTTGCTTGAGCTTGTGCTTGAGAGAGGGAGTGTGAGAGGGAGTACGCGTGTGAGGGTGAGGGACCGTGGTGGAGAAGCTCTCCATCTTCTCCTCTCTTCTTCTCTTCTCTTGTCTTACTCGTGGCAATGGAGCTTGGAGCGTGGAGCTTGAGGATGGAGCTCGCTTGAAGCTTGCACTTGGATTGTGGAGCTACTAGAGTGCTTGGGAGAGGAGGCAATTCGATCGGGCATGGAGGTAAGCTCACTACACTTGTAGAGATGGATAGCGCATTGGCTATGTGAGAGGTAGCCATTAGTGCTCGGCTTGGAACACTTGAATAATAAGCGGTTCGTAGGTCTTGGCAGTTGATCGACTCTACATATTCTTTGAGAAAATGTGGAAATAACCTCGGGAAAAAGAAAAGTAAAGAAATGAAAAATAAAATAAAAACAAAACTGTTATGGGAGAAAAAGAAAAAATTCGTTGTCATAACATGCATCATTCCAAGAAATGGTGGCACACACCCTTAGTTGAGAAGTTGGTTGTGGAAAAGGTGGTAATACCCCATAGTCTAAAAAATAGTTGAATTACTAGCAGATCTCTTGTAGAGCAGAAGTCCCCAAGCCACCTCCCTTCGTGCGCTAAATCCTGTAAACCCATCAGTACTTCTAACTTCTACATCAGATGATGTTTCCAACATGCAATCCCAGTACTAGACTTGTTGGCTACCTCCCTCAATACGCCTCTTCATTAACCAATCCACGTTGACATCATCAACTAGACAAAGCCAATCTTCATTAGCAAACCTAGAGCGATGCGAGCTTTCATCCTAAAACTGGATGAGGATGTGAGTATGGGCTGCCCTCTATAATTATTAACAAAGTGTGAGACAGAGGGTGGGGTGAGTGACCAGTCCTTGCCCTTTATATCCAATAGAGAGTTGAGATGTGTGAATGGAGAGTTACACGCACGGAATGGGCCTCTCAATGCACAAAGCACAAAATTGTTCTTGTGCACGGCACTATAAGGCTCCTGGCCTTCCTTCTTGCACAATATGCCGGCACAGGTTGGGATGCACAATTATACCATCAATTGTGCACAAGGTATATAACCTTCGCACAAGTGGCCGTGAGGATGTAATTAATGGGATGTGAGGAACTCCATTGCCCTCCTGTATCTATCAATAGAGTGTGAGACAGAGGGGGGGGGGTTGAGGGTGATTGATTTTCCTTTCATCAACTGAGAGGTGAGGATTGAGGGGCGTTGACACTTGGAGACATGTACGTTCTTGTTTCCTTATGCACACACGGGACATGCCTCCTTCACCATCAGTCTACACCTCATTCTCTTTGGCGCACTGCACAATAAGGCTCCATGGCATTCCTTCTTGCACCTATGCCAAATGGGTTGGGATGCATTGATGCACCATCAACTATGCACATTAGCATATTCCCTCTGAACCATTCCCATTATCGATTTCTAAACTGGATGCGAGCTAGGGTTTTTATTATGATCCCTCGAGTGACGTGAGCCATGGGGTGAGCGACTGATCTATCATTTCAACATGAGTGACTGTCGAGATTAAGTGTTGTATACCTTACCATCAATAACCTAACCAATGTTCCAACAACAAAGCTACGTCCCTGGGTGTTGCTGTGTGGTCTCTGCCATGCTGGACGAGTGCGATATGGCGATTTGTGGTACCTCCTGTCGACAACTACAATCCTTCATGCAACAACAATGGTTTCCTTTTATCAATTACAACTCGGGCCAAGTTTTTCTAACCCTACGCCTTTTGATTTCACGAGTCAGTCATGTTTTAAGTGTGGGGATGTACGTGTATGGGTTATGATCCCGTGTTAGGCCCTTGTTGCATCGTTAATATGGTTTATTAAGGTCTTAAGTATGGGGACATGTCCCTACACATCTGCTTTGCATACCCGCATGGACACATCCCTCTCGGATGACTTAAGTATACCATGTCCCGATTCTACCCTAATAGGGTCCCTTTCTCACCCACTCATCCTCTTTTCAACCCATCTTGGGGGTGTTCCTTGTCTGTTTGCATTTCTTATTTGTTTTGCTACTTTTTCCTGTGAATGCATCCTACGTTTAGCAAAATTACAATCTGACCTTACAGCCCTATTTGTCCCTTTGAAATGGCTACTTTTCCATTTTATAGCCCTCCGTTTCGAGCCACGGATCATGAGTTATTAAGTTTTGAAGAATTTTCTGCCTATTTTATATGTTTCCATGAGAACGTGCCTTTTTTGCTTCGGAACATCAATCTGATGTAATAGCCTTAACATAAACCTTCATTGGGACATTTTTCCTTTTACTACCTATCATTTTGACGTCCGGTTTGTTCGTTATTAATTTTTCCATCTTTTCGAGTATTTTTATGTTCGTTTTTGACCATTTTTTCATGTGAACCCACACTAGTCACCTCGGAATTTACTTTTGATTGAATAGGCCTATCTGGCTTGGTCCCTTGCACAATTTTTCTATTTTTTCCATCTTGATCCGGCCTATCATTTTTATTTTATTAAATTTTCCATATTCTTGCGCTTGTTTTTCCTATTTTTTCCATGTGAAGGCCCCTTGATGCTGCCGAAAATGCGTTTTGACTTGACAACCCTATCCCCCAAGTTTTCCTTGACATTTTTTCATTGTGTTGTCCTCCGTTCCGATGCATGGATTTTTTTGTATTAATTTTTTACTCTATTTTTGTTGATATTTTTGTCATTTTTCCCATGCAAACACACTCTTATGTCCTTGGAATCGCGTTTGACCTTACCTATCCTATTTGATATCTTCACACGGACTTTTTTTTTTGGTTTTTCCCCTGTGACTACTTCCTATCCCTGTCAGAACTAGGTTCTCATCTGACAGGCCTGTCCAGCACGTCAATTTGCCCACTTTTCCTTGTTTTTGCATTTCATCCCAGGAATGCAAAATTTTTTACCCTTGCATGGGATGACCGTCGCTTAAAAAAAACCCCCACGACCGCATCTATGAAACACGCCTCCCCCCCCCCTCCCCCCCCCCCCCCAATACCACCCCCTAGTGGCCCCCTACTATGTCCCCTACCCTATGACCCCCCTTCCTATGCCCACCCCCCTACTATACCCCCTACCCTATGGACCCCCCTTCCCCTCCTTCTAATGACCCCCTAATCCCCTTCTACTATCCTACCCCCCCTGATTTCCGCCCCCCTCACACGTGCTCCTTCCCACCTCCCCCCTTCCCCCCAAGTGTCCTCTCCAGCTCCTTCCCCTTCTCCTTCTCTGCCTCTCCACCTCTCCTCCCTCGTCACCCCTCCCCCTCGGTGGCCCCCTCCCTGGCTTCGACTGTTGCGTCGCCTCGACCACCCCGTCACCGCTGCAAACACTGCCATCGTCACTGCCCCCAATCGGCATGCCCACCTGGTTCGCGCAGCCCGCCCACCATGGTTGCTTGCCTGGTGCGTAGCCACCCGTCCTGTCGTGATCAAACCACCGCAACCCTGCTGTCGCCTCGCCCCGCGAAATTTCCGAGCTCACCACCATGGTGTGCGTCCCCTTCCTCCTCACGCCCGCGGCCCCTGCTAGCGGGCCTTTCCCAACAAAAACAAAAAAAACACACCCAACAACCACCACACCACACAATTAACAAACACCACCACACTCCCCACACCACACCACCCCACCTTTCCCCCCGTATCCCCACCCCTTGATGTTGGCCTCGTATCTCTTACTCCATCTTCCGCGCGTGACCCCCTTTCCCCCGTCTTGTGCGTGTGTGTGCATTCTTAGGCCTTGTTCACATGGGGTTGTACACCTCAATAAGCGTGTTCATGATTGCAATCGTTCACGCACAATAATGTGCGTGCGGTTTTTCCATGGGGTGATGCGCTAGTTGATGTTCACGTGTAGTTATCATGCAACCCATTTTTGGGTACTTTTTTTAAAAAACTTTTAAATCTTTCAAAATTGAAAAACGCTAAAAAATACATTAAAACCCTACAAAAAACCAAAAAATTCTATAAAATGCCAAATAAATATAACAAAAATCTAAAAATTCACAAAAATAATTCAATACTTTTTGAAAAAAATCAAAATTTTTCATAGTTGAAAATGCCCATATAAAATTTAAAATTAAAAAAAAACTAAAAAGCCTCCTTAAACCATTAAAATTTCATGAAAAATCCTTAAAATCCTTAAAAAATAATCAAAATTAGAAAAACAAACTCTAAAATTTACCCAAAATTTTTAGAACTTCATCCATCATTTGGCTAGATGGCCATGGACTCCAACTTTGTATACGTGTTCAAAAAAATTATTATTTCCATAGAAAATAACTTCTTAAATTATCCTTTTAAAAAAATCTTTTATAAATCTAAAAAAATAGTTGGCTAATTCCTCAACATTGTGGAATATAAAGTGGATTCCTTATTCAATTTTTAGCCACAATTTTGTTGATTAAAATGAACAAAAAATCTAACTCCAACATAAAAACATCAAAGACGAGAAACAACACTATAAATAAAAACACAATCAACCACATCAACTTTAAAAAAATAATAAACCTCAAAACCCTTTTATAAAATAAAAACATAAATAAAATAAAAAACATAAACAAAACTGACAACAAACTATACACCTATTCACATGGTATACCTCATTTATACTCCTTACATATGTTTTTTTTAAAAAAAACCCAAATGGATAAGCAGCCGAAAATTTCAACACCATACTATAAGTATATTGAAAATTTTTCTATGGTGTTTTGTTCTTTTTCGCTTATGTCCTAAAATTTTCTTGCTAAAGCTGGATTTCTTATTGGCTTCCCTAGTGATTGTATCACGTTAGCGAGGATGAGTGCGCATTCAATTTTTAGTTGCATACACACCCCTCCCATGTATTTATTTTCTTTCATTTTTTATTTTTTGTTACCTCAAAATCTACAATTAATTATTAAAAGGAATTGTGATCACCACGTTTTTCACACACGTCCATGTCACACACACATTTTTAAATTAAAATTAACCCGCCATTCACTTAGTATATGCTTTGTGCACTACATACACATTTAATTTTAATTAAAAATGAACCAATAGTCACCAAAAAGCATGCGTTGGTAAAAAAACACCCAACACACAATTAATTTTTAATAAATCAATTTGCATTTAGAGACCCTTAGTCAAAGTTCGAATTCCAGGTTATGCTAAAAGCACCGTGTCAAACTTAATAAATTTTTATATGAAGGATAACAAGGAACCACCATATTCTTTTTAAGGTTTATTACCTAATAAAATTTCACCCACTATTAATAATTTTATTAAAATGAATCCTTCATTACATTTCTTTCCCCTACACTGCACATTTCCCTTTTTAATGAACATGCTTAGAGATATAATGTTCTGTGATGTTATGTTATGTTCTATTAATGTCCTGATAGTGTTTGATTGATTTTGATAGATTTTGTTTTGCTTCTGTTTTGTTTTGTTTTTCTTCTCTATGAAAGATGGAGTAATGATTGATGAAGTTTGAGGTTGTTTGAAAGATCATTGAATGGTTTTTTATGGTTTTGATTGGTTTTAGTTGAGCTGAATGCTTCTATTGACCTTCTGTAACCCTTTGTTGAGCTTATATAAATCCTTTGTATGCCTTTATATGTGTTCTATTGAATGAGGGTGTAGTATGGGAAAGTTTTCCAGCCTTGGAAAAAGGTGAATGCAACTTCAAAAGAGCTCAAAGAAGTGGAAGAAGTAGCTACTGAAGACTCAAGAGAAGACTGGAGTGAAGTGAGAGTGATGAGTTATGAAGAGTCACTGTAGTGGCTTTGGTGACTTTTCATATCAAACATATCTCTTGGGAGGGGTATTCACCACCAAAGAAGGGTTATTGTGAGTGATTATTGAGTATCGTAGTGAGGATATGATATACTATTGAGAGAGAGTGTGTGTGTGTGAGTGAGTGAGAGATAACCAATTCTATGCAAGACAATGTATCTACCTATGAGAGATTGTGAGAGAAAGCTATGGAATCTTTGAAGATGAATAATATATGATATCTTTCCACTCAAAGTGGTGTATTATATTGTGTTTTTGTGGTCTATCAAATAATTCTATGAAGAATATGAAGAGCATGATGGATTTTGTTAAAGTTAAAGGCATGGGAGAATTGTTTCTATGAAGTCACATGAATCTTTGAAGACAAATAATATGTGATATCTTTCCATTCAAAGTGGTGTATTATATTGTGTTTTTGTGGTCTATCAAATAATTCTATGAATAATATGAAGAGCATGATGGATTTTGTTAAAGTTAAAGGCGTGGGAGAATTGTTTCTATGAAGCTGCATGAAGATTTCTTGTTCATGGTGTTCTTTTCTTTGTTGTGGTCATATGAGGTATGAAAAAGATGGTTGTTGATGATACAATATAGATTTTCTTGCAGTAGAAACCCCGTTTCCTTGGTCTCTCTTGGGGCTCTAGTTGATGGACCTAGACGTTGAAGATACTAGTCAATGGTTGCTTTAGCAATTGCTTAATCATATAGTAGATTACCCAACTATTTAGAGAGGCTTGCCAAAGATCATCCTAAGTCTTGCATTAATTTTTCCTTTGCCTCATGAGTCTCCTCTTGGACACAGCTACTACATAGAGTCAAAAGGTGTATCTTGGGATCTCGCTTGGTATGTGCATTGGGAAGGATATAGTGAGAGAGGACCATTCTTTTGATTTGCCCTCCCCACCACAGAGACACTACATTAGAAAGCACATGTTTGGGCACCATCCTCACTTTTAATCATTATGTTGAGTGCAAGGGCCAATGCCAACTTGATCACCCCTTCTACCATGCTCTTCACAAACTCAAGTTAGTCCACAACACCCATTCGAGGTGATCAACATCTTCAACCTTATTCAAGGTGTGTTGTCTTCATTTCATTTGAGGTACTCTCCATTCAAGGACAATATCCAAGTTCTCCTTCAGTATGCCACACATGACCAACAACTCCTCTTTTGAAAGGTTGCAATGCACCTTTAGGTGACGTTCAATGCCATCTGCATCCACAAAAATTAATTGATTTTCACCTTCCACTTCACAGTGTCATGGGATTCCTTGCCCATGTTTTAAAAATAAAACTTTTATCCTTTACATGTATCACTTAGTCACTTGCATCCTAGACATGCTTACATAAAGACTTGCCTTGTGCAATAAATCTTAAACACCTAAGTCCACTAGTTTATGACATGGTGTTAGTACACATGATAATTCAAGTGACTTAGAAAGGTACCATAGGCTGTGTTTTCATGAAGCATATGATATGCTTGTGCAACCATGACATTCAAAGTTTACAAGTGTTTTGATAATAAGTTTCACAAAGAGGTTAAAGTTGATTAAGTTGGATAAGTATAAGACATTGTATATGGTGTAACCCTTGCCTATATGACTTAGTCGTGACCTTCATGAAGTGCAAGATGAAGCAAGTTTTTTTCACCGCATTTTATGGGTTGTGACAGGCTAAAACAGGGCACAAGATGAGAGAGATGGAAGAAGCTCATAGACTACCACACAAAGGAGGAGCTCAAGCCATGCAACCACAAGCAACAACTGAAGAGGACTCTACTTGACATGTAAGTACCTCTCTTCCCATGCAATGATGAAAATGGAAGGCCACTCTTGGCTGTGAGAAATAGGGTAAATCTGTATAAAGAGGAGGGTAGTAGCCCATTCACAGGGGAATTTTTATGCTCATTAAAGAAGACAGAAGGAAGCTATGAACATTGTTTGTATCTATGTCTATGGGGCAACAACTCTTTCCTATCAAGAGAGCCTCTTGTTCCACTTCTTGATCTAAATTATCAAGGCTTGTGGGCTATTATTAAAGGCTCAAACTTGCTCTTTTATGGATTGAATCTTTGTTTTGCAAAGCACCTCTTGTACGGTTCAAGAGGTACATGTATTTATGAAGAAGAAGAGAAGGACAATGCCTTATGTACCTACCACTCGTTGTAGAATCTCTTCTCTATTAAGAAGAGATCTTTGGGAGACATTAAACTCTGATTTTGGACTGTCATATGCAGCCCAACACTTTCTTTGGGCTGATTCTTGTCTCATTGATGTTCCATTTTCTACTCTTATGGTCTATGAAGAGAACATGCTCTACTTTCACTTGTAATTGTTGCATCTAATCACTCTTGCCTTGAAAGGGCGTTGCAATTACTATTTGGGAGATTATTGGTGTTATCTTGGATTACCCTTGGTAGCCCAAAAGAGGGAATTCATGGGCTGAAGCTTAAATTGTGATCCTCTTCTGTAATCTTGGTAAATCATGGGTTGTTCTTGGTTCACATGAGTGATTACAAGCTATACTCTTTGTAAGAAAGTTTCAAGGACATCTTTGGGCACTGCTATGTGATACTTTTGGCCTCTTCTTCTTAGCCTAAAATAGGGTAATTCAAGGCTGAAACCTATAATTATAGATACTACTTCATCTACAATCATTGCAAGTACAAACTAGACTTGTATTTCCCTCTACATAGTATCTTACTTCCTCTTTCTTTAAGGGAGGTTTCAAAGAAGTCTTTTGGTGATTTCTTGCCATGCTTTGGAATTAAACTAAGTTGTCCGTATCCATAAGTTGAAGCTTTTAAGCAGCTACTTTATTCAAGTTACATTGATCTAAGTCATGAATCTCATGATCTTTTTATGAAAAACTGACAACAGTGATGCTAGTTCCATAACCTTGAATTATTCAAAGGCTGATATAGGCAGTCTTTATCTTGAACCTCTATCTTTATTGTACTAATCAGTTGAAAAGAGAATGTATCTTTTAGTTCTTCTTCAGGCCTAGGCTGGAATAAGTAGCTATATTCATAGGCAAGGAAGGGCAAGTCTCTTCTTGTATCAATTGAAGTTGTACTCCGATTTGCAATTCGTCCATCTTTGTGACCATAAGTTTCAAGCTCTTAACCCATTTATTCAACCGTCTTATGTATAAATTAATCTTTCCAAGAAAAGACAAAGTATATAAAGAACTAAAGGATGTGAAATTCCTCTTGAACTTATAAACATTCACTTGAATCTACTTATCTCTTGAAGACACATTTCCATCTGTCTTGTCTAGTTTTCTTGCCAAACCTATGTGGTGACCTTCAACCCTACGCGCTGCGACAACGGATGAAGGTCCCACAAGCTACTCTGGGTATAGATCAAACTCCTTTAAGGAAGTGGCCTCCTCGTCTAATGCTCTGCTGAAACCGGTTTATTCCTTCCATGGGGACTCAGTTGGCTCTCTAAGATGCTAAAATGGTAGCATGGCTATTTTTTATTTTGTTTGAGAATTAGTTATTTCTTGATTCAATGACTCATCTTTTGAATATGCCTCCAAAAATGTCACATAACATGAACTGTCTAAGTGAGTCTAAGTTCTATTCAAGCTATGAAACTAGTGCTTTTGCTAGCAAGGTGAGTCATCATCATCCTTTCTGGAGTAGGGTAAATTAAGGTGATAAGAGCCATTGCTAAATAAATGATTATTTTTCTTAATCCATTTCTTATAAATCCTTTGTATATGGTGAGATTCATTTACCAGTCCGAAGGGTATCAAAGTCATTCTATCCAATAGCATGGGATCTTCAGCTTTTGTGGTCTCTAGGACTTCCTTCTCATTAGTATCCTCTTCTGGTTGGATAGCTTCTTTCACTTCACTTTCATATTCTGCATCTTCACTTCCATCATCGCCCTTTTTGGACTTTGAATCTACCTCTATATGGACTCTGTACAAGAGAAGAATAGGTTCTCTGCTTTGTCTTCTACTTCTAACTCTCGATCTGCTATGGCTATGTAATAGGGAGAGTAGTACATCCATGCTTCTATCTCATTGTTAGAGGTAATTTCATAAGTCATTCTTGGTTTAGGTAGGATGTATTCACCCATTGATAAAATGACTTTTCTTCTTTTGGGAGTTGGCCTATAGGACCCACTATCAAGGATTGTATCTCTATTTTCTTGAAAAAGATATGTTTGACAACCTCTTTATCTGCTGATAAACCATCTCTAACTTCATTGGAGGAGTCTGTTAAGACTTTGATAGAGGTGGATCCATTATCTTTTTGTGAGACATACAACATCACTATCACCTTGTTGGGTCCTCTACCCAAGGTTAGGGTTCCCTTGAACCAATCCATCCGTGCTCTTGCTTCAAAAGCCATGGTCTTCCAAGCAACAGAGGATATGAGGTCTTGTAGGGATTCGATTCCACCACTAGATAGGTCAGCCAATAGTCTCTTCCTGCCAAAGTTATCTTCACATATGGGAGAATGCCCAAAATCTTAATTCTGCTCAAGTATGCTAGTTTGATAAGCCAATGCGTAGGTTGCATATCTTGCATCCTAGATCCTTCATTGTCACATCTGTCATTACATTCATTAATGAGCCTCCATTGATCAATGCATCCACAATAAAATATCGTTCGATCCAAATGCCAATCTCTGGGGTGTTGGGATCTAGGAAGGCATTAGCCATATCCACTTCTTTTACTCGCTATGGGGCCTTGTTAGACTTAGTGCGCAGTATGCCAATCTCTGGGGTGTTGGGGTCTAGGAAGGCATTAGACACATCCACTTCTTTTATTGGCTATGGGGCCTTGTTGGACTTAGTGGGCAATTGTGAAAGCAATTCTTAGGCCATGTCTTCTTATTAGTATGCTTTTAAATTTCTTTTGGCAGCTTAAGGATAGCATTAGGTAATGTTGTTTTGCAAAAGGGTTTAAAGCATGTACAAGACAAGTATATATTGGTTACATTGATTGATATGCTTGATACAATAGGTCAACAAGATTGACTACAATCATTGCTAAATTTGTACATCAGTGAGTATAGACAATCACTCTCTTATGAGTAGCAATCATTTATGTCCTGCTGGCCACATGCTTATCATGAATAGCATGGGCAACATCAACTTGTCAATCATTATGCTTATGATCAATCTCAAAGGAAAGGACACCCTTGTAGTCATTTTGGACACTCTTCCATGTATGAGAATCATGAGGGACAACCATAAGGACTTGGGAATGGTTCCAACTCTTTTGATATGCATACAAATGGACAGCCATACATGAATGGGAAGCAACATGTATATAATCATGATCATGGATATGAGCAACATTATGCTAGTGAACATGGGCAGCATGTTGATTAATACTTCTATGATGATCAACCATCCCATAGTCAATATTATGATGACTATCAACTATTTCTTAGACATCAGCATTATGCTAGTAGAAATGAATGTGGTCATGACTATGGAAAACCATTCTATTATGAGAAGTATGACAGTCATGGTGGCTAGCATGGTGTTATTTGAGGAAAACTCTTAACCAGTGATGAAATTAGAGGACTACATGAACAAGACTTATGTTATAGATGTGCTGAACCAATATCTTCTAATCATAAAGATATATGCTGGAAAAGGAATTCTAAAGTGATGTTAGTTATAGAGTTCTCGGATAATGAAGAGGAAGTGGACCGTAAAGTCCAAGATGGAGAGTCTTACAAATCCTTTGAAGTTGATCATGATGCCTATGAGCTTTCTAACCTACATAATGCTATAGACCAAGTGAATGCAGAAATTGAAGATGGACATATAAAGGAGTTTAATGAAGCTGTGCACCAATCTATGGACTCAAATGACATGTTTTCAATTGATGACCTTATCTTTCCATTTGATTTCGTGGATCATAAGGATGCTTCTTTGTTTCCATTTGACCCGGGAAGCAATGATGGGATATATTTTTATGTAGTGGGAACTTATGGTTGTGACGACTATTTTGATGGTTATCCATTTGACCTAGTAGGCATATTGGACTTCTGTGGCTTTCATTATTGGTGGGTTATAAATAATGCTTGTAATATTGATTCCTCATCATATTCAATCATCCTCTCTAAGGCTTCATGATTCCTTCAAAACAGTGGGATTATTGCACAGCTTGATGCGTAAATTTTCTGTCACGAATTACATGATTGAATCCTATGTGCTAAACATGTTTCTTATGGTATTTTCTATCGAACAACTTTATTCATGCCATTTGGACTCTTTTATCACAAGTTATGAGAAACTTTTATTGGTTGCCATGTTTTACAATCTACAGCAATCCATTGACCTCTCTTAGTTATTTCCATACTTTGAAGGACTCTTCTTTGTGGCATGAAGACTTTTATTTCAGCATGGATTTCTTCTTTACCATGGGTTTACATGCCTACAAGCTATCCTCAACACATTGAGAGTAGGATTTAAATATCCAGGAAATGGCAGATAAGTGCCAAATAATGAAAATTTAAAGTGAAAATGGAAGCTTGACAGAAGCAGAAAACATGGATTTGACAATTTTAAGTGGCCAATAGAAGGCCAAAATTCAAATTATTTCAAAAGATCGACCTTTGCACTAGTTACAGATTTCTCATAACTTTTTCAAGTGACACATTGAAGCACGACAAGTTCATGGCTGTTCAGGACTTCAAGACTAATGCGTAGAAATTTTTGAATCATGAATGGGGTGCCAGATGTGGGAGGAACTAGAGGCCAGCAGACTTTTGGGGGATTAAATACTGGTCAATATATGAAGAGACATGGGCCTTTGGGGCCCCTTAGCCCCAAAATTTTCATCTAATTGGGGGGGGGGGGCATTTTCTTGATGACGGTAGCTTGGAAGCGATGCCATTCTTGGTGATTTTTTGGAGAGGGAGGGTTGGGGTTGAAAGCACCCACCCAATTTGATCAGACAAGCCGATTCTACCATTTTTTCACTCCAATTTGCTAGTCTCCAATCAAGAAATGGTGGGCTATAGAGAAAAAGCCAAATCAGTCTTTTTCTCTCTCATCTCCTCTCTCTCTCTCTCTCTCTCTCTCTCTCTCTCCCTCTCTCTCCTCTAAGAGTCAATTCATGCAGGTGGAAGAAAGAGAAGAACGGGATGAAGAATGCTTGTTTGGCATGTACCTAATTGTTGCAATATGTTGAAAATTGATGTTTCATGCTGTGTAGAGATTGACAGGTCCGATGGCTATCTATGCATTCAATTTTCATAACCCAAATCATGCAATTTAATAGTATGTCTATTTTATGAAGAAAATTTGCTTGTTTCTAACCCTTTATTGTCCAAAATGAGGTGCATATGGAATTAAAATTTGTATGAACTTTGTTTTTCATGTCTTTGAGGGTTGCAAGTGATAATATGCTAAAATCATAATTAAATATGGTTGTTATTAATAATTAAAAGCTCAAAATGTGGTATTTAAGCAAAAAAAAAGAATTTTAATAGTTTCAGGTGGGAAAATCATGTTCTTATGGATCGGAATGAGAGATAATGATGAATCTCAGTAATGGTAATTAGGTTAGATTAAAAAATAAAAAAATAATAGTAATTTATTAGTAAATAAATCAAGAAAAATGAAAAAAATAAGAAAAAAATTGTTCTTATGCACTAGAAAAGTACAAAAATTTACCAATGTATTTGTGGATGTATGGTGGCTCTAAGGCATGAGGTTTAGCATTAGATTTAGCCCCATTTTTGTGTTATAGTTTATTGCTTTCCGAACAAGAAAATGATATGGAAATATTCTCTACACCTACCACTGCAAGCATAACATTAAACAGTAGGGAAAGGGGGATTTATGAGTGCTAAACATAGACTTAAAGTTGGATTTTATGATGCACTTTATATATAGGGCTTGTTTGGTTTAAGTGTTAAAGGGTTCAATGGCATGGGTATACTCAGTGTTGTTTCCTATGTAACGAAGCAAGTGCATTAGTATGAAAAGCATGACAAGAACTATTTGTGCATTGTCACAATGCTGTTTGGAATAAATAAAATGGTTGAGCATGATAGATCATATACTCTTGGATTGCATTCATTACATGGTATTGAAAATATATATCCTGGATTTATAGCACTTGCTTTTATGAACGTTGGGCTATGTTGAGAGCATGAGGAGTCCCAAGTTGTAGGGTTAGTACATTCGTTTCTTTGGGGACTAATAAAGTGAGGATACAAACTATCTCTTGGAATGATTGATGTGATAAGAGAGGACTATGTATCATATGTGTTATATTTTTGAATGGTGCATCTTGAGGCCAATCCTCGAGGTGAAGGAGAGCCGAAGTGGACTAGGGCAATCAAAAGGAGAGCCATGTGTATGTGATATGATCTGTTTTGGGTACTCCGTGTGAGGAGTTGGAAAGGGATCCGTTGGACTATAAATGATATAAACATGTGTTTAAGTTGGATCAGTGTGTGTAGCCTCTTTGGACGCACTTGGCTGGGAGGCCATGGGGTGTTTTGGTTGAGCATTGAGGTATCGACTAGAGTCTCAGAGCTAGTATTGGGCTCATTTTTGGTCTTGACACATATTCATTGTAAATTCTCTAAAATTTTCTAGCTTTGAGGGTAAAACTTCTTTAGGAGGGGATGGTTTTAGCCAATATTTAGCCTACTAGGGTTAAGTATAAAAGGCTAAGATGTAATTTTCCATGTATCTTTTTGCCATTTTCTAACATTTCATGTTGTTTGAGGTCTCAACCTCCCAGCATCTAAGAGGGTGCATATTCTTGGCCACCATAGCGTTGGGGAACATACCACCATGCTATAGCCTATAATCAATTGATTCTTAGCCATTAATGGTAATATAATTTCAACCTAGCCACCTTGGCTATGGTTTCATGGCAATTTAGTCTATTTTCTTGTATTTTCAATTTTATAGTTTGATGTGGGATTTAACTTCTTTACAAGTATGCGTTGGATCACATCACATCTCTTCCACCTCCTGCAGTATCGGATATGCTAGCGGTATTCACCTTCAATGTCTATAGCTTTTCTATAATCACATCCATAATCTCTTTCTTGATGCTTACAACTGAATTGGACAAATAGTCCTTCACATTTTTTCCTCCTGGAGTACTCACAGTAGGGTTTGGAAAGTCTCTGTAATAATTGCATAGATTGGTTGGATTGTTTATGAGGTTCAAAATGGTAGGGTTCCATTGTTGTTGTTGTTGAGGAAACCTTTGTCGCATCTACTCTTCAAAACCTTTCACTTGAATTTGGTGAGGAAGGCCATTCCATGTGCCAAAAGTCCATGCTTGCTATTTTTCATACCACTAAAACACCATGACTTTGAAAGTGGTGGGAAATATTGCCAACTAATGCTCTAAGATTTTGGCATTGTTAGCCACATGCTACCATAACATTTGTTACTTAGAAGGGGACCTTGGGTTGCTATTGGGACTTCTGTAAAGAGTGTTGCAAGGGTGTCAAAAGAGGTTTCTGCTACTAGCTTGTTCTAAGCTTTGATAATTTCCTTATCTATTCTCACGTACCTTTGGATTCATTTTAAAGCTTGTCTCTTGATTGTGTCATTCATTTGAATTTGGCTTTCATTCCATTGTAGAGTGGAAGATATTTAGTTTTGAAGGTATCAAAATTTATTCTTCTAATAATAGCCATGGTACCATTGCTGTGATAATACCAACTTTGAAGGGTTTCAATAGCATAGGTTGTGAAGAACACTCTATCTACTTTCCAATGGGTTGCCAATTGGATAAATAGGAGGTTGTTGATGCACTAAGCATCCCACATATCTTGCTATTGGGCATTCATGAATGAATTCCAACTCTTTTATTCTTATTCTTATGAACCTCCACCGCTGACCATGACTCCTAAAGCTTCTTCACAATCCTCCACTTAATGATGTCTGCAAGTTTTTCAATGAAGGCCAAATGTTCCATTGATACTCATTCTATTTGGTTTGCTCTTTAGTTTTCAAGGAAACAATTGGCTATAGTAATATAGCTTTTTGTAGCTTAAGAAAACAATGGGATTAGTCTGTCACATGGAGCTCGCATTAAGATAGTGACATGTTTTCACCATTGAGGAATGTATTTCTTGTAGAGAGGGGCTTTGGCAACGAAGATCTCCAACTCTTCAATGGTAGTAGGGATTATATACTCTTCCATTACTTTTCTTCCTCTTTAACAATGCATTTTCTTCCATTTTCAGCCTCTATTGATACTTGTTGATGGTAGTTTCCTCAGGTGTGCACCAAAAACATGAAGCTCTAAGAGGAATACCAAAAAAATGGGAAAACTAATGCAAGAAAATCTATATTGTCACACAATAAGCATGTTCTTCATACTTTAATCAATCATAATAAAAAATACCAAGAACAACCAATCTTCACACATAGTGAATTTCCCACAGATTTATTATAACAAATCTTTAACATATTCTTCGTTGTCGAGATCTAAAATGAGCCCAATATTGGCGCTATGGTACTAGTCGGGCCTCTATTACACACCCAAATCACCCTTCATGGCCTCTCGGCTAGTAAGAGCATCTAAGGGGTATACTATCCTAACCTCTAATACAGAACTTTGCGTTTGTAATGGATTGTAATCCAACGGATAACCCTTCCCACACTCCTCATAAGGAGACACTGCATATATTAGTGTAATACACCACGTAAGCACAGACAAAGGGGGTGTCCCTCAATTGATTGCGGCAGCCCCTCTATGACTCTCCTACACCTTGGGGATTGGCCCCAAGATGCGTCGCTCATACATAGAACACATAAAAAACATGATCCACTCTTTTGATCGATCGATCCAGGAGGTAATAGATAGTCCTCATTGAATACTCCCCAAAGGAAAAGAACCACTAACCCTACAGCTTACGGTACCCCACCTCCTCAACGTAGGTCATTGTTCATGAAAACAATTGCTGTGCATCCAGGATGATACCATGTATTGCATGCACTGCAATTGTGTGTGATTTATAGTGCTGAGATATTTCTTTCATCAACAACCATCATTGTGAAAATGAGATTGTTGCATTGCATAAGACCAGCGCTGTGCATGCTCGTGCTATTGGACCCTCTTAATTTTCAAAACCAGGTGTCCTATATGCCATGCATAAGCAAAACATTAAAATTCAATGTATTGTCAGCCCTTAACATCCCCTTCTCCCTATGGCTTAAGATTGTGCATTTGGTTGGTAGGTTTAGATAACATTTTTAATATATTTTTTCTTCATAAAAGTAGTAAATACCTACTTTAACATAAAGGTAGAGGTAAACTAAGGCTAAAAATCATGCCTCAATCTTATCATACATTCACAAATACAAACATTATTTTTCCTATTTTTTGGATATAAAAATATATATTTTTCTTTATTTTTTATATTTCACTATTTATTTATGGATAAATATCCATATTTTTGATTTACTAATTTAGAATAATTGATATTATTGAGAATTTGTTTTCTATCACATTCCATCCCATACAAACACCATACACATGACAAACCCCAAAACCACATGATTCCCCTTAAAACCGCAATGTTGCGGGTTTTGCATGTTTATAAAGAAATTATTAAATGACTAATTTTTCTTGATTTTCGCAACATTTCTAATCAATCACAGCATTGACAACCAAATACAACCATTTCTAACCATTTTCCAACTGAAGTTATTATAAAATGATTAAATTTACGACTTACTCATAAAACTGCGCTTTATGTCGTACTACGTATCTTGTGCTTGGAGGATAGTTTTGACATTTCCCAACAGCCGCCCGCTGACAATCCTTCCAATGTCGATCTATGCTCCTTCATGCTCTAGCATTGTCCCATGATCAAAATCTCACATCTGTGCCCACCCCCTTCTCTCATAAAACCAACCATGGAAACACACAACAAGAGGAGAGAGGAGAGAGAAAGACTAAAAACTTATCTCTTCGTTTATTGCATCATTTTTTGATTTACTTGAAGTGATAGATGGTGAGAAAATTCTTCATCTTGCTGCCCTCTTGTCTCCCCTTGATGCTAGCATACACAAAAATCCATTTTAGAATCAAGAAATGGGGCGTAAAAAAAAAGGCATTCCCCCTCTCCCCCCGCGATTCAGTTTTTTATATGTTTAAAAGCCTTAGTTAAGGCATTAAGGATTAATATAGTTCATCTTCTCATGTTCACACTTGGACATAAGTGGTTTCAGCCATTTTGTAGGGGCAAAAAA
This sequence comes from Lygodium microphyllum, assembly GCF_053477565.2. NCBI lineage: Eukaryota > Viridiplantae > Streptophyta > Polypodiopsida > Schizaeales > Lygodiaceae > Lygodium > Lygodium microphyllum. The sequence goes on along the minus strand of NC_141159.1, from coordinate 56,471,676 downwards.
ACTCTGAATTGAGATCTAACTAGAAAAGTAGCTCTGTAGCATCAAAATCTATCAATCTGGCCTCCATCACACACTTTCCAGCTTCTGGATCACAAAGCTACTTTATAACACAAAACCTTGTGGGGATTAAATGGGAGGTCAAACGTACTCCGATTGACGAACCGAGACTTGCCTTGCATTCCACGCATTAAACTCTATCTCAGAAAACTCTAGCTCATCGATCCATAACTGTTTCATTTTCCATGAAAATTTGGTTGTTTAAGTCTTCCAAGCCACTTTACCGCTTCAAAAACAGGCTCCAAAAATCTGCTCTCATTGTCGGCCATAGGATAGGTCAACTTAGCCCATCGAATCCCATCAACTGATATGCACAAACAACAACAATAAAAAGCATCAAGTTGCCACAAAAAAAAAACTCAACAAAGCACAACAATAGCTCTCACCCTACCCCCTATCAAAATCAAGGCATGAAAATCCTCAAGGGATAAGCTCGCATAATCGGGTAGAAGTCTAGAGCAAGTCACCAACAAATTGCTCCAACACAGACTGACTAAAAATAACTATCAAAGAAGTCATCTGATGGGACCTGAAATGGGCCAGCACTGGCTATAGCACTAGCCGGACCTCATGCTCATGACACACAAACACCCTCACGTCCTCGCGGACCAGGAGTGTCAATCTAATGCTAAAGGACAACCCGCCCTAAAGCTTAATTCCTGCGTTTATAGTTTATAGTCCAACATTTTCCTTAAACTCCTCAAAGGGAGATCCCAAAGTACATTGGCAATGCCACGAACACACACACATAGGAGGCACTCCACCGAGACTAATAGTCGGAGCCCCACTGCAGCTCTCCTACATCTCAGGGATTGGCCCTTTGATGCACTGCTAAACGTATAACACAAACGAGCACAAACTCCTCTCAAGGTACCAATATTTTTATGTTCCAGGACGTACCATTCCTCACTACAATTTCCCCTTAGGACCCAACGGCTAACCTATAGATTGGGCGTCCTCTCACGCTCATCGTTGGTCACAACCTAAGGAAGACAAGTGCCATGCATCCAGGAGGTTTTTCGGATACCTTTTAATTATTATGCTTAATGCAAATCGTATATGGCTATGTACTCAGACAAAAAGAAAAATCAGCATCGTGCATAGTGCATAAAGCATTCTTTCCATGAATTTTACTAGCGTATGCTGCGTTGAAAGGAGGCATCGAGCCATATGCTCATGCTACCATTCTCTTTATTCAAACCGGTTCCTATATGCCAAGTACAATGCATAAATCAAATCTTTTCCTATCTTTCAATGTTTCAACCCCTTTTCATCTAACTCTTAGCATTTTGCATCATTGATCGGGTAGATAGGGTTTCTATGCATTTTTTCCTTTTAAAAGAACAATAAATACGCACAAAACATAGAAACAGGGACAAACCGAGGCCAACCTTGTGCTTTGCTCAGATTTAGTTAGTGTGACATATCATATTTCTCATTTAGATAGCAAAAAACCCAATTTTACCCTTAAAACGCGTGTTTTTCATGTATTTTAACACTAATTCCGGCCATGTAGCCTTATATTTTTTGATTTTTAGAGCATAAACTGATCAAACCCATGGCAAACAATGTCATAAAGAATTTTCATCCCATATGAACAAGATTTCATAAAGCAAATAGCATAAAAAGATCATTTTTCTTCATATAAATAGCATTACCGCTTATTTTCAGGTCTCGGTTTCTTGGTCTTGATTACGGGACCGATTTCCAGCATGCATTTAATGCTCAGAATCTTCAACAACAGCACTCTTCATGTCTTCATCCATCCGGAAGCAATCCGGTCTCATCCGGACAAGCTTTCCTCCATCATTCTTTATTGTCTTCTTCCACACAAGAACAACCCCTTAAGGGAGAGAGAGGGAGGAGAGAGAAATACTAGAAACAAAGATCTCCATCCAGGCCACCATTTGAGGAGTGAGAGGCGGCGATAGAGTCAGCGTACAGGAGGGAATCAAGCCCCATAATCATTGGGGGGGTTGTTTGCAGGCTGGAGAATGCATCATCAAGGATTGGGCGCAAAAATCGGCGCATTCTTGGCGCCTCTCTCTCCACGCTTGCATCTCTCTTGTGCATGAAAAGTTTCATGCTACATTAAGTTTTGGGCTCCTATACATCTGACAATATACATTGCCTTGGGATACACCCATGTGATGTGCCTAGGCTTGAAGCTCTACCTAGTTTGGGTCGCAGCACTGATTTATGTGAAAACCCAAATAGGGGAGGTTCGAATAAGTACAAAGCTATGATTCTTTCTGCCAAAGGAGCCACTCAGCCACTTGAACGACCAGTTTATTCGGCTAACAATAAATGTGGGACATGCGAGCCCATGGAGGCCGTTCATTCAGCTCATAGTGCCCAAGAAGGGATCGGCCTTATTGATGAGTTATCTGTGGAAAGGCTTGGACTGGTAGCTCTACAAAAAAAAAACCTAAGATCAAAAAAATACAAGATCAAGCTTTTACCTAACTTGCATGAGTAGCATGGGGTTAGTCGACCTATGATATGCTATCCTTGGCACCCTGGGTGGGCTGATAGGGAGTGATGTATATGCCAAGGATATCAGTATTACGTGGACTACAATGACCTATCTAGTTTTAAGCTAGGAAGGCTAGCTGCTTTGGATATTACATCCAGATTTCGTTAGGCCAAGAGGGCCATTTGTCTGTTTAGTACGGGTGCGGTTAATGGTTTCTTGTTTGAGTTTTGTGCTAGACAGGTTCGGAATAAGAGCTTGGAAGGAGCCTTTTGCTGCGTGGAAGCTTCTTGTGGCCCTATCCAGGTGATATCTTTCCTTTATGAGTAATGTGGTTGTTATGTTATATGTGTTTGTGTACTTGTAAGGGATTTTTCGTTTCTTATTGGGGACCGACGTCCAAGGCATGAAGTCCCAAGATTAGGTTCAGTATGTTTGAGGGAGGTCCGAGTAGTCATTGCCTCCTGTAAAGACATTGTCGAGCATTGAAAGGCCTGTTTTAGAAGGGGGTTCTAGTGACCCTGTTCTGCTAGCCTGCTAGGTGGCCGTACTAGGAGTTCTTGTTAGTTGTGAGGCAGTTAGCGAAGCCTACAGAAGGAAAAATAAAGATGATAAAGGGGGAAAAAAAAACCCTGAATATCCCAAAAGACAATAAAAATATGCGAAGGTGTGTAAAAAGGGGTTCTAACCCCTATCAAAAGAAGAAAAGAAAGAAAGAAAAATTTATACGCAGTTGATCATCACCTTGCGAAGGCCTGGTAGGTTCTTGGGGATGAGTCAGACCCGGGGCCGATGCCTTGTCTTACTAGGGGTGGCTTCTTGCTAGAAAAGAATAAATTAAGGAAGGTTGGAGAGAAAATAAAAGTGAGCGTTAGAAAAGGATTAAGTGTTGCCTTGTGACGGCTTGGTAGGTTCTTGGGTACCGAGACAGGACCTGAGGCCGATGCCCTGTTCTCCTTGGGTCACTACGCTCAGCTCCCTCCTTTTTACATGCCCAAGTATGTCAATAAAATAAAACCCTAAAAGAAGAAATTTGCTAAAATAAAATACTTCTTGATCAGGCTATAGGAGTCCTCACCTAGTAGGAGCTCCTAGTTGTGTTGTCCTTAGTTAGGTAGGCAGTTCAGACCACCACTTAGGGTAACCTCTTTGATAGTCTTTTTAGTTTGGCTGTGTTGGAGCAGTTGGATAGTGACTAGCTGCGGATCTTCTATCAGACTATGCTAGGCCTACTCCTTGTGGATGCCATGCCTTGGTTCTGTCAGGGGATAGGGTGAGCATTGTGCTGTGTTTAGTATGTATTTATTTTGTATCAGCTTGATGCTTCCTTTGGTTGTTTATGTGCAGATATGTTCGTGGATTCGACGGACTGAGTCACCCTATCTCGTGGTCGCCAATGAGAGCGGAATTTTGATGCCGAGAAGTGCTTAAAAATAGCTAAAAATTACGAATATCAAGGGGAAAATATTCAACGTCGAAGGCGATGGCTCGATCTAGGACGATTTTAAGCGTCAAAGTGCTTTAAAGACGCCCGAGCGACACTTGTTGATTTTTGATAATTTTTCAGACTGCCCTGCGGGTTGACAAGAGTTATAGGCCAATGCGGGATGTCGAGCCGAACGCCCAGGATTTTTCAGAGCTCAATTCGGTGTCCAGACGGGGAAATGGCCAAGAAACCGAACAAGATGTGAAGGGGTGGACAAAATTTGGCCGAAATGGGCAAGTGACCTTTGGGAGCCCAAGATTTAAATGTAGCATGAAATTTTTCATGCATGAAGGAGAAAAAAAACGTGGAGAGAGGGCGTGGCCTATAGGCGCCGAAAAATGCGCCCTCTTGTTGATGGAGGCAACATGCAGCCTACAAATAACCATGGCAATTGATCATTGCCCCTCATTCCCCCCTGGATGCTGATCATATCGCCGTGCTTCACTCCTCCAAATGGCGGTCTCTATGAAGAATTCTGATTTCAGTCTTTCTCTCTCGTCCCTCTCTCTCCCCTAAGGGCAGATTCATGTGGTGAAGAAGAAGAAGAAGAATGGATGATGGATGCTTGTCCAATGAAGACCGGATTGCTCCGTGGCTCAAGAGAAAGTGGAGCCCCAAGAGGAACACCAAGGAAAAGGGAATTCTCTTGCAAGAAAATCTATCTTGTAACATCAACAAGCTTGTTTATCATGTTTCATATGACCACAATGAAGAAAAGAACACCAGGCACAACAAATCTTCATGCAGTATCATGTAAATCTCCCACGGTTTTAATAGAATCAATCATATTCTTCAACATCTTCACAAAATCCATCAATAGAACAAAGAAAGCAAAGGAATACACCATCCTAGAATGGAAATACATCACATAGTATTCATCTTCAATATCTTCATAGTCTTCTCTCTCAATCTCTCATATACAATCACTCTGTTTGAGTAGAATTGGCTATCTCTGACTCTCTCTCTCTCTCTCCATCAATAATACATCATATCCTCACTAAAATCTCCCAAAAATCACTCACAATAATCACTCTTAGGTCGTGGATACCCCTCCCAAGAGGTATGTCTGATATGAAGGGTCACCAGAGCCACTACAGTGTCTCTTCACGGCTCACTACTGTCACTTCACTCTAGTCTTCACTTGAGTCTTCAGCAGCTACTTCTTCCACTTCTTTCAGCTCTTTTGCACTTGTATTCACCTCTTTCCAAGGCTAGAAAACTTTCCCCAAAGTCACACATACATTCCACAGAACACTTACAGAAGCATACAGAACAGTCTACAGAACAGTACCAGAACAGCTACAGTACAGAACAGAACAGAAACAGAACAGAAGTAGAAGCTCTACAGAAGACCTACAGAAGGTTACAGAAGGTCATCAAAACCTCATAACTCACTCTCAAATCATTCCAAACTCTCACAAACCATTCAATAAGCTTTCTCAAGATCTCAATCTTCATCAATCAATACTCTATCCCTCCTTACAGAAGACAATCAGAACAAAACAGAGCAAAACAGAGCAAAACAGAAGGTATACAGAACCATTCAGAACCTATCAGAACATCATAGAACCATCAACAAACATCATGAACTTCCAAAACACAATCATTATCATCCAAAACACTCTCAAACCACTTCTAAACCAATCAATCATCTCATAAAAATCAACCATTCAGCTCTCAAAAACAACAAAAATCAGCCAAAAAATAAGTCATTTCAACACTCAACATATCCCCACACTTAATAAGGAAGCGTCCTCGCGACCCAGGAAAAAGGGAATACAAGTTCATTTAAAATCTCAACTTTGATCTTCAATATATTCTCAAAAAGAACCCATCCACCACGACCCCAACTTATAACCTGTTTCTGATATAAAAATACAAAGAAAGGAAAACACTTTATACATTAATACCTCTTATCAAACTAAAAATCACCACAAATTTTGTAAAGGATATAAGAGTTTGCTTCTTCTTCATCAGCATCAGCTTCAACTCTCCAACCATGATCCCATCTCTACAAATCTCCAAAACATAGCTCGTACACGAAATCCAATAGGAAACCACCACGTTCGTATGACATAAATGAACTTACAACACAAACACTAATACACAACACAACCATCTGAATGACTCCTTCAAAAAGAGAGTTTTGCATTAAAAAGCTTCCATCATACATTGGAAAGGTATCAATGAAGATGATCCCTCTTAAAAGATTGATGTTGTCGGAATCGATCCATAGATAAGGATTCATCTACAAAGTTTTTGGGAGGATTTTGAAAAAATTGGAGACAGCACATCCTTTCCAACAGGACCAAGTATTTGATAGGCAAACAGAGGGCATGAAAATACAGTATCTCCAACTGCTGGGAATCAATGCTAACATTGACATTCATGCACAACTTTGGAATAGGCTTGGAATCATTATGAGAGTGCCTATGCATATACGCCAGGTACCGAGCAAAGTGAGCAGTTAATCTCACTGAGGGATCTGCAGACTGTGAATATTGTTGGGCAAAATGAACATAGTTTTGATAAGCTTGACTGGAAGCTGTCCATTCCCATGGAATTACTGGCCAATTAATCTGCGGTCCTGTAAGGTAATCATCCGAACTCCATCCCCTTCTTCTGGAAATCTGATTATCAAAACCGTCACAGTCACTAACCAACTGAGGTGGTTGAGATATGGAAGTGTTAGGAGAGGGTAGTGGAATAAGGGAAAGTGGATGTAGGGAAGGATAGGAAAAATCATAAAAAGAAGAAAAGGTTAAAGAAGGAGTGGTAGAAATTTGTAAGGAATCACTAAGGAAAGGTGTTAACTGATAAATAGGAAATGTGGAGGGTACATTAATGAGGGGTGAAGGACAGGGTGGAGAAGGGGAAAATACCCTATCCTCAATAAAGGAACAGTAAGTGAAAATAGGAATTTGAGGGAAATTTGAAGGTTGGAAAAGAAGGGGTAAAATAATTGTGGAATTAGATTGACAAAGGGAAAGATATATAGCATAGCGGTGAGCCATTTGTTGGTAATAGAGGAGAGTAGGAACAGAAGGTCCTAAGAGAGATTGTCTATGATAGGCATCAAAGAAGGTAGCATCAAACGGATTATGTTTGGAAAGATAGGTTAAGAGATCCATCCTCAGTTGGTTAGTACTCTGGGCAAAGGTAGGAGCTGTGTTTTGTCTTTGATTGAGAACCACCGAATCAATCATGGGATGCCACGAATTATCCTGACAATCAGCTACTTTGGAGGAATAACTTTGAAACATATCAGCTATGCGCAACTCCAAATGATTGACATATAAAACAGCCTGTAAGACCACATCCTCCACATACCATGCCATATCTATCTCATCTGGAATTAACAAATCTCCTCGGAGATACATGTACGACATCAACATGGTATCTGGCGTGACAGAATCTTCAAAGACCATTCTGACTACCTCTGTCAACAACTCAGCAGACCAAGCCCCACTCCAGCCATCCTCTGGAAAAGGTAAATCCATCGTGGAAAGCTTCATATAGAAAACCAACTTCTGTAAGTGGTAGTGGACAAAGAAAGAATGGTCTAGTAAGACATATCCCTGAAACTGCTCAAAGGTAGACCATAACAAGTCCATTCTGGACTGCAATCTTTCCACTTTATCTTGGAATAGAGGGCACAAAGTAGCCTGTCTCTGTAGGGCAGCCAAGTCCTGCTGTGAAAGAGAAGGAATTAATGGAACAGGAGGGCTTGGAGGAACAGAGCGGGACTGTGCAAGCTGATCTTGCAACTGCTGGATTTGGGAGGCTTGGTTGGCCACTGTGTCATTAGCCATCTGTAAAGCTGAAAGCTTGTCATCTAAAATAGCGTGGAATTCCTTCGCTTCGCTGGACATCCTCTCCTTCTCCTCTGAAAGGCTAGTAACCTGTGACTGAGCCTCGAATAACTGGGTCTTCAATGAAGAAATCTCATCGCTTTGGGTGGCAACCAGTTGGGTTTGCTGTTCCATTTGCTTAAATAAATCTGCTAGGGTATCCTTAGCAGAAGCTAACTCAGATGTTGCCTTATGCAACTGGTCTTTGGACTGCATGAGCTCTTCATAAAAAGACGCGTACAGCTGTTGAACACAGGCTGTCACTGACAACTCAATGGAACTTTGAATATCCTTGCAGAGGAAAGGAATGGCATCTCCTGAAATGAGACTGTTCAGGGAAGGAACTGAGATCTCCAAGGATCCTTCTCGATGTGCTCTGAACAGGTTATTGCAAGTGAGATACCCAGGGAGTTCACTGCCAGAGGTAGCAGGGATAGGCACTGAGGGAAGTACAGAAGGGGCTTTATCCGCTACCCTCTTCAAGCGTTTGCGCTGTATGACCAGGGGAGGTGGAGAATCATCATCCTCAATGTCAATGGGTGCGGACTCTTCTGAAGGTGGAGGAGGAGGTACTGGATCTGATGGAGGAGGTGGAGGCACAGTCTACTGTAAACCTGAATAGGTCAAGAAGGCAGACAAATATGATCCGTAGGTAACATTGGTAACATTACCCTTGGTGACTTTAACAAAATGCTGATCCATTTTAGTAAGGAGGTATGTGCTCCAATCAATAGCAACTCCTTTCAGCACCATCCTGGAAGCTGTGAAAAGCTCTTTGGACAAATAGTGGGATGGCGTTTTGGCAGGCATAAACCTGTCCTGAAGGAACTGACACATCGTCTTCCATAGGGGATCAGTGATCATAGAAAAAGAAACTCCTGAAGAGTTTATCACCTTCTTAACATCAAGGACTTCCCTTGTCTGCTTTTGCAACAGCTTGAGAATCTCTTCATTAGAGAAGAGCTGACGAGTGGTCACAAAAGGTTCACCTTTGAAGGGTAAAGACAGAGCCTTCCCTAAGCCTCGAGGCGTCAAAGTCATAGACATGCCCTGGACTAGTCTTGTCTTCTTGTTGTAAGAGGCCAGGAACTCATCACATAACGACGGATCCTCTGGAAGCAATGGAAAAGGAGTGGCCACAAAAGCAGCAAGTCCCGCCTTCGTGAGGGGCTCAAAAGTAAGTAGGGAAGAGTAATCCCTACTAACTAATGGGACGTACTGGATAGGGGGAGGAGCATGAGAAGGTGCCATTCAGATGGTTACACACACACCACAAACACAGACAATCAAGGAGAATGCCTGCAAAGCAACAGACAAAAACCAAAGATAAGAGAACAACCAATAAAATGTGACTCGACCTACTAACCCCAAGCAAACCACATCCTAAAAAAATTTTGACATGACCTTGAGACAAATGCGACCGAAAGCTTCATGCGATGCATCAGACAAACACCCTGAACCCCGTATCAGGCAATAAAAGAAAAAACTGCATACCGTACCCGTAACCGTAACAAAGACATGAAACCAAAACCATACCATATCCGACACATATCAAAACTACATCTGTGATAAACCAAGACTGGACCAAGGAAAATAACACTAATGACTGCGCAAACCCATCCCACGAAACGGTTCATTAAAAAGGGGAATTAAGTGCAGTGAGGGGGGATTAATTTAATGAAGGGTTGATTTTAATCAATTATTAAAAATGGGTGAATTTTTATTAGGTGATAAACCTTAACAAGAAAACGGCGGTTCCTTATTATAAATTTAATTACCACTGATTAGGTTAAAACGGTGCGTTTATTCGATTCCCGGACTTCGATACCCGACTGGGTCTCTAAATGCAATTCATTGATTATAAATTAAGGTGATGTGGAGCGCTTGTTTGCCAGCGCGTGCTCATGTGACGGCTGGTTTATTTTAATTAAAAAATTTAAAGTGCCTCTTTAGCGCACGTAGCGCGTGCTAAGTGAACGGCTGGTTTATTTTATTTTAAAAGTATGTGTGTTGAGCGCGAATGCGTGTGGAAATTGTGGGTGAATTAAAGGGTTCATTTTAATAATTAATTTGTGATTAAGGGAAAAATGAAAATAAATAAAGCACATAAAATAAATACCTGGAAGGGGTACGTATGTAATGCAGAAATGCGCACGGAAGAGTCCACCAAAAGAAGTGAATCCAGTAAAGGAGTAGTAAAGATCACTGATGAAACAACAATGACAACACCTTAGCGGATGGGTGGATTTGGTTTGTGTTGGTTGTTTATGTTGATTTTATATTGGTGAGTTTTTTATTTGTTATTTATTTTATATTTTTTATATTTTATATTTTATTTTTATATTTTTTTTGGTGTTAAGTTGTGATTATTTATGGTGGAATAAAGGGAAAATGATGAAGGGAGGGGAGGGGAAATTTTTAGAATTTTTTTAGAATTTTGTAGAATTTTTTAAATGAATTTTCGACATTTATTGGCAATTTGGAGGTGAAATTAGGAAATATTGAATTTTCAGAAATTATAAGGTAGGCAATTGCCAGCGGACAAATTCCCAAAAATTGGCAAAAGGCAAAAGGAATTTTTAGAATTTTTTTTGAAATTTTTTAATGGAAAATTTAATGTAGTGATTAATTAAGTCACCTAAATCACATTAATCAAATAAGTCAGGTAGGCATAAATCAGTTAAGTCTGGTTAGTGGGGGTAAGTCATGTTAGTCTGCCCAAGGCAAGTCAGGTTAGTCTAGGTTGCTTAGGTTAGTCAACTAGGCTAGGTTAGTCAACTAAGTTAGGTTAGTCAAGGGAAGTTAACTAGGTAGGGGTTAGTTAATTAAGTTGAGTATGGTTAGGTTAGTCTAGGTTGACTATAGTTAGGTTAGTCAACTAACTAGAGGAGGGTTAGTAAACTAACTAGGGTTAGTTTAGGGAACTAACTAGAGTTAGTTGAGGGAACTAACTAGGGTAAGTTGAGGGTAGGTTAGGTGTAAGGTTACTAGGGGGTTAGATTAACCTAGGGGGTTAATTGAACCTAACTAGGGTGAGTGGGTGAGTGGGAACTAACCTAAGGTTAGTTGGTTAGGGGGTGGGTTAGGTTAGGGTTAGTAAACTAACCTAACTAAGGTTAGTGACAACTAACTGGGGTTACTTGGTTAGTGGGTAGGTTAGGTTAGGGTGACTAGGGGGTTAGGGGGTTAGACTAACTACGTTAGGGTTAGTGTAAGTTAATTAGGGTTAGATTAACTTAATTAGGGTTAGTTTAAGTAACCTAGGGTTAGTCTGACTAACCTAGGGTTAGAGAGGGGGAGGTGGTGGCCCGGCTGACGGCGGTGACTCCACGGCGCGGCGGCTTCGTCCGATGGTGGCGGCGGCGACTCCGTCCAGTGGCGGCGGCTACGAGGAGGAGGGGAAAAGAAAGGAAGGAGGAGGAGGAGGAGGGAGGGGGGAGGGCGGCGACGGGCTGGGGGCTGGCGGGCTGGGGGGAGGAGAAAGAAGCAGGGCAAGGCGTCGGCGAGTGGAGGGGAAAAGCAGGGCGGGGGGGCTAGGGAAGGAAGCGGCGGGCGGGGTAGGGAAAGAAGGCGGACGGGGGGGGGGGGGTAGGCAGGAAGCGCCGCCGGGGGGGTGAAACAGCGGACGGGGGGCTGGGGGAAGGAAGGCGGAAGGCGGTGGGGTAGGCAGGGAGCGCCGCCGGGGAGGGTAGGGAAGGAAACGGCGGGGGGGGGGGTAGGGAAGGAAGGCGGAAGGCGGTGGGGGAAGGGGGGAGGAGACAGGAAAGAAGGCGGGCGGGGGCTGGGGGTTGGCGGAGAGGTGGCGGCTGCTGGTGGGAGGAGCAGGAAATCGGGGGGGGGCTGGGGGAAGGAGGAGACGGCGGGGGGGTAGGCGGGTAGGCTGGGGAAAGGCGGAGACGGGCGGGGGGGTAGGCGGGTAGGCTGGGGTAAGGCGGAGACGGGCGGGGGGGTAGGGAGAAGAGGCAGCGGACGGGGGGTAGGCTGGGGGAAGGAGGAGACGGCGGGGGGGTAGGCGGGTAGGCTGGGGGAAGGCGGAGACGGGCGGGGGGGTAGGGAGAAGAGGCGGCGGACGGGGGGTAGGCTGGGGGAAGGAGGAGACGGCGGGGGGGTAGGCTGGGGGAAGGAGGAGAGGGAGAAGAAGGGCTGCGGGGGAGGAGGAGAGGGAGGGAGGAGGAGGGGTGGGGAAGGAGGGGTGGGGAAGGAGGAAGAGAGAAGAAGGGCTGCGGGGGAGGAGGAGAGGGAGGGAGGAGGAGGGGTGGGGAAGGAGGAAGAGAGAAGAAGGGCTGCGGGGGAGGAGGAGAGAGAGAGAGAGAGAGAAAGAAAGAAAGAGAGAAAGAAAGAGGAAACGGGCCGTTGGGAAGGGGTGGGCAGTTAGGGGAAAGGGGTGGGGGGTTAGAGGAAAGGGGTGGGGGGCCCATGGGGGGGCCATGGGATGGGCAGGTAGGGGGAAGGGGTGGGGGGCAAGGGCGCGTACCCCCGTCCCGCGCTCGTGCGCGGGGCGGGGTAAAAAAATTTGCCGTGACGGGATTGAAATGGCGCCAGGATGACGATATGGGTCATGCGGACATGACCGGGGCGCGTGGAGACTCGGAAAAGCGAAAAAGGGCGCGTTCACGCGCAAAACGGGCGCGAGAAAAACGTAAAAATAAAGAAAAATTAATAACTCCCAATCCGGACGTCAAAACGAAATAGCGTAAAAACAAAAAGTGGGCAGGACGACAGGGGAAAAACAAGAAAAATATATGACGGAGATTCCGGGAGGGGTAAAGGCGGTCACGTGCAAAAAACACAAAAAACGAACCAAAAATCCGAATTAAAAATTAATATCAAAAGATTCGTGCATCGGAATGAGGTGCAAAAAAAAAGAAAACTGTACAGAAAGATGTGCCCGACAATCCTATCGCATCAAAACATAATTCCGATTGAGATAAGACGCGTTCACATGGGAAAAACCCAAAAAAAACCCGAAAATGGGATCAGAAATTAATAGCGGACAACCCATTCACCGGAATGACATGCAGTAAGAAGGAAAAATGTCCGCAGGAAGGGGGGCACAGGCTTATCATGTTAAACCGCAGTTCTGGCAGAAGTAGGAGGGGTTCACATGTGAAAAACTCCAAAAATACTCCCGAAAACTCATTTAAAATTTAATAAGTAAAAATCCGGAAGTCGAAAAAGGGTGGAGGAAAAAGGAAAAAGGTCAGGGAAGGCACAGGGGACATGGCTGTCAAATCAAATTGGAATTCCGATGCAAACAGGGCAGGTTCACATGGAAAAATGTCAAAAATACGCATGAAAAAGTCTTAAAAAACCGGAAAATTAATAACGGACAAACCGTATATCAAAATGACTCGGAGTAAAAAGGAAAAATGTCAGGGGAAAAGTGGTTGTCAGGGCTATGATGTCAGATCATGGTTCCGAAGCAAGCAACGGGCGTTCACATGGAAAACCGGCTAAATTACGCAAAATGCTTCAAAAATTAATAACTCAAAAACCGTGCACCGGAACAGGGGTAGGTAAAAAGGAAAAATGGTCAGTTCAATGGGAGAAACAGGGCTATAAGGTTGGGTTTTGGACTTCGGTGAACGTAGGGTGCATTCACATGGCAGGACCTCAAAATCAGGGAATGAAGGAAAACTGCAAGGGAAAAGCCCCAAGAGTGGGTGGAACATAACCGGGTGGGTGGGAAGGGACCCCATCAGGGTAAAAGTAAGTCATGGCAATCATGCATGAGCAAGATAAGGCATATGCAGAGGGGTATGCAACATAGACGCGCAGGGACGCGTCCCTACACTTAAGACCTTAATGGATAGGGTTAACCGAACAACAGGGACCTAGGACCACGCCACAGACCATCCACTAACGTCCTTACACTTAAAACATGACCGTCACTGAGAAACCAAAGTGGGAGGGTTAGAAAAACTTGGCCCATTTTGTCAAGAATCAAGGTTGAGTGTCGACGGCACGTCCAGTGTGGTTGTCGCCGCTGGAGGGACCAAGGCATCTTTACAGCGCACGTTCGTCATGGCACGGACCATGCGGCAGCACCCAGGGAGGTAGCTGATGGAAGGAATCGCAGGAAATTCGTCGATGATGAGGGATATTTCACTCAACTCGCAATCACTCAATTGCAAGGAAAGAACAGTCACTCGCCCCATGACTAATATTACTCAAGGAAAAAGGATTAAAACCCATATCTCATACCCAGTTGAGGAATCGACAAGGGGGAATTGTGCAGAAGGAGTATGCCAGGGTGCACAGTTGATGGTGTAGTAGTGCATCCAACCCGGCTGGCATAAGTGCAAGGAGGAAGGCAAGGGAGCCTTACAGTGCAGTGTATAGAACAGGGTGAAGTGTCTTGTGTTGACGGTAAAGACCCATCCCGTGGGTGCATAGTGAAACGGGAACATACCTGACTCCAAGTGTCGTAACGTCCCTCAATCTCACCTCTCGGTAATTGATTGAAGAAACTCCAGTCACACTCAGCCCACCCTCTGTCTCACTCTCTATTGATAGATACAGGAGGGCAGCCTTTTCCTGAAACCCGTTGATATTATCCTCACAGTCGCTTGTGCAAAGGTTGTATGCCTTGTGCACATTTGATGGTGCAACTGTGCATCCCGCCCTGTGCCGGCATACGGTGCAAGAAGGAAGGCAAGGGAGCCTTATGATGCAGTGCACAGAAACAAATCGTGCTTTGTGCTTTGAGAGGCCCATCCCGTGCGTGCAACACTTCATTAACACTTCTCACCTCTCATTTGATTTGAAGGGAAAAGACTGGTCTCTCGACCCACCCTCTGTCTCACTCTCTGTTGATAGCTACAGAGGGCAACCATACTCACATCCCCATCCGGTTAGGATGAAAGCTCACAGCACTCTGTTGTTTGTCGATGAAGATCGCGCCATCAGTTGTTGAAGAGGCGTACCCAGGGAGGTAGCCATCAACTCGATTATTGTATTGGATAGGAACATGTTGTCTGCTAGAGGACAGGTAGTCACTTTGTAGAGGGACCCAGGACACAGCGTACCAAGGGAGGTAGTGTCGGAATTGGATCCGAGGGATATCAATCAATGAATCCACTTTCTGGACTGCTGGGTGTTACCACCTTTTCCACAGCCAGCTTCTCGCCCAAGGGTGTTTATCACCTTTTCTTGGAACGAGGCCTGCTATGACAGGGAATTGCTTCCTTTTCTCTCATAACAGATTTGTTTTTCTTGTTTTTTTTTTCTTGCTTCTTTGGTTTTTTTTTTCTTTTTCTTATTTTCCCCTATTCCCGAGGGTGTTTCCACCTTTTCCCGAAGAATAGGTCGGCATGACAGGGACCTAAGTCCTTTTCTCCCATAACCGATATGTTTTGTTTTTTTTTTCTTTTTTTTTCTTCAAATTGAACAAGGGAATGGTGGAAAGACCATGTGTCAGAACCCACCTCGCCACTGTCGCTGGTGGAAAATAAAGGATAAGAGATCAAGGTTGGAAGGGGGGTTTGAGGAGATAGAGGGTTGCGTCCACTTCATCAGGAGTGATTGAAGAACGGCTATCAGAAGTAGCATCATAACAAGTACAGTGCCGTGCCAAGGAGGGAAAAGATCAAGTGACCGTAATTGTCAAGATCCCCAAGGAGGGAAGTACTTCTTCAGGCGATATCCATTAATCAGAAAGGGATCATCAAAGGCATCAATGGTCTGTACTTGGACAGAGCCATTAGGGTTGACTGCAAGTACCTTATAGGGACCCATCCACCGCTGTTGGAGCTTGCCAGGAAGCTTGCCAAAGCGTGAATCATAGGCTAGGACCAAATCACCTTCTTTGAACTCCTTGTGCTTGATGAAACTGTCATGGTAAGCCTTACGTCGGGCTTGCGTGGCTTCCATGCATTGTAGAGCCATCCTACGAATTTCGTCCAAACATTCGAGGTACAGGAGACGGCGTTGCAGTGAATCATCATCCCCCAAACGGTCTTTGATAGCCACTCTCAAAGAGGGCAACTCCAGTTCAACAGGAAAAACAGCTTCTGTTCCATACACCAGCTGGAAAGGTGTCTGTCCCGTTGCTGCTTTATGGGAGGTTCTGTACGCCCAGAGGGCCTCTGTAAGTCGATCATCCCAATCACGACGATGTGCGGCAATTGTTCTTGTCAAAATTGAGCAGAGGATGCGATTGGTGACTTCGACTTGGCCGTTGGCTCTGGGGTAATAGGGAGTGGACTTGCGATGGCGGATCTTATACAACTCTGTCAACTCTTCCATGACTTTGTTGAGGAAATGCGTGCCTCTATCACTTACCAACTCTAAGGGACTGCCAAAACGGGTGATGATATTCTCGTACATGAACACGGCTACGCTGTTACCATCGTCTCGCTTTAGGGCTTTAGCTTCACACCACTTTGTAACATAATCCGTACATACGAGGATGTATCTGTTCTGTTTCCTTCTAGTGGGAGGATCGATCGGACCTACGAAGTCAATGCCCCACTTCTCAAACGGCTTCAACGGAAGGATAGGTTGCAGTGGCATGGCACTTGTCTTCGTGGGTTTCCCCATTCTTTGACAAGCATCACATCTTTTACAGTAATCATAGGCATCTTTGTGAATTGTAGGCCACCAATAACCTGCTAGCAGAGCCTTCCTGGCTGTAGCTTCTCCTGCAAAGTGACCTCCACATGGCTCGTCGTGGCAAGCCTTCAGAACAATCCCAATCTCATTTCCTGCAACACATCTTTTGAGCACTTCATCTTTGCCTTTCTTGTACAGTGCACCGCCTAGCAGGGTGTAGGGGGCTGATTCTAGCATGAGCTTCTTCCTTTCCTGACTAGAGATACCAGGAGGGTACTGTTGGGTTGCTAACAGATTGGCAATGTCTGCATACCAGGGAGTTACAGTTTCTACCAAAAACAGGGAAGCATCAGGGAGGTCTGGATCATCCTGCTCCTCGTCTGCAGTTTGTGGGATATGCGACAGATGATCAGCCAGAACATGGGAACGACCAGGCTTAGTAATCACCTCAAAGTCGAACTCTTGGAATAAAAGGAGCCATCTCATCATTCGTCCTTTCACATCCGCTTTGTTCATCAAGAAGGATAGGGCCTCATGATCCACATAAAATTTAAAGTGGGTAGATAGGAGGTAATGGCGAAACTTCTCCAGGGCAAACACCATTGCCAAGCACTCCAACTCTGTCACTGTATAGTTCCGTTCCCTATCAGTGACTTTTCGGCTTGCATAATAGATCGGTTGATCCAACTTCGAGGAGCCCTTCTGGCAGAGGACAGCACCTAAACCTTCAATTGATGCATCAGTGTGTACATGGAACTCTTTCGTCCAATCAGGAGGTTGCAGAATGGGTGCCTCTATCAGACACTGCTTCAGAATGTGGAAGGCTTTGTCACATTCTTTCGTCCAAGTAAACTCTGCATCTTTCCTCAGGAGCTTGTGCAAGGAGGTTGCCTTTGTCGCAAAATGGGCTATGAACCTCCTGTAGTAACCCACATGGCCTAGGAATCCCCTCAACTATTTGAGGTTGGTGGGTGCTGTCAGAGCTGTAATCTTTTCAATCTTTGCAGGGTCTGTTGATATCCCTTGTGCAGAGACAATGTGGCCCAACAGGACTCCAGAAGAGACCCCAAAGATGCATTTGTCGGGGTTGAGGGTGTTGAGAAATCAAATGATGTATGCCTAGAAGAGGCTTTGTATAAGAGAATGACAAAAGTTGTATGCTCCAGAAGAGATGTCCAAAATCCCATAAGCACAAAGAGGAAGAGTGATACCATCCAAAAAGGCTATATAAGCATGTACTTGACACTCATTTCAAGGAGAATGATACTATCAATTGAGTCACTCAAGATTGTCTTTATGAGTCCAAGCTAATCTATCTTGGAACCTAATTCACTTGAGTTACAATCTCTTCCCTCTATCATGTATCGTGCGTTTGATTTGCGTCCACCATAGCTAACTAGCTCTAGATCCGGATTTCTCAACTTGGTATCAGAGCCAACTGAGCTAGTTGGTTAGTGTGTGCACTTTTCTCAAATTCCTTTATCATCTTCTTTATCCATCAAAGCTATCCACTACAGCATAAGAGGAGAAGGATCTCAAGAGGTTCAAGATTGTGGAGCTCAAGAGAAGAGACAACATAGAAGAGAAGAGCTTGTAGCTGACTCCTCCTAGTCAAGTCCATTCTATAGACCAGAAATTCCACTTCTTTCAGTTCAGCATTTAAGTCTGCAAGGTTTCTGAAATTTTGGTGAAGGAGGCGTACTTTCTGAATAGATTGCTGGAGAGTGGGAGAGCTCGCAGTGATATTTTTACCCATAGGTCATCTAAGAGATCGGAGAAAGAATGATGGTGGGTATCTACTACTAAGGCTACTTACTACCTAAGGTATGTAGTTGTTCTTGCAATAGAAGAAGAAGAAGGAGAAGACGACTGCTGTCAGAGAAGAAAGAAGGGAAGACTACGTCTGCGTTTAGCTTGCTGTCATCTCGTTGCGAAGAATCTCTGAGGCGGACCTCTGACAGCACCTGGCGCACGCCGTTCCTCAGTTCCACGCCCCTTCTGAGAATCAAGATTGCATCGACTGAGAATCAAGTCGTTTTCTGAGACAAACACGTGCCTGGTGGCTACAGCAAACACGAAAAAGAAAACGACTGCATCGACTGAGGAATCAGGCATGGCCAAGAAGATTTGCGTATGTCTGAACAGAGATAGAGAAGAGAAGAGGAGTCAAAGAGGAAACGAGAAGAAAGAATCTGAAATATCATCTCTGGTTGAAATTGCGACCTGTTATGAGGCCATTACTTTCATTATCCTTTCTTTAATTAAAAAAAAAATCTAAGGTTTGGAAATCCTTATTACTAAAGCCTCTTCGCACCAATCCTTTCTCATACTAAGCTTTACTTTCATACACACTCAAATTGATTTCCATTAGTTGATAAAAAAAAAAGTGCTTGAATCTTTGAGCATATATGTCATCAAGGGTTTGTTGACACTTGTACTGGTGCATCTATTCCAATATCTGTCAAAGCACTGTGTAATCGGGATTAGACACTGCCATTTGGTAAGACCTTCCCGCATGAAATTATTTGCTTGCGCAATTATCGAATCCCTTGTAAAAGGATAGACACTGCCCAAGAGTTCTCGTGGTAAGACCTCCTTCTAAAGATGACTAAAGTGGAACATATAGCAAAATTTAATGGTGAAGGCTTCCATGCCTGGAAGGAGAAGACCATGTACCATCTTATGCGGAAAGACTTATGGGACTTGTTTGAAGATGATGCAGATAACAAAAAGGAAGATGATGCAGACGGGTTCGTTGAAGAAGACCAGTTCAAATCCAAAGAATGGAAGAAGATGAATAATAAGGCACTAGGCATCATTGCCTGGGGACTAAGTGATGATGTGCTACATCATATATCTGGCATAAGAAATGCTAGAACCGCCTGGGAGGAACTTGATAAAATGTTTGGTACTCAAGCAAAAAATTCAAAGGTAAAACTTCTCATGCAGTTTTATAAACTGGATATCAAAGACAGTGCTTCTATGACCATACACATTAATAAGTTTAAGAGTTTAAAAACTCAACTTGCATCTCTTAAAAAGAATATTGAGGAAGATGAAGCAATAGCCGTACTGCTTGCAAGTGTAAACAAGGATCCATATGAAAATCTTGTGTCCACTTTGAGTAATGTTCCAAGCCTCACACTTAAAGATATTGAGCACTCACTACTCGACGAAGAAGGCAAAGTAAAAACCAAGAATGCAAAAGACAATGTCTCATCATCTAGGGAAAATCTTTTGTACACCAAAGGAGCTGTTGGAACTAAAGGAAGAGGTCGAGGATTCATCAACAAGAATAACAAGGATCGGATTACATGTCACTATTGTGGTAAGACTGGCCATGTAGCCAGTGAATGTTTCCACAAGAAGAGAGCCCAACAATTGCAAAGTGATCATCACCAGAACCAATACATGGAGGAAAAAGAAGAAGAAGAATATGCTTCCACTACCATCAACAACTCTGACAGATTGTTTTGAAGAACTTTCATTGTATCTCTCATATGTTAGTGAATTTGATAACCCTTGCCAAGATGTAAAGTCTCAAGCTTTAACTTGACTAGGCTACCTATGAGCTAGTCTTCCGGGCCATGTCATCATGAAGGGGGGAAAAAGCCAGCAAGGGTAGAGACTCATCATTTGAGGGGGGGTGTTGAGAAATCAAATGATGTATGCCTAGAAGAGGCTTTGTATAAGAGAATGACAAAAGTTGTATGCTCCAGAAGAGATGTCCAAAATCCCATAAGCACAAAGAGGAAGAGTGATACCATCCAAAAAGGCTATATAAGCATGTACTTGACACTCATTTCAAGGAGAATGATACTATCAATTGAGTCACTCAAGATTGTCTTTATGAGTCCAAGCTAATCTATCTTGGAACCTAATTCACTTGAGTTACAATCTCTTCCCTCTATCATGTATCGTGCGTTTGATTTGCGTCCACCATAGCTAACTAGCTCTAGATCCGGATTTCTCAACTGAGGGAAATCCCATACTCTCAGCATCGATCAAAGCATTGCTCCAAATGTCCCCAGTGTTCACTGATCAAACTATAGACACAAAAGTCATCCAAATATACCTCAATGAAGTCGTGCATATGATTTTGAAATACGGCCATCATGACTCGTTGGAAAGTAGCAGGGGCATTGCAGAGCCCAAATGGCATCACTCGGTAAGCATAGGTCCCCCATTCTGTGGTGAAGGTTGTTTTGGACTGGTCTTCTTCTGCGATTTGGACTTGATTGTATCCGCTGAGTCCATCCAGAAGAGAATAAAGCTCATGTCCTGCCACTGTGTCCAACAGTTGGTCTGTGAAAGGGATAGGAAAGTGATCCTTCTTCGTCTTGGAATTAAGCTTTCGGAAATCCACACATATTCGCAATTTTCCATTCTTCTTGGGTACAACCACGATGGGTGAAACCCATTCACTGTTTGCCACTGGATAGATGAACTCGGCTTCCAGAAGCTTCAGCAGCTCCGCTTTCACCAATGTGGAATAATTCGGGTTCATTCGCCTCTGTCGTTGCCGTACTGGCTTGGCATCAGGCTCCAAGTCAATATGATGTTGACATATTGTGGGATCAATCCCCTTTAGGTCTTTGTAAGACCATGCAAACACGTCCAAATTTTCTTTCAACAAGTTGTACAAGGTTGACAACTCCTCTTCTGGGAGACTGCTACCCACCTTCAAGTGGCGTTCAGTGCCTTCTACATCCACAAAGGTTAACTGCCTTTCACCTTCTACTTCACGGATAAAGGTCCCGCGGACTGCTTCTGGATACAGATCCGACTCCTTCAAGGGAGTGATGTCCTCTTCTGATGTCTCACTAGAACCAACTTCTTCTTTTGGTGGAGACTTAGGTTGCTCCTTAAGACGTTGGAATGGGATAAGCGCCATTTCGGGTTTGGTTTCAAAATTAATTACCTCTTGGCTTGAAGACTCCTCTTCTGAAGATGACACATCCAAGAACGTCACATAACAGGGACCCTCTGATGCCTGTTGGGTTTGTGGGATTGGTGCTTGTTGGCACGGTGCATCATCATCATCTTTCTTTGGCAAGGATGGGTTAGGACGGCAGGAGCCACTCTTGAAAGACGGCTTGCTCTTCTTAATCCATCCCTTATAAAAGTTTTGCATATGAGAGGATCCATTTACCAAACCAAATGATACCATTGCCATTCTGTCCCGTAGCATGAGCTCGTCTGCTTCTGATGCTTCTGGAACTTCTCCCTCAAATGTATCCTCTTCAAGTGGGATAGATTCTTCTGTTTCACTTTCATAATCTTCTTCGTCCATATCATATCCATCCTCTTCTGTCTCTGTCTCTGCTTCTGCTTCTGCTTCTGCTTCTGTTTCTATCTCTGCTTCTGCTTCTGTAAGAGCTCTGTAACAGAAGAACAGATTCTCTGTTTCCTCTCCTGTCTCTATCTCTGTTTCTGCTATGGCCATGTAACAGGGAGAGCAGTACATCCAAGCTTCTATCTCACTGTCAGAAGTGATTTCAGAAGTCATTCCTGGTTCAGGCAGGAAGTATTCACCCATTGATAATGGCTTTGCCTCTTTTGGAAGTCGGCTTACAGTATCCGCTGTTAAGGAATGTGCCATTATTTTCTTAGGAAGGATCTGTTTGACAGCATCTTTGTCTGCTGATGTTCCATCTATAGCCTCATTAGGGGAGTCAGAAGATAATTCCAAGGAGGTGGATCCATGTCCTTTTTGAGAACCATACAGTTTCAGCACCACTTTGTTGGGTCCTCTACCCAAGGTCAAGGTTCCTTTGGACCAATCCGTCCTTGCTCGAGCTTCAAAAAGCCATGGTCTGCCCAGTAACAGAGGATAGGATGTACCATAAGAGTTTGGCTTCACCACCAAATAGGTTAGCCAATAATCTTTTCCAGCCACTGTAGTCTTTACATATGGAAGAATGCCCAAAGGCTTGATTCTGCTCTGATCCGCCAGTCTGATGAGCCATTGGGTTGGTTGCACACCTTGTAAGCCTAGATCCTTCATCGTCACATCTGTCATAATGTTTACTGATGAACCTCCATCAATCAGTGCATTTGCAATGAAGCAGCCTTCTATCCACACGCCAGTCTCTGGAGTACCCGGATCTAGAAAAGCATTAGCCACATCCACTTCTTTTACAGGCTCTGGAGCCTTATTGGACTTTGTCACTGTTGAAGGAGCAATCCTTAAACCACGTCTTTTTGTTAGTATACTTTTGAACCTTTTCCGGCAACTGGGGGACAACATCAATAATTGTCGGAATGTGAGGTTTGGTTTAAAGGTATCTAGATCTCTGACCAGATCGTATTCCTTAATAGGATCCACTGGCTTCTCTAACCGATTAGGGAATGGGACAACACCCATTTTCATTTTCCCTCTTTCTTCCAACAGAGGAATTACATGAGCTTCTTCTGCCACTTGTGGCACTTCCTCCTCTTCTGTATCCTGGACCTTTGGTCCTGTCTCTATAACTGTCTCTGTAACTCTCTGTGGCACTGTAGTGCTCTGTACGGTACTGTTAGGCTCTGTTCTGTTCTGTTCTTCTGGTGGAAGATTGAACTTCACTGTTCTGGCAGGAGGGTTATTTTCTTTTTGGATAGGTGGTTCCTTCTGCTTTGCACGCGTGATGGCAGCAACTTCCAATTCCACCAAATTGGAGGTGGGCTCTTGGGCCTTGGCCGGACTATCAGTAGCACTGTTTTTCACTGGAGCTGGGCTTGGACAGTCTTTTGCAGTGTGGCCTTCTCCTTTGCATCGACTGCATAAGGGCTTGTAATCCACTGGCCTTCGAGGATTTGGACAATTTGGTGAAATGTGTCCCTTTTCTCCGCATCTGTAACACTCCACTTCTGATCTCTGACCACCGCCAGACTGTCTTCCTCTGTAACTTTGAGAGGGAAATCTTCTGGGTCCGAAATTAGGACCAAACTCTCTAGGCTTGGGTCCAATATCCTGTGTTGTCATTTTGGATTCCAGCAAGTTAAATCTTGCGTCTTCTTCCTTCCTTCTCCTATCATGCATCTCCTTCAAAGAGCAAATGTCCTCTGTATGGTTCTTCCGCAAACAGTAGGAACAGAAGGCTCCATGGATGGTTGGTTTCCGTGTACATTCAGTGGCTAAATTTCCTGCTTGATGACACTTACCACACCAAGTGTTTGACCGCATCACATCTCTTCCTGCTCCTGCAACGTTGGATATGCTAGCGGTATTCACTTTCAGCGTCTATAGTTGTTCTGTAATCACATCCATCAACTCCTTTTTAATGTTTGCAACTGAGTTGGATAAATAATCCTTCAAGCTTTCTCCTCTGGACGTACTGGCAGGAGGGTTTTGAGGAGTCTCTGTAATTACTACATAAACGGGTTGGGCTGGTACAGAGGGGTCTCTGTTCTGGTTCTGATTCAGAGCTCCTGTTTGAACTGTTGGCTGTTGGTTCCAGTTGGTAGGGTTCCACTGTTGCTGCTGATTTGGCATTGAGGAAATTGCTTGGGACCATTGTTGTTGTGGTTGAACCACCATTTGAGGCATGGATTGTGGCCATTGTGGATTTGGTGCACTGTACTGTGATATCGGGGGCATCTGTTGGTAAGGGTAGGGGACAGTCCCTAGGACTGCATTTGGTGGATATATCATTCCTGGCATCAGAGGAGGTAGGACTCCTCTTCCTGTATTCATTGCTAGTCTAGCTTCCACTTCATCGTACAGTCTTGCACCTTCTGTTGCAGCTTGCAGGGTGGCTGGTCTTTGCAGCTCCACAAACTTACGGACTTCTGGTTGTAATCCTCTGAGAAACACCCCCTTCTGAATGCCATCATCTAGATTATGGTTAGTCCATCTCTTCAGGATGGATTCCATTCGTGAGACATAGGCTTCTACTCTTTCTCCAGAGGACTGACTTAGGTTCATGAATTCCTCTCGCATCCGCTCTTCAAAACCTTCACGCCTGAATTTAGTGAGGAAGGCCAACTTCAGGTCGTCCCATGTGCCAAAAGTTCCTGCTGCTTGTCTCTCATACCACTGAAACGCCGCGCCCTTGAAAGTGGCGGGGAATATTGCTAACCAATGCTCAGGGGTTCTGGCATTGTTAGCCACACATGCTACCATAAACTCTGCTACATGAAGATCGTGGTCTTCATTGTACTCTCCCTTAAAAACTGGCAATGGGACTACATTCGCTGGCCTGTCATCAATATTTCCAGGACGGATCTGGCTTGGAAGTGGACCTCCAGCAGGAGGAGGAAGGGCTTGATGTGCCATTGGGACTTCTGTAAAGAGTTCCGCAAGGGCGTCAAAGGCGGCTTCTGCTGCGAGCTTGCTCTCGGCTCTGATTCTTGCTTTCTCTCTTCTCACGTACCTCTGGACTCGTTCTAATGCTTGCCTTTTTATTGCGTCATTCATCAGGGGGTTGGCTCCACTATGTTGTTAGTGCTCCACAGAGGGTTAACAGAAGGCTTCAGT
The DNA here is from genome assembly GCF_053477565.2 of Lygodium microphyllum. NCBI lineage: Eukaryota > Viridiplantae > Streptophyta > Polypodiopsida > Schizaeales > Lygodiaceae > Lygodium > Lygodium microphyllum. The sequence goes on along the minus strand of NC_141159.1, from coordinate 56,446,795 downwards.
CTCTGGAGGACTCTCTTGCCAACATTTCTTCTACTTCTTTCTTTTCAACGTCCCTGAATTCTGCTTTCATGCCACTGCACAAAGGAAGGTATTCGGTTCTGAAGGTGTCAAAATGCATACGTCTGAGCATTGTGGTAGTGCCATCATCATAGTAATGCCAGCTTCTGATGGTTTCAACAGTGTAGGTTGTGAAAAACACTCTGTCTACCAACTTCCAGTGGGTTGCTAATTGAACAAACAGAAGATTATCAGTACACCAAGCATCCCATGTATCTTGCTGTTGAGCATCCACGAACAAATTCCAACTCTTTTCCTTCTTGTCTTTGTGAATTTCTACAGACCAAGACTCCTGAAGCTTCTTCACAATCTCCCACTTGATGTTATCTGGAAACTTCTCAATGAATGCCAAATCTTCCATGGATGGTCATTCTCTCTGTTTTTGCTCTTCAGTTTGTTCCCAAACAGTTTGCCACCAAGATGCAAGTTTCTGCTGCTTCAATAGGAAGAGGAAACTGTCCACCACATAGAGCATGCATCATGATGGTGATGTGTTTCCGCCATTGTGGGATGAACTTCTTGTGGAAAGTGGCTTTGATTATGAGAAATTCCAACTCTTCAATGGAAGAAGGAACTTTACAAACATCCATTCAATTCTTCTCTTCTTGGCAATGCCATTTCCTTCATTTTCAGCCTCTTCTGGTGCTTGTTGATGGCAAGTTTCCCCGGCTGCGCACCAAAAACATGGAGCCCCAAGAGGAACACCAAGGAAAAGGGAATTCTCTTGCAAGAAAATCTATCTTGTAACATCAACAAGCTTGTTTATCATGTTTCATATGACCACAATGAAGAAAAGAACACCAGGCACAACAAATCTTCATGCAACATCATGTAAATCTCCCACGGTTTTAATAGAATCAATCATATTCTTCAACATCTTCACAAAATCCATCAATAGAACAAAGAAAGCAAAGGAATACACCATCCTAGAATGGAAATACATCACATAGTATTCATCTTCAATATCTTCATAGTCTTCTCTCTCAATCTCTCATATACAATCACTCTGTTTGAGTAGAATTGGCTATCTCTGACTCTCTCTCTCTCTCTCCATCAATAATACATCATATCCTCACTACAATCTCCCAAAAATCACTCTCAATAATCACTCTTAGGTCGTGGATACACCTCCCAAGAGGTATGTCTGATATGAAGGGTCACCAGAGCCACTACAGTGTCTCTTCACAGCTCACTACTGTCACTTCACTCTAGTCTTCACTTGAGTCTTCAGCAGCTACTTCTTCCACTTCTTTCAGCTCTTTTGCACTTGTATTCAACTCTTTCCAAGGCTAGAAATATTTTTCCCAAAGTCACACATACATTCCACAGAACACTTACAGAAGCATACAGAACAGTCTACAGAACAGTACCAGAACAGCTACAGTACAGAACAGAACAGAAACAGAACAGAAGCAGAAGCTCTACAGAAGACCTACAGAAGGTTACAGAAGGTCATCAAAACCTCATAACTCACTCTCAAATCATTCCAAACTCTCACAAACCATTCAATAAGCTTTCTCAAGATCTCAATCTTCATCAATCAATACTCTATCCCTCCTTACAGAAGACAATCAGAACAAAACAGACCAAAACAGAGCAAAACAGAAGGTATACAGAACCATTCAGAACCTATCAGAACATCATAGAACCATCAACAAACATCATGAACTTCCAAAACACAATCATTATCATCCAAAACACTCTCAAACCACTTCTAAACCAATCAATCATCTCATAAAAATCAACCATTCAGCTCTCAAAAACAACAAAAATCAGCCAAAAAACAAGTCATTTCAACACTCAATAGAAAGGAAGATTGCTGATTGTGGACTGTCATGAGCATTAATGGTGGCTGGAAATCAGTCCCGAGATATGGCAAATAAAAACCCGCAACCCGCAAAGAACGGTAATTTTATTTTTACAAAGGAAATTGATGTTTTATGCAATTTGCTTCATGAATACTTGTTCCCATGGGATGATTATGCATTATGATGTTGCTTGCTATGAGTTTGATCAGTTTATGCTCAGAAAATCAGAAAATCATAAGTGTTATGATTGAAATTAATGGTGTAAAACCCGTAAAACACACGAAATATGGAAAAATTGGGTGTTTTTGATATATAAATGGAAAATATAATAAGACACACCAACTAAATTTGTGTTTTTGCTGCAAATGAACCTAAGGGCCACAGCCCACAACTCACTTTATATTTTCAGTCATTTAATATTGCAAAAAATGCGAGAAAAATAGGAAAAATAGGGAAAATGGGGAAAAATAGGGGGAAAATGGATTTTGAGTGCCGAAAATTAAGGGAAAATAAGATTCATGTTTGTGTATGTATGGGGGGTCTGAAGTATGAGGTTTAGCCTCAGTTCAGCCCTATCTTTATGTTCTAGTGAGTTTTTATGGCTTTTTATGCAATGAAAATATGGAAGATGAACCCTAAACCGATCAATAATGCACAACCTAAACGGGTGAGGGAGTAGAGTGTATAAAAGGTGTTTAAATGCTGAATGAAATGATGAAAAGCTTGCTGGTTTTTATGCATACCATTTATGTTGGTCGATAATTAAAAATTACGAATCTAGTACTAAGGCTGGCAAATCTGTCATTCCCGCAGGGGTTTCGATAGACTACGTCATGGCAATGATCAGATTTGCTAATGGAATTGGGACAGGCAACGCTGTCACACCACTCAAAATGGGCAGATTAATTGGGAGGGGGGAAGCACTAGAACTTCCACCTCCTGACAGCAGGCTAAGGTTAGTAAGACCTTGCCCTTGAATAGGTTCAAAACTACTCCTTTTAGGAGAATAACGCCTATTGATTTCGGCCCTCCATCTAGCCCTCTCGACTCTCTCCTGTTTTTGGAGTTCACCTTGACGGATCTCTTCAAAGGACATCAACTAACAAGTAGGTCCCAAAATACCCTAGATTCAGAAACCACCACTTTGAGGCAGCTCCCAGCAACCGCACCACTGATGGGACCAGAAATGGGCCGGCACTGGCTATGGCACTAGCCAGACCTTATGCACATAACAAACACCTCCACCACCACACGGCCTCACGGTCCAGGAGCGCCTGTAATAACTAAATGCACACTAGATACTTCTAATATTGCATTTGTAGCTGGATAAGAGTCCAAACAGCACCTTCCCCAAAACCCCTCAAAGGGGGTATCCCACACATATTGGCAATAAGTGCCACGTATACACAGACACAAGAGGCACCCCATTGGCTGATTACCGTGGCCCCACACTGCAGCTCTCCTACATCTTGGGGATTGGCCCCTCGATGCACTGCTTTTACATATAAATACATTCACACAAAACTTCTCTCTTTTAGCGAGATCCAGGAGATACCATGTTTCTCACAAATAATTTTCCCCAAGAAATGAACGGCTATCCTACGACAAGGGGAATCTCACCCTCTCAAACGTGGGTCAACTATAATTCAAACAATTACTATGCATTTCCAGGAGTTGATACCACATGTATGATCAATGCAATAGTGGATGTCTCATTGTGCACAAACAGTTATGTTGTTGGGGGTAAAGGCGCCTCTGCTTAACCGCCCGTGTATTACTACATTGATAGTACCCACCACTGCACACTGTAGGTGGCGGGTGCCCATCACAGTCACTTATTCTTTATTCTTTTAGTGATAGTTTGAATAAAGGAAGTCGTGGCCACACATTGTGGTTGTTGGAGTTCCCACTTTTGAGTCTCTCTCTCTCCTAGCTCTTACTCTCCATCCACCATAGCTCTCACCACTAAGCTTCTTCCTCCTGGGTTCCACTTCCCTTTCAATTGGTATCAGAGCAAAGGCATTGGAGCTTTTCCAAGCTCAGATTTGAAGAGCTTCAATGTGAGCTTCAATGGCAGCCATGGCACCTTCATTTGCAGGTATGTTTTGATCTCCCACCTCCTCCCCGAGCTTCCGGACCTTCATTGGCTTCTTCCAAGGCTGCATTGGAGCCCCCTCGACATTGCCAAGTGCCCCCGAGCATTGTTGAAGACCCCTGAGCCCGTAGGAACAGCCAATGCAAATTGGGACGCATTTTTAGGGGGCCGGGCTAACCTGCTCCTGGAATTTCCCGCTTCTTCCCCGACTTCCCGACACTCTTGCCGATCATTGTTGGGACTCCCCGGCATTAGTTCTTGGCTCTTGGTGATCGATTCAAGCGCTTCCCCCTCTCAGCCATTATTGTATACACAGTTGTTCCAAAGCTCTGAGCTAGATGGAAATCAATGTAGACCTAATTGGGGAAGCATAGTGGTTAAGTAACCCCTCAATGGTCTATGTTAGAAACAATATCATGGCAATGAGATGATGCCCCAAAACATAGCTAATATATGCTACTGTGTGGAGGTTGTCTCATCTATTGAGAGGCAAGGTGATAGGGAACCTTGGGTTTATCATGGGGTAAAGACCCATTTAGGGTTGGATCTAGTAAAAGAATCCAATTTAGAGAAAGCGATAGATAGCAATCAAGCCAAGATAGATCAATCATCATGGAAGAATATAAAAATAGAAGGAGTGGTGGCCTCTACTCAAGCCATGCAAAGATTAAAAGGAGATGGGTTTGGAGGCCTAGAATCTCTAAAAGTGTGGTTGGTGTGCTAGATGAGAGGCCAAGAATTCCAGGTAGATATACGATGGTCAATTCCCAAGTGCATGAGACCAGAGGCCATAATGATACATCTAACAATATGCATCACTCTGGGATGCATTGATGTGATGGGCCTAGGATTGAAGCCCTACCTAGTTTGGGTAGTAGCAATGATACATTCAAAAATCCAAATAGAAAAGGGTCAAATGAGCCAAAATCCATAGATCTCTCTATAGGAGAGGTCTTTGGGAAGCTAGAATGACCAGTCTATTTGGATGATAAGACACTTGAGCCCAAGGAGGTCATTCGTTTAGCTAATAGCACACATAAAAAGTAATAGCCCATATTGATGTTATATCAGTGGGAAGGCTTGGACTTGTGGATATACAAACAGTCCAAGATTAAAACTCAATGATGGAATTATAGTGAGTTGGCATACATATGTGATATGAGGCTAGCCCTCACACCTTATGTCACTTTAGTTTAGCTAGGTTAGTCTGATAAGATGCAATTTACATGTCAAGTAGACCATATTTTGCTAGAGCAAAATGATCTATGTTTTTTAGACCAAGAGGACTGTTTCTTTTGTTGCAATATCATTTATTTCGTTAGGCCAAGAGGGCTAGTTATTTTGCAGTGAACTGCTATATTTCATTAGACCAAGAGGGCCATGTGTTTGTCCAATGTGGGTGTGGTTAATGGTTTTGTTTTACTGATGTGCTATACAGATTCCACGGAACCTAGGGGAGCCTTTTGTTGTGCAAAAGCTTCTTGTGGCCCAGTCCAGGTGATATTTTTCCTTTACACGTACTTTTCTTTTATGCTATATGTGCTTATGTACTTGGGGAGAATTGTCCTTTTGTTGGGGACCGAAAATTAAGGCATGAAGTCCCAGGGGTAGGTATATGTGGGGGAGGTTCGAGTAGTTGTCTACCTCCTGTAAAGACATTGTTAGGCATTAAAATATCTATTTTTAGAAGGTAGTCCCAGTGACCCTGTTATGTTAGCCTGCTAAGCAGCTATTCTAGGAGTCCCTACTAGTGTGAGGCAATTAGAGAAGCCTGTTGAAATACAGAGAATAGAAAAATTTGAATATAAAAATACAAAGGTGTTTAAAAAGAGGTTCTAACCACCTAAAATAGAAAAAAAAAGAAAAAAAATCCTAAGAGCAGTTAATTGTCTCCATTACAAAGGCTTGGTAGGTTCCTAGGGATGAGTTAGACTCGAGGCAGATGCCTTGTCTTCCTAGAGATGGCATCTAGCTAGAAAAAGAAATACTAAGGAAGGTTGAAGCAAAAATAAAAGTGAGCGCAAGACAAGGATTAAGTGCCACTTCACGAGAGCTTGGTAGATTCTTGTTGGGTATCGAGTCAGGACAACCTGAGGCCAATACCCTATTCTCCTTGGGTCATTAAGCTTAGCTCCCTCCTTTTTACCCGCTCGAGTATGGAAACTATGAAAGAAAAATGTGTTCAAATGAAAATATATGCTAACCAGGCTATAGGAGTCCTCACCTAGTAGGAGTTCTTTGTCTAGTTGACCTAAGTTAGGTCTGTAGTTCATGTCACCACTTAGGATGATGAGAGCGGAGTTTTGATGCCGAGAAGTGCTTAAAAATAGCTAAAAATTACGAATATCAAGGGAAAAATATTCAACGTTGAAGGCAGCGGCTCCAACTAGGACGATTTTAAGCGTCAAGTGCTTAAAAGGCGCCCGAGCGACACTTGTTGATTTTTGATAATTTTTCAGACTGCCGTGCGGATTTTCAGGAGTTGCCAGCCAATGCAGGATGTCAAGCCGAACGCCCAGGATTTTTCAGAGCTCGAATCGGAGCCAGGACGAGGAAATGGCCAACAAATGGGCAAGATTTGAAAAGGTGGACCAAAGTTTGGCCACATATTTATTAAAGAAAAATAGAGAAAAATACCCAAAAATAAAAAAAATGGGTTTAAAATTAGGAAAAAATAGAAAATGGACTGAGAAAAATTAGGGAAAATTATATTTATGTTTGTGCAATGTATAACGATGGCAAAGCACGAGGTTGGCCTCGGTTTGTCCCTGTTTCTATGTTTTGTGCGTATTTATCGTTCTTTTAAAAGGGAAAAATGCATAGAAACTCTATCTACCCGATCGATGATGCAAAATGCTAAGAGATAGATGAAAAGGGGCTGAAACATTGAAAGATAGGAAAAGATTTGATTTATGCATTGCACTTGGCATATAGGAACCGGTTTGAATAAAGAGGATGGTAGCATGAGCATATGGCTTGGTGCCTCCTTTCAACGCAGCATACACTAGTAAAATTCATGGAAAGAATGATTTATGCACTATGCACGATGCTGGTTTTTCTTTTTGTTTGAGCACATAGCCATACACGATTTGCATTAAGCATAATAATTAAAAGGTATCCGAAAAACCTCCTGGATGCATGGCACTTGTCTTCCTTAGGTTGTGACCAACGATGAGCGTGAGAGGACGCCCAAGCTGTAGGTTAGTCATTGGGTCCTAAGGGGAAATTGTAGTGAGGAATGGTACGTCCTGGAACGTAAAAATATTGGTACCTTGAGAGGAGTGGGCTCCCGACTATTAGTCGGTGGAGTGCCTCCTATGTGTGTGTGTTCATGGCATTGCCAATGTACTTTGGGATCTCCCTTTGAGGAGTTTAAGGGAAATGTTGAACTATAAACTATAAACGCGGGAATTAAGCTTTAGGGCAGGTTTTCCTTTAGCATTAGATTGACGCTCCTAGTCCGCGAGGTCGTGAGGGTATTTGTGTGTCATGAGCATGAGGTCCGGCTAGTGCTATAGCCACTGCCGGCTCATTTCAGGTCCCATCAGTGGTGCGTCTGCTGGGAGCCGCTTATAAGTGGTGGTTTTCGGATCTAGGGTTTCTAGGGACCAAAAGAAAGTTGGTTTATGTTCTCTGACAAGGACCATCAAGCCAAAATCCAGAAAGCAGAACGTGCTGAGAGGGCTAGGCAGCAGTTAGAGATCGTCAGCCGTTATTCTCCTCAAAGAAGTAGCCCAGTACGTATACGAAGCAATGGTCCTAGTCACCCAGCTGCTCCACATATTCCGTTAGGTGCAGGAGGAAGCCTAAGTTCTTCCTCTCCTCCATCAAGTCTACCCACTTCAAGTGGGGGTGTGAATCCGTTACTTCAAGCTCCTACTGCTAATCCGATTGTCACCATGGCACAGCCTATTGCGATTCCTGTAGGGACGCCAGATCTACCAACCTTAGGAGTTCCCTTGCCCATTTTTAATGGGTTAGCGGAAGAGGATGCAGAATTTCACATTTGTGAATTTCAAAGATTGATGTTCAATTATCGCATCCAAGACGAGGGACATCTCATGATGTTCTTCAATATGACGTTAAAAGGAAGAGCTGCGGTATGGTATCACAGCATAGAATCTGGAACCATAACCACCATTGATCAATTCTATGCAGCTTTCTGAGCGGAATATGCCCCTGAAAGAGGTGGCCAATATTGGTTGCGGGTCTTGAATGTAAGACGCCAAGATCCTCACAAGAATGTGAAAGTATATGCCAAGAAGTTGAAGGAAGTATTTCGTAAGTTGCAAACTTACATTCCCATTCCGCCGGCTGCCCAATTGCAATACTTTTTGCATGGGTTGGACTTTAATATCCAAGTACAATTGAGCAGTGTGGCCTTGGCAGACATAGACATTGCTATTACGCAGGCAGAGGGAGTAGAAGCACGATTACAAACAGCCTACTCCTCTCGAATGAATGTTAATGGGGGTTTAGTACCTAGTGGCAATCCATCATTGACGAATGGAAGTCAAGGGATGCCTATGACTAACCCTATTGGGAGAGGGAGTGTGGTTTCGAATGTACCTTTACTACCGGCTCCTCCCAGTGTGACTATGCCTATGGCAAGTCAGTTGGCTCCACCAAATGTTGGAGGCCAAGTTTCAAATTCTAATGTTGTTCATGTGGTCAACAGCCAATGCCAAATCAGATTGTTAGGCCAATGGAATGACGGGTCGACAATCGAGGCTATGAGTCGAGTGCATCTAATGTCCTTGGCGAAGTTAAGGACATGATGAAGCATTATACCGATATGATTTCCGAACAATATCGACAAATAGCTGTCGACGTTAATTTCTTGAAGAAGCAACAAAATCTAATAGGGAGTCGACGCCCTGAAGAGGGTGGAACCTCTAGATTCAGTTGTAAATGGTGTGGTGGACAACACTTCCCCAGAAATTGTCCAAATGTGAAATGTGAGATTTATGGGAAGTCAGGCCATTTAGCTGCTACCTGTTGGAGTAAAATTAGTTCTCTCCAACAAGGGAGTAAACAGTCGGGCCCAGTGAATCATAGAGCGCAAGGAAATAACTTGCAGTAGAATGATGCACCAAGACAAATATTACAGAGGGGAAAAACAACTATAGAAGAGTTGCCACAGGGCAACGAAGTCAGCCTTATCGAGGCTGTATGAGTCAATGATGCTAAAACCTCTAACTTAAGAGTCGTGACAAGAGGCCAAAAGGCTAAAGAGGTTGACAAGGATAAGGAAAAACCGGTCGAGGTAAACCCTAAACAAGGGGATAAGGGGACGCAAGTCCAGAATCCTAGTATAGAAGGGGGACCGCTAAAGCCGGTTGACAAGAAAGGTGACCCTAAGAAGGATGAAGAAGTGCCAAGAAATAAGGCAAGAGCTAAGAAAGAAGCACCCAAACCGGTCCAAAGACCAAAAGAGAGGATGGTTTGGCGAGAAAAGAGAGCTTTGGCTACTTATCATGATTTTGATTTAGCAAGTTCTCTTTGTGAAGTCAAACCAGATGTGAACCTCTTGCAATTGATCAAATTATCTCTAGGAGTACGCAAGGAATTTAAGAAGATCCTGCGTATTGGCTATATTGTGGGACCTTTGGGCATAGCACGGGTAGGGGAAGATTGGTTTGACCATGCCGAAAAGAACTACCCTAGGGTTCCAGCTTATGTGAATGGAATATTAGTGGAACATGCCATTATAGACACTGGATCCTCTGTCAATATCATGAGTTCAGAATTGATGGAGAGGTTGGGTCTAGGCATCCAGAAAGACAGCTCCACCCTTCTGAGAATGGCTGATGATAGTCTAAGACAACCAGAAGGTTGCGTTACTAAGGTCCATGTTACCTTTTGCGAGTGTAGAATGCTTCTTGGACTTTAGGGTGATAATATTTGCAGGACGTCCTAGCTATCGAGTTTTGCTAGGTAGGCCTTGGATCTTACGAACAGACTGTCAAGTCCATATACCCGCCGGTCGAGTGGTTCTAGGTCGAGGTGCTAATCGAGTAATAGTCGATGCTTATCCTGAGTCTCCTAAAAGTGAGAGAGCTCCTTTATCTTCTACTGAATTAGAAACAACAGACGATCCATCTGGTAGTGAGACATCATCCAGTGACGAATCTAAGGAGGGGTCCACTACGGAGGATATCTATCAGATAACTCTAAATGAGCCGATAGAGTCTCAAGATAGGATAAGGGACGCGGATGTGATTGAGTTAGACCTTGGCACGTCGAATGATTCACGGCCAATTAAATTAGGTTCCATGCTCAGTTCAGCAGAAAGGGAGGACTATGTATCCTTGATTCAAGAAATCCGCGATATCTTTGCTTGGAGTTATGATGACCTGAGAAGAATTCCTCCTAGCCTGGCTGTTCATACTATTCCTGTAAAAGAAGGCAGTCGTCCTGTACGTCAGAAAGTAAGGCGTATGCCTTTTGAACTGAGGGACGGGCTGTTTGAAGAGTTACAGAAGTTAAGGAAAACTGGATTAATCTTCCCTGTACAACACATAGAATGGTGTTCACCAGTTGTTATCAGGAAGAAGAAAAACAACCAGATCCGATTATGTGTGGATTTTAGAGAGCTGAATAAGCACATGGTTAAAGATTACTACCCGTTGCCGTTTATTGACCAGATTTTGGATCAATTAGCGGGTAGGGAAATATATTCGTTCATGGATTGCTTTACAGGATACAACCAGATGGCAATTGCAGAAGAGGACAAGTTGAAAACAACTTTTATTACGGTCTTTGGTACTTTTGCGTACCATGTGATGGCCTTTGGTTTGTGCAATGCACCTGGATCGTGGCAATGAACAGCAGACAAGACCTTTGGTGACATCTCCCCAGATGAGTTGAAAGTATTTATCGATGACCTAAGGGCAGCCACTGTAAGGGAAAGGATGTTGGTCATTTTAAGAAAGTGCTTTGAGCACTGCAGACAATTTTGCATCGCTCTTAATCCACGGAAGTGTGTTTTGGAGTACCTTATGGGCTATTGCTGGGCCATGTGGTCAGTTCAGTGGGAATCGCAACAACTGACCCTGAAAAGATCAAGGTTATAGTCGCTATGAGTCCACCACGCACTCCGAAAGAGATGCATAGCTTTCTATCGTCGATAGGATACTATTGGAGATTTATAAGTGCCTTGGCAGAAAGAACGTTGCCATTAACGAATTTATTATCCTTTAGCTGTTCATTTGAATGGAGCGACCCTTGTAAGGTAGCTTTCGAGGATGTGAAATAGGAGCTAGTAAAAGCACCCGTTTTAAAAGCACCTAAAAGAGGTAAGATGTACTACATATTTTCAGCAGCCACCATGCATAGTATCAGCTGGCTGTTTAGCCCAAATCTAGGAGAAAAAGTGGTATCACTCGATAGCTTTTGCTAGTCGAAAATTGGGCATTTCAGAGATCAACTATACCTACATGGAGAAGTTGTGTCTTGTGATGGTCTTTGGGACTAAGAAATTCAGGCACTACATCCTCTATGAAAAGGTAGTGTTCTATACGAAGGCGGAAGGACTTAGATTGCTTATGAACAAGCTGCAGCCGCTTGATCATTTGGCAAAGTGGTTAATCACTTTGCAGGGGTTCGATTATGAGATTAAGAGTAAGCCACCAAGGCTGCAGGGTATTGTAGAATGCCTTGTGGATTTCGGGAGCCGAAAGAGATCTTAGCTGAAGGAAGTGATACTGAGGAAATTTTTAAAATTGATACAGCTTCTATTCCATCTTGGTATGCTGGTATTACGCATTATCTATCAACAGGAGAGACTGGAGCTGGTTTATCAAAGTCTGAAAAGAGGAAAATCAAACAACAGGCTTTGAAGTTCTCCTTGATCGCAGGGACGCTATATCGGCAAGGTGTTGATGATATCTATCGCCGATGTGTGATGCCTGACGAGGTTCCTTTTATCTTAGAAGAGTGCCATTACTCTGCATGTGGAGGGCACTTTGCGGGACAGTTGATGGTGCAGAAAGCTTTAAGAGCTGGGTATTGGTGACGATCCATCTTCCAAGATTCCTTTGAGTATGTTAAGAGATGTGATACCTGTCAAAGACATGACAGCCAAGAGAATAGGAAACGTCCACTTACGCCTATCATGGCTATCCTTCCATTTGAGAAGTGGGCATTGATTTTGTGGGTCCTATTACTCCGTCATCTACTACCTAGAAGAGGTATATTATAGTGGCCACTGATTATTTTACAAAATGGTCAGAAGCGCGGGCGACGAGGCAGGACAATGCAAAAGAAACTGCAAGTTTCCTTTTAGAGCAAATTATCTTCCGTTTTGGTCCACCGAAAGAATTAGTGTCGGACCATGGAATGCATTTTTTGAATAAAGTGATTAAAAGCTTGACTGAAGCTTGGAAAATCAAGCATAATAAAACGACCCCTTGTAATCTGCAAGCAAATGGGCAAGTTGAAAGTACAAATAAACAGCTTGTGGGGATCCTGTCTAAAATAGTCTCTGAGAAGAAACGAGACTGGGGCAGGAAGTTTTATATGGTAGTATGGGCATACAATACAACATTCAAGCGAGCTACCAGCCATACTCCATTTTAATTAGTTTATGGGGAAGAGTGTGTGTTACCCCTTGAAATTGAGTTGCCAACCATACGGTTTGCAATTAGCCACTCTTTGGGGGATGAGGATTCCCTTTTTGAACGTTTCACGACCATAGCCCACCTGGATGAGCTGAAGTTGCAGAGCTTACTACACCAGGTTGTAGCTAAACGTCGGATGAAGCAGTTGCATGACCTTAGAGCAAAGAAGTATACATTTAAAAAAGGGCAATTAGTCCTCTATTATGATGCGCGTAGGGAACTATTTCCAGGGAAGCTGGAACCTAAATGGGATGGCCCCTACAAGATTGTCAGGTTAGGAAAAAATAGGTCTACGGCCCTATTAGATGATCTACAGGGAGTAGAGTTTAAAAATAAGGTTAATCTTAATAAGATTAAAACTTATTATTTCTAAGTATGCTAATATAGAGAAATGCATTGCAGGTCTATGCTAGGGATGATTTGAGACCTGCAAAAGAGCTTAGAGCTGGTTGATGGGGCGGTTAATTCCTTATTTGGAGCACCCATATCTAGAGCAGAGATACCATCAGGGGAAACTTATCTAGTGGAGCAAAGGATACAATGTGATTGAGCAAGAAGACGGAACCTTTGTGTGGGAGATCAAAGTCTTCTGCCATCACTGTTTATGACTGTTAACGAGTATCCCTGTTGAGTTCAATGAAGAAGGTGGGATGGAGCCGTCAGTTCATCCTCTTAACATGCTAAACTTTGATTATCATAATTACAAATAGAGGAGTTCATGATGGCCGGCTGTGTAAACCCATTATGGACGTATACATTATATTTTGACGGAGTGTCCAGGGGCCCTGATAAAAAAGGGAGTGGAGTAGTAATCCGAGATTCTGGATGTAGAGTTACGATGAAATTAGTTGCTTATCTCGGGGTAGGATTCACTAACAATATGGCGGAGTATAAAGCCTTGATTGTGGGATTGCATATTGCCAAACAAGGTGGTATTCGTTGGTTGTTAGTAAAAGGGGATTCCCAGTTGATCCTGAATCAGCTAGATGGGACATACACAGTGTGGAATCCCATTCTTTGTATGTATCATCGAACTGCGATGACCCTACTTGAAGATTTTGAGAGAGTGTCTTTTCAGCTGATTCCACATTACTGGAATCAGTTTGCGGATTCACTGGCAAATCTTGCTTATGAGGAAGACCTCTTCTTCAATTGTGGTCCTAGTTTGGATATTGTGATCAATGATGAAACAGGACCCGATCGCTTGTGGGGAATGTTATCAGAGCATGCGATATATGGCAGACGATGGTTGATATGGGTGATGCAAAGAGTAGCCGAGACCAATCTACCGTTATTATCCTGGACCCATAGGTTGATTAGACAACATGTTATGTGTATGCCTCTTGCTATATATGCAGGAGGGATGGGTCATAATCTCATGCATTTAGTTTAGGGCTGCAAGCCTGTTTTTCCTCCTTGGGAAGGAGCCTATTATTGTATATCTGTACAATTTCGGGGAGGGATGTGTAGGTGCTATTCTATTTTATTTCGTTAGGCCAAGAGGGCCAATTTTGAGAGGTTTTGAATGTTTTATTTCGTTAGGCCAAGAGGGCCGATCAAGTTTTGTAGTGAAGTGCTTTATTTCGATAGGCCAAGAGGGCCAGTTGTCTGTTTAGTGTGTGCAGGTCCGGTTAATGGTTTCTTGTTTTAGTTTTGTGCTAGACAAGTTCGAAAGAAGAGTTTGGAAGGAGCCTTTTGTTGCGTTGAAGCTTCTCGTGGCCCTATCCAGGTGATATCTCTCCTTTATGAGTACTGTGGTTATTGTGCTATATGTGTTTGTGTACTTGTTAAGGGGTTTTTCTTTTCTTGTAGGGGACCGGAGTCCAAGGCATGAAGTCCCAGGTTTAGGTTCAATGTGTTTGAGGGAGGTTTGAGTAGTCGTTGTTTGCCTCCTGTAAAGACATTGTTAAGCATCAAAAGACCTGTTTTAGAAGGGAGTCCGAGTGACCCTGTTCTGCTAGCCTGCTAGGCAGCCGTTCTAGGAGTTATTGTTAGTTGTGAGGCAGTTAGAGAGGCCTGCAGAAGAAAAAATAATGATGATGAAAAGAAACCTTGTATATCTTAAAAGAAAATAAATATATACAGAGGTGTGTAAAAAGGGGTTCTAACCCCCTATAAAAATAGAAAGGAAAAGAAGGAAAACTTATAAGAAGTTGATCATTGCCTTGCAAGGGCTTGGTAGATTCCTGGGGACGAGTTAGACCCGGGACCGATGCCTTGTCTTCCTAGGGGTGGCATCTTGCTGGAAAAGAGGAACTTAAGGAAGGTTGGAGCGAAAATAAAAGTGAGCATCAAAAAAAGGATTAAGTGTCGCGTTGCGAGGGCTTGGTAGGTTCTTGGATACCGAGACAGGACCTGAGGCCGAAGCCCTGTTCTCCTTGGGTCACTACACTCAGCTCCCTCCTTTTTACATACCTGAGTATGTCAATAAAATAAAAACCCTAAAAGAAGAAATGTGCTAAAAGAAAATACTTCTTGATCAGGCTATAGGAGCCCTCGCCTAGTAGGAGCTCCTAGTTGTGTTGCCCTTAGTTAGGTAGGTAGTTCAGACCACCACTTAGGGCAACCTCTTTGACACTTCTTTTTAGTTTGGCCGTGTTGGAGCAGTTGGTTAGTGACTAGCTTCGAACCTTTTATCAGATTATGCTAGGCCCACTCCTTGTGGATGTTATGCCTTGGTTTTGTCAGGGGGTAGGGTGAGCATTGTGCTGGGTTTAGTATGTATCTATTTTGTATCAGCTTGATGCTTCCTTTGGTTGTTTTGTGCAGATCTACTGTGGGATTCGACGGGCTGAGTCACCCTATCCCGTGGTCGCCAATGAGAGCGGATTTTTTATGCCGAGAAGTGCTTAAAAATAGCTAAAAATTACGAATATCAAGGGAAAAATATTCAACGTCGAAGGCGGCGGCTCCGGCTAGGACAATTTTAAGCGTCAAGTGCTTAAAAGGCGCCCAAGCGACACTTGTTGATTTTTGATAATTTTTCAGACTGCCGTGCGGGTTTTCAAGAGTTGCCAGCCAATGCGGGATGTCAAGCCGGATGCCCAAGATTTTTCAGAGCTCGAATCGGAGCCAGGACAAGGAAATGGCCAACAAACGGGCAAGATTTGAAAAGGTGGACCAAAGTTTGGCCAAGTGGGCATGACCTTTGGTTATCCTCTTGGGGGTTCAACAGAATATATCCAGATGGGATCCTTGGCCTTGCATCCAACATTCCTGCCACACTTTTGGAGATTTTGGGTCTCCAAACCCATCTCACATTTCCCTTAATATTCTTGCACTCCCTCAATTTGCTGCACTGGTCTAACGAACTCAATGCAAACTTATCCCTATGGCCAAATGGCCTCACATCCTTATGAACTTTGTGAAGCACAGGTGGACTTTTCGCATTTTGCATCCTCTTTACAAAAGATGTCTTTACTTGTTTACGTCCATACTGCAAATTTTCTTCCATAAGAACCACACTTTCACTGGAGGGAACAACATCCACCCGGAAGCATGATTCCAACACCAAAGGTCTCTCAAGAGCCTTACTAGCAACAAAATTAGAACCATTCACAGAATTCTTATCAACACTCATAGGCCCATTGGTGCGATCCATATTTCCATCACAACTATCTCTCGTGGAAGTGTTGCAAGCCCTAATGGGACTTACATGGCTTGGAACCTGTTCACTGAGAGGCATGTCATTACTACTCATAGGATGGCCATTTTCTGCTTTGAGTTTTTGGCTACCAAGGTTCCCCTCATAGGCTGCCTTGGTATCAACAAGTGAGCTGTCTCCTTGCAGAAATTATTGGAAGCTGGGATGCACCTGTACTGAGCGGGGAAAACTCCAAAAGTTTTCCCAACATTTCTGAATATGCCCCTCATAATCAATGGCATGCAGTTTTGCTTCCCTTAATGACTTAGGATTCCGCAGTTCCACTTGGATTTGCGTATTAATCTCTAAGCCATTCAGAAAGAGCTCACATAGCACATCATCTGCTAATGCAATGGCTCTTCTTGGCCAAAGCCTAAGAGTACTATCAAAGGCTCTAGCATACTCTTTAACAGAAAAATAAGACTCCTGTCTAAATTGCATAAGCTGCCCTAAGACCTGAATCATAGGGAGCTATTTTTCAGACTCATCTAGAAATCTATCACAAGACTCCTCAAATGATCTAATCTATCCTCTTGAGAGGCTCCAGTATCATTTCCTTGCCTCTCCTTTTAGGGTACTTGGGAATACAAGCATCCGATGTATATCGTCGAACCCACTTGCAATGCAAGTTAGGTCATATTCTCTTAAATGAATCATCGGATCCTCATCTGGCAACCCATAAAACACTGGGAGATCCCTATAAAGAGGAGGACATTTAGTCCTCTCTTTTGGGATCAACACCGGGTCATTAAAATCTTCATATTCATCATGATCTGGGTCCAGCCTCTTAGGATCTTTAACCTCTTCCATCCCCACCCTTTTCGGTGTAGGGGGGTTAATATCCTCCTTTCTGCCAACTCACTGAGTGGTGTAGGGAGTCCTATAAATTTCAACATGTCCTTTTGATTCCCTCTTCGAGGGTTTTCCATACCTTTCCCTTTAAAAGGAAGGTCCATAACGGGTTTATATAAGAGCTTTTGGTCCTTATCTAAAGCAGATTTATCATTACCACTTCTTAAAACTTGGGAACCGTGCCTTTTAAGCAACGGTTTTCCCTTGACAGCTAGGGCTTCTAACATCCTTGTGATGCTTACTATGTCGTCATGGTGGCCCATTACACAGGATGTCTTAACCACAAGCATATTCCATCGTATATCAGCACTTTCCCATGGCATCATGGCTTTAGCATGATGACCTTCTGATGCCATAACTACCCTAGTTTCCAACATGCTTGTTTCATGCCCTCTAGGTTGATGGATGGTTAAACATGATTTCTCTTGGGTAGAGAGCACACCAAGGCGAACCTCGGCCCATGCCATCGTATTAGAAGATGGGTAAACCACTAATGGCCTACTCTTTTCATCACATAAATTATCTTCTGCAGAGGACTCATGCTCTACATGACTAACTAAGTCCATTAGTAAGTTTTGTACAGGGAAAGCCAACTTTTTCCATCCTTGAACAAACCCCATTTTATGGGTAATTTAGGGTCCCTTGAAACCCTAGATTCAAAAACCGCCACTTATAGGTAGCTCCCGGCAAATGCACCACTGATGGGACCTAAAACGGGCCGGCACTGGCTCATGCACTAGCCGGACCTCTATCATGTGCTCAACAACCCCACGGCATTTGACCCCCCATTTAATCCCTGCAAGCTTCAAGGTTGTGAAGTGGCTACTGAATTTGGAAGTCGGGAAGAGTGTGACAGGGCCCAGGTTTGTAGATTTCGACATCACTGAGTCACTCGTCCAAACAGATCTCAATTCCGACGTCTTTGCCCCCTCAAAACTAAAAAACCCACTTGCAGTAGTGTGAAAGCACAATCCAAGAACTAGATAATTTGGTTAAAAGCTTAAAAGCTCTTAACAAACAGCTTAAAACCCAAAAAATGAAACACATTGGGTGGGGGGGGAGTGCATTTTTTTCGGCGCCTCCAATCTTGGCAATGATTGGCCATTTCTAATTCGAGAGAGAGAGAGAGAGAGAGAGAGAGAGAGAGAGAGAGAGAGAGAGAGAGAGAGAGAGAGAGAATTCTCTTGGGCCTGAGATGCTTCTAATCTTCACTCTCCATTGCCGAAACCTGATTGAGAAATGATGTACTATGCTGAGAGATAAAAAATCAGTCTTTCATTCTCCTCCCTCTCTCTCCCCTTAAGAGGGAGCTCATGCCCATGAAGAAGAAAGAAGATCGATTAAAGGATGCTTGTTCAGCATGGTACCGGATCACTCCCGAATCGATGGAGGGCTAGAGTTGGCTGTTCGGAGATGAGCCTAAAATGAGGTCCGATCTGCAGTCCCACATCAGATTTTAAAACCCGCAAATAAGGAAAAAACCGGTAATTCTATTTTACAAAGAAAAATTGCTTGTTTTTTGTATTTGATTGAGCCAATGTTGTTCTTATGGAGTGAAAATTGTTAGGCATGCTATTTACTGTTTGTTCTATGCTTATATGATGAAAAAAGTAGAAAACATAAAGTCAAATGTTGGAAATAATTTTTAGAAACCCGTAAAACACGATTTTTATGAGAAAAATGGGGGGTTTTGGTGTTTTCGAGTGGGATAAACCAATACACATGGAATAGAATGCCAATAAAATCTATATTTCTGCTGTTCTAAGAATCAAGAGCCATAACTATGAAAATATATCATTATTTTTATTAGAAAAATAGAGAAAAATGGAAGAAAATAATACAAAAATAGGAATATGCCTTAGAAAAATATGAAAAAATATAATAAGTGATTGTGGGTATGATAGTGGCAAAGCATGAGGTTTGGCCTCAGTTTGCCCTATCTTTTTGTCACAATGTGTGATTTATTGCTTTTTATAAATTAAATTATGACAAAACAACCTCTATACACCTATGCAACGAAGCAAAACTTAAACGGTGAGGAGGAGTAGGATTTTATGCAATAGTTTGAGGGCTGAAATAATACAATTTGTGATTCTTTTTCTATGCATAGCATTTACAAAACGTTCTATTTGGAAATAAGGGATCTAGTAGCACTTGCTATGACACTAGCCCCTGACCTCATGCACATAACAGACATCTCCACCACCACACGACCTCGCAGTCCAGGAGTGCCTCTAATAACTAAATGCACACTAGATATTTCTAATATTGCGTTTGTAGCTAGACAAGAGTCCAATGGCACCTTCCCCAAAACCCCTCAAAGGGGGTATCCCACACATATTGGCAATAAGTGCTATGTATCACAGACACAGGAGGAACCCCGTCAGCTAATTCCCGTGGCCCCATTGCAGCTCTCCTACATCTTGGGGATTGGCCCCTCGATGCACTGCTTTTACATATAAATACATTCGCACAAAACTCCTCTTTTTTCAATGAGATCTAGGAGATACCATGTTTCTTACCAATAAATTTTCCCAAGAAACGAACGGCTATCCTATGGCAAGGGGAATCTCACCCTCTCAAACGTGGGTCGACTATAATTCAAACAATTGCTATGCATTTCTAGGAGTTGATACCACCTGTATGATCAATGCAATAGTGGATGTCTCATTATGCACAAACAGGTATGTTTCGAAATCAACCTATGTGCTAGTACGCAAACAGTCTTTCCATGAATTTCAACTAATATGTATATGCTTCGTTGTAAGAATCTTGCACCAAGGCGAATCTTGTGCTACTAGATCTCTTATTTACAAATAGGCCATTTCCTAAATGCTATGCATAGAAAAAACCAATCAAATTTTATATTATTTCAGCCCTCAAACTGTTGCACAAAATCCTACTCCCCCTCACCATTTAAGTTTTGCTTCGTTACATAGGTGTATAGAGATTATTTTGTCATGATTTAGTGTATAAAGAGCAATAAATCACACACTCTAACAAAAAGATATGGCAAACTGAGGCCAAACCTCATGCTTTGCCTTACTATACATCCACAACCACTTATTATATTTTTCCATATTTTTCTAAGGCATACTACTATTTTTCCTCCTATTTTTTTCCATTTTTCTCTATTTTTTCAATAAAAAAATTGATCTATTTTCAAATCTGTGGCTCTTGATTCTTAGAACAGCATAAATATAGATTTTATTAACATTTTATCCCATGTGTATTGGTTTATCCCACCCGAAAACACCAAAAATCCCATTTTCTCATAAAAACCATATTTTACGGGTTTCTTAAAATTATTTCAAGAATTTTGACTTGATGTTTTTTAATTTTTTCATCATGCAAGAATAGAAAAAGAATTAAACATCATGTCTACCAATTTTCACTCCATAAGAACAACATTGGCTCAATCAAATATAAAAAACAAGCAATTTTCATTTGTAAAATAGATTTATTGGTTTTTTCCTTCTTTGCGGGTTTTAAAATCTAATGTAGGACTGTAGATCAGCCCTCATTCAAGGCTCAGCCCACCTCCGAACAACCAACTCTAGCCCTCCACTGATCCAAGACTGATCTGATACCATGCCGGACAAGCATCCTTCAACCGGTTTTTCAATCTTCTTCATGGGCATGAACTGCCTCTTAAGGGTAGAGAGAGGGAGGAGAGAGAAATACTGAATTTGTACCTCAGCAACCGGACAGCCATTGGAGGAGCAAAGACCCGCGATTGGAAGTGTAGGAAGAGTATAGATCATACATCTGATCAGTTGGGGGGTGTTTTCAGCCTCCATAGCCCCCCCCTTCCACAAATCCTTGCCCCTTGCCATGGCGCCTTCATGCCATTTTTCTTTCGGCCAAAAAAAAGGGTCCCCCCCCCATGAAATTGAAAATTGAGGGGGCCTCCCCCAAAGGGAGCCCCTAAGGTTCAAACTCTTTCCATTCTCAATTGTTTGACCAATTTTTGGCACTCCTCCCACGTCTGGCGTCTGAATTATGATCTGAAAATTTTTGGGCATCTGTCTAAAAGTCCCATGCTCTTGAGCATCTCCAAAAGTCCCATCTGACATGCCAAAAATTTATGAAAATTCACCAACAACTGTCGTGTAGGTCTTTAAATCACTTTTGGGCATTGCCGCTTAAAATCGTACTGATTGCAGCTGCCGCCTTCGACGAAGTCTATTTTTTCCCTAAAATTTAGAATTTTTGGCTATTTTTAAGCACTTCTCGATGTCAAAAATCATCTATCATTGGCCACGATGGGATAGGGCGACTCAGCTCGCGTCGAATCCCGCGAATAGATCTACACACACACAACCAAAGGAAGCATCAAGCTGCTACAAAAGAGATACGCATCAAAACACATCACAGCTCACCCTACCCCCTAACGAAACGAAGGCATGAAATCCATGAGGAGTAGGCCTAGCAAAATCTGATAAAAAGCCTAAAGTTAGTCACTATCCAACTGTTCCAACATAGCCAAGCTAAAAAGAACTATGAAAGAGGTCATCCTAAGTGGTGACATGAACTACCTACCTAACTAAGGACAACTCAACTAGGAGCTCCTACTAGGCGAGGACTCCTATAGCCTGATCAACAAATATTATCTTTTAGCAAATTGGTCCTTTAGTCTCTTATTTTCCATACTCGGGCATGTAAAAAGGAGGGAGCTGAGCGTAGTGACCCAAGGAGAACAAGGTATCGGCCTCAAGTCCTGTCTCGGTACCCAAGAACCTATCAAGCCCTTGCGAGGCATCGCTTCATCCTTTTCTAATACTCACTTTTATTTTTGCTTCAACCTTCTTTTATTTTTATTTTTTCAACTATATGCCACCCCTAGGAAGACAAGGTATCGGTGACTTGTCCCTAGGAACCTACCAAGCCTTCCCAAGGCAATTAAAAACTGCTCAAGGATTTTCCTTTCTTTTCTATTTTATTGTTTTAGGGGTTAGAACCCCTTTTTACACACCACTGTATATTCATATATTTACTTTCAGATATTTAGGGATTTGCTTCTTTATATCATCATTTTAGTAGGCTTCTCTAATTGCCTTGCACTAATAGAAACTCCTAGAATGGCCGCCTAGCAAGTCAATAGAACAGGGTCACTAAAACTTTCTTCGAAAATAGGTCTTTCAGTGGGCTGCCAATGCCTTTACAGGACGCAACGACTACTCACACCTCCCACAGACATACATAACCTAACCCTAGGACTTCATGCCTTGATTTTTGGTCCTCAAAAAATAAAAAGAAAGTACCCCCTTACACATGTATCATTATTTGCTTGAGGAAAAAAACTCGAAAAGGGGACGAAACCACCTAAAATGGCCACAAGACCTTCCTCTGCAGCAAAGGTTCCCTCCAGCGACTTCATCAACATGTATGATGCAATCACTAAAACAACAAACCATTAAATGTACCTACACCAAACAGACATAAGGCCCTCTTGGCCTAAAGAAATAGTACATTTGTACTGCAAACTAACTAGCCCTCTTAGCCTAAAGAAATCAAACATTAAAACCTTAAAACAACTGGCCCTCTAGGCCTAAAGAAATCAAACAAACCAGCTCATATAGATCCCTCCTTGGAAGAAGGTAGATATACAAAAATACGCTCTATTCCAAGGGGAAAAATAGGGCTCTCAACCCTAAACTAAATGCATCAAGTTGTGACCCATACCTCTTGCATATACAGTAAGAGGCGTACACATAACATGTCGTCTGACCAATCTATGGGTCCAAGATAAAAGTGGTAGATGGGTCTCAACTACTCTTTGCATCACCCATATCAACCATCGCCTGCCATATAACACGTGGTCTAATAACATTCCCTACAAGTGACCAGGTCCTATCTCATTATCAAGAGCAACATTCGGACTAGGACCACAGTTGAAGAAGAGGTCCTCTTCATAAGTAAAATTGGCTAGTGAATCCACAAACTGATTCTAAGAATGTGGAATCAGCTAAAGAGATATGCTCTCGAATTCATTAAGTGGGATTATAGCAGTTCGATGATACATACAAAGGATAGGATTTTGGACTGTATATGTCTCATTGATTTGATTTACGATCAGCTGGGAATCCCCTTTCACTAACAACTACTGAATACCACCTTTCTTGGCAACATTCAGTCCCATAACCAAGGCTTTATACTCCACCATGTTGTTAGTGAATCCTACCCCAAGATAAGCAGCTAATTTTATTGTAACTCTACGTTAGGCATCTGGAATAACTACTCCAACACTCCCTTTTTTATTAGGACCCATGGACGTCCCATCAAAATATAATGTGTACGTCCAAAATGGGTTTACACAGCCAGCCATCCAGACCTCCCCTATTCGTAATTATGATAGTCAAAATTCAACATATTTAGAGGATGAACTAATGGCTCCATCCCACCTTCTTCATTAAAGACTATAGATACACTCATTAAAATCTACAAATAGTCATGATAGAACCAAACAAAAGTCCCATCGTCTTGCTCAGTCACTTTATAGCCTTTACTCCACCAGATGAGCTTTCCCTGATGATATCGCTACTCTAAATATGGGTGCTCCAAAGAAGGGATCAATCGACCCATCAACCTCTATCGATGTTTCCTTGCAGATGTCTGATCAACCACACATAGACCTGCAAGGCACCAATGTCATTAGCACAGTCAGAAACAATAAGGTTTAATCTTATTAAGATTAACCTTATTCTTAAACTCCACACCCTCAAGATCTGCCAATAATGCTATGGATTTATTCTTCCCGATCCTGACAATCCTATAAGGATTATTTCCAATTTTCCTGGAAATAATTCTCTATGCGCATCATAGTACAACACTAGCTATCCTTTCTTAAAAGAGTATTTCTTTGCTTTTAGGTCATGAAGCTGCTTCATCCGACGCTTGGTCACCTCTTGATGTAGCAAGCTCTGCAATCTAATCTCATCGAGGTGTGCCAGAGTCGTAAAGTGATCTAAGAGGGCATCCCCGTCACCCAAAGAATGATTGATTGCGAATCTTATCGTCGACAACTCAATCTCTAAAGGTAGGATGCACTCCTCTCCATATACTAACTTGAATGGGGTGTGACCAGTAGCTCGTTTGAACGTCGTATTGTATGCCCACACTGCCACGTATAACTTTTTATCCCAATCTCATTTCTTTTCCGATACTACCTTAAACACAATACCCACAAGCTGCTTTTGGTACTCTCGACTTGCCCTTTGGCTTGTGGGTTATAGGGGGTTGTTTTATTATGCTTGATGTGCCAAGCCTCAGTCAGGATTTTTATTACTTTGTTCAGAAAATGTGTCCCCCGATCCGATACAATTTCTTTTGGCGGACCAAATCGACATACTATTTGCTCTAATAGGAAACTGGCAGTTTCATTTGCATCGTCTTTCCATGTTGCACATGTTTCTAACCACTTAGTAAAATAATCAATAGCTATGATAATATATCTTTTCTGTGCAGTGGATGACGGAGTAATAGGGCCCACAAAGTCAATCCCCCACTTCTCAAACGGAAGGATTACCATAATAGGAGTGAGTGGTCACTTCCTATTC
The DNA here is from genome assembly GCF_053477565.2 of Lygodium microphyllum. Classification (NCBI taxonomy): domain Eukaryota; kingdom Viridiplantae; phylum Streptophyta; class Polypodiopsida; order Schizaeales; family Lygodiaceae; genus Lygodium; species Lygodium microphyllum. Next base: position 56,422,160 of record NC_141159.1, on the reverse strand, counting down.
TCTCAGCTATCATGTAGTCGACAGATGTCGCATCTTTTAATGTACTCAAATGCATCTTGAAAAATGACCGGCCACCAATATCCCGCCCACAAGGCTTTTTGCGTAGTTAGCCGCCTAGCAAAATGACCTCCGCAAGTTGAGTCATGGCACTCTTCTAAGATGAAAGGGACCTTGTCAAGCATTATGCATGGGTAATAGATATCGTCTACCCCTTGCAGATACAATGTGCCTACAATTATTGTGAATTTTAAAGCCTTCTGCTTGATCTTTCATTTTTCTTCCTTCGTTAGACCAGCTCTAGTCTCTCCCATCGACAAATAATGTATTATCACCGCATACCGGGAGGGAATAGGTGCCATGTCAATCTTGAACAATGAGTCCGAGTCACTACCTTCATCCAGAGCTTCCTTTGGCTCCCCAAAGTCCACAAGGCACTCTATGATACCCTGCAACGTGGGTGGCTTGCTTTTAACCTCATAATCAAACTCCTGCAAGGTGATTAACCACTTTGCCAAATGGTCGGGCGTTTGTCGCTTATTCATCAACAGTTGTAGCCCTTTCACCTTCGTATATAGGACAACCTTCTCATAAAGGATGTAGTGCCTGAAGTTTTTAGCCACAAAGACCATTGCAAGGCACAAATTTTCCATATAAGTATAATCAACTTCGGTTACACCCAGCTTCCAACTAGGAAAAGCAATCAAGTGATGCCACTTCTCTTCCCACATCTATCCTAAATAGCAACTAATGCTATGCATTGTAGCTGCTGCAAAGATATAAAAAAGTTCGCCCCTCTTTGGTGCTTTCAACACAGGTGCTCTTGCGAGTTCTTGCTTTACATCCTTAAAAGCCACCTTACAAGGGTCGCTCCATATAAACAAACAATTGAAGAATAACAAATTTGTCAATGGCAACGTTCTTTCTACCAAAGCGTTTATGAAACATCGATAATATCCAACTGATGATTGAAAACTATGAACTTCTTTGGGGGTGCATGGCGGACTCATGGCAACTATAGCTTTGATCTTTTCAGGATCCGTCGTCACAATCCGTACCGAGCTAACTACATGGCCTAGCAGGAGCCCATAAGGTACGCCAAAAATGCACTTCCTCGGGTTGAGAGCTATGCAAAATTGTTTGTATCACTTAAAACATTTTCGTAAAATAATCAACTGCCTTTCTCTCACGGTGGCTGCCCCTAAATCGTCAATAAATACCTTTAGCTCCTCAGGGGAAATGTTACCAAATGTCTTATTGGCTGTTCGTTTCCAAGAACCAGGCGCATTGCATAGACCAAATGCCATCACGTGATATGCAAAGGTCTCGAAGACTGTTATGAATGTCGTTTTGAGCTTGTCCTCTTCTGTAATTTCCATATGATTATAGCCAGCAAAACAATCAATGAATGAATATATCTCCCTACCTGCCAATTGATCCAGAATCTGGTCAATAAAAGGCAATGGATAGTAATCCTTAACTATTTGCTTGTTCAACTCTCAAAAGTTCACACACATCCAAATTTGATTATTTTTCTTCTTCCTAATCACAATTGGTGAGCACCATTCAGTGTGATGCACAGGGAAGATCAAACCTGCTTTCCATAATTTCTGTAACTCCTCGAACAGCCCATCTCGCAACTCAAACGGCATACGCCTGACTTTCTGTCACACAAGACGGCTACTTTCCTTCAACGGAATTGTATGGACAGCAAGGCTGGGAGGAATGGCCCTAAGTTCATTGTAACTCCAAGAAAAAATATTACAAAACTCTTGGATCAGAGTGACATAATCCTCATGTTCCTCCGCACTAAGCATAGACCCTAGCTTTATTGGCCACTCTTTGTCTGGTGTACCAAGGTTTAGCTCGATAACATCTGCGTTCCTTATTCTATCTTGAGCTTCTAATGGCTCATTCAGCGTTATTTGATAGAAGTCTTCTATGGTCTCTCTTTGGATTCATCAGTCGACGACGTCTCACTTGCAGAAATATCTTCCATTGTCTCTAACTTTGTAGAGGATAGGGTAGCTCGCTCACTTTGAGGTGATTCAGATATGCATCGACTACCACCCGTCTAGCACCTCTGTCAAATATCAATCTACCAGTGGGTATATCGACTTGACAAGGAGCTTTTACTCGGATGCCCTACAAATTGGATTACCCTAAAGTCCAATAGGCATTCTATGTTGGCAACTGTCACATGGACTTTAGTAATGCAGCCCTTCGGCTATCTCAGCCATTCTAAGGATTGTGAAGGCATCTTTCTGAATCGCAAGACCCAACCTCTCCATCAATTCAGAACTCATAACATTAACCAAGGATCATGTGTTGACAATAGAATTATCCACTAGAATCCCATCAACATAGGCTGCAACCCTTGGGCAGTGCTTTCTAGCATGTTCAAACAAGTCATCCCCTACCTACGCTATTCCCAAGGGTTCTACGATATAACCCGTGCGCAATATCTTTTTAAATTCTTTGCGTACTCCTGGCAGTAGCTTGATTAGCTACAAGAGATTCACGTCTGGTTTAACATCGCAAAGGGAGCTAGCTAAATCAAATTCGTGATAATTCACTAAAGCTCGCTTCTCGTGCCAAACCATCTACTCTTTAGGATGCTACACCGGATTTATTTCCTCTTTATTAACTCTCACCTTCTTTCTTAATACTCTTTATCTCTCTTAGCGTTAGTCTTACTCTATACGGGCTTCAAAGTTCCCCCATCCTTGTCAGGATTTAGAACTTGAATTCCTTTATCACTCTGCCTAGGGTTTTTGTTGACAGGTTTTACATCATCTTTGTCGTCTTCTCTATGTTTTTGGCCCCTTTTTACAGCACGTAGGCTAGAAGCTTCAGTTCCATTAACCTACATAGCCTCGATGAGGCTCACCCCACTGCCACCTAGTAGTTCTTTGACAATAGCCTTACCCCTTTTTTTTGGAGTATTTGTTTGGGCCCATCATCCTGCTGAAAATTGTTTCCTTGCGCACGATGATTAACAGGCCCTGGTTGTCGACTACCTTGCTAGAGGGAACTGATCTTGCTCCAACAAGTGGCTGCTAAATGGCCGGACTTCCCACAAATGATGTACTTGAAGTTTGGGCAATTACGTGGATAATGTTGCCCACCACACCATTTGCAGCTGAATCTAGAGGTTGCACCCTCTTCAAGGTGTCGACTCCCTATCAGATTCTATTGTTTCTTTAAGAAATTAACGTCAACGGCTATTTGCTTATATTGTTCAGAGATCATATCCGTGTAGTGCTTCATCATGTCCTTGACTTCGCTAAGGGCATTTGACAAACTCGACTCATAGCCCTAATCATCTACTTGTTGGTCCCTTGGCCACACAATTTGATTAGCCATCGGTTGCATTGTGCTGACCCAAAGTGAGAGCGGAATTTTGATGCCGAGAAGTGCTTAAAAATAGCTAAAAATTATGAATATCAAGGGGAAAATATTCAACGTCAAAGGCGGCGGCTCGATCTAGGATGATTTTAAGCGTCAAAGTGCTTTAAAGGCGCCCGAGCGACACTTGTTGATTTTTGATAATTTTTCAGACTGCTGTGCGGGTTGACAAGAGTTACCGGCCAATGAGGGATGTCGAGCTAGACGCCCAAGATTTTTCAGAGCTCAATTCGGTGTCCGGACGGGGAAATGGCCAAGAAACCGGTCAAGATGCAAAGGGGTGGACAAAATTTGGCCAAAATGGGCAAGTGACCTTTGGGAGCCCAAGATTTAAATGTAGCATGAAATTTTTCATGCATGAAGGAGAAAAAAATGTGGAGAGAGGGCGTGGCCTGTAGGTGCCGAAAAATGCGCCCTCTTGTTGATGGAGGCAATATGCAGCCTGCAAATAACCATGGCAATTGATCATTGCCCCTCATTCCCCCTGGATGCTGATCATATCGCCGTGCTTCGCTCCTCCAATGGCGGTCTCTATGAAGAATTCTGATTTCAGTCTTTCTCTCTCCTCCCTCTCTCTCCCCTAAGGGAAGATTCATGTGGTGAAGAAGAAGAAGAAGAATGGATGACGGATGCTTGTCCAATGAAGACCGGATTGCTCCGTGATTCAAGATGAAGAAAGATTGATGATTGTGGACTGTCATGAGCATTAATGGTGGCTAGAAATCAGTCCTCAGATATGGCAAATAAAAACCCGCAACCCGCAAAGAACGGTATTTTATTTTTACAAAGGAAATTGATGTTTTATGCAATTTGCTTCATGGATACTTGTTCCCATGGGATGATTATGCATTATGATCTTCAACTCTATACTTTAATTTTTGGTTTATAGTCCCAAAGAAAAGTGGGGCATTGCAGTTTATATAGGATATGCAGCCGCTCAACAAGGTCATGATAAGGAATGTAGGTGCACATCCTATTGTAGATGAGTTTGTAGTAGCGTTTGATAGAAATGCTATTTATTCCATGGGGAATCTATACACATTGTGCACTACATGCCATTTCTTTGAGGGACTTCTCTACTTGTCCCAGAAGGAATACATCCATAGAGTACTTGAGTGATTCCATATGTAGGATGGTAAGCCAATTGGCTACCCATTACCTTTTCATGTGAAGATTAGTCAATATTATGAATAAACATGGACAACACTCAAAATAGAGATCTACCTTGAGTACCCATAACTACAACTCCTAGGGTTCTTGAATTAAGAGACGATAGACAATGGTAGATAATATTAAGGAATATAATATAGTAATTCAGGATACATCATGATCAATAAAGAAAACAACTCATCTTCAAAATTATAGACTACATATTCTTGAACATGGAAATGATAAGAAACAACATCTAATCTTTAGAGAAATGGTATAAGAATTAAAATGGTCTCATAGGCAGTAAAGAACAGTTGTTGTCTTAAATATTCTAATATGTGGAGGACATAAAAAAGAATGATTCATGACTTGTACATCAAGAAATCCACCTTTCTATTGAAGTCTATAGGCTTTTTTACATTATACCATGCATAAGCATAAAGACTAAGATTCTAAAGTGATAATTCAAGCCTCAATACCTGGCACAACTTGGTGGATAGCTGCATGTAGTTATGACCTAAACCCACATGCCTTGACACAAAGTAAAATATAGTTCAACCATTTTAAGGTAGCATGCTAGGGCTACAAACCCACCAAATATAATGACATCCATAGAACATCATAGAGAATGAAGATATAGAACCATGATTGAATAAGTAGATCATTGCTCGAACGACAAAGAGTAGTTACATGAATTAAGAAATATATCAATGAGGCTCCATCATATGCATCATAAGAAATATATGGCAATGTACTATACAATCTATATCTTGAACAAAAAATTTATATAATCAAAGAAATATGTAAGAGAATTCAAGGAAACGTGAAAAGAAAACAATACCGAATTGCATCTACATCTACATCTACATCATATTTTTCCCTAACTTCAATTTGCATCATGTCATCTACAAAGTCTTGCTTGCTATTGATAAAAAATGATAGAATGTGTACTATCTGTTGACTTTTAGGTCTACTTTCAATTTTCTAAAACTTTTGATATTTAGGTCATTGTTGTATTGATTATTTTCCAGATTGCTGCAACACTTTCTACCATATATCTTGCTTTTCAAGCTACTCCAAGACTTTCCATTACTGATGTAGGAACTTAGATTGTTGTTTTAAGAAGTCGATTTGCAAGAATTCAAGTTTTTGTAATTATCTTATAATTATAATACTACCAATAAACTTGAATACTCTTGAATTGCCAAAATTTGTTGTAAACTTGAAAATTCTTGCAAATCTTTAAAAAAATAAATTGTGGTAAAGAACTTGAGCACTTCTAAATAGAGAAAACTAGAGTATACTTCCAATGAGCTTCCAATACTATCATCAAAAATCACCATTGTTATACGCAATAGTTGATCAACATGAACAATATCAACCATTCTTTAGGCTATAACATGAATGCTAGGTGAGAGATAGATTTCAAGGAATTCAAATTTGATTTTCAATAATTTGGACAATTTTAGGGAGATTGACAAGGCATTTGTAAGTGAAAATGAAAATTTTAAGCTCCAAAGTGGTCCATGGTGCAAAGTGGTCAAGGCATAAGAGATAGAGCATTTTGAAGTTTGAGATGTAGCAAAGCATAAAGTCGAGCCTACAAATAATGAAGAAGTATCCAACCATCACTTGAGCATTAATTAAATGTGTTTGGGGTGAAATTTGAGACCGTAAGACCTTAATTTGTGGAGAAATATAGTCTGGGCAGCCTAGGAGGTAAAAAATTGGCCAAGATTTGAAGGTGTGTGGACCAATTTTAATGGGACCTAGGCCAAAGGATGAAGGGGCACTTAGTGTATGGAATTTTTAATGTAAGAATGGTAAAGAGAGAGGAACTAAGAGCAAGCAAAGTAGGTGCCATCATTTTGGGCTTTAGATAATAATCTCATGCAAAATTTGCATCATCTCTTGCGTGTGATGGATAAAATGGATCCCCCTATCCGTCCTCTATAGTTTCATATAAATTTCATGGATTGACTTGAAAAAATAAAAATGTTAATTTTCTAGTCTTTCTCTCTCCTCCCTTTCCTCTTACATAATGGCTATTCTTATGAGAGAAGGGGGATGGGGGGAAAGAGGGGGAGAGGTGAGAGTTATATGAAAGAAATGGTTCAGGGCATGCTTTTGGTCCCTATGGAGGTCTCCTCAAGTGCATTGGTGGCTATGGTAAGCATTACTAGCCTTGGGAACTGCTTAGTGTCTCATTCATGTCAAGATGTGTAGGCGAGTGGCCTAGTTTTTAAAGAAAGTAAAATCCAATTGAAAAACTATTATAAAAGAATATAAAGAAATGTATGAAGATAATTATCAACACTTAAGATTGGATATTTTGAGTAGACACTAAGAATGGTCTAGTAAACTTGAAAATATAAAAATATTATACTTTTCTTTTTATATATTTAGAAAATTAAGGTTTTTAAGTGCAAAACACATGTTTTGATAGCACAGGCTTGACCTCGCCATGCATAGTGATATAAAAGAAGGAACACATTAAAATTTGATGAATAATACAAAGAATATCATTTTTCTATTTCCATATCATATCTAGGGTGATTATGTGTGAAATACGTATCTAAAAGTAGCATGAGTGAGGAACACTCAATGCTTTTGGGATGTGTACAACATCAGTATAGTACATAACTAAAAGTCATGAAATGATGTAAAGGATTTTTGCTAAACCCACTTATTTTTATCTCACATAAAAAATTCTTGTGCACTCTCATGAACACTATGCATTGAAGCATTTTTATGCATACACTATTATATAGTAATTGGTTCTTATATTGACCAAGTGGATGAAGAGATCCAAGCTGATTAGTCTCAAGGGTTTTGGTGAGGATGAAGGGAGACTAAGTGTTATTTTTATGCTAAAAGATAAGGATCAATGGGTCAAATCCCTAACCAGGTAGATTGCTCATATTTAGAGGTCGCAATAATCAGTCGAGTAGGTGCCTTCATGACGTTTGTGTAGTATACTAGACACCTTTAGCTCAAGCACTCCTACTTGGAGTTTGAGACAAGCAGTTAGGAGATTGGACTACAATGGAGTGTATTAATGTTTAGAGAAAAATTTGTAGTCTATTGCCAGTCACTTATGGCTGTAGGGCCATGGGAGTTAGTGTTGTGAGGTTTGCTAGTGAGCTTGTGTGTGAGAGCATAGCTCTCAATCTAAGGAAGTGCATTTTTCCCGTACCTTATGGGCTCTTGTTGGGCCATGTAGTTAGCTTAGTAGGGATTTTGACGGATCCTGAAAAGATCAAAGCTATAGTCACCATGAGTCCACCACATGCACCCCCAAAGAATTCCACAGCTTTTTGTCATCAGTTGGATATTATCGACGTTCATAAATGCTTTGGCAGAAAGAACATTGCCATTGACAAATCTATTATTCTTCAATTGTTTGTTTATGTGGAGTGATCCTTGTAAGGTGGATTTCGAGGATGTAAAGCAAGAACTCGTAAGAGCACCTAAGCTGAAAGCACCAAAGAGGGGCGAAATTTTTTATATCTTTTCAGCAACTACCATGCATAGCATTAGTTGCTATTTAGCGCAGATGTGGGAAGAGAAGTGGTATCACCCGATTGCTTTTGCCAGTCAAAATTTGGGTGTATCCAAAATTAATTATACTTATATGGAAAATTTGTGCCTTGCGATGGTCTTTGCGACCAAAAAGGTCATGCACTACATCCTTTATGAGAAGGTTGTCCTTTATACGAAGGTAGAAGGGCTACGACTACTGATAAATAAGCTACAACTGCCTGACCATTTGGCAAAGTGGTTAATCACTTTGCAGGAGTTTAATTATGAGGTTAAGAGAAAACCACCTAGGTTGTAGGGTATTGTAGAGTGCCTTATGGACTTTAGGGAGCCAAAGGAAGCTCTGGCTGAAGGTAGTGACTAGGACTCATTGTTCAAGTTTGACACGGCATCTATTCCCTCTTGGTATGTGGTGATAACACATTATTTTTCAATGGGAGAGACTGGAGCTGGTCCAACAAAGTCAAAAAAGTGAAAGATCAAGCAGCAGGCTTTAAATTCACAATAATCGCAGGCACGTTGTATCGGCAAGAGGTAGATGATATCTACTACCGATGCGTAATGCCTGACGAGATCCCTTTCATCTTAGAAGAGTGACATGACTCTGCTTGCGGAGGTCATTTTGCTAGATGACTAACTACGCAAAAAGCCTTGAGCGCGGGATATTGGTGGCCGGCCATCTTCCAAGATGCATTTGAGTATGATAAAAGACACAACATCTGTCAATGACATGATAGCCGAGAGAATAGGAAGCGACCACTCACTCCTATTATGGCGATCCTTCAGTTCGAGAAGTGGGGGATCGACTTTGTGGGCCCTATTACTCTGTCATCCACTGCACATAAAAGATATATTAATATAGCGATTGGTTATTTTACTAAGTGGTCGAAAGCACGTGCAACACGGAAAGACGATGCAAAGGAAACTGCTAGTTTTCTATTGGAGCAAATAGTATGTCGATTTGGTCTGCCAAAAGAAATAGTATCGGACCAGGGGAGGCATTTTCTAAACAAAGTGATAAAAAGGTTGACTGAGGCTTGGCCCTATAACCCACAAGCCAATGGGCAGGTCAAGAGTACCAACAAACAGCTTGTGGGTATTTTGTGTAAGGTAGTTTCAGAAAAGAAACGAGATTGGGACAAAAAGTTGTATGTGGCAGTGTGGGCATACAATGCAATGTCCAAACGAGCTACTGGTCACACCCCATTCAAGTTAGTTGTTTGGGGAGGAGTGCGTCCTACCTTTAGAGATCGAGTTGCCGATGATAAGATTTGCGATTAATCATTCTTTGGGTGATGGGGATGCCCTCTTAGAGCACTTTACGAATCTGGCACAACTCGATGAGATTAAATTGCAGAGCTTGCTACATCAGGAGGTAACCAAGCATCTAATGAAGCAGCTGCATGATCTAAAAGCAAAGAAATACACTTTTAAGGAAGGACAGCTAGTGTTGTACTATGATGTGCATAGAGAATTATTTCCAGGAAAGATGGAGCCCAAATGGGATAGTCCTTATAGGATTGTTAGGATCGGGAAGAATAAATCCACAACATTATTGGCAGATCTTTGAGGGTGTGGAGTTTAAGAATAAGGTTAATCTTAATAAGATTAAACCTTATTATTTCTGATTGTGCTAATGACATCAATGCCTTGCAGGTCTATGTGTGATTGATCAGATATCTGCAAGGAAACATCAATAGAGGTTGATGGGTCAACCCATCCCTTATTTGGAGCACCCATACTTAGAGCAACGATATTATTAGGGCAAGCTCATTTGGTGGAGTAAAGGCTATAAAATGGCTGAGCAAGACGATGGGACATTTGTTTGGGAGATTAAGGTATTCCGTCATCACTGTCTATAGATTTTGACAAGTGTCCCTATAGTCTTTAATGATGAAGGTGGGATGGAGCCACCAGTTCATCCTCTCAATATGTTAAATTTTGACTATCATAATTACGAATAGGGGAGTTTTGGATGGCTGGCTATGTAAACCCATTGTGGACGTACACATTATATTTTGATGGGGTGTCCAGGGTCCTAATAAAAAAGGGAGTGTTGGAGTAGTTATGCGAGATCCTCGATGTAGAGTTATAATGAAATTAGCTGCTTATCTCAGGATAGGATTCACTAACAACATGACGGAGTATAAAGCCTTGATTATGGGACTGAATGTTGCCAAGAAAGGTGGTATTCAGTAGTTGTTAGTAAAAGAGGATTCCCAACTGATCTTAAATCAACTCAATGACAATCCAGAATCCTATCCTTTGTATCTATCATCGAACTGCTATAACCCTACTTGATGAATTTGAGAGCATATCTCTTCAGCTGATTCCAAGATCTTGGAATCAGTTTGCGGATTCACTAGCCAATTTTGCTTATGAAGAGGACCTCTTTTTCAACTATGGTCCTAGTCTGGATGTTGCTCTTGATAATGAGACAGGACCAGGACGTCGCTTGTGCGAATGTTATCAGATCACGTGTTATATGGCATGCAATGGTTGATATGTGTACAAAGAGTAGCCGAAACCCATCTACCACTATTATCCTAAACCCATAGATTGGTTAGACGACATGTTATGCATACACCTCTTGCTATATATGTAGGAGGTATGGGTCATAACTTGATGCATTTAGTTTAAGGTTGAGAGCCCTATTTTTCCCCTTGGAGTAGAGCTTATTTTCGTATATCTACCTTCTTCAAAGGAGGGATCTATATGAGCTAGTTTGTTTGATTTCTTTAGGACAAGAGGGCTAGTTAGTTTGCAGTACAAATGTGCTATTTCTTTAGGCTAAGAGGGCCCTATGTCTGTTTGGTGTAGGTACAGTTAATGGTTTGTTGTTTTAGTGATTGCATCATACAGGTTGATGAAGTCGCTAGAGGGAGCCTTTGCTGTGGAAGAGCTTCTTGTGGCCATTCCAGGCGGTTTCGTCCCCTTTCCGAGTTTTTCCCCTTAAGCAAATAACAATACATGTATAAGGGGGTACTTTCTTTTTGCTTGTTGGGGACCAGCAATCGATGCATGAAGTCCCAGGTTTAAATTATGTATGTCTGTGGGAGGTCTGAGTAGTCATTGCCTCCTGCAAAGGCATTGTCAGGCACTGAAAGACTTGTTTTTTAAGGAAGTTTTAGTGACCCTGTTCTACTGACCTACTAGGCGGCCGTTCTAGGAGGTCATGTTAGTGTGAGGTAGTTATAGAGGCCTACTAAAATGATGATATAAAGGAGAAAAACCCTAAATATCTGAGATAAAATCTATGAATTACGGAGGTGTATAAAAAGGGGTTCTAACATCTATAAAATATAGAAAAGGAAAGATAGAAAAAATTTTGAGCAGTTGATCATCGCCTTGTGAAGGCTTGGTAGGTTCTTGGGGACGAGTCAGACCCAGGGCCGCCGATGCCTTGTCTTCCTAGGGGTGGCATCTAGTTGGAAAAATACAAATAAAAGAAGGTTGGAGCAAAAATAAAAGTGAGCTTTAGAAAAGGATTAAGTGTCGCCTTACAAGGGCTTGGTAGGTTCTTGGGTACCGAGACATGACTTGAGGCCGATGCCTTGTTCTCCTTGGGTCACTACCCTCAGCTCCCTCCTTTTTACACCCCCGAGTATGGAAAATAAGAGGCTAAAGGACCAATGTGCTAAAAGATAATATTCTTTGATCAGGCTATAGGAGTGCTCACCTAGTAGGAGCTCCTAGTTGAGTTGTCCTTAGTTAGGTTGGTAGTTCCGACCACACTTAGGATGACCTCTTTGATTGTTCTTTTTAGATTGGCTATGTTGGAACAGTTGGTTAGTGACTAGCTTTAGGCTTTTTATTAGATTCTCTTAGGCCTACTCCTCGTGGATTTCATGCCTTGTTCTTATCAGGGGGTAGGGTGAGAGCTGTGATGTGTTTTGATGCGTATCTCTTTTGTAGCAGCTTGATGCTTCCTTTTGTTGTGTATGTGCAAATCTGTTCGTGGGATTCGACGAGCTGAGTCATCCTATCCCATGGTCACCAATGACAGATGATTTTTGACACCGAGAAGTACTTAAAAATAGCCCAAAATATCGAATTTCAGCGGAAAAATGGACATCATCAAAGGCGGCAGTTGCAATCAGTACGATTTTAAGCGACAATGCCCAAAAGTGCTTTAAAGACCCACGGGACCGTGGTTGGTGAATTTTCATAATTTTTTAGCATGTCAGATGGGACTTTTGGAGATGCCTGGCAGTGGGGGACTTTGAGATAGACTCCCAGGAATTTTCAAAGGTCGATTCAAATGTGGGACAATCGAATGGGATGCCCGAGGCCAAGGACAAAAGAAGAGTAGTGTAAAAAGGACTTAGGGGGCCCAAGGGGGGTGACCCTTGGGGTCTCACCCCCCAAAAATTTGACAAATTTCGAGGGGGGGGGCATTTTTTTTTCATGGAGAAAAAGAAAATGATGCCATCTGCACAAGCATCGATTTTTTGGTGGGAGAGGGGCTATGGGCGCTGAAGAACAACCCCCCCTTTTGATCAGATCTCGAATCTACATCTTGTCTTCGCTCTCCATCACCATTTTTCACCCGTCCAATGGTTGCCCGGTTGCTAAGATACAAATTCAATATTTCTCTCTCCTCCCTCTCTCTCCCCTTAAGAGGCAGTCCATGCTCATGAAGAAGATTGAAGATCGATTGAAGAATGCTTGTCCGACATGGTACTGGATCACTCTCGAAGCAGTGGAGAGCTAGAGTTGGCTGTTTGGAGGTGGGCTGAGCCTTTAATGAGGGCTGATCTACAATCTTGCATCAGATTTTAAAACCCGCAAAGAATGAAAAAATCGGTAATTCTATTTTACAAGAAAAATTGCTTGTTTTTGACATTTGATTGAGCCAATGTTGTTCTTATGGAGTGAAAATTGATAGACATGCTGTTTAATACTTTTTCTATACTTGCATGATGAAAAATTTAGGAAACATAAAGTTAAAATGCTAGAAATAATTTCTAGAAACACGTAAAACACGGTTTTTATGAGAAAAAAATGGGGTTTTTGGTGTTTTCGGGTGGGATAAACCAATACACATGGGATAAAATGCTAATAAAATCTATATTTCTTTTGTTCTAAGGATCAAGAGCCACAGCTCTGAAAATATATCAAAATTTTATTAGAAAATAGAGGAAAATAGAAAAAAAGAGAAAAAATAAGAATATGCCTTAGAAAAGTATGAAAAAATATAATAAGTGGTTGTGGATGTATGGTGGGGCAAAGCATGAGGTTTGGCCTCAGTTTGTCCTATCTTTTTGTTATAGTGTGATTTATTGCTCTTTATACACTAAATCATGACAAAATAATCTCTATACACCTATGCAACGAAGCAAATCTTAAATGGTGAGGGGGAGTAGGATTTTGCCCAACAGTTTGGGGCCTAAAATAATGTAAATGCTGATTGGTTTTTTCTATGCATAGCATTTAGGAAACGGCCTATTTGGAAATCGATGCCTTTTAGGTCTGGAAGTGGCAACAATCCACAAATGAGTTTAAAAAAATATTTTCCAGTGAAAACATCATTTCACTCTTGTGGATTTATTCTTATCCTGATTTTTTTATTCGTTGTTGGCTCTAATACCAATTGTGACGTGCCCGCCTATTAACAATCCAAGCATGTTTTTAGTGGTCTATCAAGAGATGAATCTAAGTGATGCCGCTCGACACTCCTATTGAATGTTATGGGGTTTGTCGCTTAGGGTTTCCCGAGTCAGCCTCACAATGGAATGTTCATGGCCAAATCCACTAGGATCGACCTGAAATTTGGGTTCCTAATGGTTAAGATTTCCTGAGAGAATTCTAGCATTGGGTCCTCGACATCCTACTTTACGCAAAGATACCCAAGTCGAAGAAGACCCATGCTGCACTTGTTCAAAGAGAATGGGAAACAAGAGGGATGAACTGCTCAACCTCTCTACTCGTAAGGTATAGTCCCATCTGGTCCCCTAAAATGGCATGAATTGGGTTCTAACCTAATAATACCTAAAGATCATATGATCGTAGAACCTTATGAGAAGCCTCTCAGTCCTCTGGGACCACCCTTCCTTAGGATGGACCCATCGGGGGTTCTGCTCACCCGCTTCCCTCAATAGGCATTATTTAGTTATCTAATTAGGTCCTATCACATTTATGTGTGACATTTAAAATCCGTTTCCTTAATTAAGCCTTTTAAGGAACAAGGTTTGTTCGCGTAACTTATGGCACTGATACGAAAACAGCTCAGGCAAGTTCCACGGGTGTAAACTTTGTGTTAGCATTTTAGCAAAGATACAAGTCTTGTCCAAGAAGGATGATTTTTGCCATCCGTGAGGATGCACCTTATTTCTTTCAAGTTTCTGCCCTTGCACTAGTAACATGGCCTCAAGAATGCATCTCGAGTCATGTAGATCATTTGAGTAGGACCTGGAGGCTAGGAATTTATAGCCAGAGCCCCCTTGGCATCCAAGCGTCCTCCTACACTCAAACTAACACACGCTGTCGAAGGGTTTGTGAAAGCAATGTCGCAACCACAGAGGTTATTGGTCCAAGATAGTATGAGAGAGGAGGGAATGGATTAGGTGAAAATTTTCTGGACTCCAGCCAATGCACGACTGCCTCCTCCTGTTGCATCTCTTTTGCCATATATACTTGGCCGTAAGTTCCTTCTCCAATTTGTTCGAGCTTCTCGAATACGTTGACGCTCCTGGATCCCCAGGATGGCGACTCTTCAAGGTTGAGCTGCCCTAGGAGAATCTAAAAAACACTGCTCCATTTTTGCAAAGATTATCAGTTTTACTTCGAGTCCTGTTGTAAACTGAAACATGATAGCCAGCATCAAGAATATGACCACACATTGCCTGTCCCATAACACCAGTTCCTATCCATCCCACACGAGTATGACCTGGAGCTATCTTCTTCGATTCAGCTTGTGAGGAAGCCATTGATGAAGATATGCGTATCTGTTTTACAAAGTTCTGCTTTGGATTGCTTCCAGATATTTGCCACGGGGTAAATTTGAATGGAGAAGACAATAGTGATCCTTCACTTACTCCACTGAGAAAATAACTTGGACGCGCGTAGCAGGGTAAGGCTCTCGACCACACAGCACTATACACCATGGTGAGAGATGACCCACATTGGGATTCTAGCCATTGCTGTGATTCTCGTTCTTTCTTACGCCTCCTTGTTTGCCTTCCTTTGCAGCCTCGTCGAATCCCCTCCAGAATTCTGCGCCCCCCCTTCTCATCTATAAACAGGACTCCCCAGTATTATCTCTGCTTTCCCCTCCTTCATCGTTTTCTTCCGTCGAGTTTCACCTTCCCAGTTGCAGAGTCCCGCACTCTCCTCCCCTGTTTCTGCCTCCTCTCTCCTTATCCTTTCTTCCTCCTGCTTGTTGCAGATAGCATTCAATTGTCGTTCAAGCTGCACATTTCTTAGCTTCTGCGACGCCACCTCGTCGGTAAGACTTGTAATTTTGGTTTGTAAATCTTGGACTAGATCAAGATTGAAGCTTTGAATGGATGTGACGGTCGGAATAAATCCTTCCCCACGTGCCTCGTTCTGGTTAGAATCTAAGGGCACCTTCAAATCTTCTGCTGGGCTGACAGCTTTGATCACAGTAGCAACAGTTTCATATTGTTTAGCCGTCTGAAAGAGTAGGCTTTTGAGCTGTGCAACCAGAAATGATATTGGCAGATTTGAAGCATCAAACCCTACTGAATCTGAAAATGTTGATGACTGAATAGAGGCCTCAAGAAATCTATTGTTGCTCAATGAAGTATTGCTCCGAGATTGTTTTTGAAAAGTGAATCTACGTCGTGATTCTCTTCAGAGCTTCCATTAGAGGCTAAAGGAGACCTAAATGAAGAATGTCCTGTCCCTCCCAAGTCTGGCATCCTGACTTCAGTAAAAAGGGCACCATCCGCAGGTTCCCCAATCCTCTGTTTTTTTTCTATTTTCCTCCCGACTCCTCCCAGATTAGCGTAATTCCCCCCAGCTTTTTTGTCCTTTTTCCCCTCTATTTAGCGCAGAGTATCGTCTTCCCAATCCAATATCACCAAATCGAATTGCATACTGGCAACTATCACAATATAGACGTTACTAATTCGCATGTACAGAAATGAGCAGCCACCAATCTATCGCACAGGACAAGTTCCAAGATCTTTGGTCTGCATAATGTGCATCCTGAAGGCGTCCACCATCATCTCGTGGGATGAGCTTTTATTTGTGCTTCCTTTTCAAGTCCTATCTTATCATTCAGACCAAGTTTCCAGTCCGGCATTCCCGATAAGAAACATTTCATAAGAATTTTTCCTGTTACATCACACCTCAAAACTGTTCCTTTTGAAGACATTAGAAGGTTTACACTCTCAACTATATCAAGAAAGACCTTATTTTTCTTGTAAACCAAGCCTTCTCTGCGCCATCCCACTGCTCCTGTTACTTGAAGAGTTGCATTTGCTGGAGGTCTTGAGTCTTGTGGCTTTGAAGAGAAAGGAGAGCAAACACCCTACTGTGTGATGTAAAACTTTAAAATCTCAGGAGATAGATTCTGGGGATAACCAAAATCCATAATTTCATCTAGCAATTCATAGATAAGGACAAAGTTATTTCGAATCGCATCTTCATCAAAAGCACCACTAAAATATGACTTGAAAAGTGCTACTGCCTCTTTCCCAAGTAAAGGTCATAGATACATTTCCAGAGATGCCATCTCCTTTTGGCAAAGCCCACAACTCCTCCATCTATCTCAGCATAAATCGTGCTGTTAATGAACCAAGGCGGTCTCTCCAAAATTCCTTATTCTTCTCCGTCTTCAGCATAGAATGAAAGAGCAAACATAACAACTAAGTATGTACAAAGTATCAAATCACACACATGACTTTTGGGTGGTTTACACACCTCGAATGCACAGCAATACGACATCCACCCCCTCTAATCCTGCGTATCCTCCGGATGGGCCAACTACCCATGATCATTATCATCAAGATCCACAAACAAATCAATCTCTTCGTTATGCATTTCCGGTAGATCAACAAGATTTTCAGCCATATCATCTGTCCCTTCCATTGGAGTTTCTTGTCGTTGTTCTTCACTTGAAAATTCTTCCAATGCATAATCCTCATCATCTCTTTTCTTGAAAATCTTGATTCTTTTTCCAGCAATTGGCACTCTAAGCACTGTCCCATCCAATTCTGTCAACTCATATGTTGCATTATCAAAGACATGTCTGACTATGTATGGCCCAAACCATCTTTTCACCATCTTCCGAAGTGCAGTATGCTGATTTTCAAGACTGCTATCAAAGACCAATACCCAATCTCCCTCTTCTATTGCTCTAGGCCGCAAGCGATGCCTGCTATCAAACCTGTCCTTGTTCCTTAGTCTAGCAACTTTCAACCTGTCAATAGCTAGCTGAATATCCTCAGGTCTCCTCTCCAACTGTCGAATCCGAAGAGCTAAGAGCTCCTCTCTCGTCAAATCCTCCTGCCAAGGTAAAACTGACCAAGTCAAAGCACAAGTCTCAATCGGCATAACAGGTTTCTGACCATACATCAACTCTGCAGGCATATATCCTGTAGTAACACTATGAGTCGTACGATCAGCCCAAATGGTAGAAGTCTCGGCCATTCTCCAATCCGTCCTTTGCATGCTTTGGCTAATGCTTTCACTATTGGCGGATGCCCTCTTTCACTCTTCCCATTTCCCTCTGGATTGTATGCTGTGGTTAGAGCCAATTTGATTCCTAGCTGAGAGAAAAACTCCCTAGCTTCATCTGCATCCAATTCACCACGATCCGCAGTGATCTTACCCACACAACCATACCTGCAGAAAATTTCCTCCAATAAGAACTTACACACTGCACTAGTGGTCTTCGTTCTCAAAGATCTGCCCTCAACATGATTGGTAAGATCCTCTCTAGCCAAAACAATGTACCTCATCTGCCATAGACCCATAGGCATGGTAACCAAATCAACTACCCACTTATAATGAATGCATAGCGGATAGGTCGGATGAAGCTCATCTTTATGACGCACTACTGAATACATCTGGCAGTCTCTGCAAGTCTCAACAAAGTGAGAAACATCTCTATACATGCCTTTCCACCAATATTTCTCCCTGATCTTCTCATAAGTAGCCCATACTCCTCTATGACCAGCCCAAGGACTCTCATGAAACTCCCTCATCACCTGTAACTGTGTCTCTCTATCGCAGACAACCCGCAAAGGTAATCCGCCTCTTTTCTTCGGATGCTTCCAAAGAAATCCGTCCTTGAGAAAATAACCATAGGCTTCCCTTCTGATCTTCTTGAACTCTTCATCTGTCCATTCATCTCTTTTGCTTAGTGTACTAAGGTACCTGCCAATCTGCAACCAATCTCCAACATAGAGCTCTTCTATGAAAGCCACAATATCATAAACATGACAAACATGATCAACCATAGTGGCTGAAATTTCTGCATCATCCTCTTCTGCAAGTAGAGTCTCCTCATCATCATACTTGGCTCTAGACAACATATCTGCCACTGGATTATCCTTCCCTGCTATGTGTTTAAATTCCGGATTTAATGACTTGATGTATGCAATCCATCTCAACATGGCTATATCCGGAGTAGAGCAACTCGTGATCATACCAATCAATGGCAAGCAATCTGTCTCTACCACAACTGAAGCTCCAATAAAGTACTCCTTGTCACATTTGAGAGCCGTGACAATCCCCAATAACTCCCTTTTGATTTGCGGATATCTCCTCTGTCTCTCATTTAGGACTTTCGCCCCAAACCGAATAGCATACCTATTTCCATCTGCATCATCTTGACCCACAGCCCAACCTATGCCAATTGGACTAGTGTCAACTGTCAATACAATAGGCCTATCACAATTATAATTCGCTTTCCTGAGAGTAGGAGCATTCTGCAATAACTTCTTCAATTTCCGCATGGCTCTAGTGTGGCTCTCATCCCAATAAAATTTCTGCCCCTTTCGAAGCAACTGATACAAACAATCTGCAATGTGTGCAAAATGAGGTATCCAAATCATATAAAACACGCAAGCACCAATGAATCTCCGTACCTCAGAAGTGGTAGAACAATACTCTGCAATCTTGCCTATAGCATTCACCTTATCAGGTGAGGGTTTCCTGCCATAATATCCACACATATGCCCAACAATGACAACCTCATTCACTCCAAAAACAGATTTTTGCCTTGAAAGTGTCAAGTTCACTTCTTCTAACCTGGCCAAAATCTTCTCACATGCTGAAATATGATCAGCCACAAAGTACCTGCATCCCTGCTCATTTAGGCTCTCATTCTTCTCTTCTTCTGCACACCCTTTAATGGGCACATCATCCAAGAAAGGCATAGTAAGCTGAGGTATGTAATCACGAAGGACCTTATGCATGGCATTCATCATATGCGCAACAGAATTAGTGGCACCTTGAGGCAAGGTACACATCCTCACAAGCCCAATAGGAGTTCTCATGGTGGTTATGTCCCTGCTTTCCAAAGCCAGCTGAAACTGATCATAACCTGAATACAAATCACCCAAAGAATAGATGGCACGTCCAGCAAATGCCTCTGCAAACTCATCCACAACTGGACCAATACCAACATTCCTGATAGTAACCCTGTTCACTGGCTGCATGTCCTGAATAAATCGAAGAGTACCATTCTTCTTTGGAACTGTAAACCACCTGTTTGAGTATGGTGCAGATGAAGGCTCAAGGATTCCCATCCTGATCTTCTCATTCAATAAATCAATCAGCTTTGGCAAGTGTGCTTTAGGCACTGGAATAGGTCGGAGATTCCATGGAATATGAGGAATAGTAAAAATAACCATAGGAGCAACAATATCAGGATTCACACATCCAATCTCATGTGGGACAAAAGCAAATCCCCTTCCATGACGCTCAAGCATCTCCTGAAAGCATTGCTTCTCCATGGGTAACAAAAAATCATCATTTCCAATTTTCAATTCAGCAAGTGTCTCTGCTGAAAATTTATGACCAATATGCTCCGGATTCCTCAAAATTTGCTGTTTAGCAGCCCTTTCTATTTGCTGATCACTGTCAGGTGGAAGCGGTACAGCAACCGGCTTCACCTTCTTATCCACAGTTTTGTACTTCGTGTCAACCCTGGCTTCATTATGCTCTTCTGCATTACATAAACCTTGCTGTAAATCAGCAATTCTGCACTCCAATGGCTGAATATTCTCAGCCCTCTGCTCTATGGACTGCATAGAAACAGCCCCAAACTCTGAATGCCGAAATATTTCAGCAGTAAACTCTGTTGGCTGAAAATTTTCAGCCCTCTGTCTCTCTGAAAGCTGATCATAACCAGCTGGAAACTCTGTTTGCTGAATTTCTTCAGCACTCAACACTCTTTGCTGAGTTACCTCAGCCTCTAACTCAATCTGTGACATAAAATCTGCAATTTCATGAAACATGTCCAGGGACTGCACTAATACATTACCATGACAATTCAGCATATCAGTTTTCAGCATATCTCCCATCTCTGCCATCGTATCTGCACAAATCACACTGTCATACATACCATCTATGTGCTCATCATCCTCCAAAATTCCTGCATTTTTCAAATTTTTCTCCTTCCTGCATATATACTGCCTGGCAGCGCCTAAGACAGCTCTAATTTTCTCATTTAAGAGCTCTATCAGCTTAGGCAAGCATGTGCGAGGCACAAGAATTGGTTTACGATTTCATGGAACATGTGGCACTGTAAAGATCACCATTGGAGAGATAACAATTACATCTACACAGGTAATTTTAGCAAGCTAAAATGTGAAAGTCTTTCCATACTTTGCTAACATCTGCATAAAATAATCCCTTTCTACCGCTAGCAAGAGAAACCCATTACATCCAACCTTTATCTCTTTCAATGTTTCTGTAATAAATTTATGCCCTACACCATTCAGATCACGAAGACTTTGTTGTTTAGACACCATCTCATTTAGCCCATCACTATTAGGGGGTAAAGGCAAAGCCATAGGCTTAATCTTTTTGTCAACCATTTTATATAATTTTTCCACCAATGCTTCAGTCCTCTTTTGTAATCCTTTACATTCAAGCTCAACAAATTCACTTATGATATCAAACATCTCCAAAGTACATACATGAATGACATGCTTTTCAACCTTGTTTTTAGTATTAATTACTATAGTAATTTTAGCCAATGTATCAATAAAATTTAGCCCTATAAATAGCCCCAAAATATTGATATCTACCACCAAAATACCATATTTTTTCAACTCTTTTTTAGCCTAATCTACATAAGCTTTTCAGCCTTGCACATGGTTGTAATATTCTTGAATCTACATGCACTGCTTTCTATCCATTCTTAAAAACCAGCCACAAAGACAGTTTTCCCTTTTCTTAGAGGCAAAAACATCTTCTAGGCAACACTACCATAGCCTCCATTTACACGATTGCTATCTAAAAACCCATGAATTCTTTAGCAGTAGGCAAAATCAGATAATATCTAAGCATATCCCGATTACATGGATGATTGACACATGTAGTTAAAAATTGAACTACCATTTTGCCATCTTTACCTTGCACATGAGCATAAGAAGAACCATCATCTATCACATTAGTTTCCATCCTTGATTTCATAATGTATGAATACCCCAAGATAACTCGATAACATGAGGGGGTTCACTCATAGTAAAGAAGACTTTTCTGTCACCTATGTGCAAGGACTTCTGAAAAAACCCTTATTTATGAAGCTTGTAAGACTAACATATCCCCCTATTTAAGCTTATAAGATATATACATGTGTGACTTTTTATGTATCCCCTTTCTTAAATGTAAGTCTTCATAGAACATATACTAACTTTCTTTTTAAAAGTTGGAATTATCCTAAGCAATTAAAAGTATCAAAATGTTCATATCACAAAGTGATTTATGTAGTGGCACTTAGATACCATCAAAGTATGTGTTGCAATGTTTTTGAGTGCCCACGCCCCCTTACCACATGAGGATAGAGAGTAGGGGAATCAAACCCCTTTATACTTAAAGTAACCATACCAAGCGGACACCAAGCTCTCTTTCGAAGAAAGGGAGTTAAATCTCTCTACCAAAACCATGGGAGAGTGCCAACTCCCCCCCTCCCACACTATGATTAATTCAATAACCCTACTATGTGAGGGTTTAGGATTTTAACCTTGATTGTCAAGGTCTCTTGTATACCATGGAGAAACCAATCTATGGAGAGTGGTGATCAAATGCATCCCCCCCTTCTTTTTTCCCTCTATCCCCTCCTTAAATTTTAAGTTTAATATAGGAAATTAAGAAGGGTCTACCTCAAATTTATACACTTAAGTGTCCCCTTTCGAAAACCCCCTCCCTTACTCACGTGATACCATACAACATCTATAGTGAACCCCCCAGGCTCGATAAGTGCATGAATCTTGCACAAATAATATATATTAATCTTTATTTCTCCAATTCACTAGAATACTTGAGCATGTACCATAGAGCTCCCCTCATGAGTTTTTTTTGCAACCCTTATATGCCAGCCAAGATCCAAATCCACTAGCCATCCACCGTTCTCATATAGACTATGTGACATTACATTAATTTCAAACCCATATTCCAAGAGAGCAATACATGGTGTCTCTTGCTCACCTATCTATCTTCACAATAGTTTAGTTGTAGCTCTTCCCCTATGCATACAAGAGTAGTGGTAGTTAGAAATAAAGTAAACATCCTCATCCTCATGAATCTACTCTACTATACAACTCTCTTATGTGTAGTACTTCCCATCATAACATCTTTCATTCCACCCTTATATAGTCTATTTTTACCATCAGCTTGTTTTATGACGACAATGGAATCATCATTAGATTCCAATTGAATACCATGTGAACCCATGTCTTCTTCAACCTATAACAATGCTTGAGTAGGCTCTCCTACAAACTCCCTTTTCTGCTTAATGATATCTATTATCTTGTCACGAAATTTGTGCTTAGCAATGCAATGAATCTCATCATCAATCGTAAATTCAACCATGCTTCCAAGAATGCATTCCTCGAGCACTTTCTTTATGTCAATTGTTGTCTTTATGTGAGACTACAACTTGTAGCAAGGCCACTTGTCTCTCTGTTTTCCCTCTTGCTTCTTTTCATGTGAGACATCTTCCATTACATGTTCTAGACAAGCTTTTTTAGAAGCTTTATATTGCTCCATCACGCTTCATGTCATGCACTGTGAAGGACTTGTAGTGGAAGAACTTGCATCCTCATCCCTTCTTCTATTTTCCTTAATAACATCCATATTATGCACCTTAGACAAATATTCATAGGTAGTAAATGAATCAATGGGACCATCCCATCCAGTTTTATCTCGTATCCTCTGACTAGCATCTATACTTTAGCCCTAGCCATCTTTTCCTTCTTTGCACAAGCCAAAGCACATGACCATATTGTAGATTTTGCATCAGCTTTACATGGATGTAAAGAACCTTATGATTTCTTAAGTTTTAATCCATACATGGAAGCATGTGTAGCTGCAAACAAATTTCTTGCTGCAAATTCTTCCAACCACTTTTGCATACCTCGTTTACCAAACTTGGCTTAAGAGGCAACCTTGTTTTAGTTGCATGAAAATTTTCATCTTTCCAAAACATCAAGTTCTTTGCTTTTACATCACAATAAGCCATAAACTCTCACTTTTTATGCTACAAGCTATCACATCATATACATCATCTCTTAAACCCTTCTCTAATAGCCTTTTACGTTGCTACCCACCCCTTCTCTTTCACTTTCTCATCCAATTTTACAACCTTTGAGTGAAGGTTTGTCATATTCAAGTGCAAGTCATACAAGTTGTTCACCAATTCATCCAAAACATCTCCTTTTTGGGTCGGACTAGTAGGCATAACGAGTTGTTGAGCCATAGCTATAGATGGCTTTGCTAAAATTTTTGGACTTTTCTTTGAAATTCTAGGTGTGGATCCTATCCCAACCTCAGTCTCATTCTTTCTCATTTCACAATCATATTTACATCGATGACATGTGACCATTTAGATTTCAACCCAGTTTTTGAGGTTTTATCATTTGGCCGATGAATTAATTTATCTTACAACACAAGGTCAACAACTTTCAAGAATAACTCAACTTTTTGACTTCCAATGATGACTGTTATTCATCCACATCCAATTGAGCATAGCAGCTTTCAAATTCATGCAACAAGGTTGTAGTCACAAGTCCCTTGTTAGGTTTTTCAACCCAATTTCTAAATGTCTTCTATATAAATCCATGGCTGTTGAAAATACCTTTTCACTTACTGCATATACTGGTCAAAAGCTAAAAACAACAGGGTGGCCAACTAGAAGCCAGCATGCTCATTGCATTGCTCAAGTTCTAGTTCATTTCCTTGAAGAAGATTGGCTGAATATCGTGCTGAAGATCGGTAGTGACCTCAAAGGTCTATTCAAAATTGGTATGGTATCCTTCCCATCTTGGTATGCTGCCATAACACACTATCTATCTATAGGAGAGACTGGAGTTGCTTTATCAAAGTCTGAAAAGAGGAAAATTAGGCAACAAGCCTTGAAATTTACATTGACTATAGGAACACTATACTGGCAAGGGATTGATGATTTTTATCGCCGATGGGTCCTGCCTGATGAGGTCCCATTTATCTTGGAGGAGTGCCATGACTGTGCTTGTGGAGGGCACTTTGTTGGATGGTTAACTACATAGAAGCTTTGAGATCTAGATATTGGTGGCCATCCATTTTCTAAGATTCTTTTGTTTATGTCAAGAGATATGATACATGTCAAAGACATGACTGCAGGGAGAACAAGAAGTGTCCATTAACTACTATCATGGCTATCCTACCATTCCAGAAGTGGGGCATTGATTTCATTGGACCTATACATCCTCCGTCGACTACGCACAAGCGTTATATCATTGTGACGATACATACATACACTTGGAATGATAGCCCAACAGCCGAAATGCATAAATCCATGTAATTACCCTCTACATGCCTTTAGAAGCACTTCAACCTTGTAAAAAATTCAATGATAGCCCAACAACCGAAATGCATAAATCCATGTAATTACCCTCTACATGCCTTTAGAAGCACTTCAACCTTGTAAAAAATTTAATTATAGCAACAAAACATGGTATAGATGTTGCCCCAAATCCAAGAGAAACTCTATCTTTATTGTCTATACTATGTCTACCAAAGGTATAGATCAAGAATCAAGTGGTGGCAGACCTTAAGAGAAGCCATGTTTGAGCATCAAATCTCCATTTTGATCTTGCTGCCTATTCTTCACTATGATTCATAACCCAAAATAGTCAAGAACAAGAGTATAAACTCATCAAAACTCCTCTTTGATGATCAAGGAAGATTCTCCTAATGTTTAGAATCAAGAATCAAGTGAGAGATTGCATCAAAGACCTTGTGAGAGATGCAAATTTTTAAGGACAACTTACTGCCTTCTCTTTCCCTATTTTTCCTTATTTAAAAAATCTCAATACTCTCCTTGCTCCTCTCCCATACATGAGCCTTGAGCCCACTTACTTTCTTTGGCTCTTTTCCCCCACCATTCCCTAGTGTCATCTCTGAGTTAGCATGCTATTACCTTCACATTTGTGGCCATGTAGGACAACAACCCTCCAATTAGTCATGTTGGTGCCCAAGCTAAATCTTGTTGAATCGTCTTCTTGATCTCACACTTCATTCTCCACCACATAGCCCACAAAAAAAGTCACTTAAGTGACTACTAATCACTACTCAAAGCCACATGGTCATTAACTCCCAAGACTCCACTTGACTAACTCCTATTACTAGGATAATGAGAAAGTTAGAGAAGTCCACTAACTAAGAAGTTTGTAATTTACCATTTTGTAGACAAAGCATGAACTCTTCCACACAACAATTCATATCCCGCTTTCACACTCTATGTTAAAAATCCCATGACAACCTTGAGGTTTTGCCTAGGAAAATTGAGTAAAAGGCTTTGTTGTGTCATGACACAACATGTCCACTCATTAAAAACTTATGGGTTACATATAAATACCACGATTTCATTCATAGTTCGTATGTATGACATGGCTAGTGTTTGGCAGCAAAAATGAGAGTTGATTATGTCTTTAAGAATGTATGGTAGAAGGTTTGGGACACATAAAAGAATTTTCAAGTGTAAAGAAGAGTCTACCTAAATAGTAGAGGATTTTCTATACTTATCAAGTTAGTAACCATGTACTTTGTAAGGGTTGTGAATGGTTATGACCAAGGGTGCCAAGATTAATTGAGAGCTAAAGGTTTAGGACACATAAAAGACTTTTCAAGTGTAAAATAGAGTTTTCCTAAGTCGCAGAGGCTTTTCTATACTTACGTAACCATGTACTTTGTAAGGGTTGTGAATGGTTATGACCAAGGGTGCCAAGAGTAAGTGAGAGCTAAAGGTAAAGTGTCCAAAGTCCATGGGACAAGTAAAAGAGTGCCCAAAAAGTGACCATGTACAAGAGTAAGAAAAGGAAAGTAGGAAATAAGCTTGGAACCAGTTTGCGGGCTAAAAAAGGGCATAAAATATCACTAACATCATGCTGAAAAATATGAGGAGAAGGGAGGAAGATAGGCAAGCATCTTGATGTTTATGGAAAGCTCTCAAGTCAAGGTAAAAAGTGGATCCATCAAAACTTATAGCAAAGGAATTGAAAGAGGGTTTTTGTGACTAATCTATGAAGAGTCTTTGCTGTCCAAAATAGGAAATTGTAGCAGTTGTGATCCTTCATCATCTATCTTGTCAAAAATTATGAAGCTTTGGAGCTGAAGGCAATCTTTGATACACCCCCAATCATAGTCAATGACTTGTGGCATCAAGTGAAGGTCTTTATAGCTCTTTTGGGGATAGAAAGGACAATGAAAATAGGGCATATAGTAGCATATATATTGCTATAATTTAAAAAATAACATATTACTTACACGTGGATGCTATAGATGAAAACTTTTACTTGTCTACAAGATACAGAGGCTTGATGTGCATGAAGAGATTTCTTTGGATTATCTTGACAATAAGAAATGAGTTTCCTTTGAAGTTTATGGGCCGAAATGGATAGGGTATAATAGGGAACAATAGGGTCAAATAGGGAAGCATGCTATCCATGGTGTTGGAGAGCTTCAAACTTGATTTTGGAAGCAACTATTGGTGGAATCCTCTTCTCTATCACTAGGAAAGGTTTAAATAGTATCAAAACTAAAGAGTATATTTGATTTTGAGCAATCAAGAGACATGGCTAAAGTGGTATTTTGTCGGGACCTGAAACGGGCCCGACACTAGCTATAGGCACTACCTAGGCCTCTAACACTCTCAAGACAATCCCACACAGCCTCGTGGCTAGGAGCGTTGTCGTGATGTTATGAGGACACAGTGTGAAAAAGTATGGAATGCATCATCATCCGACTTCTTTATTGATCTAGAGAGTCAATGTGATCTGAGCCATTATTACTAGTGTGAGTTGCATGGATTATCCAAAAATACCAGATTTTTGGATAAATTTAGCCTATTTTTCATATTATTTATTGTAAAAATATGAAAAAGTTAGAAAACGCTTCTAGATTAGGATGGCATGCAAAAAGCTAGTTGCTTTTTCAGCCAATTATGGGATTTTCTTAAGAGGGACAAATTGACAAAATGGCGCGCGTCGCAATTGCTGTAAACATGTTGAAAACTACAGATTGAACTGAAAGAAGAAGAAGGAGTGATCTGGGAGATCCGTGAGCAGGTGTCCTAAATTTTACCCCCCTTTCGGAGTCAACTGAGCCATCAGATTTGGGTTTCGAGCAACAAAGAAGGAGCTGTAATTTTTATGCATGTTCTATTCTACAAAGAAGCTCCAAGAGATCTAATGCCTAGAGATTGCTTCTGAGTAGTGCGAAGATTCCAGGTTCTTTCAATACATATTGATTCAATTCATTGTGCTTTGTCTTTGTAGTGTTTACCACTTGGGTATTCTCTATCTTCTCTTCCATCTCCTATCTCTACTTCATTCTACTTCTGATCCCCGGTGGATTCGACCTTTCAACAAAAACCCCTTCGACATTGGTGAACCCGACATGAAAGGTCGTCAAAAGAAGGAAAGACAAGATGGGAGAATCTTCGAATACATTCTCCAGTGATGTTTTGCAATAGTTGGTGCAAAATATAAATATGCTTATGCAGGTACAACAACAATAATAGGTGGTGCAAGCTTCAGCTCGAACAGAAAGTGTTGTGATGAATGCTTTGCAAGCAGTTGAGCGTGAGGTGAAGTTATTCAATGGCACGAATGTATCTGCATATGCACATACCTATGCTTAGAAGATGGAATTCTTTGGGGTGGCTCAATGTGCATGGAGCCGGTATTTTGTACGTGTTACTGTTCATGAACTGAAAGCATGAATTACTGAATTATACTTGCAGGATGCTGACTAGATAGCCTTCAAGAAGACACTCAGGGAATAATTTTACATTGAGGACACTAGTTTAATTACGCACAAGACTTTTCAAGAGTGGGTTTTGCAACCCAATAAGGGTCTTGTGGCTAATTGTTAAGAGAATTTGAAAGTCGATTTGAGCTGTTGGATCTTGCAGAACAAGCTCTTGCAAGTCAAAAAATTGAATTGTTTCTACAGGCAGTGGATCCTGAGCTTCAAGAGAAGCTTGATGATTTGCTGGAGGATTAGACTACAGAGACAGGTTTGAAAAAAGAGTGGGGACATGTCAAGGAAGCTGTTACTGCACTTGTGAAGAAGCATAGAAGAAGAGAAAGAATGCATGTCTCTAGCTTGCCCACTGTTACGGGCAAGACAGTTGATGTATCCAGTAAGCCACCTACTTCCGTGGCTAACCCTATGGATGTACCTTCTATTGTTCCCTCTGTTAGGGAATATTTCTTATATGAATTGGTCAAAGTCATGCGGGATCTTCAATTGAAGGTAGTAAAATTGGATGAAAAAGGACAAGAGGAAAGGGGATGAGCAGCAGCCCCTAAGCTTGGAAAAAGATGTATGTGGTGTGCCAGTTTGCAGCACGAGAGAAAGAATTGTGCTACCTATTAGGAGGCCTTGGCACGACAGCTCATCTTTTGGAAAGATGGCAAGATCCATGCACAAGAAATGGGATTGCCTCTGGCTTTGAATTTTGGAAAGGGAGATATGCAGAAGTTGTTGGAAGACTTGGCTATTGGATATGCAGTGGTACATTCTTCTACTTTTGGTCTATAGTGTTGAGATATCGAGCTCCACTCATGATATGCCAGGGTGACCGTTGTGCATTTATGTCACCGACTTGTCAGTTGCAGATGCGGTTGGTACACCGCCCATGAATAATAGCTACATGACAGCTATCCTTATCTACTCTAGTTCGTGGCTCAGTTAGTATGCCACCTTAGTTAGTTGAGTTTGGTTTGAGACCCATATATAGGGTTCTTCTATTTCTTTGTATGAGAGTTCTTTTGGCTTACACAACTAAGAAGAGAAAAACTGTTTTCAGCCTCCACCTTTGTGTGTATTCCCCCATTGTGCAAGCAAGAAAGCTACAAGTGAGACTCCTTCCTTCTCTCCCACAATCTTGACATGGTATCAGAGCCTTGTTCGTGGTAAGGAGCTCAAGAAAGCAAGCCAAGCTCGTGGTGTTCTGGTAAGAGGAGCAGTGTTGCTTTCATTTTCTATTTTGGGAGCAGATCTCTGCAGGTAGCACAGCCGAAAATTGCAAGAGTGCATTGTCTCAGGTTGAGACGCCCTTCGCGGTGAAGCAAGAGGGCAGTATATGCTGCAGGAGAAGGGCTTTAGCCCCTGGTGACCCTGTTTTTTTTATTTGAGGCCATTTCGGGGCCTGTTTTGGAGGCGGAAGTTTTCTGCATGCACTTTGGAAAAGGCCCAGTTTTATGCTGTGCAACCACTGTTCTACAGGTCGGTGAAAAGTTACCATAGAAATTGCATCGTATGCTTGTGTACAGAGACATTAGGAGTTACAGAATCATCCTTGGTTTCTGTTTATGCAAAATCGTCACTAGGAAGTGACTGTGTGGTCAAATACCACTTTCGCCAGTTTTGCAGATTTGCCCTTGTGAGGGTGAAGCTGTGTTTTTTGCAGTGACAGAATTTTTTGCAGTGTTCTGTAATGGCGTCTGATTCTCTTTCACAGATTGTAACTGAAAAGCTTGACAAGAACAACTTCCAAGCATGAAAGTTTAGTATGATGAATTTCCTTATGGGAAAAGGATATTGGGAATTTGTTGCAGGAAATGAAGAAGAACCAGTTCTTCCTGATGTTCCCAATCAACAGCAAATGCAGGCATTTAAATCATGGCATGAGAGAGCCAGAAAAGTTATGTACTGGCTGTCTATTAGCATTTCAGACTCTATGATTGTGCATATTCAGGATGCAAGTACGCCAAAGGAGGCATGGGATACTTTGTCGAAAATGTATAGCACAAATACGCAAGCCAGGAAAATGCAGCTCAAGCAAGAGTTGCATAATGTGCAAAGAGAAAATATGAGCATCAATGACTACCACATGAAGGTGAAGAAGATTGCAGATGCACTTGCTTCCATTGGGGCGCCAGTGGAAGATGATGATTTAGTTTCTGTGACCTTGAATGGTCTAGGAAAGGATTATGCACAGTTCCGAACATCCATTTCCGTCCATGAAAGGTTTCCTGATTTTGAGGAGTTGATTGCTCTTCTAATTTCTGAGGAGCAGAGAAATGGTGGTGCATCTTCTTCAGGAGGAACTTCAAAAGAAGCTGTCTTCTACTCAAATGCTGGAAGAGGTAGAGGCAGAGGTAGAGGAGGCCGATTTGGAGGCCATGGTAGAAATCAGAATATGCAGAAAACTCAAGAAAACCAGTCCTATGGAGGAGGACGTGGTAACTCTAGAGGCAGGGAGAGCCAAAGAGGTCGTGGTGGATGGCAAAGAGGCCAAAATGCAAACAGTAATGTTGAATGCTACTACTGTGGTAAAATGGATCATATGGCTAAAGACTGCTATAAAAAGCAGAATGACATCATGAATGGAAAACTACAACAAGGGAATTATGCATCTTCTAGTAGACAGGGTGATGACAGAAATGAGCATTTGTTTATGGTGAAGCACATGAACAATTCTGTGACAAGTGCAGAAGAAAGCAATGATGTATGGGTATGTTGACTTAGGTGCATCAAACCACATGACAGGTCATGCAGAATGAATGGAGGATGCAAGGAAAATGGAAAAACCAGGATTTGTGGAGACTGGTGATGATACTGCACATCCTATTGTGCAGATTGGAAAAATTACTTTGTCTATGCAGGATGGGAAAAAGAAATACCTGTCTGATGTATTTCATGTCTCGAATATCACCAAGAATCTGGTTTCTGTTGGTCAAATGGTTGAGCAGGGCTTGCAGGTCAGATTTAATCCTCATGGATGCTTTGTTGAGGACATGAAAAATAAAGGTCGCTTGATAGCAAAAGGAAAGAAGAAGGGCAGAATGTTTACGTTGGATGCAGACATGTCTGAATTGAGTGCAGTAATGTTTGCATGGGACTGGTGTAGTTGCAGATATTGATATCTGGCATAAACGCATTGGTCATGTTAATGTACGGCGACTTAAATCAATGCAGGCCCAAAATATTGTTGCAAGATTGCCAAAATTCAAGGTTGCAGAAATGCATAAGGTATGTGAAGCCTGTCAATTTGGAAAACAGGCAAGGAAACCATTTCCTAGACATGTTCAAGAGAGTGAGAAGCCATTGGAATTAATCCACTCTGATGTGTGGACTACTAAAGCTGCATCTCTTGGAGGCTGTCATTATTTTGTCACTTTTATTGATGACTATAGCAGAAAATTTTGGGTGTATTTTATGAAAAAGAAAAGTGAAGTTTTTGGGCATTTCAAAACTCTTAAAGCTATGGTTGAAAAAGAAACAGGCCTGTAAATAAAATGCCTAAGGTCTGATGGAGGGGGAGAGTACCTCTCAAATGAGTTTGCAAGGTTCCTGCAGGAGCATGGCATAAAGCAACAATATTCATGCAGTCACACCCCACAACAAAATGGAATTGCAGAAAGGAAAAATAGGCATATTGCAGAGGTATCTCGTGCCATGCTCAACGAAAAAGACTTGCCAGATTTTTATTGGGCTGAAACAGTTGCTACAGCAGTCTATATAATGAACAGGACTCCCACTGCAGCAATACATGGGATGACTCCAGAGGAGAGGTATACTGGTAGAAAACTAGATATTTCTCATTTGAAAATTTTTGGTTGCATTTCCTGTGTACATGTGCCAGATGAGTTGAGATCCAAGTTGGATCCAAAAGCTGAGAAGTGCATCTTTATTGGTTACTCTCTGCAGCAAAAAGGGTATAGATGCTATAACCCTTCTACTCGTAAGTTTACAGTGATCAGAGATGTTGTTTTTGATGAGATGAGTAGCTGGTATAAACCAGTAAATGTGATTGATGATGTAGATGCACAAAATGGTAATGCTGCACAGAATTCACAGCAGCAGTCACAAAATATTAGTGGACCTAGAGCGTCCTCTAGTAGTGGTTCACATTCTTCACCATGGACAGGAAGATTGAGATCAGGAGAATCTTCTCAAAGCAATGCAGATAGTGGTATGCAGGTATCACGAAAAGGAAAAGAGAAGGTTGATCAGCCCATGTTTAATCTGAATACAGGTCACTCTTATGTGGATGGTGAATCCAGTGGCTCAGAACAGAGCATTGATGATGAGTTGGGTATTCCTTCTATTGTTACACCTGGAGTAAGGAAGACCAGGGATGTTTTGAGAGCACCTGGCAGTGAACCTATTTTGCGTAGGTCTACGAGAGCTAGGTATCCTGTGGATAGGCTGAAATATGATGGATTTACAGCTATTCACTATGCATATATAGTCAAAGTGATACATGAACCAGAACCCACTTCTTTTGAGCAAGCCATGGGAAAAGAAAAATGGGAGAAAGCCATGGATGAAGAAATGGATACCTTGGAAGCAAATGCTACATGGGAATTGGTACCTTTGCCTAAAGGTAAGAATACAATTGGATTTAAGTGGGTTTATAAGGTGAAACACAATGCAGATGGTTCTGTGAACAGATACAAGGCAAGATTAGTAGTCGAGGGGTATGCACAAACATATGGCATTGACTATGAAGAAACATTCAGTCCGGTTGCAAGGATGGCAACCGTAAGAGCAGTCATTGCTATGGTTGCATCAAAGGGATGGTCTTTACATCAGATGGATGTAAAGAATGCCTTCTTGCATGGTGATTTGCAAGAAGAGGTCTATATGGAGCAGCCACCAGGTTGTGTGCATGTTGTTCATCCTGAGTTTGTTTGCAGGTTGAAGAAAGCCTTGTATGGCTTGAAGCAAGCACCTAGAGCATGGTCTGACAAGATAGGACAGTATCTTGTCACTATTGGCTTTCAGATTTCCAAGGCAGATTTCTCACTTTATGTGAGAAAAACAGAGAAAGGTATTATGCTACTTGTCATTTATGTTGATGATTTGATTATGACAAGTGATAGTGATGAAGATATCCTTCATGTGAAAATGCTATTGAAGCAGAAGTTTGAGATGAAGGATTTGGGAGAGCTGCGTTATTTATTGGGCATTGAGGTGATTAGATCACCAAGTGGGATACAGCTCTTGCAGAGGCAGTATGGATTGGACATGCTGTCCAAATATGGGATGACAGGCTATAAGCCTATTTCAGTTCCTTTGGAGCAGAATGTGAAGCTGAGCGCAGATGCAGGTGAGCTTCTGGAAGACCCTACTATGTACAGGCGCATAGTAGGAAGCTTGATTTATATGACTATTACCCGGCCAGATTTGAGCTATGCTGTTGGACTGGTAAGTCAGTTTATGCAGGCTCCAAGGAAACCGCATTTGGATGCGGCTAGACGCATACTCAGGTATGTGAAGTCCACATTGCAGTATGGACTACTTTATGAGACTGGGGTTCAGATACAATTGTATGGATACACTAATGCTGATTGGGCTGGTAGTATTTCTGATAGACGATCTACCAGTGGATATGTGTTCTCTTTTGGGAGTGCTGCAGTCACTTGGAGCAGCAAGAAATAGCCTACAGTTGCCTTGTCGAGCACAGAGGCTGAGTACAGGGGTGCAGCAATGGCTGCATGTGAGGTAGCTTGGTTGCATAAGCTACTTTATGATATGCATCAGTCTACAGATGGGCTAGTTGTCATTTATTGTGACAACATGAGTAGTATACACTTGGCAAATAACCCAGTCTATCATACTAGAACAAAGCACATTGAGGTGCATTATCACTATGTGCGAGAGAGGGTTTTACTAGGTCTTATTGATCTAGTGTATGTCAGCACAGAGGATCAGATAGCTGACATATTCACGAAGGCATTGGGCGCAGAGAAGCTGCGCAAGTTCAGAGACCTGCTTGGTGTGCAGAAATTGGGATTGAGCTCGAGAGGGAGTGTTGAGATATCGAGCTCCACTCGTGATATGCCAGGGTGACCGTTGTGCATTTATGTCACCGACTTGTCAGTTGCAGATGCGGTTGGTACACCGCCCATGAATAATAGCTACATGATAGCTATCCTTATCTACTCTAGTTCGTGGCTCAATTAGTATGCCACCTTAGTTAGTTGAGTTTGGTTTGAGACCCATATATAGGGTTCTTCTATTTCTTTGTATGAGAGTTATTTTGGCTTACACAACTAAGAAGAGAAAAACTGTTTTCAGCCTCCACCTTTGTGTGTATTCCCCCATTGTGCAAGCAAGAAAGCTACAAGTGAGACTCCTTCCTTCTCTTCCACAATCTTGATATATAGTTGGATAGAATGTATGGCCAAGTGATGGTTGGTCCAAAGGCTGAAATATGGACACATGCTTTATATGTAGCTGAAAAGAGAAAGGTCACTGATAGTGAAATGTCTCATGCAGGGCAAGACATTCGTGGCATAACTGGTTGGGAATCACTGGTAGATGCATATTCAGTGTATGCATATTTAGCAAAGGTACAAAACACGGATGTACTTGTGAAAGAAAAATGAAAAAGAGATGAAGATATTGCAGGGACATCTAAAAGAATGACAAGAAGAAGTGTGGATTAGCCTAAAGCTGCAAATCAGCCACCTCCCGAGCATGTTATGGAAGAGGTCAGTCAAGAGAAAAAACATGATAGCAAACAAGAGGGCAAAAAGAAGGGCAAGCAACTAGGATATAAGTTGCAATCTGACATTGAGACAACCACAAATCTTAAGAAGGTTCTTGAAGAATGGATCTTAAACAGTCGAGTGCAATTTACCTTGGGAGAGGTGCTTGGCATTGCCAAGCAAGAATTTCATGATGAGATCATTGACATAATTAAAAGAAAGTGTGGAGCCCGAAGAGGAACACCAAGAAAAAGGGAATTCTCTTGCAAGAAAATCTATATTGTAACATCAACAAGCTTTTATTTCATTCTTTTAACCATCAAATCAAAGAAAACAACAATTCTTCACGCAGCATCATAGTAGATATCTCCCACGGATTTATCTTTAACAAACTTGATCATGTTCTTCATATTCTTCATATTCTTCATTAATAGACAAAGAGAACACAACTTTTGATGGAAAGAAATCACATAATATTCATCTTCATTGTCTTCATAGTCTTCTCCCTCATAGAAAGATACAATGTTTCACATAGAATCGACTATCTCTTGCATATGATCTCTCTCACGATAGTATGCTCTCAATACTACATCATATCCTCACTACAATCACTCAATAATCACTCACAATAATCCTTCTTAGGTCGTGGATACACTTCCCAAAAGGTATGTCAGATGTGAAAGGTTACCAGAGACATCATAGTATCCTGTGAGATCTGTCTTTTGTCACTGTCCTTCTGTAGCCTTCTGTAAATCTTCTTCACTTCAATTGACTTGAATAGAGCTTCCATTCATCCTTTTCCCAAGACAAGAACACTTCCCAAAACATCCATACATCCATCATAACACTCAACAAAAACAAACAGAATAGACCACAGAACAACAGAGCAACATGACTACAGAGCTACAGAAGCACAGAAGCACAGAAGCTACAGAAATTTACAGAAGATCAACAAAACCCATAAAAACAAAAAAAAAACCAATTCCATCTCTCATAAACCTTTTCACACATCCTCAATCATCTCAAAACATTCATTCAACTATCTTTACTACCAAAATAGAACAAAACAGAAGAAAAGTAGGCCTTACAGAACCATACAGAGAGAATTATAGAACTCTTCAGAACAACATATTTCATCAAAAACCAACATAAACCCTTTCAAACATACTCAAACCACTCCAAACACTTCAAAACATCTTCAAACTCAAACAATCAACCACCAAAAGCAACCATTCAACAACAAAAACAACAAAAAATCAGCCCAAAAACGAATCATTTCCACACTCAACATATCCCCACACTTAATAAGGAAGCGTCCTCGCGACCTAAGAAAATGGAAGAATAAAAGCTCTATGATCTGCTAAAAAGAATCTTCAATTCAGCATAAATCATCCACTTTGATCACAACCCTAACATATCAGCTTCATAACCTGGATCTGAAACACATATGAAAGGAAAACCAATAACACAAAAAAAAAACCATTCCAATATTATAAAAACCAAAATAACTCAAACTATTAAAGGATATAAGAGTTCTGCATCCAAATTTGCAACTGCAACCATGTGATAACCAACTGCATCAATCTTCACAGCTTCATCTTTATCAGCTCTACACAATTTAAAAAAACATCACCCAATACAAAAAAATACCCATATACAAATATAGTCTGAATGGCATGAATCCCCAAAAATTGAAGAGAAAAAAGAAAATTTCCATTAATAAAGGAGGAATGATACAGTGATGAAAAAGCTCCATTGCTAAGTAGGATGAAGGTATTTCTTCTTAAACCGCATACTAAGCTTTAAACGCTCCAAAGCTTTACTCTCATCAACAAAATGCTGAGGCACATTCTGGAGGAACTGTAAGCAACACATCCTTTCCAATAAGATGAGGAACCTGGTAGGGAAGGCTTATGCAAAGTAGTACAGAACATCCATCTGAGCAATAGTCACATCTACATTTGGATTGATGAGCAACTGAGGGATACTCTTTTGAGTATTCAGCTTTGACTGCTGATGCATGAAAGCAAGATACCAACAAAAATGAGCTGCAAGGCAAACAGTGGTATCCTCAGAAGTAACATGCACTTTGGCAAAATGAAGGTAAGAGTTCGAACATGCTGCAGATGTATCCCAAGACCCTGGAATGAAAGGCCAGTTAAATACCGGTCCTGTCACACAATCATGTAGCGTCCATTGTCTTCGACGGAGTATGTCACTGTCATATCCTGGAGTATCCAGCACTGATGGGGAGGAAGATTGATATAATCAGATGAAGGGGGCAATGGAATAAGAGGAGAACATTGTAAAGGAGGATAAGATAAATCATAAAAGGAAGGCAAATGAAGGGATAAGGAAGATGGCAAAGATGGAGAATTCAACAAAAAGGTACGAAGGGAATCCACTGAGAAAACAGAAGGAATAGGAGGAACAAAAGGTGGAGGGTCAGAAGGGGTAGGTGATGATGTAGGATCAGCAATAAAAGGACATGTAGTAAAAACTGGGATATGAGGAAATCCAGAAGGGGTAAAAGATAAAAGCGGAATGGTATCAGGACTTGAGGAAAGAAGGGAAATATAAAAAGGGAAACAATACGCCATAAGAGAATAAGAAAGGAGATCACCAGGATCCAAAGGATAGATAGAACAACGGAAATTAAGGTCCTGGAAAAAGGAATCAGTAAATAACGGATGATTAAAGCTCAACAACTGAGATTGTAATGGCTGGATATCAGATTTATGGAAAACACTCCGAAGATGACAAGGTTCCAAAGCGTCAGCCTCCAAAGGTGGATGCCAAGCATGTCCCTTACACCAAGATGTCTGCTCATGATAATACTTCAAACTATCTGCTAGTAGGAGCTCAACTGAGTGCACATACATGATTGCCTGTAAGATGACATCCCCCACATAAACATTCAAGTCCTCTTCATCAGGAATTTGCAAATGTCCGACAAGATACATGAAAGATAATAACTGAACCTCATGGGAAACCAACTCATCCACAAATCTATCAAAAACTGCTCTCAAGAGACCTGCAGACCAAAGATTTGACCACCCATCCTCTGGAGGTTCCAAATCCACATTGCTTAAGGAGATATACAGGGAAAACCTCTGCTGATTATATTTGATCCAAAAGGATGGAGGAGGTGACACCAATTCAGTATAGCGGGTAAAATCTTCCTGCACACAGTTCATCCTCTGCTGAAGGCGTTCCACTTTAGCGGAGAACCCATCACATAATTTAGCTTTATGGTGCAACTGATCAAGCTCTCCTTTGGAAGATATGACTGAAGAGACAATAGGAGTTGGAGGAGGAACAGAAAGGACAGCCACTTTTTGGTTTTGTTCTTCAATAACTTTCTGTTGGGACTCTACAGTTGCCTGAAAGTGCTGCAACTGACCTTCACTAGTACCAAGTTTACTAGCCAAAGTGACCATTTCCTCAAGGGCAGAGTTTTTCTCAAGCATCAAGGATGCATTCTCCTCTTCCAACTTAACAACCTTAGATTCTAACTCTTGGATAGTTGTATTCTGGGAATCCATTAAGGATGTGGCAGCAGCCATTTGAGTATTAATATCACCGAGTGTAGCCCTTTCTGTAGACAAATCCTCCAGTGCCTTAGTCAATTGACTAGTCAAGGAATCCACCTTGTCTTGCAAGGAAGTATAAACACTGGTATACATTGTCTGAAAACAAGAGGTAAGGGAGATTTCCAAAGTGGACTGGACATTTGAAACTAGCTGTGAAAGCATAGGTCCAAATAATATAGTATGTAAGGATCAATTTGTCCTTCCTTTTGGGTTGAAAATAAATTAGGACAGGAGAGGAAAGAAGGAAGGGCACTATCAGACACAGCAGGAACAGGTGCGGGTACAGGGGAAGCAAGTACAAGAGTGCTGGAAGGACCCTTTGTACGAAGGTGTTTCTTGCGACAAAATATAACATGGGACTCCTCATCTTCTGAATTTGGTTGCATAGGTGGAGGGGAAGGGACTGATGGTGGAGGCTGCGGCGGTAAAGGAATAGAATCAGGCACTAGCACACCACCAGGAGGAGGTGCAAAAGTGATAATGCGCTGTAAGAAAGCACCATAGGAAACATTAATGATCTGACCCTTCCGTACACGCTGGAAATGTTGATCCATCTTGGAGAGTAAGAAGCTTGCCCAGTTGAACTTAACACCCTCTAGGATCTTCACAGAAGCTGTGAACAGTTCCTTGGAAAGATACTTAGAAGCTGACTTACTCGTCATAAATCGATCCTGGAGGAACTGACATAACTGATTCCATACTGGAGAAGAGATAGGAGCAATAGAGACCCCGGAACTGTTAATAAGTTGATTGAGAAGCAAGGGGATAGAAGTTTCCTTCTTCAAGAGCGTAACTATCTCTTCAGTAGTAAGTAACTGGTTACCGCTGGGCACAAAGGAAGCAAAAAGGGGCAAGAACAGCGCTTCATGGATATTAACTGTAGATAAGCAGAAGGTACGGTTATAAACCAGGCCAGACTGCTATTTCTAAGAAGCCAAGAAGGAGTAACAAAGCTTCTCATCTACCGACGGCAATGTAAGGGCAACAAATGGTCTGAGGCCTGCACGTCGGATGCAATCCGCCTCTAAAAGGAGAGAATAATCATGGACTGCGAGGGGAACATGCTGTACCACAATCAGAGGGGAAGAAGAAGAAGATGATGCCATTCAGACTATAGCAAAAACCACACTCACAAACCAGGAATCAAAGAGAAAACCTGCAAAACCCACAAACAAAACCACCACTGAGACCATCGACATGAGAAAGATTTAGGACAAGACTAACTGGACTAAACCACCCCAAGCAAACCACATCCTACCGAAAATTCGACATGACCTACGCACATATGCGACCGAAAGCTTGGTGAATATGCAGTACAAACAAGCACCCAAAACCCCGTAATCAAGCACACAAAATAAAATAAAAGTGTCGCACATACCGTAACCTAGACACTGACCAGACTCCAAACAGAATCACAGACTCGGACTAGTAAAATAGACATGAATAGATATGACCGACATCTTTGACCAAGAAAACCCAATCCCCGTAAACGTTCAGGGTCCTACAGTGCAGTGAAGTGGATGGGTGAAACTAACGACTCATTTTGTTTAAATAATCAATTAAGCATAGTTCATTATTAATGTTTAATCTGTTAATGCATGGTGAGTCGGAAACGTAGCCCAGCCCCTCTCAGACTTGACACGACTTTACTTAACTGGATCTCTACTAATGCAGTTCGTTGTTATAATTACATGATCTGTGGCACTTGAGTGCATGCATGCGTGACTTCGGGGGGTTCATTTTATTACAAGTGAAAGGTGTCTGTAATGCGTGTGCATGTGCATTGGTGAATGGGTTTTAATTTACAAAAATTAAGTGGGTTATGGTGTAAAGGTGCTTGTGCAACGGCGGGGTTCCTTTTATAATTAACATTCGGTTCGTTTTATTACAATTTTATGAAGTGCAGTCTGGTAATTTTGTGTATGTGCAACGATCAATTGATTTTAATCACAATTTAAATGTGTGTTATGGTGCAACATGAGAGAGGGAAAAAGAGAAAAAAACCTGGCAATGTGTGGGTCTGTCTGCGAAGTTTGAGACGACGGCCTCAAAAAGAAAGAGACGCAATCCACCAATAATCCACAAAACCGACAAAAGGCCGACTAAGACTAGTCATCCTGTCGTACATGAAAACGGAAAAACAACTAACACATTGACAAAAAAGAAATAATAAAACAAATGTGACGTGTGACCAAAGAAAAAAAATGGAGATGTTGGGGGTTTGGATTGATTGGGATTTAAGATTATGATTGTTTGGTTTTGTGGATTTTTTTTTTGGGTTTTTTTTTTAGTTTGGTTTGGTTGTATTGTTTTTTTTTTTATAAAAGTGTGTTTGTTTGTTTGTTTTTGTTTTTGTTTTGTTTTGTTTTTTTTTTAAGTGATGTGGACATGAAATTTCAGCAAACCAATCATGAGCATCAAGTGTAAAGAAGGTGATCGGATTTAATTCATTTTTTTCAGCTCATTTGGCGGATTAAAAATGATTTTTTTCATTGAATTTTGTTGTTTTTTTAATAAATTAGGGTTGTGGCTCCAATTAATACTTTTGCCAATTAAGGAAAGCATTTTCAATGAGAAAATATTGGCAAAATGTACTAAAGAATTTGTAGAATTTTCAAAAAAAAAAAGACATTATTTCGGCATTTTTATGAAATTTTAAGGATTTTTTTTCATTTTTTTCATGGTTTTGAAAAGAATTTCAATTTTCGACTTTTTTTGTAAATTTTTTTAAATATTTTAGTTTGGAAAAATATGTCAATTTTTTGCAAAAATATTGGAAAATTTTTAGGATTTTTTTGGTAATTATTTTTATTTTTAATTGATTTTGAAGGAATTTTTGAATTTTTAAATGTGTTTGTAGGGTTTTTCGGGATTTTAAATTAAAAGGACAGTACCCGGCTGCGTATGAACAGCTAATAAGGACTGCGTGTGAACGGCGGGCTGCAGCACACCACCGCACGGACAAAGGCGGAACGCGCATCCTCGCGCGTGAACAATCGCTAAGCGCGCACGAACTCGCGATCATGAACACGCACAAAGGCTGGAAACAGCGACCACGTGCACACCCAGCATGTGACAGGGAGCCTAGAAGGGGATGCGGTTGTTCTTGTGGTGGAGTAAATTAAGGTTTTGTGGCTGTGCTTCGGGGGGATGGGTGGGTGGGAAAAGGGGCTTAGGAGGGGAGTTTGCGTGTATGCGTGGGAAGGGGTATGTGAATGGGGGCTTAGGAGGGGGTTTGTGTGACGGGGGGGTTGGGAGTGGTGGTGGCAATGGGGGCTTATGGGGGTGGTTTGTATGTGGGTGGGAATGGGGGTGTGAATGGGGACTGGAGTGGGGTAATGTGTGTTTGGGGGAATGGGGGCTTATGG
The DNA here is from genome assembly GCF_053477565.2 of Lygodium microphyllum. Lineage (NCBI taxonomy): Eukaryota > Viridiplantae > Streptophyta > Polypodiopsida > Schizaeales > Lygodiaceae > Lygodium > Lygodium microphyllum. The sequence continues at coordinate 56,379,974 of NC_141159.1, read as the reverse complement.
AGGTGGTTTGTATGTGGGTGGGAATGGGGGTGTGAATGGGGGCTGGAGTGGGGTAATGTGTGTTTGGGGGAATGGGGGCTTGGAGGGGGGGAAATGTGTGCTGGTGTGGGAATGGGGGAAGGTGGGAATGGGGGGCCAAAAAGGGGGGGGTAATGTATGTATGAATGGGGGGGTTTTATGTGGGAGGGTATGTGTATGTATGGGAAGGGATGGTAATGGGGGGGTGGCGGGTGTGAAGGGGTAAGGGTGGTGGGGTAAGGGGGAAATGGAGGGTGGCCGCTGGCGGACGGCGGACAGCGTTACGGCAACGGGCGGGCGGCCACGACGGCGATCCCGGCAAGCTTCTGGGCGTAGGTGGGGGCGTCGGCTGGAGGCGTCAGGTGGCGGGCGGCACTGTGCACACGGGCGAATGGCGGGCTTCTAGCAAACAGCGGGCGTCTGGCGAACGGCCACATGCGGCGAAGGGAGAGGCGGACCAACGCCAAGGGAGGAGAAGGGGGGAAGTAAAGGGCCTGTGGGCGGCGGCGGGAGGCCCAGGAGGAAGAGGAGGAGAAGGAGAAGGAGGGGGAAGGGGAAGGGGAGGAGGAGGAGGAGGAGGGAGAGGAAGAAGGTGGGAAAGGGAGGAGATAGAGGGGAGGGGGAGATGGTGGGGGGTCGAGGAGAGAGAAAGAAGGGAAAGAGAGAGAAGAAAGAAGATCAAGAAGAAGAGAGAGAGAGGGGGGGTGGTTTGGTTGGGACGCGGGGGGGGGGGGGGGGGGGAGGAGGAGGGGTAATAAGTTTTTAAATTAATAAATTAATAAAGTAAGAAATGAAGAAAAAGACGAAAGGCGTGCCCCCGTCCCGCGCGTGTGCGCAAGGCGGGGTAAAAAAAATTTGCCTTGAGCGAGACACGTCAAAATAAGGAAAAATTAATATCGCCCAATCCGATCGTCGAAACGAAATGGCGGAAAAACAAAAATGGTGCAGGACAGCAGGGGGAAGACAAGGAAAAAGTGCAACAGGGATTCCGGGGGGAAGACAGGGTGTTCACATGCAAAAAATGCAAAAAATGGGTCCAAAAAAGCAAACGAAAATTAATAGCGAAAGATCTGTGCATCGGAACAAAGTGCGAGAAAAATGCAAAATGTGCGGGGGACAGAGTTTCACAGGCTTATCATGTTAAAACGCAGTTTCGATAGGGTTCGGAGGCGTTCACATGCAAAAAACACCAAAAAGACACTCAAAAACACATTTAAAAATTAAAAATTAAAAATCCAGAAGTCCAAATAGGGTGGAGGAAAAAGGAAAAAGGTGGAAAAAGGCAGGCTGGACACAACTGTCAAGTCAAACTAGAATTCCGATGCAAACAAGGCAGGTTCACATGGAAAAATGTCAAAAAGACTCATGAAAATGTCCCGAAAAATCGCAAAAATCAATATTGGACAAACCGTGCATCGGAAGGACACAGAATAAAAAGGAAAAATGTCAGGGGGAAAGTGGTTGTCAGGGCTATGATGTCAGATCACCGTTCCAAAGCAAGCAAAGCGCGTTCACATGGAAAAGCATCTAATGTACGCAAAATCGTTCAAAAATTAATAACTCAAAAACCATGCATCAGAACAGGGGTGGGTAAAAAGGAAAATTGATCAATTTGAAGGGACAAACAGGGCTATAAGTTTAGATTGGAATTTGGGGAAACGTAGGGTGCGTTCACATGGAAACATAGCAAAATAAGGGAAAAAGAGAAATGGAGGAGAAACAGCCCCAAGGGAGGGGAGACAGTGAACGGGTGGGTGGGGAAGGGATCCAGGAGTGTAACAGAAAGTCGTGGCGTATATGCATGATCAAAGTGAGGCATATACAATGCAGTATGCAATGTAGACGTGTAGAGACGCGTCCCCACACTTAAAACCTTAACGGGTAGGGTTGATCGAGGAACAGGGACCTAATACCACACGACAGACCATCCGCTAACGTCCCCACACTTAAAACATGAACATCACTGACAACAAAAAGTGTAGGGTTAGAAAATCTTGGCCCATGTTGTCGAGAATCAAGGTTGACTGTCGATAGCACGTCCACTGTCGTTGTCGGCTGTAGGAGGTACCAAGGTATCTTCACAACACACGTTCTTCATGGCAGGGACCACGCAGCAGCACCCAGGGAGGTAGCTGGTGGATGAATTGCGTCGAGTCGGTGTCGTTGATGAAGGAGAGTCACTCAGCTTACAGCACTCAGATGGGATGAGAGAACAATCACTCGCCCCATTACTAATATCACTCAAGGAAAGTAAGATGAAAACCCATATCTCACACCCGGTTTAGGAATTGACAAAGGAATAGTACAAAGGAGTAGACCAGGGTGCATAGTTGATGGTGCATCAGTGCGTCAAACCCGTCTGGCATAGGTGCAAGGAGGAAGGCAAGGGAGCCTTACAGTGCAGTGTACAGAACAGGGTGACGTGTCCTGTGAGGATGGCACAGACCCACCCCATGGGTGCATGGGAAAAAGAGAACATACCTTGCGCCAAAGGTCGTAATGTCCCTCAATCTCACCTCTCGGCAATTGATTGAAGAAACTCCAATCACACTCAGCCCACCCTCTGGCTCACACTCTGTTGATAGATACAGAAGGCAGCCCTTTCCTGAAATCCATTGATGTAATCCTCATGGTCACTTGTGAAAAGGTTGTATGCCTTGTGCGCAATTGATGGTGCAACTGTGCATCCCACCCTGTGCCGGCATACAGTGCAAGAAGGAAGGCCAGGGAGCCTTATGGTGCAGTGCACAAGAACAAATCGTGCTTTGTGCATTGAGAGGCCCATTCCGTGCATGCAACACTTCATTCACACTTCTCACCTCTCATTGATTTGAAGGGAAAAGACTGGTCACTCACCCCACCCTTTGTCTCACTCTTTGTTGATAGTTACAGAGGGCAACCATACTCACTTCCCCATCCGGTTAGGATGAAAGCTCGCATCACTCAATTGTTTGTCGATGAAGATCGCGTCATCAGTCATCGTTGAAGAGGCGTACCCAGGGAGGTAGCCATTATATCGAACGTGGGATTACATAGGACATGGCGTCTGCTAGAGGACTGTCAGACGCTCTACAGAAAGGCACATGACACAATGTACCAAGGGAGGCAGCTTCGGAACTGGATCCTGGGGATGTCAATTGATGAATTCACTTTTTGGACTACTGGCTGTTGCCACCTTTTCCACAGCCAGCTTCTCGCCCAAGGGTGTTAACCACCTTTTCTTGGAATGAGGCCTGCTATGATAGGGAATTTCTTCCTTTTCTCCCATAAGAGTTTTTTTTTTCTTTTCTTGTTTTCTTTGTTTTTTTTTCTTTTTTCTTTTTTTCTTGTTTTTCCCTATTCCCGAGAGTGTCTCCACCTTTTCTTGAAGAATAGGTCGGCATGACAAGGACCGAAGTTCTTTTCTCCCATGATCGATATATATATATATATATATATATATATTTCAAGTAACAAGGAGAATGGTAGAAATACCATGTGTCAGAACCATCCTCGCCATTGTCGCTGGTGGAAAATAGAGGATAAGAGATCAGGGGCGGGAGGTTGGGCTGAAGGGACAGAGGGTTGCGTCCACCTCATCAAGAGTGGCTGAAGAACGGCTATCAGAAGTAGCATCATAAGAATTACAATGCCACGCCAACAGGGGAAAGGATCAGGTGACCATGATTGTCAAGATCCCCAAGGAGGGAAGTACTTCTTCAGGCGATATCCATTGATCAGGAAGGGATCATCAGAGGCATCAACGGTCTACACTTGGAAAGAGCCATTAGTGTTGACAGCAAGTACCTTATATGGGCCCATCCACCGCTGTTGGAGCTTGCCAGGAAACTTACCAAATCGTGAATCATAGGCTAGGACCAAATCACCTTCTCTGAACTCCTTGTGCTTGATGAAGCTATCATGGTAAGCCTTACATCGAGCTTGCATGGCTTCCATGCACTGTAGAGCCATCCTACGAGTTTCGTCCAAACATTCCAAGTGTAGGAGATGGCGTTGCAGTGACTCACTATCTCCCAAGTGTTCTTTAACTGCCACTCACAAGGAGGGCAATTCCAGCTCAACAGGGAAAACAGCTTCTGTACCATACACCAGCTGAAAAGGGGTTTGTCCTGTTGTTGCTTTATGGGAGGTTCTATACGCCCAGAGGGCCTCTGTAAGTCGATCATCCCAATCACGACGATGTGCGGCAAATGTTCTTGTCAGAATCGAGCAGAGGATGCGATTGGTGACTTCAACTTGGCCGTTGGCTCTGGGGTAATAAGGAGTGGACTTGCGATGGCGGATCTTATACAGCTTTGTCAACTCTTCCATGACTTTATTAATGAAATGAGTGCCTCTGTCACTTACCAGCTCTAGGGGACTGCCAAAACGGGTGATGATATTCTCATACATGAACAGGGCCATGCTGTTACCATCATCCCGCTTTAGGGCTTTAGCTTCACACCACTTAGTAACATAATCTGTACATACTAGAATGTATATGTTCTGTTTCCTTCTGGTGGGAGGATCGATTGGGCCAACGAAGTCGATGCCCCACTTCTCGAACGGCTTCAAAGGAAGGATAGGTTGCAGTGGCATAGCGCTGGTCTTGGTGGGTTTCCCCATCCTCTGACAGGCATCACATCGCTTGCAGTAGTTATAGGCATCCTTATGAAGGGTCGGCCACCAGTATCCTGCTAGTAGAGCCTTCCTGGTTGTAGCTTCTCCTGCGAAGTAGCCTCCACATGGCTCGTCATGGCAAGCCTTCAAAACAATCCCAATCTCATCTCCTGCAACACGTCTTCTGAGCACTTCATCTTTGCCTTTCTTGTACAGTGCACCGCCTAACAGGGTGTAGGGGGTTGATTCTAACATAAGCTTCTTCCTTTCCCGACTAGAAATGCCAGGAGAGTACTGTTGGGTTGCCAGCAGATTGGCAATGTCTGCATACTAGGGGGTTACAGTTTCTACCAGGAATAGGGAAGCATCAGGGAGGTCTGGATCATGCTGCTCCTCGTCTGCAGTCTGTGGGATATGCGACAGATGATCAGCCAGAACATGGGAACGACTAGGTTTGGTAATTACCTCAAAGTCGAACTCTTGGAATAGAAGGAGCCATCTCATCATTCATCCTTTCACGTCTGCTTTGTTCATCAGGAAGGACAGGGCCTCGTGATCCACATAAAATTTAAAGTGAGTGGACAGCAGGTAGTGGCAAAACTTCTCTAGGGCAAACACCATTGCCAAGCACTCCAGCTCTGTCACGGTGTAATTCCGCTCTCTATTAGTGACTTTTCGGCTTGCATAATAAATGGACTGATCTAGCTGTGAGGAGCCCTTCTGGCATAGAATTGCGCCTAAACCTTCAATGGATGCATCAGTGTGCACATGGAACTCCTTCGTCCAATCAGGAGGTTGCAGGATGGGTGCCTCAACCAGACATTGTTTCAGAGTGTTGAAGGCTTTGTCACATTCTTCTGTCCAAATAAACTCTGCATCTTTCCTTAGAATCTTGTGCAAGGAGGTTGTCTTTGTTGCAAAATGGGCTATGAACCTTCTGTAGTAACCCACATGGCCTAGGAATCCCCTCAACTGTTTGAGGTTGGTGGGTGCTGTCAAAGCTGCGATCTTCTCGATCTTTGCAGGGTCTGTTTGATATCCCTTGTGCAAAGACAATGTGGTCCAATAGAACTCCAGAAGAGACCCCAAATATGCATTTGTTGGGGTTGAGGGAGATCCCATACTCCCGGCATCGGTCAAAGCATTGTTCCAAATGTCCCCAGTGTTCACGGATTAAACTATAGACACAGAAGTTATCCAAATATACCTCAATAAAGTCATGCAGATGATTTTGGAATGCAGCCATCATGACTCGCTAGAAAGTAGCAGGGGCATTGTAGAGTCCAAATGGCATCACTCGCTAAGCGTAGGTCCCCCATTCTATGGTGAAGGTTGTTTTGGACTGATATTCTTCTGCTATCTGCACTTGGTTGTATCCACTGAATCCATCCAAAAGGGAATAAAGCTCATGTCCTGCCACTGTGTCCAACAGTTGGTCTGTGAAAGGGATAGGAAAGTGATCCTTCTTGGTCTTGGAATTCAACTTGCGGAAATCCACACATATACGAAACTTGCCATTCTTCTTGGGTACTACCATGATGGGTGAGACCCATTCACTATTTGCCACTGGATAGATGAATTTGGCTTCCAGAAGCTTCAACAGCTCTGCTTTCACCAATGTGGAATAATTCGGGTTCATTCGCCTCTGTCATTGCTGTACTGGCTTAGCATCAGGCTCCAAATCAATATGATGCTGACATGTTGTGGGATCAATCCCCTTTAGGTCTTTGTAGGACCATGCAAACACGTCCAAATTCTCTTTCAACAAGTTGTACAAGGTTGACAACTCTTCTTCTGGTAGGCTGCTACCCACCTTCAAATGGCGTTCAGTGCCATCTGCATCCACAAAGATTAACTGCCTTTCACCTTCTACTTCACGGATGAAGGTCCCACGGACTGCTTCTGGGTACAAATCTGACTCCTTAAAGGGGGTGGTGTCCTCTTCTGATGTCCCACTAGACCCAACATCTTCTTTTAGTAAGGGCTTAGGTTGCCCCTTGAAATGGTGAAATGGGATCAGGGCTGTCTCGATTTTGGTTTGAATGTTAATTACCTCTTGGCTTGAAGACTCATCTTCTGATGACGCGTCCAGGAATGTTACAAAACAGGGACTCTCGAAATTCTGTTGTGGCCTTGGGACTGATACTTGTTGACAAGGAGCATCATCATCATCCTTTCTTGACAAGTGTGGATGGGTGCGACAAGAACCACTGATAAAAGACGGCTTATTTTGCTTGATCCACTTCTTATATAGGCTTTGCCTATGGAAAGATCCATTTACCAATCCAAAGGGTACCATTGCCATTCTATCCCATAGCATGGAGTCTTCTGCTTCTGAAGCTTTTGGAACTCCCTCCTCATCTATGCCTTGTGTGGGTGGAGTGGTTTCTTCTGTCTCGCTTTCAAAGTCTCCTTCTTCACATTCATCATCATTCTCTTCAGACTTCGGCTCTGTCTCTGTAGGCGCTCTATAAGAGAAGAACAGGTCCTCTGCTTTGCCTTCTGCCTCTGTCTCACTGGCTCTGCTATGGCCATGTAACAGGGAGAGTAGTATATCCATGCTTCTATCTCATTGTCAGAAGTGATTTCGGAAATCGTTCCTGGTTCGGGCAGGAAGTATTCACCCATTGATAATGGCTTTGCATCTTTTGGGAGTTGGCTTATGGTACCCACTGTTAGGGAATGTGCCTCTATTTTCTTGGGAAGGATCTATTTGACAACATCTTTTTCTGCTGATGTTCCATTTGTAGCCTCATTGGGGGAGTCAGAAGATAATTCCAAGGAGGTGGATCCATGTTCTTTTTGAGCACCATATAGCTTCAGCACCACTTTATTAGGTCCTCTACCCAAGGTCAAGGTTCCTTTGAACCAATCCATCCTTGCTCTGGCTTCAAAAAGCCATGGTCTACCCAGTTACAGGGGGTAGGATGTACCATAAGAATTTGGCTTCACCACCAGATAGGTTAGCCAATAATCTTTTCCAGCCACTGTAGTCTTCACATATGGGAGAATGCCCAAAGGCTTGATTCTGCTCTGATCCGCCAGTCTGATGAGCCATTGGGTTGGTTGCACACCTTGTAGGCCTAGATCCTTCATTGTCACATCCGTCATAATGTTCATTGATGAGCCACCATCAATCAATGCATTTGCAATAAAGCAGCCTTTTACCCACACGCCAGTCTCTGGGGTACCCGGATCTAGGAAGGCATTAGCCACATCCACTTCTTTTATAGGCTCTGGAGCTTTGTTGGACTTTGTTGTTGTTGAGGGAGCAATCCTTAAGCCACGTCTTCTTGTCAGTATACTTTTGAACCTTTTTCGGCAACTGGGAGACAACATCAACAATTGTTGGAATGTGAGGTTTGGTTTAAAGGTATCTAGATCTCTGATCAGATCATGTTCCTTAATAGGATCCACTGGCTTCTCTAACCGGTTAGGGAATGGGGCAACACCCATTTTCATTTTCCCTTTTCCTTCCAACAGGGGCATCATGGGGCCTTCTTCTGCCACTTGTGGCACTTCCTCCTCTTCTATCTCCTCGACCTCTGGTCCTATCTCTGGAACTGTTTCTATAACTCTCTGTGGCATTGTAGTGCTCTGTACGGCACTGTAAGGCTCTGGTCTGTTCTATTCTTCTGTTGGAAGATTGAACTTCACTATTCTGGCAGGAGGATTATTTTCTTTCTGGATAGGTGGCTCCTTCTTCTTTGCACGCGTAATGGCAGCAACTTCCAATTCCACTAAATTGGAGGTATGCTCTTGGGCCTTGGCCGGACTATCACTAGCACTGTTTTTCACTGGGGCTGGGCTTGGACAGTCTTTTGCAGTGTGGCCTTCTCCTTTGCATCGACTGCATAAGGGCTTGTAATCCACTGACCTTCTGGGATTTGGAAAATTTGGTGAAATGTGTCCCTTTTGTCCACATCTGTAACACTCCACTTCTGATCTCTAACCACCGCCAGACTGTCTTCCTCTATAACTTTGGGATGGAAATCTTCTGGGTCCGAAATTAGGACCAAACTCCCTAGGCTTTGTTCCAATATCCTGTTTTGTCATTTTGGATTCCAGTAAGTTGAATCTTGCATCTTCTTCCCTCCTTCTCCTATCGTGCATCTCCTTCAAAGAGCAAATATCCTCTGTATGGTTCTTCCGCAAACAGTAGGAACAGAAATCTCCAGCAATGGTTGGTTTTCGTGTACATTCAGTGGCTAAATGGCCTGCTTGATGACACTTACCACACCAAGTATTTGACCACATCACATCTCTTCCTGCTCCTGCAACGTTGGATATGCTAGCGGTATTCACTATCAGCATCTGTAGCTGCTCTGTAATCACATCCATTAACTCCTTTTTTATATTTGCAATTGACTTGGATAAATAATCCTTCAAGCTTTCTCCTCCTGAGGCACTAGCAGTAGGGTTTTGAGGAGTCTCTGTAATCACTAATAAACAGGTTGGGTTGGTGCAGAGGGGTCTCTGTTCTAATTCTGATTCAGAGCTCCTGTTTGAACTGTTGACTGTTGGCTCCAGTTGGTAGGGTTCCACTATTGCTACTAATTTGGCATTGGGGAAATTGTTTGGGACCATTGTTGTTGTGGTTAAACCATCATTTGAGGCATTGATTGTGGCCACTCTGGATTTGGTGCACTGTACTGTGATACTGGGGGCATTTGTTGGTAGGGGTAGGGGACAGTCCCTGGGATTGCATTTGGTGGGTACATCATTCCTGACATCAGAGGAGGTAGGACTCCTCTTCCTGGATTCATCGCCAATCTGGCTTCCACTTCATCGTACAGTCTTGTACCTTCTGTTGCATCTTGCAATGTGTCTGGTCTTTGCAACTCCATAAACTTACGGACTTCTGGTTGTAATCCTCTGAGAAACACTCCCTTCTGAATGCCATCATCTAGATTATGGTTAGTCCATCTCTTCAGGATGGATTCCATTCATGAGACATAAGCTTCTACTCTTTCTCCAGAGGACTGACTTAAATTCATAAATTCCTCTCGCATCCGCTCTTCAAAACCTTCACGCCTGAATTTAGTGAGGAAGGCCAACTTCAGGTCGTCCCATGTGCCAAACGTTCATGTTGCTTGTCTCTCATACCACTGAAACGCCGCGCCCTTGAAAGTGGCAGGGAATATTGCTAACCAATGCTTAGGGGTTCTGGCATTGTTAGCCATACATGCTACCATAAACTCTGCTACATGAAGATCGGGGTCTTCATTGTACTCTCCCTTAAAAATTGGCAACGGGACTACATTCGCTGGCCTGTCATCAATATTTCCAGGACGGATCTGGCTTGGAAGTGGACCTCCAGCAGGAGGAGGAAGGGCTTGATGTGCCATTGGGACTTCTGTAAAGAGTTCCACAAGGGCGTCAAAGGCGGCTTCTCCTGCTAGCACATTCTTAGCTTTGATTTTTGTCTTCTCTCTTCTCACGTACCTGTGGACTTGTTCTAACGCTTGTCTCTTTATTGCGTCATTCATCAGGGGGTTGGCTCCACTATGTTGTTAGTGCTCCACAGAGGGATAACAGAAGGCTTCAGTCTCTGGAGGACTCTCTTACCAAAATTTCTTCTACTTCTTCCTTTTCAACGTCTCTGAATTCTGCTTTCATGCCACTGCACAGAGGAAGGTATTCGGTTCTGAAGGTGTCAAAATGCATACGTCTAAGCATTGTGGTGGTGCCATCATCATAGTAATGCCAGCTTCTGATGGTTTCAACAGTGTATGTTGTAAAGAACACTTTGTCTACCAACTTCCAGTGGGTTGCTAATTGAACAAACAGAAGATTATCAGTGCACCAAGCATCCCACATATCTTGTTGTTGAGCGTCTACGAACAAATTCTAACTCTTTTCCTTCTTGTCTTTGTGAACCTCCACAGACCAAGACTCCTGAAGCTTCTTCACAATCTCCCACTTGATGGTGTCTGGAAACTTCTCAATGAATGCCAAATCTTCCATGGATGGTCATTCTCTCTGTTTCTGCTCTTCAGTTTGTTTCCAAACAGTTTGCCACCAAGATGCAAGTTTTTGCTGCTTCAACAGGAAGAGGAATTATCCACCACATAGAGCATGCATCATGATGGTGATGTGTTTCCGCCATTGTGGGATGAACTTCTTGTGGAAAGTGGCTTTGATTATGAGAAATTCCAACTCTTCAGTGGAAGAAGGAACTTTACAAACATCCATTGAATTCTTCTCTTCTTGGCAATGCCATTTCCTTCATTTTCAACCTCTTCTGGTGCTTGTTGATGGCAAGTTTCCCCAGCTGCACACCAAAAACATGGAGCCCTAAGAGGAACACCAAGAAAAAGGGAATTATCTTGCAAGAAAATCTATCTTGTAACATCAACAAGCTTTTATTTCATTCTTTTAACCATAAAATCAAAGAAAACAACAATTCTTCATGCAGCATCATAGTAGATATCTCCCACGGATTTATCTTTAACAAACTTGATCATGTTCTTCATATTCTTCATTAATAGACAAAGAGAACACAACTTTTGATGAAAAGAAATCACATAATATTCATCTTCATTGTCTTCATAGTCTTCTCCCTCATAGAAAGATACAATGTTTCACATAGAATCGACTATCTCTTGCATATGATCTCTCTCACGATAGTGTGCTCTCAATACTACATCATATCCTCACTACAATCACTCAATAATCACTCACAATAATCCTTCTTAGGTCATGGATACACTTCCCAAAAGGTATGTCAGATGTGAAAGGTCACTAGAGACATCATAGTGTCCTATGAGATCTGTCTTCTGTCACTGTCCTTCTGTAACCTTCTGTAAATCTTCTTCACTTCAATTGACTTGAATAGAGCTTCCATTCATCCTTTTCCTCAGACACTCAATAGAAACAAACAGAACAGACCACAGAACAACAGAGCAACAGGACTACAGAGCTACAGAAGCACAGAAGCTACAGAACTTTATAGAAGATCAACAAAACCCATAAAAACCAAAACAAAACCAATTCCATCTCTCATAAACCTTTTCACACATCCTCAGTCATCTCTCAAAACATTCATTCAACCATCTTTACTACCAAAACAGAATCAAAACAGAACAAAACAGAAGAAAATCAGGCCTTATAGAACCATATAGAGAGAATTACAGAACTCTTTAGAACAACATATTTCATCAAAAACCAACATAAACCCTTTCAAACATACTCAAACCACTCCAAACACTTCAAAACATCTTCAAACTCAAACAATCAACCACCAAAAACAACGATTCAGCAACAAAAACAACAAAAAACAGCCCAAAAACCAATCATTTCCACACTCAACAAAGCGTCAGTTTCTTGGTAATACCACTAGTGCATTGCTTCAATATGAAGAGGAAACTGTTTTGTTGCGTATTGGGGCTGAATATGAGCATGAAGTAAGTACAGGATTGTCTATGCTACTAATCAGTGGGGACAGCATGTGGAAAAGAGAAGAAAGTAGCTGAAAATGCATTATCTTATAGCAATATGCATGATGGAGTAAGGCAAATGCAACAACATGGAGAAGAGAATCTAGGATTTATTCCTCAAAGTCACTACACAAGGAATCGTTGGGCTAGAGCTACCACTGAAATGGTAGTGAAAATAGGGGAACATGAAACTCCTTGTGTTGCTTTACTTGACCATGGGTCTGAGATAAATGTCATTGAGCATGGATTGTATGAAAATGGTGCATGGCCTATAGACACTGATCATGGTTGGCGTATGAGGGCTGCAAATAATTCTTCAGGGGAGCTCTATGCTGCATGTCCTAATGTAAAAGTGACTATTGGTGATGTACAGGAAGAGCAACACTTCTTTGTGCAAGATAATTCCTCATATGTAGTGATTTTGGGATAGCCCTATATTACAGCTGTGCGTATGGAAACAAAGGTGCTTGATGATGGTTCTGCTTATGCAAGAGCTAGAAGTAAGGGTGGGAGAAAAGTAGTCCAATTTCTTACTGTTTGTGTTAATCATCTATAATATTTCCACAACGAAATATTAACGACTCTTGATCCTGCGCAAAAGCAATTTCGAGTGATCTTCTGCAACAATGAAGCTCTGGCCTAAGTGCTCCAGTCTCGTGCATTAACAATACCATTCCCGCATGGTGCATATGAATCCGTGGCTCAAAACCACAAGCCACCGTAGGTACACCCCTTCACGAAAAAAAAGGGATAATTTTTGCAAATTTTTTAATGTATTAACTCCCTCCCCTTCACCCGTTGCATGGCGGGGAGAGGGAGTATGTGTGGAGTAGGTGTTATGGAGGAGCATGGGGAGGGGAAGCATGCTACCTGCCACTTGTGTGGCTACCCCCCCCTTCACACCATATAAACCCCCCCTCCCAAGCTTGGGAGGGGCATGGTGCTGTTGCCACCGTCGTGAGGAGCTGCCTACTTGCTATCGCCGCCAGAACTGCCGCGTCGCCATGTTGCGGCTGCCATCGCCTTCATCATCATCATCATCATCGTCGTCGTCATAATCATCTCCCTCATCGTCATCTTCACCATCATTATCCCCACCAACACACGTCATCTCCCTGTGTTTCCAGAAGCTTGAGAAGCTTCTCTAGGCCAAGTTCACCCGTGCCTCCCAGTTTTTAAAAACCGTGTCTTGCAAGGCTTGTGTCCTGTGCAGAGAAGGAGGTCTCGGGCAATAGCAACTCCGGAACTCGTAAGGGGTGCCAAGGGGGAGTTTGTTGAGTCGAAACCTACTGCATCAATGGCTCCTAAGCAAATGTCGAGAGAAGCGCAAGCGGGAGCTTCCACCCAAAGTATGAGAGTGGACAACGCCCCGATTTCAAATGCCTAGGTTCCGAAAATTAACCCCGCATGGAAAGGATGCACAAAGCATGTTTTAATTCACATAGGAAACTTAAATGCATTATACACGCTTGATTTACAAAGTGTAGTTGCACGACAAGTACTTGCACTTCCATGGTCAAGGATAGTCGCATTTTTGAACGTAGGATGCATAAGTTAAAAGATGAAATTGTGCTAAGACCGTGTCCTTGTCACATCTCGCAAAGGATAGGGCTTATGACACATAATGCACTTATGTCAGATAACTGTAGATAGACATTAAATGATGCCTAAATAGTTGCAACAAAAGGAAAAGATTTATGAACTTTGATATTATGCAATTCGCATGCAATGTTAGTTACAATTTAGGTTGCGTTAAGCGATAAAGGAACGATTAAATCAATGATGGATTCACGGCATCTGATCATGAAATAATGATACACCCATGCATGGAATTCTTTTATCACAGTTTGAATTTGGGAAAGGATGCATCTTCATTAAAATACTAAAGCTTAAATTCGATGCATAAAACGTAGGGTTTATAAGAATAGCTCTGAATGTCAAACAATATCGCATAGGGCAAGGAAAATAAAGATCACTATAGATCCTGTAGTTGCATAAAGGGAAAAGGTCTATGGTCTTGAAAATTGCATATTCAAATAGAATGATACATCTCGTACATCTTACAGTTACTTACATCTTTTAGGGAAAGTATTTGCACCTCTAAGGGAAAGATCACCTCTAATTGTAAGACAATTAGATCAATTAGGTAAATCGCATGTAATTGTATAACTCACATGAGATTCATAAAGGCATGAATAGTTAGTGCACGAAGAACACCTCAATGTGCTAGGTTAGGTTAAGTTATGTTAAAATTCTGCCCAATATCGCACTTAGGATGCCGATTTAATATTTCCGATCTCAAAAGTTCTACCCACATTCTCGAAATGTTAGGATTATCTAATTGCCCGTGCAAGAATGACCTAGGTTTCTCACCCTATGGATTAGATGACCAAATGCTAGACCTCCACAAGGAATTTAGGGACCCTAGGGCCAAAACGTTTATTGGCCTAGTAGGGTTAGGGTTTGGATTGGGTCAAGAGGACTCCCAAGCCCTTTTCTTGATCAAAGGTGTTCTTGATCAAGGAGCACCATACGAAGAAAGATGTAATCCCACAAGTCAGATACTGACACCTATCTCGTGCTACAAGCTACTACGTCGTATGCTCTTGTGTCTAAATCATAAAATAGTATTGCTGCTCCTAAGACCAAGTTTGGCGAGTTCTAATTGCAAGTTGAATTTCATAGGAATTGAGAAGTCGTCCTGCTTCAACACTCTTCCTTGAAGACTGATTTGTCAAGCCAGGGTAGTAATGAATTGCCAACAAAGCAATTGACCAACCAAGTTAGGGTGACGAGGTTGCCCAGGATTTATTATTTAGGGAAACCTAAGGTTGAGACAATTTGGGTCAACAGGGTATAAACCCTAACCCAAGGAAAAAGGGTAAACAAGAAACTCAGCTTACGAAACCCTTGGTATCTTGTCAAGTCACGATTGATCCAAGATCGAATGTTGGAAGTATTCCGGGAGAAGGATTCACACCTTAGCAGTTGGCCATACAAACGACCGCTGGAATGCTCGTGATTGTACACTTAGGTGCACTGTTTGTACTCCTTTGCTCAAGGAACTAATTCAAGAAAAACAACTAATGCTTCAGGTTAAAAGCCTGGAGGGAGAGGCAGTATAAGTTACCTCCGACTGTCTGCCTGACCCTATCCAAGGGGGTTGTTAGCCGTGTCATGTACGTGGACTGAACCTGCTGCAAGAGGTCTCTCCGTGGGTGCTCCTTGGAGCAGGAGGACGCTTGGATGCCAGGGGAGGCTCTGGCCATAAGTTCCTTGCCTTTGGATCCTGCACAAGAGGCTGACGTGACTCGAGATGGGATCTCGAGGCCCGCATACTAGTCAACGGGCGGAACTTGGAATAGCGATCCCTGAGGATTGCTGGAATAGCCTTTGGGCAGGTTATTTGATGTATTCCAAAGACTGATAAATAAAGATCAAATGTTGAAAAAGGAACTTGCTTGACATTGTTTTTCTATGTCAGTGCCTAAGTTACACGAAGGAACCAATGATTAATAAGTTAATTAAGGAAGTTGTTTTTGCTTGTCAAACTAAATGTGGTAAGTAATTACATAACTAAGCAACCCGAGGAAAGTGCGGTGGACGTGACTCTGGGTCCGTCCTACGGAGGAGTGGTCCCGGTTAGTTGGGAACTTTTCTCAAAGGAATTGACAGTGAGTTAACAATGACCTAGAATCTATAGAGCTAGAGTCTCGATTTATGCTATTTTAGGAGAACGGAATGGGACTATGCCTTACGGGCAGGGAGTTCGAGCTTCGCATCCCTCTCGTTTCCCATTCTCCTTGAACCAAGTGCAGTATAAATCCGCTTCAACTCTGATGTTTCTATGCAAAGTGGTTCTTGTGGGGCTCGACGCTAGCTACCTCCTAGGAACTTGACCATTAGAAAAACCCTGACAGTCCTAAGTGGGAATGGCCAGTTGCTTCCGCTTCATGGCAGACTCGAGAAGACCTTGATCGCAAACCCCGTGACATTCCTTGTGAGTGTCGGGCGGCACTTTCTAGACTCCCTTCCTGATGGGCTGCTAAGACGTGTCCTACAAGTGGATAGGGGGGACACGTTACATCATCCTAGAAATTGGGATACACTTCAAGAGTCTCCTTTGGTTCCAAATGCAAGGGAATTCAAAGACCTGGATTTTCATTAAGCACTGTTGTAATGCAAGGCTACAGTAGTGCTATTTAGAGGGTGTACTCGCCTCTTGATGAAATGAAGCATGTATTTACTATTGGTAATTCTCAGTTTATAGCAAACAGTTCATATTGGTTTAAGCTTATGGAAGCTATGTGCAGGTTTTAATGCATATCTATGAAACGGGCTACTAAGGAACTGAGAGTATTGGGACTATTAGCTGAAAATGAAGGCATTTCAGGCATGTTTTATGGGCTAAATATTAATGACACTATGGCTAAAATTTTGGCAACTATACATGCAGAAAAATGAGGCTAAAAATAGAGTGTTGTCAGTATGTTCTTTGGACATGTATGATGTTATAGCATTGTTTGCTCAACAGGAAGGATTACAATGGGTTGAAGCACTTGTGGAGACAAAGTATAAGACAGTTGACAAAAAGGTGAAACCAATTGCTTTGCCACTTCCACCAGAGAGTGAGGAAATGTATGAAAAAGTGTCAAGGCAGCCAAGCTTGCAGGATCCTAATGATATAGGTCATCAATTTACATCTGAAACATTACAAGAATTGAAAGTTGGTGTAGAAGGGTTTCTTTTGCCTGCTGAGAGAGACTATTTTATGTGAATGTTGGCTAGTTTCAGCCAAGTGAAATAGGTTTTTTGGATCCAAATGTTGTCTCTCTTATGGTCATATTTATGGTGCCACATGTACCATGGAACTTGAGGCCTATTACAGTGCCCCAAAGTTGATGGATTTGCTAAATGAAAAGATTCCCATCAAGATCTTGGAGCCTTCTTCAGCCCCATACTCAAATCGTTGATTTACTGTGCCCAAAAAGAATGGGGCTTTGAGATTTATTGAAGACATGCAACCGGTCAATAAAGTAACCATAAGAAATGTGGGTGTAGGTCTTGTGGTTGATGAATTTGCAGAGGCTTTTGCAGGCAGAGCGATCTATTCTTTGGGTGATCTTTACTCGGGTTATGATCAATTTCAGCTTGCAATTGAAAGCAAGGATATCACAACCATGAAAACTCCCTTGGCAGATGTGTACTCTCCCGTAGGGAGCAACAAACTCAGTGGCACACATGACAAATGCTATGAATAGGGTACTCAAGGATTTTTTACCACAATTGACTATGCCCTTCTTGGATGATGTTCCAATCAAAGGGTGTGCAATGGATGAAAAGAATGAAGAGATGGATGCACATGGATGCATACAGTTTGTTGCATACCATATTGTGGATTGTGAGAGGATTTTGACACATCTAGAAGAGGTGCATTTAACTCTTTCTGGACAAAAGTCTGTCTTTGGAGTTGAAGAGGTTTTGATTGTTGGGCATATGTGTGGGCCTTATGGGGGGCGAAGGCCATCACCAGCAAAAATGGATGGGATTGATAGAATGCAAGAAGTATGCACGAATGTATTAGAGGTCCTAGATTCTTGGGTGCATGTGTGCTCTATTTGATATGGATTCCTCACTTTGCACATGTAGCCGATGCTCTTTATCAGCTTCTAAGGAAAGGTCAGAAATTTCATTGGGAAAGGAAGCATAAAAAAGAAATGAATAAATTGAAGCAACTCTTAAAATATACTCCTACATTGAGAAAGGCTAACTATTCACATGGAAAGCCTGTTGACTATTCACATGGAAAGCCTATCATTATTATTGTTTATACAAGCCCAATCGGGATTGGATGGGCAATTGGGCAAGATGATGAGGAAGGGTTTTTTATTGAGTGTTTTGGGGTCATATGGGATAAAAATTGATATGAAAATAATGCTAAGTGTCCTTGATTAGTGAGAACTCATATTTCTAAAATATCACATTTTTTTGAAGAAGTAAATGAAGATAAATAGCATAAAAATGGAAAATTTTAGTTTTTTGTGTTAGAAAAGTAGAAAAAAATAAGGTTTATGTCCATGAATGTATGGCATGACTGTAGGATGAGGGATAAGCCTCAATTCCATTGTGTCTTCATATTAAAGTCCGTTTTGATTGGTTTTTATAAGAAAAATACACCAAAAATCCACTCTTTACACCTATCAATTATGCAAAACCTAAACAATAGGGGAAAAGAGGGGTTTTGATGCTAATTAGTACCTAAAAATATATGAAATTCTAGTGTATTTGTTTGTGCATACCATATAGGACATTTATAAATTAAGCTAAAAGGGGGTAAAGTCACATGAGAAGGCTTGGGGATAACCCTTAGCAATAAGAAGCATGACGTGTAGACTGAAATCATGATTAGGACAGTGTGTCCCTTAGACGTTGTCAGAGGGGTTTTTGTCAAAAGCTCGAATCCGCTGGGGATCAGAAGTAGAATGAAGTAGAGATAGGAGATGGAAGAGAAGATAGAGAATACCCAAGTGGTAAACACTACAAAGACAAAGCATAATGAATTGAATCAATATGTATTGAAAGAACTTGGAATATTTGCACTACTCAGAAGAAATCTCCAGGCATTAGATCTCCTGGAGCTTCTTTTAGAGCAAAACGTGGATAAAAATTACAGCTCCTTCTCTGCTGCTCGAAACTCAAATCTGATGGCTCCGTTGGCTCCGAAAGGGGGATAAAACTCCAGGACACTTGCTCTGTTGGCTCCGAAAGGGGGGTAAAACCCAAATCTGATGGCTCCGTTGGCTTTGAAAGGGGGGTAAAACTCCAGGGCACTTGCTCACGGATCTCCCAGATCACTCCTTGTTCTTCTTTCAGTTCAATCTACAGTTTTCAGCCTATTTACAGCGATCGCGACGTGCACGATTTCGTCAATCTGTCCCTCTTAAGAAAATCCCATAATTGGCTAAAAAAGCAACTAGATTTTTGCATGCCATCCTAATCTAGAAGCTTTTTCTAAACTTTTTGGATTTTTATAATAAATAATATAAAAACTAGGCCAAAATTATCAAAAAATCTAGTATTTTTGGATAATCCATGCAACTCACACTGTTACTAATGGCTCAGATCACATTGACTCTCTAGATCAATAAAGAAGTCGGATGATGAGGCATTCCATACTTTTTCACACTGTGTCCTCATAACATCACGACATCCACCCCCTCTGAACTTGCACATCCTCCGGTATGTGCAAAATCCTAGTTGTCACTGGATTCTGAGTCCTCCTCATCCTCTCTAACCATATCCTTTGATTCTTCATCTTCCATATCTTCCTGGCTAGCCCTTGTATCATGACCACTATTTTCTTCCAATTCCGGCAACCCATAAGCAGTAGATTCCTACCTTTTTAATAATTTGATTCTTTTTTCTGCTATGGAAAGTTTGATGGCTATCCCATCCTGCTCATTTAATGCATAAGTAGCATTATCAAACACTTGTCTTACCACATAGGATCCAAACCATCTTTTGGAAACTTTACGTATGGCACTATGCTGGTTGTCTAAACTGCTATCATAAACCAATACCTAATCCCCATCTTGTATGGTTATTTGTCTCAGTCTACGTCTTTTGTCAAACCGTTTCTTGTTCCGTATCTTTGCTGCCCTTAACTTTCCAATTGTTGCCTCTATGTCTTCTGACTTTCTTTCCAACTGTCTAATGCGTAAGGCCAACAACTCCTCTCGATTTGACTTCTCCTCCCAAGGTAACACATTCCATGTGACTGTCATCTCTTCTATCAGCATGATAGGTTTTTGACCATACATCAATTCTGCAAACATATATCTTGTAATAGCACTATGAGTTGTTCTATCGGCCCACAAAGCATAAGGGAGCAATCATGGCCACTCTTTTACCTTCTCTCCACATGGTTTTGCCAATGCCTTCACAATTGGTGGATGACATCTTTCACTTTTTCCATTTCCTTCAGGGTTATAGGCTGAAGTTAAAGTAAGCTTTATCCCCAACCATGCAAAGAAATCATGAGCTTCATTTACATCCAACTCACCCCTATCTGCTGTAATTTTTTCCACACAGCCATATCGACAAAAGATCTCTTCTAAGAGAAAAGTACACACATCATTTGTTATCTTACTATGTAAAGCTTTCCCTTCTGCTTGATTAGTCATGTCTTCACGAGCAAGCACAAGATACCTCATTTGCCAAAGACCTGTAGTCATTGTGACCAAATCCACCACCCACTTAAAATGAAGAGACAATGGATATGTGGGTTGCAATCCATCCTCATGTCTCACAGATGAATACATTTGACATGTCGTACATGTTTCCACAAAGTGACCAACATCCTTATACATACACTGCCACCAATATCTTTCTTTGATCTTTGTAAAAGTACCCCAAACAACTCTATGACCAGCCCACAAGCCTTCATGAAATTCTTACATTACTTTTACTTGTGAAGCTCTGTCACCCAAAACTTGCAATGGCATATCCTGTTTCTTTTTAGCATGTTTCCATAAGTATCTATCTTTTTTAAAAAACCCATACGCTTTCCTCTTGATTTTCTTAAACTCCTCATCTGACCATTCATCTCTCTTTGTTAATGTACTGAGGTATTGACCAATTCTCAGCCACTCTCCTGCATATTTGTCTTCCAGAAACACTTGTACACAAGATACAAAACATCTAAAGTGTCCCCTCTTTGTTGTCCAATCTTTTGTTAATGCTGTAGCAACACCTTGCTTTGCTAAATTCACTCTTGCAACATCATTTTCAGCCATAAGAAAGTCATCTTCTTCCTCCTCATCCATCATCCATCTTCATTCTCATAATGTGCTCGAGATAACATGTCTACCACTGGGTTATCTCTTCCTGTAATATGTTGAAATTCACGGTTCAAATATTTGATGTATGCAATCCACCGGAGCATAGCAATGTTCGGAGTAGCACAACTAGTAATCATACCCAATATCAGCAAACAATCGGTCTCAATGACTACATGAGCATCCATAAAATACTCCTTATCACATTTAAGGATGGTCACAATTCCCCATAATTCTCTTTTAACCTGTGGATATCTTCTCTGTCATTCAGTCAATAGTTTAACACCAAAGAGAATTGCATTTCCATTATTTTTTATCAAAACCGCAACTTACGGGTTTTGCGTGTTTTGGGAGAAATTATTATATCATCATATTTTCTAGTTATCTTTCATATTTCAGAGAGAATGCAACATGGAAAACAAACAACAAACAAAATCAAACACTTTCTCCAACCATTTTTCATAAATAAAAGAACCGCTCACTTATGCATAGAAATTGCAATTTTGAGGCTCGTATCTCATAGATGGGAGGCTGTTGATGCTTTTTCTTTGCCACTGATGAACTCTCTCAACCCGATCTACGTCCTCCATCACTCAAGCATCATCATTTGCTCTGGATTCGTCATCACAACCCTCCCCCTTCTCTCTTGAATTGGTGTACGAACAACCGCTAAGAGGAGAGAGGAGAGAAAAAGACTAGAAAAGTAGATTTTTAGATCCTCCATTAAAATCGGCAAACTCACAATCATCTCCTTCCTCTCTCTACCCTGATCGAGAATCTTTCTCTCTCTCTCTCCAAATGATTGTGTATTCAAGAGGTACTGAGCAGATTTGGAAGGGGCACAAAATTTTTGCACCCCCCTTCTTCGTCAGTTTTCTCAATTAGTTTAAGGATTCTTTCAAGCTAAAGGTTATTAATATTTAAAATAATCGGTTCATACTTTTAAGTTCACATTGCCCGTAAGTGGATATTTTAATTTTGAGGGAGCAAACAGACTCGGATTCAAGATCTATATGGACAGGTGGCTTCACAACATCGAAATCTATAAAACCTGGGCCCCGTCATGCATTTTCTGGCTCTCGGATCTAGCAGTTGCTTTATAATGCCAAACCTTGCAGGATTAAATGGGAGGTTAAATGACCTCCGATCGACAAACTGAGACGTGTTGGATTCCTTACGTCGAAATGCATGTAGAAAAACTCCAGCTCTCGCCCATCGATCATTGTTTGATTTTTCATGAAAATTTGATCTTTAGCGCTTCCCGGGCACATATTACTTCCCTACTAGGCAACCATGGGATAGGGTGACTCAACCTGTCGAATCCCACGAATAGATCTACACATGCATAATCATAAAGAGCATCAAGCTAATACGAAAAAATATGATCAACAAAGCATATGAACAACTCTCACCCTACCCCCTGATAGAATCAAGGCATGAAAATCCACAAGGGAGAGGCCCAGCATAATTTGACAGAAATCTAGAGCGAGTCTCTAACTAACTGCTCGAATACTGACTAACTTAAAAACCTATCAAAGAGGTCACCCTAGTGGTGGTCTGAACTACCTACCTAACTTAGGGCAACTAGACCAGGACCACCTACTAGGCAGGGACTCCTATAGCTTGGCCATCATAACTTCTTCTTATAACATATTTTTTGTTTAAGATTTCCATACTTAGGTATGTAAAAAGGAGGGAGCTGAGCATAGAGTGACCCAAGGAGAACAGGGCATCGGTCTCAAGTGTCCTGACTCGATACTCAATAACCTACCAAGCTCTCGTGAGGTGACACTTAATCCTTTTTTAGTACTCACTTTTATTTTCACTCCAACCTTCCTTTCTTTTCTTTTTAGCTAGTTGCTACCCCTAGAAAGAAAGGCATCGGCCTTCGGTTTGTTGACTCGTGATAGATGATTTTTGATGCCGAGAAGTGCTTAAAAATAGCCAAAAATTACGAATTTTAGGGAAAAAATAGACTTTGTCGAAGGCGGCGATGGCAATCAGTACGATTTTAAGCGACAAGTCCCTAAAGTGCTAGTGCTTATTTTCATGGAAATCAAACGATGGTGGATGGCTGAGCTGGAGTTTTCCTAGATGCAAAATGACGTCAAGAATCCAACGCAAGTCTCGGATCTCCATTCCGAGGTCGTTTGATCCCCCATTTAGTTCCTGCAAGGTTTGGGGTTGTGAAGCAGCTACTGAATCTAGAAGCCAGAAAGATTGTGACGAGGCCTAGCTTTGTATATTTTGACATCATGAAATCACCCGTCCAGACGGATCTCGATTCCGATGTCATTTGCCTCCTCAAAACTGAAAAATCCACTTCCGCGCAATGTGAAACCCAAGTCATGAGCTGATTCTTTTGTGTTTTAAAGCTTAAAGCTCTAATTAAGAGCTTAAAAGCTCAAGAATGAAATGCCATTCGGCGGGGGGGAGGGGGCGGTGTCAGTTTTCGGTGTCCCATTTTTCCTATATTTTTCATAATTTTTTGATCGGGCAACTGGAGAGAAACCCTCCTAGCTCTGGGATGAAGATTCTCTGCGCCTCCGATCGCTCCAGACCACGCGAGGAATGATGCACTGAGCAAAGAGATAAAAAACCAATCTTTCTCTCTCCTCCCTCTCTCTCTTGCATAGAGGCAATTCATGTGCAAGAAATCAAGAAGAAGAGGGGCTGAAGAATGCTTGTCTGGTTGTGATCGGATTGCTTCAAGATGAAGAGGAGGTTGAGGAAAGAGGTTTAGCACTGAAGAATGGTTGCTGGTCGGTCTGTGGGCTACCTAGAATAATTATTAAAAAACCCGCAACACACAAGACACGCAGTATGCTCCAATTTTATGAAGAAATTTTCTTGTTTTTGTTGTTTCATGGTCCAAATGCTATTCATATGCAATGAATTTTTGTTTGAATCTTGTTTGCATCATGTTTGAGGGCTGTAACTATAGAAATACAGAACCGGTAATGATTTAGAGTCGGTATTAATTCTTTAAAACCCGTAAAATGTCATTTTTATGGAAATTAGCGGTTTTTTTTAATTTTGAGTTAGGAGAAAGGAGTGGAAATGGGATAAATTCAGAGAAAATGTTAAGTTTCAGTCAAAATAATAAGCCAATACAAATACATCAGAAAAAACCTATTTTCCATGAATAATAAATAGGAAAAAATAGTGAAAAATAGAGGAAATTAGGATTTTCGCGCTTTAAAAATATGGAAAAATAAGATTTCTATGCGTGAATGTTTGGCGAGGTTAAAGCATGAGGTCAAGCCTCAGCTTGGCCTCGTCCCTTTTGTGTTATAGTACGTGTTTATTATTTTTACATACAAAAATGATACAAAACAACCATTTACACCTATGCACCGCAACAACACCTAAACGGTGAGGGGGGGAGGAAGTTTGTGCGATGATCTAATTGCTGAAAATATACAAATTTTGATTTCCCTCTTTGTGCATAGCATTTAGGAATTGTTCCATAATTAAATATAGGCGACTAGTAGCATGGAAGTTTCGGTGCTAGTCCATAAAGCAGCGTAGCACGTAATGCTTAGTTAAAATTCATGAAAGGGCTATTTTTCGCATCTCACATAGCTAATTTTTTAATCATAAAATGGTTTTGCACAATCGTCATACACCTTGCATCAGCATGCCACGTGGTATCTCTTGGAATGCATTGCAATTGATTAATAAACTTTGACCAACGCTGAGAGGACAGGAAACCCGAGCTGTAGGTTTAGACGGGTGCTTCCATTGGGGAAAGTTTTGTGAGGCAAATCAAAATCTTCTGGAACGCTGAATTATGAAAGAGTGGAGTTTGTGCGAATATCATATGTGTTAGCGACGCATCTTGGAACCAAGCTGCGAGGTGTAGGGGAGTCGCAATGGAGCCGCGGTAATCAGCCAAGAGGTGCTTTCCTATGTGTGTATTATGAGGCATTATGCCTCTAGGTTATGGGATCTCCCTCTGAGGAGAAGGGGAGGTGAACATTGGACTACATATCGGATACAAACGCAAAATCATCATAAGCATTTAGTGCAAAGTGAGTTTTAGATGCTCCTGGCCCGCGAGGCCATGTGGTGGGCTTTAGACGCTCCTGGCTCGTATGCATGAGGTCTGGCTAGTGCCATAGCTAGTGCCGGCCCATTTTAGGTCCCATTAGTGGTGAGTTTGCGGGGAGCTACCAACAAGTGGTGGTTCTCAAATTTAGGGTTTTTAGGGACCAAATAGTTGGTTTATGTCCTCTGACAAGGACTGTCAAGCCGAAATACAAAAAGTAGAACATGCTGAGAGGGCTAGACGGTGGTTGGAGATTGTAAGACGCTATTCTCCTCAAAGGAGCAGCCCGTTGCGCATAAGTGGCAGTGGTTCTAGTAACCTAGGTGCTACAAGTAGCTCTTCGAGTGCAAGTGGAAGTCTTGGTACTTCCCTATTTCCAGTTAATCAACCCACAACAAGTGGGGGTGTAGTGTTACCTATACAAACTCCTGTTGTCAATCCAGTTGTAGCCATGGCACAACCTATCGCAATTCCAGCATAGGTACACCGGATTTAGTGACATTAGGAGCACCGTTGCCCATTTTCCATGGGTTAGCAGAAAAAGATGGAGAACTCCACATTAAGGAGTTTCAAACGCTCATGTTCAACTATCGAATCCAAGACGAAGGACATCTAATGATGTTCTTCAACATGACATTAAAAGGAAGAGCGGCAGTGTGGTATCACGGTCTAGAAACTGAAACCTTAACTAGCAGTGCCCAATTCTTTACGGCTTTCCGTAGGGAGTTTTTCCCTGAGAAGGGTGGGCAATATTGGTTGTGTGTTTTGAATGTAACACACCAAGAGACAAATGAGAATGTCCAGGAATATGCCAAGAAACTAAAGCAAGTTCTTCGCAAACTTAACGCTTATATTCCCATTCCAATGACTGCATAGTTGCAATATTTCCTACATGGATTGGATTTTAATATCTAGGTGCAGCTGAGTAGTGTTGCTTTGGCCGATATTGACACTGCCATTATCCAAGCAAAAGGTGTAGAGTTGCGCTTGCAAGCGGCTTATGCAGCAAGGATAAATTAGAATGGTAATAATTTGGCCTTGATCAATGGGAGTCAAGGGGACCCCATGTTAAATACGAGTGGTAGAGGGAGTATTATGTCGAATCTACCTATGTTACCAGCTCCTCCTAGCATGACTATGCATATGGCTAGTCAGACAACCTCACTAAATAGTTGTGAAAACCAAACAATGAATCCTAATGTTGTCCCAGTTGGTCAGCGGCCGATTCCTAATCAAGTGGTTAGGCCCATGGGACAAAAGATTGACGATCGCGACTATGATTCAAGTGCTTCTAATGTCCTTGGTGAAGTTAAGGACATGATGAAGCACTATACCGATATGATCTTTGAACAGTATCAACAAATAGCTGTGGATGTCAATTTTCTTAAGAAGTAACAGAATTTGATACGGAGTCGATGCCCTGAAGAGGGTGGCCCCTCAAGATTCAGCTGTAAGTGGTGTGGGGGCCAACATCTCCCTAGGAATTTCCCAAATGTCAAATGTGATATTTGCTGGAAGTCTAGCCACTTAGCTGCTACTTGTTGGAGTAAGATCAGTTCTCTCCAACAAGGGAGTAAACAACCATGTCCAGTTAACCATCGTGCACAAGGGAATAATCTCTAGCAAGACGATGGACCAAGGCAAATACTGCAAAGAGGAAAAGCTATTATAGAGGAGTTACCTCATGGCAGTGGAGTCAACCTTATTGAGGTTGTATGTGTCAATGATGCTAAAACTTCTAATCAACAAGCCGTAACAAGAGGTCAAAATATTAAAGAGGGTGACAAAGGAATTGTAAAACCTGTTGAGGGAAGCCCTAAGCAAGATGTTAGGGAAAAGCGAGTCCTGAATCCTGATATGGAAGGTGGACCGTTAAGACCTCTTGGTAGTAAAGTTGATCCCTAGGAGGATAAAGGATTGCCAAGAAAGAAGGTAAAGGCTAAAAAAGAGGCATCAAAGCCGATGGAAAGACCAAAGGAGAGAATGGTTTGGCATGAGAAGAGAACTTTGGCTAATAACCACGACTTTGATCTAGTAAGTTCCCTTTGCGAAGTCAAACCAAACGTGAATCTCCTACAATTGATTAAACTTTCTCCAGGAGTACACAAGTAATTCAAGAAAATCCTGTGTATAGGGTATATAGTAGAACCTTTGGGCATAGCTAGAGTGGGGGAAGATTGGTTTGATCATGTTGAAAAGCATTGACCTAGGGTTCCAACATATGTGGATGGAATATTAGTGGAGCACGCTATCGTGGACACTGGATCCTCCGTCAATATCATAAGTTCAGACTTGATGGAGAGGTTAGGTCTAGAGATCCAAAAAGACGGCTCCACACTTCTTAGGATGGCTAATGATAGTCTAAGACAACCAAAAGGTTGCATTACTAAGGTCCACATTACAATTATGAGCGTGGAATGCTATCTGGACTTTAGGGTGATAAGATTTACAGGACGTCCTAGCTATCGAGTTTTGCTAGGCAGGCCATGCATTCTACGGATAGACTGTCAAGTCAATATACCTGTTGGTCGAGTGATTCTAGGTCGAGGTGCCCATCGTGTAATAGTGGATGCTTACCGTGAGTCCCCTTAGAGTGAGAGAGCTCCACTATCCTCCACTGAGCTAGAAACAATAGATGATCCATCTGGTAGTGAGATGTCATCGAGCGATGGATCTAAGGAAGGGTCCACTACAGAGAATATTTATCAGATAACCTTGAATGAGTCGATAGAGCCTCATGATCGAATAAGAGACATGGACGTTATTGAGTTGGATCTTGGTACTCTAAATGTTTCACGGCCAATTAAATTAGGGTCCATGCTCAGTTCAGAAGAAAGAGAGGATTATGCGTCCTTAATTTGAGAGTTCCGCGATATCTTTGCTTGGAGCTATGACGAACTTTGAAGTATTCCTCCTAGTCTAGCTGTGCATACTATTCCTATAAAGGAAGGTACCCGCCCTGTACATCAGAAAGTAAGGCGTATACCTTTTGAATTAAGGGACGGGTTGTACGAGGAACTACATAAGTTGCGGAAAGCGGGTTTGATCTCCCCTGTTCAGCATACTGAATGGTGCTCACCAGTTGTGATCAGGAAGAAGAATAATAATAAAATCTATCTTTGTGTAAATTTTAGAGAGCTGAATAAGCAGACTGTTAAAGATTACTACCCATTGTCATTTATTGACCAAATTTTGGATCAACTAGCAGGTAGGGAAATCTATTCGTTTATGGACTGCTTTGTAGGGTATAACCAAATGGCAATCGCTGAGCAAGACAAGCTAAAAACGACGTTTATTACAGTCTTCGGTACCTTTGCGTACCATGTGATGGCATTTGGGTTGTGTAATGCACCTGATTCGTGGCAAAGAACAGCTGATAAGACCTTTGGTGACATCTCCCCAGAGGAGTTGAAAGTATTCATTGATGATCTGGGGGCAGCCACCGTAAGGGATAGACAGTTGATCATTTTGCAGAAGTGTTTTGAGCATTGCTAACAATTTTGCATAGCTCTTAACCCACAAAAGTGCGTCTTTGGAGTCCCTTATGGGCTCTTGTTAGGCCATGTGGTTAGTTCTGTAGGGATTGCGCGACTGATCCTGAAAAGATCAAGGTCATAGTCGCCATGAGTCCGCCACATACTCCAAAGGAAGTACATAGCTTTCTGTCATCAGTAGGGTATTATCGGAGGTTTATCAATGCCTTGGCAGAAAAAATGTTGCTGCTGTTGACAAACCTATTGTCCTTTAATTTTCAATTTGCATGGAGTGATGCTTGCAAAGTATCTTTTGACGATGTGAAGCAGGAGCTTGCCAAAGCACCTGTTTTAAAAGCTTCAAAAAGGGGCAAAATGTTCTACATATTTTCTGCAGCAACCATGTATAGTATCAGCTATTGTTTAGCTCAAATTTGGGAGGAAAAGTGGTACCATCCGATAGCTTTTGCTAGTTGGAAGTTGGGCATGTCGGAAATTAACTACACCTATATGGAGAAGTTGTGCCTTACGATGATATTTGCGACCAAAAATTTCAGGCACTACATTCTTTACAAGAGGGTGGTTTTTTTATACGAAGGTGGAAGGGCTTCGATTATTGTTGAATAAGTTACAGCTGCCTGACCATTTAGCAAAGTGGGTTTTTTATATGAAGGCAGAAGGGTTTCAATTGTTGTTGAATAAGTTACAACCGCGATGGTATTTGCGACCAAAAATTTCAGGCACTACATTCTTTACGAGAGGGTGGTTTTTTTATACGAAGGCGGAAGGGCTTCGATTGTTGTTGAATAAGTTACAGCCACCTGACCGTTTAGCAAAGTGGTTAATCACATTGCGGGAATTTGATTATGAGATTAAGAGCAAGCCGTCGAAGCTTCAGGGCTTTGTAGAGTGACTTTTGGATTCCAGAGAACCAAAAGAGGTCTTGGCTGAAGGAAGTGACATGGAGACTTTGTTCAAGATTGATACGACGTCTATTCCCTCCTAGTATGCTGGTATAACACACTATCTTTCTACGTGAGAGACTAGAGCTACTTTATCAAAATCGGAGAAGAGGAAAATTAAACAGCAGGCATTGAAAATTTCCTTGATCGCAGGCACATTATATCGGTAGGGTGTTGATGATATCTATCGCCGATGTGTGATACCTGCTGACGAGGTTTCCTTTATTTTGAAAGAGTGCCATGACTCCGCTTGTGGAGGGCACTTCGTTGGGCGGTTAACAGCACAGAAAGCTTTAAGAGCTGGATATTGGTGGCTATCCATCTTCCAAGATTCCTTTGAGTACGTCAAGAGATGTGATACATGTCAAAGACATGATAGTCGAGAGAATAGGAAGCATCCACTTACGCCTATCATGGCTATCCTTCCATTTGAGAAGTGGGGCATTAACTTTGTGGGTCCTATCACCCCGTCGTCTACTACTCAGAAGAGGTATATTATAGTAGCAGCTGATTACTTTACAAAGTGGTCAAAAACATGGGCGACGAGGCAGGACAATGGAAAAGAGACTACCAGTTTCCTACTTGAGCAAATCATATGCCGATTTGGTCTGCCAAAAGAAATAGTATCGGACCATGGAACTCATTTTTTAAATAAAGTGATTAAAAGTCTAACTGAAGCTTGGCAAATCAAGCATAACAAGATGACCCCCTATAATCCGCAAGCAAGTGGACAAATCGAAAGTACCAATAAGCAGCTTGTGGATATCCTATCCAAGATAGTCTCCGAAAAGAAGAGAGATTGGGATACAAAATTATTTGTGGCGGTTTGGGCGTATAATACGATGTTTAAACGAGCCACTGGCCACACCCCATTCAAATTTTTTTACGGGGAGGAGTGTGTCTTGCCCTTAGAAATTGAGTTGCCAACCATTAGATTTGCAATCAATCATTCTCTGGGTGATGAAGATGCCCTATTTGAGTGGTTTACGACTATAGCCCACTTGGATGAGCTCAAATTGCAAAGTTTGTTGTACCAGGAGGTAGCTAAACGTCGGATGAAGCGGTTGCATGATTTGAAAGCAAAGAAATATACTTTTAAAAAGGGGCAGCTAGTTTTATATTACGATGCGCACAGGGAGATTTTTCCAAGAAAGTTGGAACCTTGATGGGATGGCGCTTACAAGATAGTTCGGATAGGTAAAAATAAGACCACAGTTCTATTAGCTGATCTACAAGGGGTGGAATTTAAGAATAAGGTTAATCTTAATAAGACTAAATCTTATTATTTCTAAATATGCTAACATGGAAAAATGCATTGCAGGTCCATGCTGGGGCTGAATGGAGACCTGCAGGAGAGCTTAAATTGGTTGATGGGGCAGTTAATTCCTTTGGATCACCCATATCTCGAGCAAAGATATCATCAGGGGAGGCTTATCTGGTGGAGCAAGGGATATAAAGTGATTGAGCAAGAAGACGGTACCTTTGTGTGGGAAATTAAAGTTTTTTACCATCATTGCTTACAAATCTTGACAAGCATCCCTGTTGAGTTTAATGAAGAAGGTGCGATGGAGCCGTCAATTCATCCTCTAAATATGTTGAACATTGACTATCATAATTACGAATAGGGGAGTTCTTGATGGTTGGCTGTGTAAGCCCATTATGGATGTATACATTATACTTTGATGGATCGTCCAGGGGCCGTAATAGAAAAGGAAGTGTTGGAATAGTTATCCGCGATCCCCGACGTAGAGTTACAATGAAATTAGCTACTTACCTCGGGGTAGGATTCACTAACAACATTTGTATCATCGAACTGCTATAACCCTACTTGATGAATTTGAGAGCATATCTCTTCAACTAATTCCACGTTATTGGAATCAGTTTGTGGATTCCTTAGCTAATTTTGCTTATGAAGAGGACCTCTTTTTCAACTG
This sequence comes from Lygodium microphyllum, assembly GCF_053477565.2. NCBI lineage: Eukaryota > Viridiplantae > Streptophyta > Polypodiopsida > Schizaeales > Lygodiaceae > Lygodium > Lygodium microphyllum. The sequence continues at coordinate 56,348,661 of NC_141159.1, read as the reverse complement.
TGGTCCTAGTCCAGATGTTGCTATTGATAATGAGACATGACCTGGTCTCTTGTGGGGAATGTTATTAGACCACGCATTATATGGCAGGCGATGGTTGATATGGGTAATGCAAAGAGTATCCGAGACCCATCTACCGTTGTTATCTTCGACCCATAGGTTGATCCGACGACATGTTATGCGTACGCCTCTTGCTATATATGCAAGAGGTATGGGCCATAACTTGATGCATTTATTTTAGGGCTGAGGGCCCTATTTTTCCCCTTGGAATGGAGCGTATTTGCGTATATCTGCCTTTTTCCAAGGAGGGATCTCTATGAGCTGTTTTGTTTGATTCTGTTAGGCCAAGAGGGCCAGTTGCTTTAAGTAGTTAATGTCATATTTATTTAGGGCAAGAGGGCCAGTTGTTTTCAGGTTTTAATAATCTATCTCTTTAGGCCAAGAGGGCCAGTTAGTTTGCAGTGAAATGTGCTATTTCTTTAGGCCAAGAGGGCCCTATCTTTATTTGGTGCAGGTACGTTTAATTCTTTGTTGTTTTAGCGATTGCACCATATAGGTTGACGAAGTCACTGGAGGGAGGCATTGCTGCGAAGAAGCTTCTTGTGGCCATTCCAGGTGGTTTTGTCCCCTTTTCGAGTTTTTTCCTTAAGCAATTAATGATATATGTGCGGGTGAGGGTTACTTTCTTTTGTTTGTTGGGGATCGACACTTGAGGCATGAAGTCCCAGGTTTAGGTTAGATATGTCTGGGGAGGTCCGAGTAGTCATTGCCTCCTGCAAGGCATTGTCATGCATTGAAAGACTTGTTTTAGATGGGAGTTCTAGTGGCCTTGTTCTGCTAACCTGCTAGGTGGCCGTTCTAGGAGTTCTTGCTTAGTTGTGAGGTAGTTAGAAAAGCCTGCCAGAAAAATGATGATGCTAAAGCGACAACCAAAACCCTAAAGATTTGAAAGAAAATATATGAATATACAAAGGTGTGTAAAAAGGGGTTTGCCCCCTATAAAAATAGAAAAGGAAGGAAAGAAAAATCCTCGAGTTGTTGTTTATTGCCTTGCGAAGGCCTGGTAGGTTCCTAGGGACGAGTCAAACCCGGGGCCGATGCCTTGTCTTCCTAGGGGTAGCATCTAGCTGAAAAATAAAGAATATAAGATGGTTGGAGTGAAAATAAAAGTGAGCGTTAGAAAAGGATTAAGTGTCGCCTTGCGAGGGCTTGGTAGGTTCTTGGGTACCAAGACAGTACTTGAGGCCGATACCCTATTCTCCTTCGGTCATACACTTAGCTCCCTCCTTTTTATACGCCTGAGTATGGATAATCAGACGCTAAAATAAAATATTTTTTGATCAAGCTATAGGAATCCTCACCTAGGAGGAGCTCCTGGTTGAGATGTCCTTAGTTAGGTAGATAGTTCAGACCACCACTTAGGGCAACCTCTTTGATAGTTCTTTTTAGCTTGGCTGTGTTGGAGCAGCTGGTTAGCAACTGGCTTCAAACTTTCTATCAGATTATGCTAGGTCTACTCCTCGTGGATTTCATGCCTTGGTTTTATCCGGGGTAGGGTATGAGCTGTGATGTGTTGTGTTGTGTATTTTTTGTATCAGCTTGATGCTCCTTTTTGTTGTTTATATGCATATCTATTCGTGGGATTCGACAGGCTGAGTCGCCCTATCCCGTGGTCGTCAATGGACAGATGATTTTTTATGCTGAGAAGAAGTGCTTAAAAATAGCCAAAAATTACAAATTTCAGGGAAAAAATAGACTTCATCGAAGCCGATAGTGGCAATCAGTACGATTTTAAGCGGCAAGTCCCTAAAGCGCTAGTGTTGAGCTGGAGTTTTCCTAGATGCAAAATGACGTCAGGAATCCAATGCAAGTCTCGGATCTCCATTCCGAGATCATTTGATCCCCTATTTAATCCCCGCAAGGTTTGGGTTTGTGAAGCAGCTACTAGATCTGGAAGCTGCGAAGAGCGCGATGGGGCCTCGCCTTGTAGATTTCGACGTCATGGAACAACCTGTCCAGACGAATCTCGATTTCAATGTCGTTTGCCCCCTCAAAACTGAAAAATCCACTTCCGCGCAGTATGAAACCCAAGTCATGAACTGGTTCTTTTGTGTTTTAAAGCTTAAAGCTCTAATTAAGAGCTCTAAAGCTCAAGAATGAAACACTAGGGGGGGTTAGTTTTTCGGCGCTCCATTTTTCCTCTATTCTTCATCATTTTCTGATTGGGCAAATGGAGAAAAAACCCTCCTAGCTGTGGGATGAAGATTCTCTGCGCCTCTAATCACTCCAGACCACATGAGGAATGATGCACTGAGCAAAGAGAAAAAAAACCAATCTTTCTCTCTCGTCCCTCTCTCTCCTGCATAGAGGCAATTCATGTGCAAGAAATCAAGAAGAAGAGGGGCTGAAGAATGCTTGTCTGGTTGTGATCGGATTGCTTCAAGATGAAGAGGAGGCTGAGGAAAGAGGTTTAGCACTGAAGAATGGTTGCTGGTCGGTCTGTGGGCTACCTAGAATAATTATTAAAAAACCCGCAACACACAAGACACGCAGTATGCTCGAATTTTATGAAGAAATTTTCTTGTTTTTGTTGTTTCATGGTCCAAATGCTATTCATATGCAATGAATTTTTGTTTGAATCTTGTTTGCATCATATTTGAGGGCTCTAACTATAGAAATATAGAACCCGTAATGATTTAGAGTCGGTATTAATTCTTTAAAACCCGTAAAATGTCATTTTTAATGGAAATTAGTGGTTTTTTTAATTTTGAGTTGGGAGAAAGGAGTGGAAATGGGATAAAATCGGAGAAAATGTTAAGTTTCAAACAAAATAATAAGCCAATACAAATACATAAGAAAATACCTATTTTCCATGAATAATAAATAGGAAAAAATAGTGAAAAATAGAGGAAATTGGGATTTTTATGCTTAAAAAATATAAAAAAATAAGATTTATGCGAGTGAATGTTTGGCGAGGTTAAAGCATGAGGTGAAGCCTCAGTTTGGCCTCGTCCTTTGTGTTATAGTATGTGTTTATTGTTTTTACATAAAAAATGATACAAAACAACCATTTATACCTATTCACCGTAGCAACACCTAAATGGTGAGGGAGGGAGGAAGTTTGTGCGACGATCTAATTGCTGAAAAGATACAAATTCCGATTTCCCTCTATGTGCATAGCATTTAGGGATTGTTCCATAATTAAATATAGGCGACTAGTAGCACGGAAGTTTCGGTGCTAGTCCTTTAAAGCAGTGCAGCACGTAACACTTAGTTAAAATTCATGAAAGGGCTATTTTTCGCACTTGACATGGCTGGTTTTTTAATCATAAAATGGTTATGCACAATCGTCATACACCTTGCATCAAGCATGCCACGTGGTATCTCCTGGAATGCATTGCAATTGATTGATAAACTTTGACCAACGCTCAGAGGACAAGAAACCCAAGCTGTATGTTTAGACGGGTGCTTCCATTGGGGAAAGTTTTGTGAGGCACATCAAAATCTCCTCGAACATTGAATTATGAAAGAGTGGAGTTTGTGCAAATGTCGTATGTGCTAGCGATGCATCTTGGGGCCAATCACCGAGGTGTAGGAGAGTCGCAATGGAGACGCAGTAATCAGCCGAGAGGTGCTTCCCTATGTGTGTATTACGAGGCAGTATGCCTATAGGTTATGGGATCTCCCTCTGAGGAGAAGGGGAGGTGAACGTTGGACTACATATTGGATACAAATGCAAAATCGTCATAAGCATTTAGTGCAAAGTGAGTTTTAGACGCTCCTGGCCAGCGAGGCCGTGTGGTGGGGTTGTCTGTCGTATGCATGAGGTCTGGCTAGTGCCATAGCCAATGCTGGCCCATTTTAGGTCCAATCAACTCATTCCCAGGAATCTACCAAGCCTCTGCAAGGCAATTATCAACTGCTTGTAGGGTTTTTTTTTTCCCATTTCTTTTTCTAATCTGATTGAGGGGTTCGAACCTCTTTTTACACATTGGTGTGATTTTTTTTTAAATATTTATTTAGAACTTTCTCTTCTTTTGATATGTGGACATGCTTCTCTAACTGCCTCACACTAATAGGGACTCCTAGGACTATTGCTTAGCAAGCAGGAAGGACAGGGTCACAAGGACTACCCTCTATCACAGGTCTTTATAACCTGACAATTTCCTAACAGGAGGTAGATAACTACTCAAATCTCCCCCAGATATACCTAACCAAACCCTAGGACTTCATGCCTTAATTGCCAGTCCCCAACAAGTGAAAATAAATTTACCCCTACTACATACACAGAGCATTATTTGCTTAAGGGGAAACTTAAAAAGGGGACGAAACCACTTGGAATGGCCACAAGAAGCTCCTCCGCGACAAAGGCTCCCTCTAGTGACTTCGTCAACCTGTGTGATGCAATCACTAAAATAGAAAACCATTAAACGTACCTGCACCAAACAGATGTATGGCCCTCTTGGCCTAAAGAAATATCACATTCCTAACCCAACAAAACTGGCCCTCTTGGGCTCACATAATCAAACACTAAAACGAATAAAAGTGGCCTCTTGGCCTAAAGAGATATAACACTTTACGACAACCGAAATAGCCCTCTCGGCCTTTTAAAAAATAGCTCATTTGGCTCCATCCAATACATGGTCTTCTTGGCATATACATTGCATCTTATCAGCTAGTCGAGGTGAACCAAAGATGTCATAGATGTAAGGGCTAGCCCCATCTCTTATACCACACAGCTCAAGACTTGATCTTGGCCTTTTGTAGATCCACTAGCGTAAGCCTTTCTACTGATATCTGAGCAATAAGGCCCATCCCTTCTTGGGTACTATGAGCTGAATGAGTAACCCTCTTAGGCTTATATATCTCATCTCCTTGGTTTTTATTCAAATGAACCGGTCGTCCCAACTTTCCTATAATATTTTCACACAATTAAAAATTAGTTGGTTAGTTTGAAAGTTAGTTGGTCAATTAATAAGTTAGTAGGATTACTAATTAAAGACTATCTAAAATAAAAACTAACTAGCATTAATAACTAATGATTTTTATTTAAGTAAAAATATATATTTAAAAAAAGAGTCATAATTTGATATTTTTCTCAGATTGACAAGGATCGTAGCCACCCTTCACGTAATTTACAATGTGAACGAGAGTTATGAGCCATATTAATCACTAGTGTTAATGTTATAGTATGGATGGTCCAAAAATATTAGATTTTTGGACAAAAACTAGCATATTTTAGATATTTTAGATTTTTTCATAAAAAGATATGAATATTTCTAAAAGTAGATGTCATTTAAAAAAAAAGGCAAGTGATTTTTTAGTTAGTTGTGGAGATTTTATAAAAAGAATACACACACACACACACACACACACACACACACACACACACACACACACACACAGAGATTAACGAAATCGAGCACACCATGATCGCAATTAGCAAGCAGTAGACATCACTTCGAACATGGAGAAAAAGAAGGAGTGATCTGAAAGATTTCTAATAAAGTGTCTTGGGGTTTTATCCCCCTTTTGGAGTCATTGGAACCATCAAATTTATGATTTGAGCATTAGATAACTGATTTTACCAAGATTCCGTCCACCAAGAGCTATTTTTCTCAGCCACAGCCCCTCTTCTCTAATTCACTATAAATATGAGGCATGGGGAGGCACAAGGAAGCGCAAGGAGACCCCGAAAGGCTGCGAGAGAGAGGTAGAAGGATACCCCTCTAAGAGATTATGAGAAGTAGCTTGAGAGAGAGAGAGAGAGAGAGAGAGAGAGAGAGAGAGAGAGAGAGAGAGAGAGAGAGAGGGAGGGAGGAGCTACCCTGAGAGACTGCAAGGAAGGGAGTTAGCTCAAATTCCTCGTATCTTGGTCTTCAAATGAGCCACCTTCTTGTACGCTCTTCCATCTCAAAATCCATTCCTTCCTTATCTCTCGAATCTACTTGTGGATGATGGCCTCCAAGCGAAGAATGTCGTGTGCAGATGACTATCCTACAACCAACAACGAAGCTTCAGGCGCGCGCAGACATCACTATTAATCCAACTGTGGTACCGGTCGTAAGTAATGTATTTCCAAATTAATAGATGCTTGCTTTGATTCTCATATGAGATATGTTAGGCCCCATACTATGATGTACGAGTATAGGTCATCGAAAATGATAAATTTCATCTCACATAGTCGAAAGATGGAGCTTGCAAAGTGCATGTATTAAGGGAAGTAAATTGAACCTTCATTGATAGAACAATTAAAAGGAAGCATCGGTCAGGGGTTATGAAGGGCATAATCGTTTTTAAAAAAAGAATGACATTAAAAAATTATGCATACAAGTGTTAAGTAAATTTTGCATAGAATCACCCTTTGATCCTAAGGGGGAGAGCGAATATGCGATGGAATTGTTATCGCGTCTATTCTTGTATTATTTGGGAAATATATAATTGGTTTTTGTTACAACTCCCTAAATGCTTGTACATTCAACTGATTGTTGGATTGTGGTTTGGATGATTACTCCAAGTGCTTGTGATTGATGATAAATTCATGGCGGGGGTCTGTGATGACAAATTGCCATGGAGAATAAAGGAATGTTTCTTGGAAGATGATATTAGGTTGATTGCCTTGATTATGCTTGATTTTTAATTGGATTAATTAAGGAAGGATATTTTACACGGGTGGATCATCTCCAAGATTGCACTGCAGATTACCCCGAGAGGGAACTACTCGATTCATGGGCCGAAGGTCGAGTGGTAAAAAGACCAACCACAGAAGTTGTGTATCACTCCAAGGTTGCTTGGGGTGAGTGGAGCTTTGGACACCCCTTGCCTAGTCTGAAATGGAGGTGAAGACTATCGTGAGTCCAATGTCTAGGGCATTGGAAGATCCTATTCTAGATAAAGGATGGAAATTATAGTGTCATGTGATTTGGACCAGGTACTTCTGTTGGATAGAAGGGATACATAATTTCTCTTGTATGGGTAGAAGACAAAGATTAACTTGAAGATAAGTTAAGGAACTTTTTTGCCAAAAGGACTGCTTGCTCTATTTTCGTGTCTGTTTTGTAAATTATGCGAATGACATTGTTCCCTAAAGGCTTAATTAAGGAAGTTGGTTTTAAATGTCACATGTAATTGTTGTAGGAACTAATTAGAAAAATAAAGCTATCAAGGGAAGCGGGTGGGCAGAATTCCTGACGAGTCTGTCCTATGGCAGGGTAGTCTTGGAGAATTGGGAGGCTTCTCACAAGGTTGCAACCTTTAGGTATTGTTAGATTAGAATCCCGACTCATGCCGTTTTAGGGGACTGGAATGGGACTATTCTCTATGGGCAGAAAGGTCGAGCAGCGCATCCCTCTTGTTTCCCATTCTCTTTGAACCAAGTGTGGCATGGGTCTGCTTTGGCTTGGGTATCTCCGTGTAAAGTAGGATGTTCACAACCCGACGCTAAAATGCTGTCAAGAAACCTTGATCCCTAGGAACCTAGATTTCAGGTCGATCCTAGTGGGTTCGACCGCAAACGTTCCGTTGTGAGGCAGACTCGGAAGACCCTAGGTAACAAACCACATAATACTCCATGGGAGTGCCAAGCAGTGATGCTTAGATTTGTCTCTTGATGGACCACTAAAAACATGCTTGGACAGCTGATAGGCGAGCACGTTAGAGTTGGTATAAGATAAAAACTTCATAATCATATGCGATTGTTAAATGTATGGTTCATAGACATATCCTACACAGAATAACCTAAGTAGTGTGGCTTGACTGTCAGGCACCTTTTGCACCCACGAATGCTGAAATGCAAGAGAAGAAATTCCTTCTCAAGCAAATTAAGGCACCTAAGTTTGATGGAGAAGGGATAGACGTCACAGTAGAGGCAGAGATATGGATTGAGTCAATGGATGATTATTTCTTTGCTTTAAGAACCGCTTTCTCCAATTGAGCAATGATAGGAAAATTGAAGTTAGTTGACCAGGCCCAGTTAGGTGAAAGCAATGGTGCAAATATCAAAGTATTTTGGAAGTCGCTGTCACTTGGGCTCAACTGAAAGATGTTGTACACAGACGATACCTTCCGCCAACCTACCAAACTTTGAGGATGAATGAATTCTTCAAGCTCAAGCATATGGAATTAACCCTGGAAGCTTACTACTCAAAGTTTGTAACCCTACTAAAATATGCACTGCCTATGGATATTGTGCAGCAAGTATCCAAATTTTTCCATGTCTTAAACACTCCTCTAAACCACCATCTTGAAGCAATGAGTCCAATAAACTTGCAAGATGCATTACTTTGAGCGAATCCAATCATCCAAGAACTTAAATTGGGAAATTGTAGCAAAGATGATTCCCAAGATCAGGACAAGAGATGCCACATGTGCAGAGAGATAGGGCACATCTGTAGGAGTTGTCCCAACTGCCGATGTTTCAAGCAAACTGCCCTGACTTAAGCCCAGAAGATATTGAGCCTCCAAGAAAACGAAGCTACACAAGTGCAGTCTTCAAATATATACAGGAATCAGATGAGACCAAAGAATTATAATCCACTACACTGTCAAGAATCGCGTGGTGGGGGGACTTGCTCAAGATGCTGCGCCGAACACACACAGAATGCACAAGGAGAAGCTCACTCAAGAGACAAGAAGAGAGATGGAGGCCAAAACGTTTTCTTGCTGGTTTCTTCTTCTTCTTCCACACACTTTACAATGTACACAAAGTATAGATAAGATACAACATAAAGGAAAGTGACCTACTAAGTCAAACAATGCATAACCGACTACACTAGTCGACTGGCGCTATAACTATGCCAGCTGCTGTAAATAGGTGTAACAACCTGAATATAATAAGTAATGAGTCAATGGTCATGTGAAAGTCATAATAACCATCGATGTGCTAAGTGTAGAAGTGTGGACCCATCTAACCAGGCGGTCCATCATCAATGTCCGCATGTGTTGAGCTTGTCATCTCAACACTCCCCCTCAAGCTCAACTGCATCTCTGCAACTCCAAGTAAGCTTCGAAACTTTTGAAGCTTCTCTCTACCCAATGCCTTTGTGAAGATGTCAGCTATCTGATCCTGTGTGTTGACATACACCAAGTCAATCTCACCTGCTAGTACCTTATCTCTCACAAAGTGGTAGTGTACCTCAATATGTTTTGTCCTGGCATGGAACACACGGTTCCTAGCCAACTGTATACTGCTCATGTTGTCACAATAAATGACAACTGGACCTTCCACCTGCACATCCAAATCAGCCATTAACTTTTGTAGCCATACTACCTCACATGCTGCAATAACAGCACCTCTATACTCAGCCTCTGTACTCGACAAAGCAACTGTAGATTGCTTTTTGCTGCTCCAAGCAACTGCTGCACTACCAAGAGAGAACATGTATCCACTGGTAGATCTTCTATTAGACATACTACCAGCCCAATCTGTATCTGTGTATCCAAACACCTGTACATCTGTACCTGCCTCATAGAAAAGTACATAATGTAATGTGGACTTCACATATCTCAATATACGTCTGACTGCATCCAAATGTGGCTTTCTAGGTACTTGCATAAACTGATTCACAAGACCAACATCGTAGCTCAAGTTTGGCCTTGTAATGGTCATGTAGATCAAACTCCCACTATCCTCCTGAACATAGTAGAGTCTTGTATCTCATCCCCAACATTAGCATACACTCAACTTTACATTCTGCTCCAACGGGACAGAAAGTGGTTTGCATGCTGTCATACCATACTTGGACAATATATCTAAGCCATACTATCTTTGGGATAGCCATATACCATCATCACATCTGATCACCTCAATGCCAAGGAAGTACCTTAGCTCACCTAAATCCTTCATCTCAAACTTCTTCTTCAAAAAATCCTTGACTTCAGCAATCCCACTATCACTATCACCTGTCATAATCAAGTCATCCACATAGATGACTATGATGACCAAACTGCATCTCCCTTTCTCACATAAAGTGAGTGATCAGCATCAGAAACATAAAAGCCAATATTGACAAGATACTCTCTGATCTTGCCAGACCATGCTCTAGGTGCTTTCTTGAGCCCATAGAGCGCCTTCTTCAACCTGCACACATATGTGGGATGTTCTAAATCTTCATAACCTGCTAGTTGATCCATATACACTTCTTCCTACAAATCACCATGCAAGAAGGCATTCTTCACATCCATTTGCTGCAACCTCCAACCTTTGGCTGCTGCCAAAGCAATCACACATCTGACAGTTGCCATCCTAGCAACTGGACTGAAGGTTTCTTCATAATCTATGCCATATGTCTAGGATAGCCTTTTGCAACCAACCTAGCTTTGTACCTACTAGTAGAACCATCTGCATTGTGCTTAATCTTATAAACCCACTTACATCCAATAGCTTTCTTGCCCTTCGGCAATGATACTAGATCCCAAGTCTTATTGGCCTCTAATGCAGCCATCTCCTCATCCATTGATGCATCCCAATGAGCATGACCAACAGCCTCCTCAAAACATGTGGGCTCAACATCCTCAACTAGTTTCACCATATAAGCATAATGGTGAGCTGCATAACCTTCAAAACCAAATCTTTTAACAGGGTATCTGACCCTGCTAGATCTGCGTACCACCGGATCAGTCAATGGAGCCTTTACATTACTATGAGCTCTCTGTACACCTGGTGTCTTGATAGAAGGAATACCAAGCTCATCATCCAAGCTCTCTGAGCCACTGGAGTCTCCATCAAGAACTGCATCAATGCCTTCTAACACTTTACTCTTTCCTTTGTCTTTACCTGTAGTACTATTAGATGCACCTGAAGATGTAGAGCTACTCCTTAGTCTCCCAGACCAAGGACTACCAGATGATGTCTCTGGTCCACAAAGAGTTCGTGATTCTTGCTTTTCAGCCTGCACATGAGTGTCATGATCATCATCATCATCTAATGCATCACCACTAGATGCATACCAACTACTCATTTCATCAAAGATGACATCCCTGCTCACTCTGAACTTACATGTGACAGGGTTATAACAATGATACCCTTTCTTCTCTAAAGAGTATCCAATAAAGACACATTTTTCTGCCTTTGGATCAAGCTTCTTCCGTAGCTCATCTGGCACATGAACGTATGCAACACAGCCAAATACCTTCAAGTGCGATACATCAGGCTTCTTGCCAGTAAAGCATTCTTCAGGAGTCATACCACGGACTGCAGCTGTGGGAGTTCTGTTCATAATATAAACAACAGTATGAACAGTCTATAACCAAAAATGCTTAGGCATATTCTTTTCAGCCACAATCAAGGCGCGTGCAACTTCTGCAATATGTCTATTTTTCCTTTCTGCAACCCCATTTTGTTGTGGGGTATACCTGCATGTGAACTGTCTCTTTATCCCATGAGACCTCAGAAAATCACTGAACTCATTCGAGAGGTACTCTCCCCCTCCATCTGACCTCAAGCACTTTACTTTCAAGCCTGTTTCTCTTTCAACTGCAGCCTTGAAAGTTCTAAAGTGCTCAAACGCTTCACTCTTTTCCTTCATAAAATATACCCACAGCTTTCTAGAATAATCATCAATGAATGTGACAAAGTATGAACTGCCTCCAAGAGACACATTTTGTGTAGACCCCCAAATGTCTGTATGCACAACATCAAGGATATTTCTGCTTACATCTCTGTCATGTGAAAAGGGTTGTCTTACCTGCTTACCAAACTGACATGCTTTGCATACCTCATGAAATTCTGCAACTCTAAATGTAGGCAAACCTGTAACCAACCCTTTGGACTACATTAATTTCAGCCTTTGTACATTTGCATGTCCAATACGTTTGTGCCAAATTTCAATATCTGCAACAACACCTTTTCCTTTAGCATATATAGCAGCATTCATAGTAGGAATTCCAGCATCCAGAGTAAACATACGTCCAACTCTACTTCCCTTTGCTACCAACCTATACTTGTCATTGAAGTCTTCTACAAAGCAGCCCTTTGCATTAAATCTGACTTGCAGCCCTTGCTCTACCATTTGAGCGACTGACACCAAGTTCTTTGTAATAGACGGCACATGTAATATATTTGAAAGACTCTTTGTCTTCCCATCATGCAAGGACAATGAAACTTTTCCAATGTGTGAAATTGGGTGACATGAATCATCACCCGTCTGCACATAACCTGCATTTTGCAAATCCTACATCTCTCCAAACCATTCTGCATGGTTGGTCATATGATTGGATGCACCTGAATCAACATACCAAACATTATCATGTGTTCCCTTTCCTGTAATAGCATTCAGCATATGCTGCATAACAAACAGATGTTCATTTTTGTCTTCATTCTGTCGTGAAGACGATGCATAGTTTCCTTGCTGCAACTTACCACTGCGAATATCATCTTTCTTAGCATAACATTGGGCTGTAATATGACCTGTTTTGCCACAGTAGTGACACACAATACCAGAGTTGTTAGAGCCTCTGTTTTGCCATCCACCTCTTCCTCTAAAGCTCTCCCTGCCTCTAAAGTTACCACAACCTCCTGAAACTTGCATATCACCAAATTATTGATTCAATCTGTTTTGTTGGTTGTCACTACCACGTCCTGTACCACGGCCTCTTGAAGAGAACCCGCCACGTCCCCTTCCTGAACTGGAGTAGAAAGCTTGGACCTGTTCACCACTTCTTTCAGATGTCTCACTTTGCATGTTGATCTCTTCAGTGATCATAAGGGAGACCAACTCATCAAAATCTGGAAATGGCTTTCTGACATATACGGAAGTTACAAAAGACTTCCAAGCCTTTTCATTGTTAAGTCCACCCAAGGTAGATGACACCAAATCATCATCATCAGGCATTGCATCAATCGCTGCTAATGCACCTGCAATGCTCCTTACCTTTAGTGCATACTCATTGATAAACATCTTCCCTTTCTTCAATGTATTCAGCTCTTGCTTGAGTTGAATCTTTCGTGCCTTTGTATTTACGGAAAACATTCTTTCAAGTATGGTCCAAGCTGCATATGAATTCTCTGCATTTCTAATATGTCCCAGCATATTATTGTCAATTACTACAGACAACCAATATATGAACTTCTTGTCTTTTTCATTCCATTCCTTCCGTGCCTTTGTCTCTTCTGCAATTGGAGGATCACTCACCTCCGGCTCCTTTTCTTTACCTGAAACAAACTCGTAGAGGCCTTTTCCAATAAGGAAGTTCGTGACACAGAACTTCCATGAAGGGTAGTTGTTCTTATTGAGCTTCTCAATGATGGGGTTTCCACTATTCTCTACCATTATCACAAAAGTAATACCAAACAGCAAGCAAATCTTCTGCAACCCTCGACCTGTAGTGCACAGCAATACACCAGACATCCTTTTTCACTGTCTGCTCAACAATACATGCAATCTGCAACCTGTTTGCAGATAAATCTTATGTTTCATTCCTGCAAACACTTCAAGAATTACAGATTCGCAATCTGTAACTTGCGCACCCACTTTCGGTCAAAACAACTGAAATCACAGTGTACCCTGAAACTGTTGTCTGCAACCTTGTGGCTCCAAAACGGGGCCTGAAACGGCCTCAGATGCCCAAAATAAAGGGCTTGTCTGCAGAATACACAATGCTCTTCGCGCACACCAAATTTCACTACAATCTGAGATTTTTTGCTCTGCCCTGCTTCTGGTGCCTCCATAGGCACTATCCAAGAGAAAGAGTGGAAGGATGGGAGAGCTTCTTACCCGTGGCTTGCTGGCTCGAACCTTGCTTCTTCTCCTTCACTTCAGCCTTTGAAATCATAATCTCTCAGTGGTGCGGCTCTGATACCATGTCAAGAATCGCGTGGTGGGGGGACTTGCTCAAGATGCTACGCCGAACACACATAGAATGCACAAGGAGAAGCTCACTCAAGAGACAAGAAGAGAGATGGAGGCCAAAACGTTTTCTTGCTGGTTTCTTCTTCTTCTTCCACACACTTTACAATGTACACAAAGTATAGATAAGATACAACATAAAGGAAAGTGGCCTACTAAGTCAAACAATGCATAACCGACTACACTAGTCGACTGGCGCTATAACTATGCCAGCTGAATAGGTGTAACAACCTGAATATAATAAGTAATGAGTCAGTGGTCATGTGAGAGTCATAATGACCACCGACGTGCTAAGTGTAGACGTGTGGACCCATCTAACCAGGCAGTCCATCATCAATTTCCACATGTGTTGAGCTTGTCATCTCAACATACACCTCTTCAGGATTACTAGAAATCCTAGAAATTTTATTGACATGAAATACAACTTGTATTGGAATTAACTTCTCTCTTGTAATCCAAAACTCGAATACAACAAATATAATAAGTTGTTGTTTTAAAATACCACATGCTTATGAGTGATTAGAGTGTCGCAACGAATACATGATGTGTCAAGATTGTGGGAGAGAAGGAAGGAGTCTCACTTGTAGCTTTCTTGCTTGCACAAATGGGGGAATACACATACATGTGGAGGCTGAAAACAGTTTTCCTCTTCTTAGTTGTGTAAGCCAAAAAGAATTCTAGTACAAAGAAATAGAAGAACCCTATATATGGGTCTCAAACCAAACTCAATTAACTAAGGTGGCATACTAACTGAGCCACGAACTAGAGTAGATAAGGATAGCTGTCATCTAGCTATTATTCATGGGCAGTGTACCAACCGCATCTGCAACTAACAAGTCGGTGACATAAATGCACAACGGTCACCCTGGCATACCACGAGTGGAGCTCGATATCTCAACACTCCCCCTCGAGCTCAATCCCAATTCCTGCACACCAAGCAGGTCTCTGAACTTGCGCAACTTCTTTGCACCCAATGCCTTCGTGAATATGTTAGCTACCTGATCCTCTGTGCTGACATTAACTAGATCAATAAGACCTAGTAAGACCCTCTCCCGCACATAGTGATAATGCACCTCAATGTGCTTTGTTCTAGCATGATAGACTGGGTTATTTGCCAAGCGTATACTACTCATGTTGTCACAATAAATGACAACTGGCCCATCTGTAGGCTGATGTATATCATAAAGTAGCTTATGCAACCAAGCTACCTCACATGGAGCCATTGCTGCGCCCCTGTACTCAGCCTCTGTGCTCGACAAGGCAACTGTAGGCTATTTCTTGCTGCTCCAAGTGATTGCAGCACTCCCAAAAGTGAACACATATCCACTTGTAGATCGTCTATCAGAAATACTACCAGCCCAATCAGCATCAGTGTATCCATGCAACTGTATTTGAACCCCAGTCTCATAAAGTAGTCCATACTGCAATGTGGACTTCACATACCTGAGTATGCGTCTAGCCGCATCCAAATGCGGTTTCCTTGGAGCCTGCATAAACTGACTTACCAATCCAACAACATAGCTCAAATCTGGCCTGGTAATAGTCATATAAATCAAAATTCCTACTATGCGTTTGTACATAGTAGGGTCTTCCAGAAGCTCACCTACATCTGCGCTCAGCTTCACATTCTGCTCCAAAGGAACTGAAATAGGCTTACAGCCTGTCATCCCATATTTGGACAGCATGTCCAATCCATATTGCCTCTGCAAGAGCCATATCCCACTTGGTGATCTAATCACCTCAATGCCCAAGAAATAACGTAGCTCTCCCAAATCCTTCATCTCAACCTTCTGCTTCAATAGCATTTTCACATGAAGGATATCTTCGTCACTGTCACATGTCATAATCAAATCATCAACATAAATGACAAGTAGCATAATACCTTTCTCTGTTTTTCTCACATAAAGTGAAAAATCTGCCTTGGAAATCTGAAAGCCAATAGTGACAATATACTATCCTATCTTGTCAGACCATGCTCTAGGTGCTTGCTTCAAGCCATACAAGGCTTTCTTCAACCTGCAAACAAACTCAGGATGAACAGCATACACATAACCTGGTGGCTGCTCCATATAGACCTCTTCTTGCAAATCACCATGCAAGAAGGCATTCTTTACATCCATCTGATGTAAAGACCATCCCTTTGATGCAGCCATAGCAATGACTGCTCTTACGGTTGCCATCCTTGCAACCGGACTGAATGTTTCTTCATAATCAATGCCATATGTTTGTGCATACCCCTTGACTACTAATCTTGCCTTGTATCTATTCACAGAACCATCTGCATTGTGTTTCACCTTATAAACCCACTTACAACCAATTGCATTCTTATCTTTAGGCAAATGTACCAATTCCCATGTAGCATTTGCTTCCAAGGCATCCATTTCTTCATCCATGGCTTTCTCCCATTTTTCTTTTCCCATGGCTTGATCAAAAGAAGTGGGTTTTGGTTCCTGTATCACTTTGACCATATATGCATAGGGAATGGCTGTAAATCCATCATATTTCAGCCTACCCATAGGATACCTAGCTCTGGTAGACCTGCGCAAAGTAGGTTCACTCCCAGGTGCTCTCAAAAAATCCCTGGTCTTCCTTACTCCAGGTGTAACAATAGAAAGAATACCCAACTCATCATCAATGCTCTGTTCAGAGCCACTGGATTCACCATCCATATAAGAGTGACCTGCATTCACATCAACCATGGGATGAT
The DNA here is from genome assembly GCF_053477565.2 of Lygodium microphyllum. NCBI lineage: Eukaryota > Viridiplantae > Streptophyta > Polypodiopsida > Schizaeales > Lygodiaceae > Lygodium > Lygodium microphyllum. The sequence continues at coordinate 56,332,113 of NC_141159.1, read as the reverse complement.
CTACCTTCTCTTTTCCTTTTTGTGATACATGCATACCACTATCTGCATTGCTTTGAGAAGATTCTCCTGATCTCAATCTGCCTGTCCATGGCGAAGAATGTGAACCACTGCTAGAGGACACTCCAGGTCCACTAATATCTTGTGACTGCTGCTGTGAATTCTGTGCAGCATTACCATTTTGTGCATCTACATTATCAATCACATTTACTAGTTTATACCAGCTACTCATCTCATCAAAAACAACATCTCTGGTCACTGTAAACTTACGAGTAGAAGGGTTATAGCATCTATATCCTTTTTGCTGCAGAGAGTAACCAATAAAGATGCACTTCTCAGCTTTTGGATCCAACTTGGATCTCAACTCATCTGGCACATGAACATAGGCAATGTGACAAAAAATTTTCAAATGAGAAATATCCGGTTTCCTACCAGTATACCTCTCCTCTGGAGTCATGCCATGTATTGCTGTAGTGGGAGTCCTGTTCCTTATGTAGACTGCTGTAGCAACTGCCCCAGCCCGGTAAAAATCTGGCAAGTCTTTTTCGTTGAGCATGGCACGAGATACCTCTCCAATATGCCTGTTTTTTCTTTCTGCAATTCCATTTTGTTGTGGGGTATGACTGCATGAATATTGCTGCTTTATGCCATGCTCCTGCAGGAACCTTACAAACTCATTTGAGAGGTACTCTCCCCCTCCATCTGACCTTAGGCAATTTATTTGTAGGCCTGTTTCTTTTTCAACCATAGCTTTAAGAGTTTTGAAATGCCCAAAAACTTCACTTTTCTTTTTCATAAAATACACCCAAACTTTTCTGTTATAGTCATCAATAAAAGTGACAAAATAATGACACCCTCCAAGAGATGCAGCTTTAATAGTCCACACATCAGAGTGGATTAATTCCAATGGCTTCTTACTCTCTTGAACATGTCTAGGAAATGGTTTCCTTGCCTGTTTTCCAAACCGACAGGCTTCACATACCTTATGCATTTCTGCAACCTTGAATTTAGGCAATCCTGCAACAATATTTTGGGCTTGCATTGATTTAAGTCGTTGTACATTAACATGACCAATGCGTTTATGCCAGATATCAATATCTGCAACTACACCGGTCCCATGTGCAAACATTGCTGCACTCAATTTAGGCATGTCTGCATCCAACGTAAACATTCTGCCCTTCTTCTTTCCTTTTGCTATTAAGGGACCTTTATTTTTCATATCCTCAACAAAGCATCCATGAGAATTAAATCTGACCTACAAGCCCTGCTCAACCATTTGACCAACAGGAACCAAGTTCTTCATGATATTCGGGACATGAAATACATCCGACAGGTATTTCTTTTTCCCATCCTGCATAGACAAAGGAAATTTTCCAATCTGCACAATAGGATGTGCAGTATCATCACCAGTCTCCACAAATCCTGGTTTTTCCATTTTCCTTGCATCCTGCATCCATTTTGCATGACCTGTCATGTGGTTTGATGCACCTGAGTCAACATACCACACATCATTGCTTTCTTTTGCACTTGTCACAGAATTGGTCATGTGCTGCACTATAAACAAATGCTCATTTCTGTCATCACCCTGTCTACTAGAAGATGCATAATTCCCTTGTTGCAATTTTCCATTCATGATGTCATTCTGCTTTTTATAGCAGTCTTTAGCCATATGACCCATTTTACCACAGTAGTAGCATCTTTGGCTCCCCCTGCCTCTAGAGTTACCACGTTCTCCTCCATAGGACTGGTTTTCTTGAGTTTGTTGCATATTCTAATTTCTACCACGACCTCCAGATTGGCCTCCTCTACCTCTTCCAGCATTTGAGTAGAAGACAGCTTCTTTTGAAGTTCCTCCTGAAGAAGATCCACCACCATTTCTCTGCTCCTCAGAAACTAGAAGAGCAATCAACTCCTCAAAATCAGGAAATCTTTCACGGACGGAAATCGATGTTCGAAACTGTGCATAATCCTTTCCTAGACCATTCAAGGTCACAGAAACTAAATCATCATCTTCCACTGGTGACCCAATGGAAGCAAGTGCATCTGCAATCTTCTTCACCTTCATGTGGTAGTCAATGATGCTCATACTTTCTCTTTGCACATTGTGCAACTCTTGCTTGAGCTGCATTTTCCTGGCTTGCATATTTATGCTATACATTTTTGACAAAGTATCCCATGCCTCCTTTGGCGTACCTGCATCTTGAATATGCACAATCATAGAGTCTGAAATGCTGATAGACAGCCAGTACATAACTTTCCTGGCTCTCTCATGCCATGCTTTAAATGCCTGTATTTGCTGTTGATTGGGAACATCAGGAAGAACTGATTCTTCTTCATTTCCTGCAACGAATTCCCAATATCCTTTTCCCATAAGGAAATTCGTCATTCTAAACTTCCATGCTTGGAAGTTGTTCTTGTCAAGCTTTTCAGTGACAATCTGTGAAAGAGAATCAGACGCCATTACAGAACACTGCAAAAAATTCTGTCTGCAAAGAACACATCTTCAGCCTCACAAGGGCAAATCTGCAAAACTGACGAAAGTGGTATTTGATCACACAGTCACTTCCTAGAGAAGATTTTGCATCAACAGGCAATAATGATGATTCTGTAACTCCCAATGTCTCTACTCACAGGCATACGATGCAATTTCTACAGTAACTTCCGCCTGTGCGTGCAGAAAACTTCCGTCTCCAAAACAGGCCCCGAAATGGCCTCGAATAAAAAAAACAGAGCAACCAAGGGCTAAAGCCCTTACCCACAACATATACTGCCCTCTTGCTACACCGCGAAGGGTGTGTCAATCTGAGACAATGCACTCTTGCACTTTCCGGTTGTGCTACCTGTAGAGACTTGCTCCCAAAACAGAAAAATGAAAGCAACACTGATCCTCTTACCAGAACACCGCGAACTTGGTTTGCTTTCTTGAGCTCCTTACCACGAACAAGGCTCTGATACCATGTCAAGATTGTGGGAGAGAAGGAAGGAGTCTCACTTGTAGCTTTCTTGCTTGCACAAATGGGGGAATACACATACAGGTGGAGGCTGAAAACAGTTTTCCTCTTCTTAGTTGTGTAAGCCAAAAAGAACTCTAGTACAAAGAAATAGAAGAACCCTATATATGGGTCTCAAACCAAACTCAACTAACTAAGGTGGCATATTAACTGAGCCACGAACTAGAGTAGATAAGGATAGCTGTCATCTAGCTATTATTCATGGGCAGTGTACCAACCGCATCTGCAACTAACAAGTCAGTGACATAAATGCACAACGGTCACCTTGGCATACCACGAGTGGAGCTCGATATCTCAACATGATGGTCTTACCACACAGGTTCCAGAATGAAACCCCCAATTTCTCTTGATATGAGGACATCTCAAATTCTCTAAGGGGAGGAGGATGTAATATTTCCACATAATTAAAAATTAGTTGGTTAGTTCGAAAGTTAGTTAGTCAATTAATAAGTTAGTAAGATTACTAACTAAAGTAAAAACTAACTAACGTTAATAACTAACGATTTTTATTTATTTAATAATATATTTTAAAAAATGAGAGTAGATATTCGACATTTTTCTCGGATTGACAAGGACCATAGCCACCTTTCACGGAAGTTACAACATCAATGAGAGTTATGAGCCATATTAATCACTAGTGTTAATGTTATAGTAAGGATGGTTCAAAAATATTAGATTTTTGGGCAAAAACTAGCATATTTTAGATATTGTCCTAAAAAGATATGAAGATTTCTAGAATTGATTGTCATTAAAAAAAATAAAAGTGATATTTTAGTTAGTTGTGGAGATTCTATAAAAAGGAGAGAGAGAGAGAGAGAGAGAGAGAGAGAGAGAGAGAGAGAGAGAGAGAGAGAGAGAGAGAGAGAGAGATTGGTGAAATCGCGTGCACCGCAATCGCAGTTAGCAAGGAGTAGACAACACTTCGAACATAGAGAAAAAGGAGTAATCTGAAATATTTCTAATCAAGTGTCTTGGGGGTTTACCCCCCTTTTGGAGCCGTTGGAACCATCAGATTTATGATTTGAGTATCAAATCACTGATTTTTTCAAGATACCCCCACCAAGAGCTCTTTCTCTCAGCCATAGCCCCTCTTCTCTAATTCACTATAAATATGAGGCATGGGGAGGCACAAGGAAGCACAAGGAGACCCCAAGAGGCTGCAAGAGGGAGGTAGAAGGATACCCCTCCAAGAGATTGTGAGAAGGAGCTTGAGAGAGAGAGAGAGAGAGAGAGAGAGAGAGAGAGAGAGAGAGAGAGAGAGAGAGAGAGAGAGAGAGAGAGGCTATAAGGAAGGGAGTTAGCTCGAATTCCTCCTATCTTGGTCTTTGATTGATCCACCCTCTCTTATGCTCTTCCATCTCAAAATACATTCCTTCCTTATCTCTCAAATCTACTTGTAGACGATGGCGCCCAAGTGAAGAATATCACATGCGGATGGCAATCCTACAACCAGCAATAATGCTTCGAGTGAAGGCATCACTGGCAATCCAACTGCGGTACGGTCATAAGTAATGTATTTCCAAATTGATAGATGCTTTCTTTGACTCTCGTATGAGATATGTTAGGCCCCATACTATGATGCACGAGTATAGGTCATCCAAAAGAATAAATTTCATCTCATATATCCAAAAGATAGAGCTTGCAAAGTGCATGTATCAAGGGAAGTAAATTGCACCTAGTTGCATATGGCTTATTCATTGATAGAGCAATTACAAGGAAGCATCGGTCAGGAGTTATGAAGGGCATAATTGTAAAAAAAAAAGAATGACATTAAAAAATTGTGCATACAAGCGTTAAATAAATTTTGCATAGAATTGTCCATTGATCCCAAGGGGGAGAGCGAATATGCGATGGAATTGTTATCGCATCTATTCTTGTATTGTTTGGGAAAGATACAATTGGTTTTTCTTACAACTCCCTAAATGCTTGTACATTCAATGGATTGTGGTTTGGATGATTACTCCAAGTGCTTGTGATTGATGGTAAATTCATGGCGGGGGTTTGTGATGACAAATTGCCATGGGAAATAAAGAAATGTTTCTTGGAAGATGATATTAGACTGATTGTCTTGATTATGCTTGATTTTTAATTGGATTAATTAAGGAAGGATATTTTCCACGGGTGGATCATCTCCAAGATTGCACCATGGATTACCCCGAGAGGGTATTGCTCGATTCACGAGCCGAAGGTCGAGTGGTGAAAAGGCCAACCACGGAAGTTGTGTCTCACTCCTAGGTCACTTGGGGTCAGTGGAGCTCTCGACACCCCTTGCCTAGTCCAGAATGGAGGTGAAGACTGTTGTGAGCCCAACATCTAGGGCATTGGAAGATCCTATTCTAGATAAATGATGGAAATTGTGGTGCCATGTGATTTGGACTGGGTACTTCTATTGGATAGAAGGGATACATAATTTCTCCTGTATGGGTAGGAGACAAAAATTAACTTGAAGATAAGTTAAGTAACTTGTTTGCCAAAAGATTGCTTGCTCTATTTTTGTGTTTGTGCTATAAATTACATGAATGAACCTTATTCCCTAAAGGCTTAATTAAGGAAGCTGGTTTTAAATGCCACATGTAATTGTGGTAGGACCTAATTAGAAAAGTAATGCTATCAAGGGAAGCGGGTGGGTGGAACCCCCGAGGAGTCTATCCTATGGTAGGGTGGTCCAAGAGAACTGGGTGGCTTCTCACAAGGTTTTACTGATGTTCGACCTTTAGGTATTGTTAGGTTAGAACCCTGATTCATGCCATTTTAGGGGACTGGAATGGGACTATGCCCTACCGGCAGAGAGGTCGAGCAATGCATCCCTCTTGTTTCCCATTCTCTTTGAACCAAGTGCAGCATGGGTTTGCTTCGGCTTGGGTAACTCTACGTAAATTAGGATGTCCAGAAATCGACACTAAAATGATGTCACGAGACCTTGATCCCTAGGAATCCAGATTTCAGGTCGATCCTAGTGGGTTCGGCTGTGAACGTTATGTTGCGAGGTAGACTCAGAAGACCCTAAGGTGACAAACCCCATAACATTCCATGGGAGTGCCAGGTGGTGACGCTTAGATTCGTCTCTCAATGGACCGCTAAAAACATGCATGGATAGCTGATAGGTGGGCATGTTACATTTCCAAAAACTCCCCCTATAGGGAGATTCATAGATTTATGATCATTCAAATCTTCCCTCCCTAATTACCTATATCAATGATACAACCCAAATTAGGTTGAGCTTCAAGCATAGGCCCATCACCTAGATGCATCTTAGGGTGGTGCATATTGTTAGATGAATCCATATGATCTTTGGTCTCCTCCTCGGAAGTCATCAAAGCATAACCACATGGAATGGTTGGCCTTTCACTTGGCACACCAACCACACATTTAGAAATTTTGGGTCTCCAAACCCATCTTATGTTACTTTTTATATTCTTATATTGCCTCAATTTGCCACATTGGTCTACTGGATTCAATGCAGACCTGTTGCTATGGCTAGTTGACCTCACATCCTTATGACTTCCATCAAGCACAAATGGACCTTTGGTATCATGTATCTTTGTCATATGAGATCTCTTTACTTGCCTTTGTCCACTCTGCGGCAACTAATTATTTGCAGGAATCATGCTCTTACTAAAAGGAATAGCATCTACTCGAAAGCGTAATTCATCCATAAATTGGAAAGGTCTTTGAAGAGCCTTACTAGGAGCACAACTAGAACCACGCATAGCATGCCTATCCACACTCATGGGCCCAATAGTTCTATCACTAATGCTTCCACAACTAGCTCTCGTGGAAGTGTTGCAAACCCTAATGGGACTTGCATGTCTTGAAGTCTTTTTACTAAGAGGCACACTATCCTTGCTCATAGGATTTTCATTTCTTACTTGGAGGTTTTGGCTACCAACATCCCCCATAGAGGTTTTCTCCGTATCAACAAATAAATTATCTCCTTGCAGAAATGATTGGATATTAGGATGCACTTGAAGTGAGCGGGGAAAACTCCAAAATTTTTCCCAACATCTTTGAATATATTTCTCATAGTCTATTACATGCATCTTAGCCTCCCTTAATGACTTAGGATCTTGCATCTTCACTTGGATTTGTGTATCAAGCACTAGACCAATCATAAAGAGCTCACATAGCACATCCTCTTGCAACATAGTGGCTCTTCTTGGCCAAAGCCTTAGAATATCATCAAAGGCTCTAGCATATTCTTTAGTAGATGGGTAAGAATCCTGTCTAATCTGTAGAAGTTGCCCTAAGACTTGAGTCATGGGCACCTCCTTTTCATATTCATTTAAGAATTTATCACATAGATCCTTGAAGTATTTAATCAACCCTCTTGGGAGGCTCCAATACCATTTCCTAGCTTCACCCTTCATGGTGCTTGAGAATACGAGCATATGATGTATATCACTAAACCCACTTGCAAGGCAAGTTAGGCCATATTCTTTTAAGTGCAACATTGGATCCTCCTTTACCAGCCCATGAAACACTAGGAGATCCCTATAAGGAGGGCATTTAGGCCTCTCCTTTGGGATCAGCATTGGGTCATTAAAATCTTCATATTTATCATGACCTAGTTCCAACATCTTAGGTCTCCTAATCTCTTTTGTTTTCACCTTCATCATTGGTGTAGAAAGGTTACACGCTCCATGGACTTCCTTTTCTACCAACTCATAGAGTGGTCGAGGGAGCCCTATGGCTTTCATTGTATCATATCAATCCTTTCTCAGAGGATCTTTCATACCTTGCACATTCAAAGGCCATTCCCCAATGGATTTATGCAAGAACTTTTGCCCTCCATCAAAAACTCATATATTGATATTATTTAAAGCTTGCAGGTTGGGCCTTTTGAGCAATGGCTTCCCCTTAACAATCAAGGCTTCCCCTTAACAATCAAGGCTTCCAATGTCCTTGTGAGGTCTAATATTTTAGTGTGGTGACCCATCACATGGGCCGTTTCAGTCACAAGTGAATTCCATTGTATATCCTTACTATCCCATGGTGTTATGGCCTTAGCATGATCGTTGATTGATGCCAGAATTGCCATGGGTTTCAATGTGCTTGTTGCATATCCTCTAGGCTGATGAATGGTTGTGCACAAGGTTTCTTGAATAGAAACCATACCAAGGCGGCCATCCCATCATGCTAGAGGACAAACTAGTCACTAAATGCATACTTTCCACTTGACCTAAATCATTTCTCATAGAGGATTCAGTCTTTATGTAATTGATTAAGTCTATTAGGAGATTTTGAATAGGGCAAGCCAAGTGTTTGAAACCCTAGACAAACCCATTTTATAGATACATTAGTGCGTTCCTAATGGATAGGGTTTAAATTTTAAGTCCCTTTTTGACCAAAGTCTAAAAATCGTCACTTATTAGCAGGTCTCGAAAAATGCACCACCTGTCGGGATCTAAAACGGGCCAACACTGGCTATAGGCACTAGCCGGGCCTCTAACACTCTCAACACAACCCCACATAGCCTCGCGGCCAGGAATGTCTAAGGGACACAGAGCCCTAATCACTACTAGAGATATTGCGTTTGTAATGGAATGTAGTCCAATGATTGCCCTTCCTTACTCCTTAGAGGGAGATCCCATACATCTTGGCATAAGATACCACATAACACAAACATAGGAGGCAACGCCTCCTGCTAAATGCTGTGGCCCCACTGCAACTATTCTATATCAAGAGGATTGGCTCCTTGATGCATTGCTCTAACACAAATAACATAGATGTAACGAGCTCCACTCTTGTTTTAAACAATTGAGGAGATAGAAATTTCCTCACTTGACAATCTCCCAAGGAACCCAAACACCTAAACCTACAGCTTAGGTGCCTCACAACTCAGCACGGGTCATGTATATTGAAAACCAATTGCAATGCATTCAGAGTTACCATGCGATATGGACAATGCAACTGTGAATGCCATAGTGCTCAGAAATATTATAAATTAGCATTGTGTTGTGCAACAAACATGTCTTTCCATGATTTTAGTCTACATGTCATGCTTCAATGCTAAGGGTTATCCCCAAGCCTTCTCGTGTAGCTTAATCCCCTTTTAACTTAATTTATAAATGTTCTATATGGTATGCACATAAAAGTATACCAGAATTTCATATATTTTCAGCTACCAATCAGCATCAAAACCCCTCTTCCTCCCTACCATTTAGGTTTTGCATCGTTGATAGGTGTAAAGAGTGGGATTTTTGTGTGTTTTTCTTATAAAAACCAATAGAAACAGACTTTAACATGAAGACACAGCTGAACTAAGAATTATCCCTCATGCTACAGCCATGCCATACATTCATAAACATAAACCTTATTTTCCCCTAAATTTCTAGTGCAAAAGACTAATTTTCTTCTTTTTCGCTATTTATCTTCATTTATTTCTTCATTAAAACGTGATATTTCAAAAATATGAGTTCTCAGTAATCAAGGACACTCATCATTATTTTTATATCAATTTTTATCGTATATGATCCCAAAATATTCAACAAAAACCCCGAATTCCATTATTTTTATCAAAACCGCAACTTACGTGTTTTGTGAAAAATTATTATATAATCATATTTTCTCTTTTTCTTTCATATTTTAGAGAGAATGCAATATGGGAAGCCAAGAAAAAAAAATCAAACAATTTCTCCAACCATTTTCTATAAAATAAAATAACCACTCACTTACGCATAGAAACCACGATTACGAGGCTCATATCTCATAGAAGAGAGGCCGCTAACACTTTTTCTTTGCCAATGACGCACTCTCTCAGCCCGGTCTACATCCTCCATTACTCCAGCATCATCATTTGCTCTGAATTCTGTTGAGATATCGAGCTCCACTCGTGATACGCCAGGGTGACTGTTGTGTATTTATGTCACCGACTTGTCAGTTGGCAGATGCGGTTGGTACACCGCCCGTGAATAATAGCTAGATGATAGCTATCCTTATCTACTCTAGTTCTGGCTCAGTTAGTATGCCACCTTAGTTAGTTGAGTTTGGTTTGAGACCCATATATAGGGTTCTTCTATTTCTATGTATGTGAGTTCTTTTGGCTTACACAACTAAGAAGAGGAAAACAGTTTTCAGCCTCCATCTTTGTGTGTATTCCCCCATTGTGCAAGCAAGAAAGCTTCAAGTGAGACTCCTTCCTTCTCTCCCACAATCTTGACATGGTATTAGAGCCTTGTTCGTGGTAAGGAGCTCAAGAAAGCAAGCCAAGCTCGCGGTGTTCTGGTAAGAGGAGCAGTGTTGCTTTCATTTTCTGTTTTGGGAACAGATCTCTGCAGGCAGCACAGCCGGAAATTGCAAGAGTGCATTGTCTCAGGTTGAGATGCCCTTCGCGGTGAAGCAAGAGGGCAGTATATGCTGCGAGACAGGGCTTTAGCCCTTGGCGACCCAGTTTTTTTGATTTGAGGCTATTTCAGGGCCTGTTTTGGAGGCGGAAGTTTTCTGCACGCACTCAGGAAAAGACCCTATTTTATGCTGTGCGACCACTATTCTACAGGTCGGTGAAAAGTTACTATAGAAATTGCATCGTATGCTTGTGCGCAGAGACATTGGGAGTTTCAGAATCATCCTTGGTTCCTGTTTATGCAAAATCGTCACTAGGAAGTGATTGTGTGGTCAAATACCACTTTCGCCAGTTTTGCAGATTTGCCCTTGTGAGGGTGAAGCTGAGTTTTTTGCAGTGAAAGATTTTTTTGCAGTGTTCTGTAATGGCGTCTGATTCTCTTTCACAGATTGTAACTGAAAAGATTGACAAGAACAACTTCCAGGCATGGAAGTTTAGAATGACGAATTTCCTTATGGGAAAAGGATATTGGGAATTTGTTGCAGGAAATGAAGAAGAACCAGTTCTTCCTGATGTTCCCAATCAACAGAAAATGCAGGCATTTAAAGCATGGCATGAGAGAGCCAGGAAAGTTATGTACTGGCTGTCTATCAGTATTTCGGACTCTATGATTGTGCATATTCAGGATGCAAGTATGCCAAAGGAGGCATGGGATACTTTGTCAAAAATGTATAGCACAAATACGCAAGCCAGGAAAATGCAGCTCAAGCAAGAGTTGCATAATGTGCAAAGAGAAAGTATGAGCATCAATGACTACCACATGAAAGTGAAGAAGATTGCAGATGCACTTGCTTCCATTGGGTCGCCAGTGGAAGATGATGATTTAGTTTCTGTGACCTTGAATGGTTTAGGAAAGGATTATGCACAGTTTCGGACATCCATTTCAATTCGTGAAAGATTTTCTGATTTTGAGGAGTTAATTGCTCTTCTAATTTCTGAGGAGCAGAGAAATGGTGGTGCATCTTCTTCAGGAGGAACGTCAAAAGAAGCTGTCTTCTACTCAAATGCTGGAAGAGGTAGAGGCAGAGGTAGAGGAGGCCGATTTGGAGGCCGTGGTAGAAATCAGAATATGCAGCAAACTCAAGAAAACCAGTCCTATGGAGGAGGAAGTGGTAACTCTAGAGGCAGGGGGAGCCAAAGAGGTCGTGGTGGATGGCAAAGAGGCCAAAATGCAAACAGTAATGTTGAATGCTACTACTGTGGTAAAATGGGTCATATGGCTAAAGACTGCTATAAAAAGCAAAATGACATCATGAATGGAAAATTACAACAAGGGAATTGTGCATCTTCTAGTAGACAGGGTGATGACAGAAATGAGCATTTGTTCATGGTGCAGCACATGAACAATTCTGTGACAAGTGCAGAAGAAAGCAACGATGTGTGGTATGTTGACTCAGGTGCATCAAACCACATGACAGGTCATGCAGAATGGATGGAGGATGCAAGGAAAATGGAAAAACTAGGATTTGTGGAGACTGGCGATGATACTGCACATCCTATTGTGCAGATTGGAAAAATTCCTTTGTCTATGCAGGATGGGAAAAAGGAATACCTGTCCGATGTATTTCATGTCCCAAATATCACCAAGAATCTGGTTTCTGTTGGTCAAATGGTTGAGCAGGGCTTGCAGGTCAGATTTAATCCTCATGAATGCTTTGTTGAGGATATGAAAAATAAAGGTCACTTGATAGCAAAAGGAAAGAAGAAGGGCAGAATGTTTACGTTGGATTGAGTGCAGCAATGTTTGCACATGGGACCGGTGTAGTTGCAGATATTGATATCTGGCATAAACGCATTGGTCATGTTAATGTACAGCGACTTAAATCAATGCAGGCCCAAAATATTGTTGCAGGATTGCCAAAATTCAAGGTTGCAGAAATGCATAAGGTATGTGAAGCCTGTCAGTTTGGAAAACAGGCAAGGAAACCATTTCCTAGACATGTTCAAGAGAGTGAGAAGCCATTGGAATTAATCCACTCTGATGTGTGGACTACTAAAGCTACATCTCTTGGAGGCTGTCATTATTTTGTCACTTTTATTGATGACTATAGCAGAAAAGTTTGGGTGTATTTTATGAAAAAGAAAAGTGAAGTTTTTGGGCATTTCAAAACTCTTAAAGCTATGGTTGAAAAAGAAACAGGCCTGCAAATAAAATGCCTAAGGTCAGATGGAGGGGGAGAGTACCTCTCAAATGAGTTTGTCAGGTTCCTGCAGGAGCATGGCATAAAGCAGCAATATTCATGCAGTCATACCCCACAACAAAATGGAATTGCAGAAAGGAAAAACAGGCATATTGGAGAGGTATCTCGTGCCATGCTCAACGAAAAAGACTTGCCAGATTTTTATTGGGCTGAAGCAGTTGCTACAGCAGTCTATATAATGAACAGGACTCCCACTGCAGCAATACATGGGATGACTCCAGAGGAGAGGTATACTGGTAGGAAACCAGATATTTCTCATTTGAAAATTTTTGGTTACATTGCCTACGTACATGTGCCAGATGAGTTGAGATCCAAGTTGGATCCAAAAGCTGAGAAGTGCATCTTTATTGGTTACTCTCTGCAGCAAAAAGGGTATAGATGCTATAACCCTTCTACTCATAAGTTTACAGTGAGCAGAGATGTTGTTTTTGATGAGATGAGTAACAGAGCATTGATGATGAGTTGGGTATTCCTTCTATTGTTACACCTGGAGTAAGGAAGACCAGGGATGTTTTGAGAGCACCTGGGAGTGGACCTATTTTGCGCAGGTCTAGAGAGCTAGGTATCTTGTGGATAGGCTGAAATATGATGGATTTACAGCCATTCACTATGCATATATGGTCAAAGTGATACAGGAACCAGAACCCACTTCTTTTGAGCAAGCCATGGGAAAAGAAAAATGGGAGAAAGCCATGGATGAAGAAATGGATGCCTTGGAAGCAAATGCTACATGGGAATTGGTACCTTTGCCTAAAGGTAAGAATGCAATTGGCTGTAAGTGGGTTTATAAGGTGAAGCACAATGCAGATGGTTCTGTGAATAGATACAAAGCAAGATTAGTAGCCAAGGGGTATGCACAAACATATGGCATTGACTATGAAGAAACATTCAGTTCGGTTGCAAGGATGGCAACCGTAAGAGAAGTCATTGCTATGGCTGCATCAAAGGGATGGTCTTTACATCAGATGGATGTAAAGAATGCCTTCTTGCATGGTGATTTGCAAGAAGAGGTCTATATGGAGCAGCCACCAGGTTATGTGCATGCTGTTCATCCTGAGCTTGTTTGTAGGTTGAAGAAAGCCTTGTATGGCTTGAAGCAAGCACCTAGAGCATGGTCTGACAAGATAGGACAGTATCTTGTCACTATTGGCTTTCAGATTTCCAAGGCAGATTTCTCACTTTATGTGAGAAAAACAGAGAAAGGTATTATGCTACTTGTTATTTATGTTGATGATTTGATTATGACAGGTGACAGTGATGAAGATATCCTTCATGTGAAAATGCTATTGAAGCAGAAGTTTGAGATGAAGGATTTGGGAGAGCTGCGTTATTTCTTGGGCATTGAGGTGATTAGATCACCAAGTGGGATACAGCTCTTGCAGAAGCAGTATGGATTGGACATCCTGTCCAAATATGGGATGACAGGCTGTAAGCCTATTTCAGTTCCTTTGGAGCAAAATGTGAAGCTGAGCACAGATGCATGTGAGCTTCTGGAAGACCCTACTATGTACAGACGCATAGTAGGAAGTTTGATTTATATGACTATTACCAGGCCAGATTTGAGCTATGCTGTTGGATTGGTAAGTCAGTTTATGCAGGCTCCAAGGAAACCGCATTTGGATGCGGCTAGACGCATACTCAGGTATGTGAAGTCCACATTGCAGTATGGACTATTTTATGAGACTGGGGTTCAGATACAGCTACATGGATACACTGATGCTGATTGGGCTGGTAGTATTTCTGATAGACGATCTACCAGTGGATATGTGTTCTCTTTTGGGAGTGCTGCAGTCACTTGGAGCAGCAAGAAACAGCCTACAGTTGCCTTATCGAGCACAGAGGCTGAGTACAGGGGTGCAGCAATGGCCGCATGTGAGGTAGCTTGGTTGCATAAGCTACTTTATGATATGCATCAGCCTACAGATGGGCCAGTTGTCATTTATTGTGACAACATGAGTAGTATACACTTGGCAAATAACCCAGTCTATCATGCTAGAACAAAGCACATTGAGGTGCATTATCACTATGTGCAGGAGAGGGTTTTACTAGGTCTTATTGATCTAGTTTATGTCAGCACAGAGGATCAGGTAGCTGACATATTCACGAAGGCATTGGGCACAGAGAAGCTGCGCAAGTTCAGAGACCTGCTTGGTGTGCAGGAATTGGGATTGAGCTCGAGGGGGAGTGTTGAGATATCGAGATCCACTCGTGATACGCCAGGGTGACCGTTGTGTATTTATGTCACCGACTTGTCAGTTGCAGATGTGGTTGGTACACCACCCGTGAATAATAGCTAGATGACAGCTATCCTTATCTACTCTAGTTCATGGCTCAGTTAGTATGCCACCTTAGTTAGTTGAGTTTGGTTTGAGTCCCATATATAGGGTTCTTCTATTTCTATGTATGTGAGTTCTTTTGGCTTACACAACTAAGAAGAGGAAAATAGTTTTCAGCCTCCATCTTTGTGTGTATTCCCCCATTGTGCAAGCAAGAAAGCTTCAAGTGAGACTTCTTCCTTCTCTCCCACAATCTTGACAAATTCGTCATCACAACCCTCCCCCTTCTCTCTTGAATTGATGCATATGAACAACCGCTAAGAGGAGAGATGAGAGTGGAGAGAGAAAGATTAGAAAATCATATTTTTAAATCCTCCATTAAAATTAGAAAACTCATAGTCATCTCCTTCCTCTCTCTGCCCTAATTGAGAATCTCTCTCTCTCTCTCTCTCTCTCTCTCTCTCTCTCTCTCTCTCTCTCTCTCTCTTCTCTCTCTCTCTCCAAACGAATGTGTATTCAAGGTGTATTCAAGCGGTACTGAGCAAATTTGGAAGGGGTGCGAATTTTTTGCACCCCCCTTCTTCATCAAAGTTTTCAATTAGTTTAAGACTTCTTTCAAGCTAAAGGTTATTAATATTTAAAATAACCGGTTCAGAATTTTGTGTTTACACTGTCCGCAAGCGAATATTTTGATTTTGAGGGGCCAAACGGACTAGGATTCAAGATCCGTATGGGTGGACAAGTGGCCGCAGCATTGAAATCTATAAACCTAGGCCCCTTCGTGCACTTTTCGGCTCTCAGATCCAATAGCTGCTTTGTAATGCCAAACTTTGTGGGGATTAAATGGGGGGTCAAATGCCCTCCGATCGACAAACTGAGACTTGCGTTGGATTCCTTACGTCGAAATGCATCTAGGAAAACTCCAGCTTCACAACCATCCACCACTATTTTATTTTTCATGAAAATTTGGTCTTTAGCACTTCCCGAGCACTTCTTGCTCCGAAAATGGCCTCAAATGCTTCAAGCACTGCTCACACAATCGGTTCCTAAAATCCAACTCTCATATTTAGTGGCCATCTAAGGTTTTGACATGATATTGATCTTTCTTTCTTTTGATATGATATCTCGAAGATAGATACTAGCTCTTGCTATAGAGTTACATGATTAAAGCATGAATTTTATAGCCTATCTATAAGCACAAATCTTATGTATAGTAGTGAATTGATCTATGTCAAGTGTCACTAAATCAAAGGGCTTTGTTTTGGCTTCATACAGTGTTTTTGATTTCAAAAATCCATAACTAGTTATTATTCTTAATCTTTTCTATCTTTATACTTTGCAACCTTCTTACATAAATCCCTATGGTTAAGTCATTCTACTTTATATGTATTGAGATGGTAAGCTCAACACGTGCAGACATTGATGATAAACTACCTAGTTAGATGGGTCTGCAAGTCTCACCACATGGCCACTAACTTATCGTTTATTATATTTAGCTTGTTACACCTACCTACAATTGGCATAGTTATGATGCTAGCTAATTAGTATTGTTATTTTTGTAATACTTAACTTAGTAGGCCACTTTTCTTTATCTTGTATCTTATATATACTTTGTGTACATTGTATTGTGTGGAAAAGGGGAAGAAGAAACTAGCAAGAAAATGTTTTTGCCTCCATGTCTCTTCTTGTAATCTTGAGTGAGCTTCCTCTTGTGTTTGTGTATAGTGTATCATGGACATGCCATGATCAAGTGTACGGATTAATTCTTGCTCATGCCATATGAATCCACACCCCTTGCAAACACACCCTTAATAGGATATCCTTGAGCCAACAACGCAAACCCACCCTTGCCATGTCATCATAGAACCTTCTAGAAGATATGCCATATCATCACCTATATCATCGATAATGTCATCATGGAATATTCTAGAAGATCCTTAGCCGCCCTCCAACACCTATAAACGGAGGGGCTCGCCAAAGAGCTCCTCAGTCTTACTAATTCCAATCTTGGGAGCTCAAGGAATCGAGACCTTCAAGTAAGTAACTTTGAGTTCCAATTCTAGTTCTTGTCTAATCATGGTATCTAGTATTGTCTTGTTGTCTTCCATTATACTCAAGTTGCCTTGTCACCTTGTAATCTCCTAGTACGAGATATTGTCTAGTACTGTCTTGTATCTTGTTCATCCTTTTTGAGGGAGATATTGTAATTTTGATATCTTGTATCCATACCTATGGTGGTCTATAGATAGTATGAGATCTTGTCTAGTATTGTCTTGTATATTGTTCATCCTCGTCGAGGGAGATCTTATTTTTCTGATATCTTGTATCCATAACTATGGTCCCAAGTTATAGGATCCTAAATATCCTATTGAATCCAGTTGTCTATACCTATGGTCCCAGGTTGTGGGATTTTCTATATCTTGTTAATTTATCATTGTACCTTGTGCCCCTACATGGGATTACCTTGAAATCAGAACTCTTATAACAAATATTACATCTATTCTAGTCTCTTGAGCACAGTCTAGTGCTCCCATAAAAAATTTCCAAGACTACTTTCTAGCCCTACTGAGCACCAATGGAGGCGACCCTTGAAAGTCTAGTGCTCCCATAAAAAATTTCCAAGACTACTGAGCACCAATGGAGGCGACCCGTGAAAGAATCATGGCCTCCCTTCAAAACCTCCAACAACAAATTCTAGTCTCTTGAGCACAGTCTAGTGCTCCCATAAAAAATTTCCAAGACTACTGAGCACCAATGGAGGCGACCCTTGAAAGAATCATGGCCTCCCTTCAAAACCTCCAACAACAAATTCAAGACTTAAACAAACGACAAGCACAACTTCAAATAGAACACCCTATGCATCTGGGCCCTATGCTTCAAGAGATGCAATACCATATCTGAGACTTGCAAAACAAAAAAGAAAGTGATCAGATGATTCCATGTGTTTATCAAACCCAAACAAGAGAAGCCAAGATCAGCATGCCAAATAAGTTTAATGGTGACCATTCAAAGTTTAGGGGATTCATGCAACATGTAAAGCTCTATATTTAAATACAATTGAATAGGTGTCTAGATGACGCTTCCAAGTGGGATTCATTGGAACTTTTCTTTTGTGGTCAATCTTTATCATGGTTTTCTCCAATATTGGAAAGGAATATGCCAGTAGTTCATAACTATGAGGCATTTCTATGCGAGCTCACTTTCACATTTGGAGATGCAGACACTGGTCGAGTAGCAAAAACAAAACTTCAGAAGCTATGATAAGGTAATTACCCTACCTCTGCTTATGCATCTGAATTTAGAAAATTAATTAGTGACCTCACTTGGCATGAGGAGTATTTTATTAGCCAATTCAAATGGGGTCTTTGAGATGACATCAAGGACCTCATGCTCACTATGCTTGAGGCAAAAACACTCAACGATGATATCATGCAAGCCATCTAGTGTGATAATAGACTGTTTGAGAGAAAGTAAGAAAAGTGAGAAGAATTAAGGCCTTGCCAATGGAACCTAGCCCCAATCATCAAAGAAGAAATGAAGCCCAAACCAAAGCAAATAGACAATACCAAATTCCACCCCTTGACCCCACAAGAAAAGTAAAAGGCAAAGAGAGAATCATCTATGCGTATATTGTGGAAACCCTAGACACATCGCCCTAAATTGCCCAAATAAGAGGGCAAGAACCCCAATAGTTGCTACAACTATCCTTGAGTAGGAAAACAAGGATGTATGGTTGAAAATAAGACCATACAACCAGACCTTGATATAAGAAAGGGTCTCTTGATCCCAGCCACACCCATGCAAGCTTTCCTTGCCACAGTCCAGATAATCCTCCCAAGAAACACCCTTTCTCTCAAAGCCCTAGTTGACTCTGGGGCCTCCACATGTTTCATTGATAATGGCTTTGTTAATAGATACCAGATTCCAATACTCCAAAAGACCAATCCTACACTAGCTAAAGTTACAAATGGAAGACCTCTAGCATCTAGAGATATTACCAAGGAAACCCGTGGTAACTCTTGGTGATCACAAATCTCGTGTAGTCTTTAATGTCATATCCAATCCCACAAATCCAATCATTGTTGAGATGCCTTAGCTAAAGAAACACAACCCAAAAATTGATTAGGTTAATCAAAAGATTACACATCGTAAAAATCAAGGAAAGTCAGTATATCTAGGAGCCAAAGCCTTTATGCACACAATAAGGCATGAACCGACCTACATGATATATCATATACTAGATCAAGAATCTGGTAGGGGTGAGTCAGTCAAGCTACTAAGCCAATATCAAGAATTCCAAGATGTCTTTGAAAAAAAGAATGTAGATCTCTTGCCCAAACATAGACCCTATGATTGTACTATAGAACTCCATGAGGGGGCTCAACCACCTTTTGGACCCATCTACAAGCTATCCCCTAATGAACTAGTTGAACTACACAAGAAAATTGATGAGAACTTAGCTAAGGGGCTTATTAGGCACTCAAAGTCTCTTGTTTGAGCCCCAATTTCATTCGTGAAGAAGAAAGACAAGTCACTTTGAATGTGTGTGGATTATCGAGGACTCAACAAGATAACAGTCAAGAATCTATACCCTTTGTCGTTGATACCAGAGCTCTTGGAATGCCTTGGAAAAGTCAAAATCTTCAAAAATATTGATCTAAGAGGGGCTTAAAATTTTGTATGAATCAAAGAAGGAGATGAATGGAAGACAACCTTCCACACAAGGTATGATCATAGGAGTATGTTGTTATGCCATTTGGTCTCACCAATTCTCCTACAATATTTCAACATATGATGAATGATATCTTCCGAGAGCATCTAGATGATTTTGTAGTTATATGCTCGGATGATATCTTGATATTCTCAAATGATTCAAAGGAGCATTAGCACCATATAAAATTAGTTTTGGAAAAGCTCAAAGAAAAAGGACTATATGCAAAACTTGAGAAGTGTTTTTCCATCGGACAGAAGTGGAATTCTTAAGGTACAATGTCTCCCAGAGAGGAATCTTCATGGACCACAAGAAGATTGAGACTATTCTTGACTTGCAGACACCCACGTGTCCATGATGTCTAATGTTTCCTTGGATTCTTTGCCAACTTATATATGATATTTATCAAGGATTACTCAAAGATAGTCACACCACTCACCAAAATCACAGGAAACTCAAAGTTCTCATGGACCCTAGAAGCTGAGAAGGCCTTCCAGACCCTAACAAACGCTTTCACCATTGCCCCAATCCTAGTCCACTCCAATCCTACAAAGCCATTGTTCTTCGAGACTGTTGCATCAGACTATGCCTTAGGAGCCATCTTGTCCCAACATGGAGATGATGGTCATATCCATCCAAACGGCATTCCACTCAAGGAAGTTCTCCCCTCTAGAGGTAAACTATGAGATCCATGACAAAGAACTCCTTGCCATTGTAGATGCCTTGTTGCCCATAAATTTATCGTCTATAGAAATCACAAAAATCTGTAATACTGTATGAAAACTTGCATCCTCAATCAAAGACAATTCTGATGGAGTAACTTCTTATCTAGGTTTGACTTTGTCATCACCTATTGCCCAAGGATGCCAAACAATGCCAATTAGATGCTTTATCAAGAAGTTCCTACCTAGTACCTAAGAAGGGAGAAGAAGCTTTTGATCAATAACGAGCAATACTACTCAAGCTAGAGCACCTCCAGTTAGCAACCATCTCCAATTGTCATCAAGATGATCCAACGAATCCATGAAGCCCTACTGCATGATGATTTGGCTAGCAATGTCAAGAGAAAAAATCAAGAGAGAAAAGAAAATGAAGTTTGTGAGTTTCAAGAAACTAACAGATTTTTATACTATAAGGATCTACTTAACATCCCTCTAGGAAAGTCGAGATTCCAGGTACTCCAACAATGCCATGACACCCCAATAGAGCAGCACAACACTTTGGAGTTAATAAGACCTTAGACCTTATTTCAAGAGACTTTTGGTGGCCCCAAGTGTGACAATAAGTTAAGAAATATATAAAATCACGTGATACATGCAACAGGGCCAAGGTATCTCATCACAAACCACATGGTCTCCTGCAACCCTTGCACATTCCAGTGTGTGAATCTGGTCCTCTCAATCCATGGATTTCATAACATATCTTTCCAAATCAGAAAAATATGACTCTATTCTTGTTGTGGTAGATAGGTTCACAAATATGACACAATTCATCCCTACCACCAAGACCATCACAAGGGCAACTACCGCTAGACTCTTCTTCAAATACAATTTTAGATTACATGGATTCTCAGACAACATCATCAGTGACGATTGGGGTCCCCAATTCATATCTAGTTTTTGGAAGAGCCTTTTGCAACCTCTTCGGAATCCAAGTTAATTTATTCATAGCCAATCATCAACAGACTGATGGTCAAATAGAACAGGTAGATCAAGACTTGGACCAATATCTCTGTTGCACCATCAACTACCATTAGAATGATTGGTTTGAGCTTTTACCCTTTGTAGATTTTTCTTATAATAATAGTATCCATGCATCTACTAAGCAAACTCCTTTCTTTGTAAACTATGGCCAGTATCCAAGCCTATGGATGTACCTCTATCCAATCAAGTAAAGAACCCTACCGCTCAAGATAAAGCTCAACACCTAGTAGATATACACCAAGAACTCAAGCAACAAATCCAAAAGGCTGAAAATCAATACAACCACTATGCAAACTAGCATTGTCTCCAACATCTAGCATATAAAATCAGTGTGATAAAGTATGGTTACGTAGGTATAAGCTCTAGAAAACAAGGCCCTCCACCAAGCTAGACCACCACTCGGGTAAGTTACTCATGAATATATGTGTCCATCACATGGGTTCAAAAAAATGTATTTTTAAAATACCATTTTTATAAAAAATTTACATATAGAAGGGTGTAATATAAAGGGGTTATTTACAAATTGAATAGAAAAGAGTTATCTTTTATTC
This sequence comes from Lygodium microphyllum, assembly GCF_053477565.2. Lineage (NCBI taxonomy): Eukaryota > Viridiplantae > Streptophyta > Polypodiopsida > Schizaeales > Lygodiaceae > Lygodium > Lygodium microphyllum. The sequence goes on along the minus strand of NC_141159.1, from coordinate 56,310,321 downwards.
AGGAAAAAATTATAGATAAGGATATTTATAAATAGGCCTTGAACGCACGTGATGTAGAGGTTATACATATAGTAACTTCCCCGAGGACCACCAGAAATTTGGGCCCCTCACTATCGTAGTGCAGATCAATCAAATTGCTTACCAACTCTAACTTCCTAGCACTATGAAGATCCATCCAGTCTTCCATGTTTCCTTGCTTGAGCCATATCATAGCTAACCATTGAAGAGAGAGAGATCTAATCCCCCACCACCTGTCCAGATTGGAGATCATGAAGGATTTGAGGTTGAGCATGTCTTAGATTTGAGGATCTCTTGAGATCGATTGGAATACCTTGTTCACTAGAAAGGATATGACATCAATGATCACACTTGGGAACTTGCAGAATATCTCCAAAGAGCATCTCTCAAAATTAAAGAATTTCATGAGAGAAATCCAATGAAACTTGGATCAAACCACCAAGCCGCTCCTCGTGGAACTTGTCGCTAGAGGAGGGGGTGATGTCACGGACATGCCATGATCAAGTGTACGGATTAATTCTTACTCATGCCATATGAATCCACACACAATGCAAATGAACCCTTAAGAGGACATCCTTGAGTCAACCATGTGAATCCACCCTTTCCATTTCATCATAGAACCTTCTAAAATATATGCCATGTCATCACCTACATGATGATGATATCATCATGGAACATTCTAGAAGATCGTTAGCCGCCCTCCAACATTGATAAATGGAGGGGATTGCCATAAAGCTCGTCAGTCTTACCAATGCCAGTCTTGGGAGCTCAAGGAGTCGAGACCTCCAAGTAAGTAACTTCGAGTTTGAGTTCTAGTTCTTGTCTAGTCATGGTATCTAGCCTTGTCTTGTCTTCCATTATACTCATATTGTCTTGTCACCTTGTAATCTCATAGTATGAGATCTTGTCTAGTACTATCTTGTATCTTGTTCATCCTCTTTGAGAAAGATCTTTAATTCTAATATCTTGTATCCATACCTACAATCCCGGGTTGTGGGATCCTTCATATCATATTGAGTCCTATTATATACCTATGATCCCTGGTTGTGGGATTTTCTGTATCTTGTTAAGTTATCATTGTACCTTGTGCCACTATGTGGGATTATCTTGAAATCAAAACTCTTGTAACAAATCTTGCATCTAGTCTAGTCTCTTGAGCACAGTCTTGTGCTCCAATAACATAGTGTGTATTTGGTACATCAGCTTAAGTAAGTCTCTCCACCACGTGATTTGTGACATGGTATCAGAGTGATGCCATTGAGAGAGGCTAGTTTTAAAGGCTAAAGTGAAGGAGAAGAAGTAAGGATTCAAGCAAGCAAGCAATAGATAAGAAGCCCTCCCATTCTTTTGCTCTTTCTCTTGGATAGTACATGTGGAGGCATTGGAAGTAGGGCAGAGCAAAAATCTCATATTCTTCTACTATTTCTCTTGGATAGTACATGTAGATTGCTGTGAGATTTGCTGTGCAAGAAAGGCACGACATATTTTACAGACAAGCGCTTCAGGGATTTCTCGCAACTTTTTTTTGGCCATCTAAGGCCATTTCAAGCATCGTTTTAGACCCGCAAGGTTACAACCAATAGTTTCAGGGTATACTGCAATTTTGGTTGTGTTGGTCGAAAGTGGGTTTATAAGTTATAGATTTTGAATCTGTAAGATCTGAGGTGTTTGATAGGAAGCAAACACAAGTTTCATTTGTAAACACATTGCAAATTATATGTACTTTATTGTAATAAATGAAAAATAATGTTTGGTGTATTATTGTATACTTCTTTTGAAAGGTTGTAAAAAACTTGCTTGCTATTTTGTATGAATTTTATGATAATGGTAGAGAACAGTGAAAAACTCATCATTGAGAAGCTGGTCAAGAATAACTACTCATCATGGAAGTTCTGTGTGTCAAGTTTTCTTATTAAAAAATGCCTATTTGAGTTTATTTTAGGTGGAAAAAAGGAGCTAGAGCTGAAAGACCCCTGCGATTAAAAATGATTTAAATGTATGGAAAGAATGGAATGCAAAAGACAAAAAGATGATGTATTGGCTATCACCAGTCATTGATAATACTATGCTGAGGTATATCAAAAATGTAGAAAGCTCACATGCATGGACCACACTTGAAAATATGTTTTCTGTGAATACAAAGGTATGAAAGATTTAGCTCAAGCATTACTTGAGCTGAATAGTTTGAAGAAAGATAAAATGTCTATCAATGAGTATGTTTTGAAGATGAGGAGCATTGCATATACTTTGGCAACGATTAATGCAATGCCCTATGGTGATGATTTGGTATCATCTACTTTGAGTGTTCTTAATAATGAAAAGGCTTGAAAATAATTTGTTACTTTTGTGTATGTACAAAAGCATTTCCAAATTTCGATGAGTTGGTCTCTCTCATGATCATTGAAGAGATCAATATGCAAGGTGACTCATTTAAAAAAAGTGGTAAATAGGTTCAAGTATTTTACTCAATTTCAAGAAGGGAACATAGTAGATCCTCTTCAAGAGGTCATGATATGGGATGTGCTGATGATAACTAGCAAAATAGATTAAATTAGCAATTTGATGATATACTTATTTTAAAAGGCTGTGGAAAGTTTAGAGATAGAGGGAGCTCTAGAGAAAGAGGTGGATGGCAAAACAAATGTCCTAGAAATTTTGATATTGCTTTCCATTATTGTGGCAAAACAAGTCATATTATAGTCCATTGTTATGCTAAGAAGGATGGTATCTATAGTGGCAAATTGCAGCAAGGAAACTATGCATTGTCTTCATGATAGAATGAAGATAAAAATGAGTGTATATTTATTGTATAGCATATGATGAATGTTGTTGTAGAAAAGAGGACATATGATTATGTATGGTATGTTGATTCAAGTGTATCTAATCATATGACCAATCATGTGCTGAATGGTTTGGAGAGATGCAAGATTTACAAAATCCAAGTTATGTACAAATGAATGATGATTCATACCACTCAAGTTTACACATTGAAAAATATCCCTTATCCTTGCATGATAGTTAGACAAAGAGTTTATCAGATATATTACATGTATCATCCGTCACAAAGAATTTATTGTCTATTGGATCCAATGGTAGAGCAAGGTCTACATGTTTGATTTAATGCAAAATATTACTTTGTGGAAGATTTTAATGAGAAGTGTAGATTGGTTGTAAAAGAAAGTAGAGTTTCCTGCATGTTCACTTTAGATGTTGGAATTCTAGCTATGAATACTACTATGTATGCAAAAGGCAAAGAATAAGTTGTAGACATTGAAATATGACACAAACATTTTGAACATATAAATGTACAAAATTAATACAATCCAAAGGGTTGGTTATAGGGTTACCTTCTTTTAGAGTTCCAGAATTTTACAAAGTGTGTAAAGCATGTTAGTTTGGTAAAGCGGATAAGACAACCTTTTCTACATGATAGAGATGTAAGCAGGAATATACTTGATGTTATGCATACAACTGTTTTGGGACCTATACAAAACATATCTCTAGGTGGTAGCAAATATTTTGTCATATTTATTTATGATTGTTCAAGAAAGCTATGGGTATATTTTATGAAGGAAAAGAGTGATATATTTGAGCACTTCATAACTTTCAAGATTGCTATTGAAATAGAAATAGGCTTGAAAGTTAAGTGCTTGAGAATACCTCTTTAATAAGTAATAAGTTCAATGACTTCTTGAAGCCTCATAGGATAAAGAGATAGTTATTGCAAGTATACCCTATAGAAAAATGGGGTTGCAAAAAGAAAAATAAGGGATATTGTAGAAGTTTCATGGGCATTGATGGCTTAAGAGAATATGCAAAAATATTTTTGGTATGAAGCTACTTATACTATTGTCTATATTATGAATAAAACTCCCACAACTGCAGTTCATGGAATGACCCCGAAAGAATTCTTCACAAGCAAGAAGCTTGATGTGTCATACTTAAAATTGTTTTATTGTATTGCATATGTTCATGTGCTAGATGAGCTACAAAGGAAGCTTGATCCAAAGGATGAAAAATGTATTTTCATTGGATACTCTTTAGAGCATAAAGGATATCATTGTTATAACCCTATTATGTGTGAGTTCAAAGTGAGCAAGGATGTTATTTTTTATTAGATAAGCACTCGACATGCATTTAGTGCTAATGCATTGAATGATACTGATGATTATGTGCAAATAGAAAATAAAAAATCACAAAGCCTTAGTGGACCAAAATATCATCTAGTACTATATCTACACTTAGCCTTTGGTTTGGGATGCGAAGGAGCAGTCCCACATCTTAGGTGCATCCATTGTGTTGTAGGTAAAGACAAAGGGAAGAAGAAAGTGTCAGAAGGTAATGATGCATTTACTAGTCATTTGGGGTTTGATGGAGATTCCAATGGTTCAAAGAGTTTGTATGATGAGCTTGGAATTCCTTCTGTTAGGACACAAGATGTATAGAGATCACATGGTAATATAAAAGCTCCACTAAGTGACCCAGTGGTATGTAGATCTAGTAGGGTCAGATACCCTACTAAAAGATTTGGTTTTGAAGGTTATGCACCTCACCATTATGCCTATATGGTAAATGTGGTTGAGGATGTTGAGCCCAGTTGTTTTGAGGATGGTGTTGGTCATGCTCATTGGGATGTAGCTATGGATGAGAAGATGGCTACATTAGAGGCCAATAAGACTTGGAATCTAGTACCATTTCGAAATATTTTACAAATCGACGTATGTGATATCAGTATGTATATTTTCAAAGCACGAAAAATATAAAATAATATAAGTAAAAATTTATCGGTCAAAAAGTTATAATTCAACATGCCAATTGCCTTGGTTTTGGCCCAAAATGGTAAAAAATGCCATTAAAAATTTGTCGTCCCACCATTCACATGCCTAACATCTAAGGCTTCCCAGATAACTCAACGCAAATTTTTGATGGCATTCTTTATCATTTTAGACAAACACTAAGTCAATTGTCTTGTCAAACCACAAAATTTTAACCAATAATTTTTAAAAAATTTCCATGTACTTCGTCGCTTGTATGAGTCTGTTAACTTATCATTTGGCAAAGCAAAAAGGTTAACTAGACCATTGACTCGATAACCAATTTCTTGTACTACTTAATTGTCGAGTTCTCAATTGACATTGCAAATTTAATCATTACACTATCATGCTCAAATACAATGTGAGACATTCGAGGTATAATAGAAAGCAAAGATATTTCATTACATATCAAAGTTTACAAACTACATTGTATTGCAGTGTGTTACAAAAAATGTAGGCCCTTGGCAGCTCTAATCTCTCTCCCCTCTTATCCATCTAGCTAGCTTCATGTCTCTCTACATGATGGTCACCTGCTTGGCATGAATTACGCAGAGATATGTATCCTCAAAAGGGTGACAAGGTATGCTTCTATCTAAATCCAAGTTGTTGATGTAGCACTTTTGGGAGAGTGGTGGTCCCTTCTTGGAGGATGAGCTGATGTAGAGAGACTTTAATGCAAAAAAGTATATAAAATATGAGTATTTCAACTTGTAATATAATTGAATACCTTTTACGAAAAAACTCCAATTTTTGTGAAATTTTATAAAAAAATATTTTTGGGACAAAAATAAATCTGAGTTGCTAATGTGCCACTTTTGGAAGAGTGGTGGTCCCAACTTGGAGGATGAAAAGGGCTAGTTACTAGGGTGAAAAGAAAGGGAGATCCCCCTCCTTTCTAGATAAGGTCCACCACAAAAAGTGGGTGGAGCCTAGGAATGTAGGGGGGCCAAGTGACAAAAAGACATACAATGATGACCATTGAAAAGATTAAGGATTCCTAATCAATTTCTTACAAGGCCCTTTTTGAGTCCGTATTCTCCCTAATGGTTGTAAAACTATGGCTAATATAATCCTACAACTACTAGCTTTTTGATTTTCTTTTGCCCTCACTTGCATGCATATTGCACATTTTTTATATAGACTTAACTCACATTATATTAAAATATATGTATAATATCATTGATTGATATAAACAAATTTGAAGGATAAAACAGATATTGACAAAATTATACTCTCACTTGCATTCAAATACGAGCTTATAAAAATGCTAAGGTTGGCTTGTATACAATACTTGAAAATTGAAAGCTACTATAGCTTTCAATAAGCATCCTTATGAGCATGCCTTAGTGTATCATGAAGTGCACAAGGAGAGAGAGTCAGATAAGAGAGAGAAAGAATATTAGATGAGAGAGAAAGATTGCAAGAAGAGAGAGAATGTAGGATGAATTCCATACTTGTAGACTTCTATTTCATTCGTGAAATACCTAGGGGTTGCAATTATCCATGCATTTTTATCATTTTTTCCCTAATGCTTTAACAAGTTAAGCATTGGGTTGCATACCATAGCACCTCTCTTTTTTTCCTTGTCACTAGGAGCCTTGTGAATCACATTGAGAGTTTTATCATATCCTAGATACCCCTAGTAATTAAGCTGCTATGAGCTTCCCATAAGAGTTTTTCATTTACTTTGTGTCCTCTTGGAACAAAATACAATATGATAATACACTGACAACCATGTCTTGCATGATAGTCCTTTATCTTGGTCCTTTCATTATTGGAACCTTCAACTTGAAGTGCTTTAATCATGAGTTCCTCATATTTCTTATTTGCGAGAGAGAACAAAAGAGAGAGCAAGAGAACTCAAAGCTTTGAGAGAGAGAGAGGTAGAGGAGGGAGAGAGAGCAAGGGAGAGCTCATTACTACCACAGTCATTGCCGTATGCAAAGAAGAAGGAGAAGGGTACAAGGGAGAAGGGAGGGAAGCCACGAAAAGGAGGCACAAAGGATTTCATATTCGAGCCTTTGAGATAGGTACATTGCCTCTTCTTTCTTTGTTTTTTTGTTTTCTTCTTTTCTTTCTTTGTTTTTGTTTTTTAGGGAGGGAGAGAGAAAGAGGGAGAGAAAGGGGAGAAAGGAAAAAAAGAGGAAGGGGAAGAGCGAAATGAGAGATAAAGGGAGAGAGAAAGGAGGGTATGTGAGAGAAACAATGTGGGAGAGAGGGGGAGGGAGAAAAAAAGAGAGAGGAAACAAAGAAAGGGAAAGAGAGAGAGAGAAAAAGGGGTGGGGAGAGAAATAGAGAGAAAGGAGAGGAGGGAGAGAGAATGAAGGAAGAGAGAGGGAGGAGGTAGAAAAGAAGGACAAGGTAAAGAGATGAAGTACAATGAAAAGAAGAGAGTGTAACGTGCCTACTTCTCAAATTGTGGGACACGTCGTAGCACTCCATCAAGAGATATATCTAGAAGACGCCACCCGGCACTCCTACGGAATGACACAGGGTTTGCCAACTAGGTCTCTCGAGTCTGCCTCGCAATAGAACTTATCCGGCCGTTCCCACTAGGATCGACCTGAAGTCCAGGTTCCTTGTAGTCGGGTCTTCCTAACAGCCTTCTAGCATCGCTCTGCAACTGCTCCACTTTGTGCAGATACAACTGGACCAAAGCAAACTCATACCGCACTTGGTTCAAAGAGAATGGGAAATGAGAGGGATGCATCGCTCGACCTCTCTGCCCATAGGGCATAGTCCCAATTTTGTCCCCTAAAACGGTATGAATCAGGTTTTTAACTTACAAGTTCTAAGGTCCTTGTCTATCTAATGTTTGCATCAAATAAATTCCATTGAGGAAAGCTCTCGGCTAACCGAGACCACCCTACCGTAGGATGGACCCGACGGTCACATCCACCACGCTTCCCTCGGGGGTTGTTTTAGTTATCTAATTACCTACCACATTATGTTTGACACATAAAAGTAGCTTCCTTAATTAACCAGTTAATCACACGTTCCTTTACGTAATTTAGGGCACAGACACTAAGACAAGATAAAACAAGATCAAACACTTTCTTAACTTATCTTCAGATTAAAGTTTGTCTCCCACCCATACAGGAGGATTAAGTGTCCCTTTCTGCCTTTCCAGAAAAATCCTTCCATATCCCAGCAATAAAAACCCGAAGGTTTATCCTACCAAGGTTCTGCCTTGTAACTAGTATCAAGGCCTCTAGATCCCATCTCGAGTCACGTAGAACACTTGTGTAGGGTCCTGAGGCATTGGGATTTACGGCCAGAGCCCCCCTTGGCACCCAAGCGTCCTCCTACGCCAAGTAATTTCCATAGAGAGACCTCTCGTGGTAGGTTCAGTCCACATTCCCGACGCGGATTCATAACCCCCTTAGTTAGGGTTTGGGGTTTGCGGGGGGGTAGCTAGCGCCATCCTTCCTTTATTATCCCTTTAGGAAATCATCCACCACAGCTGAAGCAACGGGCCCAATAACATTTACTAGGAGAAACATCCCTTTTGTTCCCATGGCAATTTATCCTTACAGTTCCCGCCATGAAAATATAATCACTTGGATATTCATCCAAAACCACAACCAATCCTTAAGTATCCTTCCGGAAACAATCAAGCTGAAACAACCAGTCTAACATCCTTTAACTAGGAAAACATCATTTCCTAATCCAACAAGTAACCACTCTGCTTATTAACCTTTTTTCCATCTTAAACAAGGGCAACCCTCATTAGAAACATCAATGGTAAACGATTTCAACAAGTCCCTTAAGCCACCATTGCTTTGGAACTTAGCTTATCCCCTACTTAAATCATTTTCAGTCTTGATGTACTGCCTCCCTAGGGTTTACTCTCCCCCTTGGGATCTAGGGATGCTCAAGGAAAAACTTTAACGGTTATCTTCTAGATCTTTTTAATGATCTATGTGATTTCACCTTGACCCTTATTAATCATGGCTACCTATTTAGGGTAGAAGGTCAGCCCATCTTAAGCCCTTTAATGGCAAATACATGCAATTCTACCTGTATTTAAGAATTCAAGATGCGTGAGAAGAATCTAAATCTTGGTACAACCTGGGTATGAGCTATAGTTGTTGGAGGGTTGGTGGTATTCATGTCTCCACTTGCATTGGATATGTTTCTAGCTCCGGTTGCAACTTCAATACTTGTGCTCCTTGTAACTCGTCTCTTGGGTGCCATCCTTGTGCATTCTTGGTCTTGCAACCCTTGAGGTAAATCGACCGCTCTTGCCTTGGTAGAAGGAAGTGGTATGAGGGTTCACAAAGAATCTAAGGCCAATCAATGTGACTTCAAACATGCATAACTCTTCTTCTTCTTTTACCCTCTCCCCTATTTGTTTTCCTTCTATCGGATTTATGATTATGATTTTTTTTTGTTTTTGTTTTTGTTTGTTTTTTTTGTTTTAAATAATATGTTTTGGTGTTTTCTCCCTCTCCTTCTCCTTCTTCTTCTCTTTCTCCATGATGATCACACTGGGGGGGGGGGGGGGGTGTGCTATACTCCAGACGAAGGGGGGTGGAGCTCGCTACCTATCGAGACCCAGGGAGGGGGGCGCTGCTGCCTTTTAAGGTGGGGGGGAGATGGCTTATGGGGGGGGAGGAGACGGCACTCCCCGCCATCTGGGGGGCTACATGCCCCCCTTCTCTCACTTCATTGCCTCTCTCTCTCTCCCTGACGTGTTGTCGGTGGGGAGAGAGAGAGGGATAAAAAATTTTGTGTTTTTTTTAAAAATTAAAATTTATAACTCTAAGGGGGGGTTCGCATGGGGGGGAAGCACGGGGGTCACCGGGGGGGGAGATATTACACACACACACACGCACACACACACACGCACACACACACACGCACACACACACGCCCACACACACACACGCACACACACACACACACACACACACACACACACACACACACACACACACACACACACACACACACACACACACACACACACACACACACACACACACACACACACACACACACACACACACACACACACACACACACACACACACATAGAAAGAGAGAAAAAGAGATATATAATGAAAAAAAATAGAGAGTAAGATAGAAATAGGGAAATAATGAGAGAATGACAGAGAGGGGAAAGAGAGAAAAGTAGAGGAAGAGAGGGGGGAGAGAGATAAAGAGAGGGAAGAATACATTTTTTTCCATTTCTTTGTTTTCTAAGTTTCTTATTTTCTCTCTTTAATTTTTTTTGTAATGAGATATATTGAGTGAGAATGGGGAGGCAATGAGAGAGAGAAATAGAGAGAAAAAGGGAGGGGGAGGATGAGAGAGAATGAGAGAAATAAAAAAGGGGAGAGAGAGGGGCTTCATAAAAGATAGAAAGATGGAGAAAGAGAGAGAGAGAGAGAGAGAGAGAGAGAGAGAGGGATATAGGAAGAGGGAAATAGAGAGATGGAGGAAGGGAGAGAAACAATGAGAGAGAGAGGGGGGATAGAGAAACAAAGAGAGGCGAAGAGAGGGAAAAAAAGGGAAAGAGAGAGAGAAATAGGGGTGGGGAGAGAAATAGACAGAGAGATAGATAAAAATAGAGAGGGAGCGAGAAAAGGAATGGAGAGAAATAAAGAGATGGATGGAGGGAGTAGAGAGAGAGGGGGGATGTGTTATACTCTAGACGGAGGGGGGGCAGAGCTTGCTACCTGTCGAGACCCAGGGAGGGGGGCACTGCCGCCTTTTAAGTGGGGGGAGATGGCTTATGGGGGGAGGAGATGGCACTCCCCGCCATTTGGGGGGGCTGCATGCCCCCCTTCTCTCACTTCACTGCCTCTCTCTCTCTCCCTAACGTGTTGTCGGTGGGGAGAGAGAGAGGGATAAAAAAATTTGTGTTAAAAAAATAACTCTAAGGGGGGGTTCGCACGGGGGGGAAGCACGGGGGTCACCGGGGGGGAGATATTACAAAGAGAGAGAGAGAGAGAGAGAGAGAGAGAGAGAGAGAGAGAGAGAGAGAGAGAGAGAGAGAGAAAAGAAAGAAAGAAAGAAAGTTATATTAACGTCTTCTAAAGACCAAAACTGGCCTATGAGACAAACTGTGATACAACTGATGAGGTCCAGCTATCCAAAATAAAAGTGCTGAATGAAAAGCTAAAAACTGGAAACTGAAAATACGGTGCTGTGAGTGTGATAAGTGTCGTGTATGTGTATGTGTGTATGTAGCTTTGGTACTCCAGATAATGGCTACAAAAGGGGAACAAATGTCGATTGTGATAGGGGAACAACTGTCCGCTGTGATAAAGTGGTGCGATGTGTATATGTAACAGATGCAGGGAGATATACTATCCTGGGATGTAGTAGCAGTCATCGAAGTCGCTAATAGCAGGTGATCCCTCTTGGATGCAGGATGTGGTACATCGGCGGTGGAGAAAGAGCAAATTGGAGATCTGAGATCCAATGTGTCGAGTGTCGTCGGATCTCAGTCTGCTATCGATGTAGATCAAGAATCCTCCGAATCTCCTATCGGTGTGGCTGTGGGGTCCGAAACCTACGGATCCTCGTGCGGTGTTGGGTACGCTGGTCCTCAGCCTGCTATAGTGTGAGCCCGGAGGTCTGGCTGGAGGCTAGTACAGTAGCTCTCACTCTGTCTGTCTGAAAGAACTGTGTAATAGTCGTCTGGGTGGGCCCCTCTCTGACTGGGACCCACTGTGTGCTCTGCTCTCTGATGTGCCATGCCTCTCCCAGAAAACGGCCAAATGATCTCTGATCCATATCAGTCATACATCCCTGAAGTGAGCTGCTCAATGTGTATCTAGATCTCAACTCTGAGTATGCCGGGCATCTGAGAACAAAATGCTCCACACTCTCCACCTCTGATCTGCAAAGGGGGCATATCCTCTCCTCCTGCGGGATGCCACTGGCTCTGCCACTCTCAATCATAAGCTGATGTGATGATATCCTGAGCTGTCCAATAAGAACTCTCAATCGATGTGACATATAGATCTGCATATATCTCAGAATCTCTATGAATCCCTGCTCTGATATCCTTAAGAACTGTGTATAATAATGTGACATCTTCGATGGCAGTGGCTGTGCAGGGCTGACCCATGTCCTCTGTATATAAATATCCCATATCTCCTGTCTGATGACTCTGTTCCTCTCAGAGAGAGAGAGGGTGTAAGTGGGAGCCTGAGTATCATATAGAAGAGGTGGGAGTCTATCAATGTCCAGCCCATGTCTGTCAAACCAAGCTCTAGTCTGTGCATACCATGATGTGGTATCCCCCGCTCGAGCCATCTCCTGAGATGCCATATATGCTCTATATGCAATGCGATCTCTGTCCATATCCTGAAATCTATGTAGGAAGCAGACTGTCTGAAATAATGCCTCGACTAGCATGGGCGGTGTGGCAAGCTCTGCTCGCACAATGTCATGTGGGACTGAGGCCTTGCTGCGAATCAATCTAGATATCATGATCACCTGAGGTCTCTCCATCAATGTCCATACATAATCGGCAAGGCCTGGCCCCCATATAGCTGCTCCATACATCAGTGCTGGGGTGACTAGAGTATTAAAGAGCCACCCCTTGGTGCAGGGCTCCTGGAAATATGCCTGATGGCACTGTCGCTCCATAAGAGCCAATGCTGAGTATCCTCTAGTGAGGCGGTCACGAGCTGCCTGTGTCATCGAGAAAGTCCCTGAAGCTGCTGTAAAGGTGACTCCCAAATATGAATATGATCCAGTGACCTCAATACTCCCTTCTGCTGCCATGAAAATACTCTGTCTGCGTATCTGGGCTGATGTATGGAATATAAGAACCTTGGTTTTACCAAGGTCCACTGTCATGCCTCTCTGTATGCAAAAATCATCCAATGCTAATAAATGTTGTTGTAATCCCTGAGCTGAGTCTGAGACCAACACAATGTCATCTGCATATAGTAAGGTATGAACTGTGGCTCCACTGAGATCTATACCTCCACCAGCTCGCTATTGAATAAACTCTGCTATCTCATCAATGTATAGCCCAAATAGAGTCGGTGAGAGTGGGCATCCTTGCTTCACACCAATGGTGCTCAGAAGGGGATCTGATATACCTCCCGGACATCTGACTCTGCCAGTAACCCGCTCATATAGTGCATAAATACCCCACATCATGTCATCATCCACCCCCAGATCAAGTAGGCGTCTGAAAAGCCTCTCTCTCGGAACCATGTCAAAGGCTTTGCGGAAATCCACAAAGCAACAGTACAATCTCTATTTCTTCACTCCTGTCTGGTCGATCAGACAACGGAGAGTGAAGATGTGGTCTATGGTAGAAAATGCCCGTCTGAACCCTGCCTGTCCGGGTGTGCGCATGCACTCTCTCTCTGCTAGCGTGCTGAGCTCCTCCTCCATCACCGTGCCATAAAGTTTGGACAAAACTGGCCCAATCATGATGGTCCTATATGTGTTAGGATCCATAGGATCCCCTGACTTGTGGATAGGTACAATGGTGTGCTCTGTCCACGAGTCAGGGAACCCCTCAGACAATGCACGGTTGAAGAGGTGAGCAATGAGTGGAGCCAATGTGTCTCTGCCATATATAATAAGCTCTGCCTGAAGATCAAACTGGTCTCGAGCGCGGCCATGCTGTAACCGTGAGATAGCATGTTTCACCATACTAGTGGTGAAAAAGGATGAAATACCTGGTCTCGGTGTACATGGTGTGGGTATCAGCGGCTGTGCGGGTACATGATATAAACTCTGTGCATATCCATGCCATACTGCAGGGTCATGTACCGGTGTGGGTGAGCGTGGTTCTCTGATCTACTTCCATGCCTCTGCACAATCTCTGCTCATAAGAAGGTGGTATATATCCCAATATCTCTCCTCCTCCCATTCCCGCTTTTTACGGCGGGTCAAGCGGTGCATGCGTCTCTGCGCCTGTCTGTGTGTGATCTCTCCTCTAGCCTCCAAATCGCGTAGCTGTCGACGTAGATCTCTGCACTCATCATCATACCACCTGTTCTGTGGCATGGTACTGGTCCGAGGGGAGTGTGTGTATGTGTGATGTGGAAAACTGAGTGTAGCAGAATCATGCAGAACTCTTGATTGCCTTGCGTGCATCGGATCGTCTATGTGACATGTATGTACGCATGCAATCCATCATCCAGCCCGTAGAGAATCTATCTTTTGCGGCTGGCACCGGAAAATCCTCGTGCAAGGATGCTACTATGTAGTCCTTGCTCCCCTCTAGTATGTTCTTCCAATGATCCAGGACGTTGTGCCGAAAAACTTGTTGGCACAACTCTCTCATGCGAGCCATCACCCTCCTCCCCTCATCATTCATGATGATGGCTCCTGACCTACTATCGACCAGATATCCATAACCCCTAGGAGTCTGCCTAAGATGGGTCCTCTCCCATCTCCGTCCACGCTCCTGGGCATATCCAAGAGACCCCTCTACATCCGGTGTACCGACGGGGGTAACGTCTCTCGGAGTGGCACCCAAAGGGGTGGCACCTATTGGCGGCTGCGCAAAAGACGGAATAACTGGAGTAGACGTTCCCACAGGTGTGACAAATCCTGGAGGTGACGCAACTCTAGCTGAACGACGAGAGAGAGACACCACATCTGTGTCTCCACAGCAGCATCCCCCTGATCCCGATGCACTCCCTCCCTCTGGCCCAAGTCGTGAGCGTCGAGATCGTCTGCTCGAAGTCGAAGCATCCAATCGCGCTGAAGCAGATCTAGCAGAGCGCCCTGACAAAGAACGAGACAGCTCCTGGTCTGCCATCTCTCTGAATCTCGCAAGCTGGTTTGGAGACATGCATGCGAAGATGTCCTACAACTCCTCATCGCTCATCCCTCGACTCATCTTGAAAATGTCACCTGCACAGATTAAAAAATGGTGTTAGAATAATTAATTTAAATTATACAAAGCACAGTAATATAAATCATTTTTAAAAAATCCCTCTTAAAATGCATATCTTATGTACCTTTATAAGAGATCTAAACAACGAATTGAGTAAGTGGATGCTCCAAGTATGAAGTATCCTATGGTCCCATGTTAATCTCCTGACACAACTCCACATACACTGGAAGGTCGATAGATATGTCACCATAAAAGAATGAGTCCGCCTCGTTCTCAAAAAATTCTTGGACTCCTGTATTTCCATCATTGTTAGCGGATGCGGGCTCCAAGCTTTCGACGGCCTCCACCCCTTGTAATATCGACCCCTCTATTTGCATATTATCTTCATCTATGCTCAGAACATCGCTTTGATCATATACTCTCGCCCTTCGGGGAGTTGAAGGTATAATATACCACCATCGAGGTTGTCGGGGGTTTGGATAGAAGATTACATGTTCACAAACACGTACAAAGCGAGTTCAAACCATTGTGACATAAACCATGTCGTATTACAATTAGCAAAGCAAATGACTCCATGCACCTATTCACAATGGGCCGGCAACACAAAGGTGTCGCGCAAATCCGACCATTTTTTTTTGGAATCTATTTTGAGAAATCCCGATGGACCTCGTCGAACTGTTGCTCCAGCTCCTCCAAGTACCACTTTGAACCACTGCACATCGAATAGTATCATGGAGAAGCTATGGTAATCCACTGTAATAATACTTTGAAAGTTTCCAAAATACTCAATCTCATCCACAACCGTGTTCGGATCCGTTGCTTGTCGTCGACTCTCTTGCTCGAACCTTGCCATGACACCAGAGTCCATTGTGGAGCGCATTTTGTCAATATGCTCCATGCGAAAATGCCGTCCGCGCGACCACGCTACACTATATATTTTGTACTGTACATTGAAACACTCAAATTAGATGTCGCACATAAAATTTAGATACGATAGATTCTAAACCCCTCATCACCTTTGGACTACATCCCCTCGAGAATTCCCACTCCTCCATTGAGACCTCTGTCCCTTCGCTGGATGCTGTGGTCAAGGCTCCATGCAATCATCGTGTTGACATAAACCGCGGCATCTCCTCCATGCCTTCGGGATATCGAATCGGTCGATGACGCGTACTACGTCGGAATTCAGCTCGCGCTTCCTCTCGATCTTGCCTTGCAATCTGGTACTTGGCGAGCCACTTCTCCAGGGAGGCATGGTGCAACATACAAAAGCGATTCACCTTCTCTTCCATTGAGGCATCCATTCTTTTTTCTACCCCATTTCCAGCCACCACATCTCCAGTCATTCTATCATCGTCCTTCAGCGTCCATAGCATTTCATTGTCTGGTTCAACCATTGGTAGCCATTGTGAGATATGCACTAACGCCTCTGACACCAACCAACCTTCGGCCATGCTACCTTTTGGCCGAGCTCGTTGTCGCACAAAGCCTTTTAGGGTTTTCATGAAGCACTCCATGAAGAATATCCATCACGTATGGACAGGTCCAGTAATCTCCACTTCGTCCACAAGATGCACAAGAAGGTGGACTTGTATCATGAGCATGCTAATGGGCAGGTATTTCTCAAAGAGACAGACCGTCTCCACTGCTTCCCGCCTCGCGGATTCAATAGAGGACGTCTTAATCTCTTTCTATGAGATCCATTGCACCAAAGTCGACAACTTGTAAATGGCCCCGCGAATTTCTGGAGTAAGGCATCCTGCGATCGCGATCGGTAGGACAAATTGCCACAAATGGAAAAGCATGATGAATAATGGCCACTTTTCAAATTGCAAAATGCCCATGCTAATTACAATCCATTCGTAGAACAAACCTGACATATCTTATGCCAATCATGGGATTTTAGCCCCGACAATTGGCCATCTTTAGAAAATGCGGACCTGAGAGAACGCATCATACCCGTCGAAGTGCGGATAGACTTGATTACTTGCTTCACAATGCGCTCTTCTTTAGTGGACAAAACCCAAGGAGTGCGAGGAAGCTGCACGTGACCATCAGCACTTGACTGCAGCCAAAGCGCCTCCATCTTACCTATCTCCTTCAAATCCATTCGTGCCCCTATAGTGTCTTTCTTTCCTATGATGTGGTCCCATAGCAAGCTGCCCACATTCTTGAAAATATGCATGGGATCCAACAAGTGGTTGACCTGTAAGTAGGTCCAATATGGCAACTCGTAGAAAACTGAGAACCGTCGCATTCCATTTGGATGTGATTTCGGGTTGACCATTTTCAGCTCGTATCAGCTTGCGGCGTTCATACGTGTTGGAGGTCGTCCAAGGAAACCTTCCCTGAGTTCATGATTCTCCGGCAAGAAAGCGGCGTGTCCTTGATATACCATCTTCTTTATGGTTCATGACCTTCGGGAGTCTAACTGTGGCCCACACAATGGACATGCGTGATAACCTGAGGTAACCAGACCTGTAAGGCGAGCCACGACCTAGTGAATACTTGATTGAATGAGATAAAATATAGATATTACTAGCGAGAACAGAGGTCTACTCACCTGAGCACTCTCCCAATCCCGAAAAGTCATGCATCGTCCACATGAGAATGGCTCGAATGTTGGCTGACCGCCGACCATCGCGCCTGCTCATATCTTGCACAATGACCCCCTCCTCCCACAAAATCTTAATCTCATCGACTAATGGACGAAGATACACGTCCATATTTTTTACTTTGTAGCGGCCTGGGACGAGCAAGCTAAGGATGAGATGTTCTTTCTTCGTAGAAAGCCATGGAGGGATGTTGTAGTTGACAAGGACTATAGGCCACACACTGTAAGAAGTTGAGCGCAGATCGAATGGGTTCACACCATCCATTGCGAGACCGAGCTGAAGATTCCTTGGCTCTCCACAAAGCCTGGGAAGGTAGAGTCAATGTGGCTCCATGTGCGCGAATCCGCTGATATTCGTTGAACTCTATCCGTGGACCTATTCTGCACATGCCACGTTGTCAAGCTTGCCATGTCGGACGTATGAAACATGTGGTTTATGCGGGGGATGAGCGGAAAGTATCTGAGAACTTTTTGAGGGATGGTTTGCCCTTGCAAGTCCTGTCGATACCTGTGAGCACCACACTTTGGACATGTCTCCATAGTCTCGTATTCATCTCGAAATAGTATGCAATCATTGATACATGCATGGATGTTATTGTAGTCCATGCCAAGCTTCCGTAAAACATGTCGTGCATCATCACGAGACTCAGGCATGGTATTTGTAGGTGGTAATATATGATATTTCAATAACCTGAAAAAAATCATAAAACACCTTGAAAAAGCACAAATGTTTGTAATAATAGTGTAAAAAAAAAACAATGAAGCCTATGTGCAAGGTACCTGAATAACTCAGTCACACTCGTATCGCTCCACCCATATTTTGCTTGCACACTTAAGAGTGCAAGCAATGTCTTCAACCGAGATACTCGGCACCCATCATATAATGGTATGGATGCTTCCTCTCTAAGCGGATCAGATGTCTCGACATCCATGGGAATCAATGCATCGATCATTGTCTCCATCTCAGGCTCCAAGATTGTAAGTAGGTGTGGAAGGTTGTCTGTCTCCTCTGGCATTGACGGTATAGATTGGCCTTGCGAGTGGTGGATTGGCTCCTGCACTCCATCCATCACACGCCCACGAAATCTTCTAATTGGCCGCAAAGGGTGCACTCCCCCTTGGGACGAGACATCACCCCCCTGGATAGAAAATTTTCCAACAAGACCCAATCTTATTGTGTATGGTTTTCAATTAGCTTGCGAGTACAATGCATGATTAATATTAAGTTCAAATTACCGTTTGCTGAAAATCCGCAATCGCCTGATCAATGATCTCAGATTGAAACTCGCCAAATCGTCGTACGTGTTCTATAGACAATCGGCGTTTTCGTCTAATTGCCAACTTGCATTGAGAGCAAGGACATGGGACACGCTGATTAAGATACGCCTCACGATCTTGAACAATAAGACCTTCTTCATTTTCCATCTTATCTACATTACAGCAAACGAGGCTCAAATGGATAGCTTTATGGAGATGTATGTGAAATTGCAAGTTGACCATAAGCTCTTGCTTGAGAGGTTTTAGCCTCTGCAAGAGCTTGAGAAGCAAATTTTGTAAAACATTGAGGTTGATATTGATGCATCCATCGTGTTGAAATCTAAACTTCAAGATATAAGAAATGCTTTACTGATTAATGTAAAGCACGCATTGTACATAGTAGTTGAGAGATTTATTGATGTTATATCTCGGCCATATACCATGCTCAAGGATTTGTTTGTCCCGGTAGATAATTATTCGTTATTGTAATATTAAAAAAAGCATTGGTTCATAAGGTTCATGAGTCGAAGACTAAATGTTTGGACTTGACTAAAAGATTGGATAATGGCTTAGATGCTAAAAGGAAAAGTGATGAATATGTTACTTCATCATTGCAACAAAAAGATTGGTGACAAGGATGCTATGATTAATGAAGTTCTTCACGAGGTGAATATAGAGTTGAAGGGGATGGAACACGATTCTTCTTTGGGATTTAATGGCTATAAGTCAATTATTGAGGTGTCTTCTTGTACAACCATTATACCTTATATACCTAGCTACGGTCTCTAGGTTATGTACTTTGAGTATCTTAGAGGGGCTCTACTAGGATTACTTATACAACTGCACTAGAGGGCTTTGAGTATAAGTAATCCATTTATGAGCATCATTGAGGATCTCTTAGTCTAATAATAAATCAGTCTCAACAAAAAGCATATTAAAAATGTGGTTTTTTTGTCCTAGGTCCATGTATTAAAATTAATGCCATCTATGAAATTTATCAACTATAGTAATAAAATTTGTTTCAATCAATTCTACTCATAGTCATAACATTTGAAGAAAATATCCTATGCTCAATTTAAGGGATTCTTCTTCTATAACAATACTTTTGGGTTCATTTTGATGAAGTACCATAATGACCATTAGCTAGGGTATCATTTTCTTTTAGTCCTTCCGTTGACTAGTTGGCATGATTTCTAATTTGTTATGCCTATAAAGTTAATACAAAAACAATGAATTATGCATATCACAATTAGATCCCCTACTTGGACATTATGAAGGATATGACCAATTTTAAGCCATCTTAAAGAGTCACCAATGTATGTGGCCCATGGCAAAGCACATTGCATACCATTATCGATAAGTCTGTTATCGTGCATCTTAAATCTCCTAATTAGACTTTATAAAGTGTATGACTAATTTTTAGCCCTCTTAAGGAGTCGATGTAATGGTACCCATAAAAAAAACTAAGTGGATACCATTACCATAATCATGGATATGCTATCGTTCCAATATATGTTATCTTTCTCTTTCTCTCCCTCTCTCTCCCTCTCCCTCTCTTTCTCTCGCATTTCCTCTCCCTCTCACAATATATCTTAACACTCTCCAAAAGCAAAAGGGAGAGGGAGAGAGAGAATGCACTCTCCCTCCCTCTCCCTCTCCCTCTCTCATTTCCTCCCTCTCCCTCTCCCTCTCTTTCTCTCTCTCCCTCTCTCTCCCTCTCCCTCTCCCTCTCTTTCTCTCTTTCTCTCTCATTTCCTCTCCTAAACAAGCAAAAAAGAAAGTGATTTAAACCTTTAACAAGCAAAAGGGAGAGGGAGAGAGAGAATGCACTCTCCCTCCCTCTCCCTCTCCCTCTCCCTCTCTTTCTCTTTCTCTCCCTCTCTCATTCCCTCTCCCTCTCCCTCTCCCTCTCCCTCTCCCTCTCTTTCTCTTTCTCTTTCTCTCCCTCTCCCTCTCTTTCTCTCTTTCTCTCTCATTTCCTCTCCTAAACAAGCAAAAAAGAAAGTGATTTAAACCTTAAACAAGCAAAAGGGAGAGGGAGAGAGAGAATGCACTCTCCCTCCCTCTCCCTCTCTCTCTCCCTCTCTTTCTCTTTCTCTCCCTATCTCTCCCTCTCCCTCTCTTTCTCTCTCATTTCCTCTCCTAAACAAGCAAAAGAGAAAGTGATTTAAACCTTAAACAAGTAAAAGAAAGAGAGAAGGAGACTCACCGATGAGATATGGCGAGTGTTGGACGGCTCCTCTTTGCGATGAAGGCTCCTCCTCTCCTTCGTGAACAACGGCGGTGGTGGCGGCAAGTCTTCTTCCTCTCCTTCTCTCATGACGGTCGCTCTCTCCCTCGCTCTCGCTCTCAAAACACAAAATGTGAAAACGTGAAATAAAGCCGCGCTCGATTTCGGCCCGCTTTTTTCCCTGTGGAGCGTTGCTACTAATGTGGCATTTAGATGCTAATTATAGAACAAAAGCAACATCAAACTCATGTTGGACAAGGGAAGTAGACAAAGCAAATTTTCCTTCGAGTTAAATCAAGGTTTGGTAAAGCATGAAAGCAGGGTATGTAGGTTTGGACAGCTCAAGAAGGCTATAAATATATTAAAGAGAGATTATGGTGTGTCCGGCGAACTCCATCAGACCACAAGCTGCCTGCACCAATGCACATCTACATATCGCAAGCCATGGTGCATAAAATCAAGAGGACTCCATCATATCAGGAGCTACCTGCACCAATGCGCATCTGCATATCGCAAGCCATGGTGCATCTTGTATCGCAAGCCATGGCACATCAGAAGAGCAAAAGAAATGGTGAATCCATCCCTATATTGCAAGCCATGGCACATCCCTATATTAGACTTGCTACACGTTGCGTATGGTATGCTAAGAGAGACGCCTGTCAATCCACAACCGCATTGACAAGGGGAAATCTTGCCGTATGGTGCATTGATAGCTACATTGACCATCATCATCCGTATTGACCATCAACCGTATTGATGGCAGTATGGTGCATTGAGGGTCGTATTGACCATCAGTTGTACTGACAACCATATTGACCATCAGGCATATTGACCAATGTGTATCCATTAGCCTTTGATCAGATCAAACTTGCAATGTGATGACCAGAGTTAAACGCATGAATGACCAGAGATAAACGCATGAATGACCAAGAATGGCCAATTAAACATAGAGTACTTGATGAGTGCAAGGAGCTAAGCTTACTTCTGGTCTGCATCCGCGCAGACGATTTGGCGGCTCCCATAGTCAATTTAATATAAGCCTGCACTTGCTTCTACACGCTCTCCCACAAGAATAAGATAATCAAAAGCCTTTTCCTTTCAAAATTTGACCCACCAAATAATAAGGCCTTAGGGCCTACCCACACTCATGAGAACATTTGAGACCACGAGGTCTCAAGAAGACTAATGTGCAATTATATTCGGCCCATTAAGGTTTCATTATCTACAATCAACAATGTGTCTTTCTTTTCCAAATTCATTAAATTGTCCATGGTGTTAAAAATTTTCTTGATTGTCCATCGTAAAGGCCATCAAGGCCATTAAATTTGGCAATTCTCCAAATGTAATTTTCCAATTAGAATTCATCCAAATTTGTCTAACGGAAAATTCATCTAGTTAAAGATCTCTAGATTCACTAATTGTGATTCATATTGACTTATTCTAGTTAAAGATCTCTAGATTCAAATTTGACTAACTGATATTGTGGCTAGCAATTCATCTAGGTCAAAATTCATTCAATTGATGTCACGTCTTGAAATTCATCCAATTTGCAACCTCCAAATTCATTCGGTCATCCGATTTGATAGTAGCTGAAAGTAATGATTTGCTTTTTCTTACCCTTGACCATTAAATGACCAAGTAGGGATTGAAGGATTAGGAAATACATATTTGCCCTAGACTACTCAAGTTTGTGCTACATAGCAACAAAATGAAGGGTCTTCCAACAAGAGATATTATAATCCAAACCTTCATATAACCATTTTTATAAAAAGGTAAAACTACTAACTACCTTGAACAATTATTTATAGAAATCTAATGCAAAAATTATTTTTTTAATAAAAATCTAATGCTACCTTGAACTTCCTTTAAACCTAGGACATGTGCATGTGGGTTGATGCTTGCAACCGGATATTGCTATTTGAGGTAATCTAGGCCAAGGTGGAGTTAATGCTACAGAGGGCAAGAGTAGATTTAAAGCCTTTAATAAGTGACTACACCCAATCATGCCTATTCTTATACATTTCTCTATTACATAAAAGACCCTATCCTCACTATTTTACAATGGAGTCTATCCTCCACAGCAAAACATGTCTACTCACACGTGCATATACACACACACTCTCTCCTTGTATCTTGGCCTATGCGCCAATTGTCTCACCTAAAATGGTTATATGATCATAATGTGCAAAAAAGGGAGGTTGGTAGCCCCCCATCCTCCACGTGCACACAAATGATGGGGGGCTATTGTCCCCGTTTTTTCTTAGTGTAGGTAGGAAGCATATGCAAACGATAAGAACCTTAGTGAGTTCACCTATACACCTCCCTTGTGATCTGCGTGTGCACGGTTGACCTGACTACTTTGCAATCTTGAGGATGATGACTTGTAGCTCAATGACCCAATTAACTTGAGTGAGAGAGAAAGACGTACACAAAAGTTTAGAGAGAGAGAGAGAGGGAGGCAAGGAGAGTGTCTCATGGCTTGAATCAATCAAGGTTTGAGAGGGAGAGAGAGAGGAGGGGAGAGACACAAAGGTTTGTGAGAGTGAGAATGAGAGTAAGACATTGAAAAAATCAAGAGTTCATGTTGAAAGACGTCTTTTTTAGCAAGGCAACATTCTTAAGTAGGATTATATCGGGCTCTTACTACCAAGGTAGCTTGTGGAGATTATATTACTAGGCCTGGAGGGTCGTACTAATGCATGTGTAAAATGTTCTAGCAAATAGCCCAAATGTCCTTCTGTGTCATTTTTTAAACATCTCTCATGCAAGTCTCTCACTCAATCTAATGATGTTTTAGAGATATTGAGCCATCACTAGTAAACGTTCTCTATGATGTGTCATAAATAGATAGTCCTTCTATGGCTCTTAAAATTTAATGATTTTCCTAATTCATTGATTAGTCTTCTCAAGTTACAATGACGGCCACCCACTATAACTTTTACATTATTCAAACCCTCTTGAGACTTCCTCTATGACGCCCTTTTTCCTTTGCACTTTCCTTAATTCGAGAGCTATTTCCTTCTCTTTAACAAATCCACATTGTAAGCTCAATATAGAGTTGTCTTATTTTTCATCAATTTCCAACCCAACAAAGAGCACAATATGTCAAGTTTTTCCATTTTGTCATGGAGAATAGCTAGTGATTACATAGGGCACAGGGTTTCATTAAGAAATGGAGATCTTGTTCTAAGTGAGAACTACCTATAGAATCTATTGCCTCCAACACAAATTTTTCAGGGATTGCAAGCCGTAATAAAGCATGAAGGTGGAGCAAACAAGGTCAATGTGTCTCCAAGATGGGATCATGGGCATGCGCACTACATGATTAGTGGCACACTATCAACCACCTAATCCATCATGCACTCAAACAATTCTGTATATGTATCTGATAGTATTGAGTCTATAAAACGTGGTACTTGTAGCAAGTCAACTCTAGTGTATCTTGATTACATAGAGCACAGGGTTTCATTAAGAAATGGAGATCTTATTCTAATTGAGAACTACCTATAGAATCTATTGCCTCCAACACAAATTTTTCATGGGAGATCGCAAGCCATCGTAGAGCATGAAGGTGGAGCAAACGAGGTCAATGTGTCTCCAAGATGGGATCATGAAGGGCATATGCACTACATGATTAGTAGCACACTATCAACCACCTACTCCATCATTCACTCAAACAATTCTATATATGTATCTCATAGTATTGAGTCAATAAAAGGTAGTACTTGTAGCAAGTCAACTCTAGTGTATCTTGATATACCCTCAGATGATAGCAAGGATGTTGACCAAGTGATAATGTCAAAAGCTGAATACAATGATAGAGGTGTGCACATAGGGATGCATGACACAAATATTGAGGAGGAGTTGCATGTGGGTAGCCAAATCAAGGATGTGTCTTTCTATGATAAGTCCATTGTGGCCTTCATTAAGGAGAAAGCTAGGCCAGGTAGATTGAAAAATTTACAAGCACTTTGTGGGTCTCTGCAAAAGGTGGATGAGCTCCCAACTGAGTATAATGGTATGATTGCTTTTGAGCTTCCAACTACACACAGTAAGAAATGAATGATGGGTATGGAATAGAAATATGATGGTCACCTTTGGTCGTGGCCCTCACAAACAAATATGGTAATAGAGTGCACTATGTGTTTGAGCTATTGTCTTGGAAGTTTTCAATGTCCCAGGGTAACTTGTCCTTACTACATAACTAAGAGAAGATACAATGATGTTTCTTCCCATGGTCATTTAGACAAACAGGTGAGCATGGGCTATCCTACGAGTGAGGGAAACTCCAAGATAACATGTCACTATTGTCAAAAGGTTGTTACTTGTATAGCTTTTTGTAGATGCTCAATCTATTATGTGTTGCCATTGAACCCTACAATGACACGGTTGGTGATCCATGTTGGGGAGCATGCTCACGATGTTCAACAAGGAACAAAGAGGGCAACCAATGAAAAGGTACCGAGCCTTGTCAGCATAGTCCTAAAAAATCAAAAAGGGAGGCCCATGAAAAATACATATGCTAGTTTCTCGGCAAATGTTGTTTGAATCTTTGAAAAAAGAAGATAAATCAGAGGCGACTGAGGTGGATCTTAATCATTTTTTAGAAGAAATGATGCCACTAGTGCAGAATAAAGGGTAAGCTTGTATATCATTACTTTGTACTAATATTGTATGCCTTACATTTGAAATAACCATCTAGCAAACACAGAGGTTCAAATGTATTATTTCACAAGAGAGAGCTAATCAAGTTCAGGTCATTGGTGATGGGTATAGCAACATACTTCTTTTGCAAAGGCATTGTGTCTTTCCATTTTTCCATGGAAGTAGATTTCCTGGGCAAGATGATGCCAAGGAGAAGTGTTTCTTGTTTAAAATGTCCACTAAGGGACCATCATCAAGGGTGGACTTAGTGAATTGTATGAGGCAAATAGGAATCAAAGATCTATGAAGTGCATGGGTGCACTTCGATCACACCCATAGGGTTGATGGATGGGCAACAATGTCTTGTTCTATTTATGATCCTCGGTATGTGGTAACATTATTATAGCTTACATTCAAATTGAATTGTTGCTAGCAAATTTTATGCTAATGTATCAATCATTAACTAGCATGAGAGCATTGTAGGTGATTGCAATATGTGAATTTAAATGGGAGGATGAAGAGTCTCAAATCTTGTTTTGGAAAAATCTGAATTTCGTCATGGCTCGACATGGTCATGATCCTCCTGACTTTGATGGATTCATGTTCGATGAGGCAAGTGAAAATTGGTTGGCAGTAAAGGTTACAGTGGAGGATCACATAACATAATAAAAGGGAGAGAGCGCTCTTGTCTTTTTCATTGGGAGCAAAGTTTACAAAGTCATACTAAGAAATTAGTCACTATAGATAAACAAATGCATCACGTTGAAATGTGTGAACATGGAGGCTAGCAACGATAAGTCAACAAGCATCGCTTCACACCTCTACTATCCAAGATTAATGGGCACAAAATGTAAACAAGGATAACATTAAGCCTTTGGGTAGGTGGTTAAAATGGTAGCAGTAAAGAATTGCCCATTGGGGAGGAATTGAATCTCATGTACGTCTGATGCTTTTCTTAGCTCATTAAAAGAATTGCTACACAATGCACTAATGGAGAGAGCTACTAACTTTATTATTGGATTTGACTCTATAGGATAACAAAAGTCCCTTGGAACGTGCTCAGATTCCAAGCATAAACTTGTTAGAAAGCATCCATGCTAGTTGGTTAGAAAATGAAAGATATCACTCTATGATGCATGTGTTAGTGATGTTTTGAATGCATATATCCAATGTGCAAAGAGGTTGGGCTATAATCATGGGTTACAGGTATATTGGATCTGGGCCTTCAATGGACTCTTTAATGGCAAATGCTGGCAAAAAGAAATCCCCAAATCCTACCTCTGTTACGTGTGCATTGCAAGATGTTGTAGCTGGTTGTCCTTTGTATGAGGAGCCCACAATGCAAGGTGATAGGGAGACTGTGCATAGAAAAAATAAGGGAAGTGGAGCAGCTGCAAGTTCCCACAATTTGGGATGTGTGATTGAGTCAAGGGAATAGAAAAATAGGGGTAGGCCACGAAGTATACAATTTGATGATGGTGAGTTGGAAGAGATATATATTCAAGTTTCTAAGGAGAATGAAGAGATACCAAGCAAGCCCTTGGAATGTGAGTGCCAAATGCAAGAACATTGGCTTATGTAGTAGAAGAGGTAGAAGTGGCATAGGAGGAGTGGGCTTTACGAAGGATGCCACCTAACTGTGTGAGAAAATATTTTGGTATGGAGGTTAGAAAGAGTTGTAGCAACAAGTTACAAAGTCGGAAAATGGGGCTAGTTGCACCATGCTTTTGGTTTGAGAGAGCCTATAAGGACAAGATCATTGCACAATGGATATGGTTTTACAATCATGATATCACACATTCAAAACGTTGTGCAAAAACAAGTGATATATCACCAATAGTGTTAGGGAAATCATGTAAGATATTCTGTGTCATGTGCAAAGCCCAAAAATAAGTACAACTCATTCATTGTTTTGGCCCACTCGTCATCATGCTCACATCAATAGGGTATAGCATGTCCTTTTTTATTGCAGGAAGATTAGGGTGTAGGAATCTTGGAAAGTTTCTAGATATTGTACTCTTTTTGGGAGATATAGAAGTTCTCCATTGCTCACTAGAGGAAGGTTTCCCATACTCTTTCTAGATATTGCACTCTTTTTGGGTGATGCAGAAGTTTTGGGTGTAGAAATCTTGGAAAATTTCTAGAAATTTGTATCGTAGCTTTCTCAATTCTAGATAGTATACGTCTTGTTGCAAGCTTGAAAAAGCTCGAAAAATCAATTTCAATTACAAAATCATGAAATTGAAAGCTTGCAAAAATAACACACTCTTTTGATGGGATAAACCACTGCACTATTAGTCTTGCTAAAGACTATGTTCAACATAACAAGTCTAAACATATTGCAGTGCATTATCATTATGTTCAATATGAAATAAAGAAAGGTAGGATCATGATTGAATATCGTCCAAATGATTAGATGATTGCATATATATTCACCAAAGGACTAAGTATACTTCACTGTGCTATGCTCGAAACTTGAAGTTTTCTCAACTTCAAATCTTAGGGAATTAATCTACTATGACATTGTAGTGCCATTTCACATACTGCTTGTAGGCACCATACACTTCACACATGCACATACATCTTAGACCTCTTGGTCATCTTTGTACATACATATTCAATTTCACTTCACATGCACAGATTCACTTTGCATGCACACAATAATCCTTCTTGATCATGTTTGTACATTTGTGTATAGGAGCTTGGGTTTTTTCCTTGTGCTCCCCAATAATTTTTTCATCTATAGCTAGAGACCTTTATTTGAGTGGGGGTATTGGAGCTATATATAGCTCATCCTATCTAGACTAAGTCTCACCTATATATATGTAGATTGTGATCAATATGAAATAGTCTTTGGGAGTGTACATGGTGTGTTTCTTCTCTTTCTCACATGTCTCTTATGGTGTGTGTCTCTTCTCTCTCTCTCTCTCTCTCTCTCTCTCTCTCTCTCTCTCTCTCTCTCTCTCTACATATATTCTCTCTCTACATCTCAACAGTCCACTCTTTTGTTAAAGCATTCTAGGATATATTTTTATTTTCTCACTTAATCAGTCCCCAAAGAAAATCATACTATCCTGTAGCTCAGGGATCCTCATATGCTCTCATCATTGGTCAATCATTTTAGCAATTAAATGCCATGCATCTAGGAGATTTTTTCTTAATACCATATTTAAATATAGATGAAATGTGCAATGCCATATAAAGCTCAAAAAAATTAACCACAAATCAGTCAATGTTGTCTAGACATTCCAAATGTAGGAGATGGCGCTGCAGGGACTCACCATCGCCTAGACATTCTTTGATAGCCACTCGTAGAGAGGGTAGCTCTAACTCAACAGGGAAGATGGATTTTGTACCATACACCAATTAGAAAGGTCGACCCCTCAATTTCATTGAAGCTAAGCCTAACATAATTTGCTAGGCTTATGGATGTCTCTAAATTCCTTTTTTTGTTAATCAAACACCATCAAATTTTTAGAAAGATTACATTATTCATTGTCCAACCATTGAGAGTAGATGAACTGATGATAATATTTAGACATAGTTTCTTCTCTCTACTCTCTCCCTCTCTCTCTCTCTCTCTACTTTGTCTCTCCTCTTTCTATTATTTGCTCTAGTTATCCACTCATTTCTCTTTTTACTGCCTATCTCCTCTCTATATATTTTTCTTTTGTTACCTCTCCTTTCTCTCTTTACTCTCAATCATTCTAAAGCATGAGATACTCTCAAATACAATAGAACAACAAAAAACTCTAAACTTTCTACAGTTACATTTCAAAGTGTGAAAAAATCTCTAACATAACAAAATAATATGTTTCAATATTATGATCAAATTTACTATTAAAAAGTATTTATTTATATTGACTTATATATTAATTTTAAATTCTAGATCTATGTATTTTCTTTAAATTATATGGTTACTTATTTAAATCTTAAGCTTAGATTATTTTTATTAATTAATTAATTATTTTAACATTTAAATATTAAATTATTTAAGTGATTAATTATCAACTAAAAATATTTATTAATTATTTAAATAAATAATTAGGTAAATAAATATTAATTTAATTAATGACTTTAGACTAACTAACTAACTCTAAATCATCTAACTAATTAAAAAATCTAAATTATCTAATTAATTAACAAACCTCTAAAATAACTAAAAATAACACTAATTACTTGAAAGCTTTAAATTAATGAATATTTAAAAATTTTAAGAAGGAGAAATAACAAAATCCAACTTCATTTTTTATTTTATATCTCCTTGCTCAAGCTAGAAGCTCAAATGTAAGTGCTTGCAAGAATGAGATAATATGTGACTTCTTTAAGCTATAAACAAAACTTTTCAATTGGAAAGCTTTATGATTGAAAAGATTTTGATCAAAATGTAAGTAGTATTTGACCATTTCCTTAAAAGCTTACGTGTCACCAAATAATATGACCATATATTTGGGCCCAACTTGAAATATGGTGGATATGGAACTTACGGTGGCAACATGTGATATCTTTTCCATTTTTTTAAAATAATAATAAAGTTACATATTATTCGTATGCAAAATAAATTCAAAATAACATAAAATGCAACCTACCTTGGGATATGGTTGCTTACCATCTAGGCAAGTTGAAGGGTGAATGGAGGTATAATTATCAACTAAGAATACCAAGGTTTAGAATCACATGCAAAGCAATTGGTAACTCACTAGATTCATATCCTAAGCCTCATGATGGTAAGGAAACAACCTAATTTAGGAAAAATTCGCAAGGATTGAAGCCATGATGTTCCAAACGATATCATATCTTAGGCTTTAAGGAATCTTTGGTCTCTTCAACTTCCTTTAAAGGTGAAAGTATTTGATTGGAAGTTGTAATGGGAGTTTCTTTACAAGTGAGAAATTGTAGAGGAGATGATTATTTCATGGTAAATGTCATTGTAGTGAGGAAGAGTCCTTGACTCACTTGTTTTGGAGTGATTGTATTGCTATGAGCACTTATAGTGACATCTTGCCTTGCTTGGGATTTGAAGGTCTAAGCAATACTAGCATGAAGTTTTGTATTTTCGGATTTACACTTGGAGCAATAGAGCTGGGTTGTTTGTATCCCACACAATTCACATATTGGCTTTGTAGTTCATGTAGGAAGTTAGGTGCAAGATGTTTTTTGAGGGAGAGAGAAGAGAGCTTGCTTGGAACTTTGTAACTCACAAAGCTAAGTGGCATTGGAATGCATCTTATATGCTTGGTAAACTAGTGGAAGGCGTTTTGCCAAAGTGGCACTTATGTTTGGTGACATACTCTGGGATGTAATGAAATTATTTAATATTCATAGCTTATTGTCTATAGAACTTTTCTATAGACAATAAGCATTGTTGACTCCTACACACCTTGACCTTGAAATATATATCCAGCCTAAAAACCACATTCAAAAGCCGTCTAACAATCTTCTTCTTAGCCGTCTAGACTCTAAACTTGCATACAATATCTCGTAGTAAGGCTTTAGCCTTTGACCACGAGGAACGGAAAGGTTCCATACTTGGAACCCAAAATCGACGGTCAAAATTCCATGCCTCCTCAGTCGTTTCTGATTGGACGGCGGCCAGAATTGTCAAACTTGACTGGCCAGTATTGCGTCAAAAAAGTAAACGCTCTGTCATCAGAAGAGAATACTTTGCGGTCCGATACCTGCAACGTAGGCACTCCGGCATTCCGGAGCATATACATATATACCTTCTCGACGATATCCAAAACGAAGCTTGCTTGCTTCTGTATTGCATGCGGCAGGTATGTCTAGCGACGATAAGAGTCGACACCGTCCGCCGATCAGCGCT
Source organism: Lygodium microphyllum (assembly GCF_053477565.2). NCBI lineage: Eukaryota > Viridiplantae > Streptophyta > Polypodiopsida > Schizaeales > Lygodiaceae > Lygodium > Lygodium microphyllum. The sequence goes on along the minus strand of NC_141159.1, from coordinate 56,279,091 downwards.
AGCATGAATGGAGGCCGCAGGTGGAGCCTCCTCCAGCTTGCCTTGGCTCCCATGATGCTGTGCGTATTGCTGCTGCTGAATGCCGCCCCTCAGCCCGCCCTCTCGGCGCCGCTCGTCTTCGCGCACTACATGCTCTACTCCTTCCTCTACAGCGACGACGTGGCGGGTCTCTCGCGCGAGATCCAGCTGGCCCAGCAGCACGGCATCGACGCCTTCGCCCTCAACACGGGCGTGTGGAACGACATCTACCAGACCCGCGCCGACAACTTCTACAAAGCCGCCGCCAACCTCAACTTCAAGCTCTTCTTCTCGGCGGACATGTCCGGTAGCCTCACCGCTGCCAACATCGTCACCATGCTCACGCGCTACGCTAGCTACACCAGCCAGCTGCGCATCAACGGCAAGCAGTTCTTCTCCACCTTCGCCGGCCGCAGCGTCAGCCTGGCCCCCTACTCCGACTCGCTCCGCACGTGGCGCGACGGCATCTTCCCGGCCGCCGGGGGCCGCCAAAACATCTTCTTCGTGCCCTTCTTCGAGACCAGCGGGCAGCAGGGCGACATAAGCTATGTGCTCACCACTTTCGACTCCATCCTTGACGGGCTGTTCGCGTGGGACACGTCGGCGTGGCCGTATGTGAACGGAGACTACAAGCACCCGTCCGACGCGGCGGACAGGGCGTACATGGCAGCGTGCAGGGGGGCGGGCAAGGTGTACATGGCGAGCGTCAGCCCGTGGTTCTTCCGGGCGGATCTCGGTGTGAAGGGGGACTACGCAGGGGACGGGCTATGGCGGACGCACTGGCAGCAGGTCATCGAGCTGCAGCCGCAGTTCGTGGAGATCATCAGCTGGAACGACTGGGCGGAGCGACACTACGTGGTGTCCGTGCCACCCAACAACACGCCCTACGGCTCTGCCGAGAACAACGACCAGGGCTTCCCGCACCTCCCCTTCCTGGACCTGGCCGGCCGCCTCTACATCCCCTGGCTCAAGAGTGGCGGCCAGGAGCCCGCCATCGCCCGAGAGGTCCTCTACCTCTACTACTACACGCAGACCAAGAGCGGATCCAGCATCCCCCTCGTCGACGCCGCTTTCACGGACCGCGTCTACGCCACTGTGCTCCTCAGGCGAGCCGGGGACCTCCAGCTCACATCAGGCTCGCAAACCGCTACTTTCCCTAAACTGCAGCCGGGCATCCGGAATGTGAGCATGCCTTTCAACATGGGCTCGCAGACGGCCAGGCTTTCGAGAGAAGGGGCCACCGTGCTCTCGGTCACCGGGGCGCGGCCCATCACCGCCCCCACGTCTCCTCGAGACTTCAACGTGTACACGGCACGGGCAAGCTAGGGAGCTTGCCGCCATCATCGTCAGGTAATGTAACCACCGCTGAATAATACCATTGCTTGATGCGCTTCGAATGCCCAAGTACATATCCAACAAGGCCTAAGGGCCAACGTCCGAAGTCCTTTTCTATGGAGTTGTACCACTGTTCATGAAAACCCGAGGTGTAATGCAAAATGAATTGCAAGATTTTCAAAAGAGCTTTCAAATTTTAAAGAAGAGTGTTTAGATAGTTATAAAAATGATAAACACATAGATTTTGATTAAAAATCCCTCTAAAATTTTGAGTTAAAGGTTTTCTATCTACTTTTTAAAAAAAATTCGAGAATAGTGGTTGTAACATTTTCTTTTTGTCAAAGCAATGCACTTTTTTTTGAAGTGATTCAAAAAGTCAAGGCCCAAGGTGAAAGGCCCCAAGTATAAAATCATTCAAAGGAAGTTTTTTTTGAAGTGATTCAAAAAGTCAAGGCCCAAGGTGCAAGGCCCCAAGTATAAAATCATTCAAAGGAAGTTTTTTTTGAAGTGATTCAAAAAGTCAAGGCCCAAGGTGCAAGGCCCCAAGTATAAAAACTTTGGACCTTGGGCCTTGACTTTTTGAATCACTTCAAAAAAAACTTGACTTTTTGAATACAAGGTACTGGATGAGTTCGATCATGGCTATACATGTGTCAAAAATCCATTACTTTGGGCATCCCCAAGCCATAGCTTGATCATGGTATTTGGATATGCCATTCTGCTAATGAAGTTGACAACTACCTTGATCCTACTACTATGGACATGCCACACTAGTAACCTTGATCAAGGTATGTGGTGGCCATGTTAGCGAGAAGATGTGAGAAATTTTCCACATTAGCAAGATGATTTGGAAATATACTCCCACATAAGCAAAAAAGACCATAATCATGGTCCATTTCACTACCACGAATGCATGAACATGAACTCAACTTGATGCAACACCATCACCTATATCGGCCTCGATTGATGTATTCATACCATCATGTACATCACATCACCCATGCAACATCATCATGTAAGAAACATTTTTATTGCTTTTGTTTATGAAGGTCATGGGTTGGTGATATTAGTTTTTAATACCTTGATTGAGGTTATAATACCTACTATCAATTATATACACCTTGATCAAGGTCTTAGAAATTATTATAAATTATATTATATACCTTGATGGTGGTTGTATATGCCTCAATCGAGGTTTTGTATACATCGATGAAGGCTCAATATACCTTGATCCAAGTATTTAATACTTGATCAAGTTCTAATATACCCCGATCAAGGTCATAACACATATAATAAATAATATTATATAACCCAATCAAGGTTTAATATACCTTGATTGAGATTTTATATGCCTCGATCTAGGTCTCAACACATATGATAAATAATATTATACATGTCAATCGAGGTTTAAAATTGTTAAAAATTATATTACATACCACGATCGAGATCATAAAATATTTGCCACGTCACCCTTGATGGACGAATTTTATTAGGGGGATCTAGCGATAAGATGTGACTACATACAATAGGTAAATTTAATAGATCTCAATGTTTCAAAATTGATTGAGATATCCACTATTTTATATTTTTGAAAAGATCTCGATCAAGGTTTTATCTTGTGTGTGTATGTCTGTGTACACACACACACACACACACACACACACACACACACACACACACACACACACACACACACACACACACACACACACACACACACACACACACATACACACACACATTCCCCACAAAGGAGTTCTATTCTGATAGAACACAAGTCCTCTATCTACACGAGAGACAAAGATGGAGAGAGCAACAAAGCTTGGCAAATTTCGATAGAAAATGAAGATGAATGGAGATATTGATGAGACCAATATATAGAGAGTGGTACTAGTAGCCAATATGTGCAACTTCGTCAAGAGAGGTAGGTGTCCACTTCCAAGATAACATTCTATAATTTCTTTTATAATGAAAAATAAAAATTTTAAAAAATGGTATCGAGACCTAAAATGGGCCCGACACTAGCTCTATGGCACTAGCCAGGCCTCTACTACACACCCAAGCCAACCCACACGGCCTTACGGTCTAAGGGGTATACTAGCCTAACTTCTAATGTAGTACTAAGTGTTTGTATAGATTGTAATCCAATGGATAACCCTTCCCACACTTCTTAGAGGGAGTCATTGCACATATCAATGTAATATACTATGTAAGCACAGACAAAGGGAGCGCCCCTCCTTGGCTAATTGCTGCGACCTCACTACAACTCTCCTACACCTTAGGGATTGGTCCCAAGATGCACTGTGAATATATAAAGCACATATGGCACATAATCCTCTCTTTTAATGAGTCGTTCTAGGAAATGTAATATATTCCTCATTGTACACTTCCCAAAGAGATCTTCATTAGCCCTACACCTTAGGGTACCTCACCTCCTCAATGTAGGTTAAGACAATTGTTGTGCATCTAGGATCATACCATGTGTTGCATGCAATGCATTTGAGTATGGTTTATAGTACTCAAACAATTTTATTCATCAACAACTAGCATTGTGAAGGTGTAAAACCATTTCTTTTCGTGCCTTTACTCTAACTGAGATTGCTATGTTGTATAGGGCTAGCATCGAGCATGCTCGTGCTACTGAACCCTTTTAAGTTTAAACCACACGTGTTCTATATGCTACACATAAAAAAAAAATTCCAAATTCAGTGTATTATCAACCCTTAACACCCCCCTTCTCTCTACCGCTTAAGGTTATGCATTCGGTGGTAGATTAAGATAGCACTTTTAATGTATTTTTTCTTCATAAAAGCAGTAAATACCCATTTTAGCATAAATATAGAGTTTAACAGAGGCTCATCCTCATGCCCTAACCTTATCATGCATTTACAAACATAAATGTGATTATTTTCTATTTTTTGGATGCAAAAAACTTATTTTTCTCTATTTTTTTCTATTTATTTATTGATAAATATTGATATTTTTAGTTTTATTGATATGGCTTAACTACACTTGCTCAGAATTATTTCTCTGTCACATTCCATCCCATAGGAACAACATATACATAACAAAATTCCAAAAACTCATGATTTTCCTTAAAATCACAATATTGTAGGTTTTGCGTATTTATAAAGAAGTTATTAAATGACTAATTTTTCTTGATTTTCTTAATATTTTTTATTAATCATAGTATTGATAACCAAATGCAACCATTTACCACTAAGAAATTTATCATAAAACGATTAAATTTACGCCTTACTCATAGAACCACACTTTATATGTACGCATCTCATGATTGGAGGCCCACTGATGCTTCCCAACAGCCTGACACTCCTTTCAACCTCGAACTATGTTTCTTCACCCTCCAGCATCATCCCACGATCGAAATCTCGCATCTCAGCCCACCCCCTTTTCTCATAAAATCAACCATGGAAACACACAAGAGGAGAGGGGGGAGAGGAGAGAGAAAGACTAGAATTTCATCTTTCCATTTAGTCAACAATTTTTTGCATGGATTGAAGCGATGGAAGGTGTCAAAATTGTTCATCTTGCTGCTTCTTGCCTCCCTCTGATGCCAACAAGTGCCACAATCCATTTTTAAATCAAAAAATGGGGCGCCAAAAAAATTAGTGTCCCCCCCCCCCACACAATTCAAATTTTGAGGCTTCTTCCTTTTAATTAAGTCATTAAGGCTTAATGACTAAAAGATCTAGTTCGAAATTCAAGTTTTCACACTGCATATAAGTAGTTTTTTTACTGAATGGAGGCCCAAAAAAACTCCCATTCGAGATCCAACTAGAAAGGTGGCTTTGTAGCGTCGAAATCTATCAATTTGGCCTCTATGGCACAATTTTTGGCTCTCGGATCACATAGTTGCTTTAGAACACTAAACCTTGCAGGGATTAAATGGGGGTCCAACAAACTCTGATTGATGAATCGAGACTTGCATTGGGTTTTTGGCATCGAACTCTAAGAAAACGTCGGCTCATCAATCCACAACCATTTCATTTTCCATGAAAATTTGGTCTTTTACGCCTCTCGTGCAGTTTTTCTCTTAAAAAATGGGCTCTAAAAATCTTTTCTTATTGGCGACCATTGGATAGGGCAACTTAACCCATAGAATCCTACAATTTGATCTGCACAAATAACAATCATAAAAAGCATGAAGGTGCTACAAAAGAGAATGCTCAACAAAGCACAAGTACAGCCCTCACCCTACCCCCTGATAGAATCAAGGCATGAGAATCCTCAAGGGATAGGCCAAGCATAATCTGACAAAAATCTAGAGTGAGTTGCTAACCAACTGCTCCAACACAGACTGGCTAAAAAGAACCATCAAAGAAGCCATCCTAGATGGTGGCCTTAACTACCTATCCAACTTAGGATAATTAGACTAGGAAATCCTACTAGACGAGGACTCCTATAGCTTGGTCATCATAAATTTTCTTTTAACATATTTTTCTTTCAAGTTTCCATACTTGGACGTGTAAAAAGGAGAGAGCTGAGAGTAGTGATCCAAGGAGAACAGGGCATCAGGCTCTAGTCGTCCTGACTCGGTACCCAAGAACCTACCAAGCTCTCGCGAGGTGACACTTAAATCTTATTTTTTCTCCAACCTTCCTTATTTCTTTTATTTGGCTAGCTGTGCTACCCCAAGGAAGACAAGGTATTGGCCTTGAGTGACTTGTCCCCCCTAGGAACCTAGCAAGCCTTCGCAAGGCGATAAACAACAGCTCTTAGGATTTTTCTTCATTTTTTTTTTAATTTTGGGGGTTAGGACCCCTTTTTACACACCTTTGTATTTTTTAATATTTTCAATATATTCAAAATTTCCTCTTTTTTTTATTTTGGCAAGCTTCTCTAACTATCTCACACTAGTAGGGACTCCTAGAACAATTGCCTAGCAGGCTAGCTAAATAGGGTCAGTAGGACTGCCTTCTAAAAATAGGTCTTTCAATGCCTGACAATGTCTTTACAGGAGGTAGACAACTACTCAAACCTCCCCCATATATAACTAGCCTAACCCTGGGACTTCATGCCTTGATTGCCGGTCCCCAATAGAAGAAAAATTTCCCAAAAGTACATAAACACATATAGCATAAAAGAAAAGTACTCATAAGGAAGAACATCACCTAGACTGGACTACAAGAAGCTTCTGCATAGCCAAAGGCTCCCTCCAAGTTTCGCTAAATCTACCTAGCACAGCACTAAAACAAAACCCATTAACTGGGCCCGCACTAAACAGACACATGGCCCTCTTGGTCTAATGATATATGATATTTCATTGTAGAATGACCAGCCCTCTTGGCCTAACAAGATAATTCACAAAATGGGCATTCAACAGCGTACTACTGAAACAAACCCTTGGTCCAGACATAACTCCACGGAAGCATAAGACAGACCAAGGATAAGGGCTCCTCAGGCCCTACACTAAATGCATTAGGTTATTGGCTAAACCCCCTGCATAAATAGCAAGGGGGGGGTGTCTAAAAAATATGATGATAAATGATCCTATGCATCCATGATAAAATAGGAATGTGCTCAAGTGCTACCTGACTCATAATCCAAAGTAGCCATCAGCGGCCAAAATAGGACGTGTCAACAAGAAGACCCCAAAGTAGCCCTTGGCTAATGTTAGAAGAGGTAATTGTAAGATCTCCCCTAGACCACAATTGAAAAAGACATCTTCAACAAAAGCATAATTGTCCAGGGAATATGCAAAGTGATTCCACAGTTGAGGAACTAGTTGACAAGTCATCGTCTCAAAAGTATGCAACATATCCAAGGCATTCGTAGGATGGGATCCTGCACACTATAGGTCCCATTCAACTAGTTGATCACTAACTGTGACTCATCTTTCACCAATAATCGACAGATACCACCACATCGGTGGGCTACATTCAGCCCCATAATAAAGGCCTTGTATTCTGCCATATTGTAAGAAGTTGGGAATAATAGTTGTTTCGTGTGAAAATAATAGTAATACCATGTCACGCTGACATAGGTATAAAAGGGAGGGACATGTAATTTTTCTCATATTTTAAAACATTAATACATTACTATCTCTTTTCTCATTATCTTGCTCATAGCTTCTATGGCTTCTCAACTCTTTGTCTTTCTTACTCTATTTTTAGTCTTTTTCTCTCCTTGTTACTCTATTTCTCTCTCTCATGCACTCCTTTTCTCTCTTTTACAGTCTTCTCTCTCCTCTTTCTCTCTCTCCAGTCCACTTCTTGACAAGTGGTATCAGAGCTTTGGTCTTTGATCCATTTTTCTTCTCTTTTCTTCATATTTAATCCAATTTTTCATCATAAAAACCAATTTCAAACAAGTACTATAGGTACAAGACCTGGATAGTGACTAGCAGTGGCTTGTAGGACATCTATAGTTGGAAGAAGACTATATTTGGAGATCTTTGGGATATATATAGTGGTGGAAGCCAAAAATAGTAGGTCCTCATAAAATTTTCATGCAATTTTGAAGGTAACTTGGTCAAATGGGAGCTAACTAGACTTCACTGATCTTTGCTTCTCTTCAACAATGGCATGCATAATTGCCTTCTAGACATCAAATCCTATAGGTACCGTACCATTTTCATGATTGTGTGGATAGCGACGTGTATAGAAAGACAGCCCAAAATTTACCCTGAATTTTTAGCCCTATTCTTTAGCATATTTCCAGCTTATGGACAACATTGATGCTTCTAAATGATCATTGGCACTATTTACTTCAAGTCTCTAATCTCTAGACTCCCAAATGAAGCTCTATGTCTCATCCTTTTACTCTCTTAAAACCGTGACAAAACAATCCATGGACAGCCATGAAAGCTTAAGCTTAAGCTTTCATTTCTCTTCAGTTTCTTGAAGATTCTTCATCATTTTAGCCGAGGGATTCATTTCAGTAAGGATTCTTGAAGAAATTACAAGGAGTGAGCATGAATGGTCATGGATTGAAGCTCAAGAGCTTCTATGGAGTCAAAATTTGGGGGAAACATGTTTAATGCTTCAATCTTAAGCATATGAAGCTTCAAGATTGCTTCCAAGAATTAATTACATAAGCATTGAAGATTATTTTAGCAACATTGGGCAACTAGAGGCTTCATCAAGCATTTGGGTATCAATCAATCCTTCATTAAGCATATAAAATGTATTCCTCTTCAATTCTTAATCTCTCTCATTCATCCCATTACTGAGCTTTACCCAATTGATTGAGAGATTAAAGAATTGTATAATTTCCATCAAATCTCAGCCAATCATTGATTAAATCAGTCCATTCATACAATGCAATGTTTATTTGATGCATATTGGATCCAATCACACTGAATTAGAAGATTCTAACTCAAAATTCTAGAATTGTATTCAATCCAATTGATTAAGCCCCATTGATTGATAAGATTGCCTACTCTAATCTATTCATTTGTTGATGATTGTTTATTCATGGAAAAATATATCATAACCCCATCGTAAAAGAGTAAGTCAGCAGTGAGTCACTGCTTGGTAAGACCCTGTTCCTATCCATTTTGCAAAATTTCAATTCACTTGCATTTTATGAAAAGAGTTGAATGAAAATTTTAGTAATGCATATCATGCTTATTGATTAGAATAGTATGTCATTGCAATGTTGATATTCGAATAGAGGAAAAAGATGGATGTCGGGGGAGATAGTGAGACAAAAGAGAGGTGACTCTCCCTCACTATTAAAGATCCCAAAGGGGTGCAACAAACCAAGCACCCGGGGGGGGGGGGGACTTTGCCCACCTCCCGATGATTCGGAGCCCATGTTGTAGAGAGCTCTTCCTACTGTTTTATCCCTCACATAGGTACATTGAGTGGAGAATTGAAGATTGAAGCACTTCCAAAGATTGAAGTACCTTTAAGAGCAAAACAAGGTAAAACATGGGATTTACAGGACACTGCAAGGTATATATAGGTCATTACATGTACCATCTTCATTACTGAAATATAGGTATAGGTGTAGGTACTAAAGGGTACCCATAGGTCCAATCCAACTTCCTACAGGGTTTGGTAGCCAATAGGTACTACCATTTTGCTCTTATAGGTGGAAACTGGGTACTTATAGGTTAAAACAAGGTGCAGGCCTGGACATTTGAGCCTCAGAGATTAAATCACAGAATTTTTGGTTGTGAATTTGTTATGACATAATATAGCTCACCTTGAAGAGGCATTGTTGGCTTCGATTTGAATTTAAAAAAATTGTAATTGGAGTTGTCTAACTCAAGTTATAGCCAATTTTCTGACAGGGGGTACTGCAGGACTGCACTACTATGGCGGGTCATAAAGGAAAGAGTAACACCTAGGATGAGTATGCACAATAAATCAGAGATTTCATGTTGGATAATACATCTCAAGAGGACCCTGAAGCGCCTCAAATGCAAGATGAAATCAATGCACTCAATAATACTATGTGTCAACATGATAATAGCCATGCTTAAAGGCATATGGAGTTGTTTTCTAGAGTGGAGCAGATGGTGTTGTCTACGGATCAAATGAAGTCTTCCATTGAGAAGTTTTTGGATTCCACTACCCAAACAAAGAATTCAATTGAAAAATTAGTAGAATCTAATGCTCAAATAATGGATCAATTCTCCCAATGGATGCAAATGTAAATGGGAACCAAGGAAGCTAAGGAGAAAGCTCATTCAAACAATGAACCTTTAGTCCCACTTCAGCCACCTAACAAAATTGGTCAAGGTCATGGCATCATTGGACAAAGGGGTATTCCCAATAGTCAATATAGAGTAGGTGAGACTACACAAAGGCATGATGACTATTCGAGCAATTTGAATGGTGCTAATTCCCAAGCTTTTGGACTGAATACCCAACTTCCTAGAGGTCCTCTAGCAATAGGAAGGTTTCATACTAGTTCTTAGCCACCTATTGGGAGAGTACCATCTTATTTTGGGGCCTCCATACCTAATACCCATGAGCACTCTATTTTGGGACAACAACCTGTTCATGAAAGGGAGCTAAAGGATAAGATCATGTTGGCAAAGTACATCGGTCAATCATCTTCACCATCCGATCTAGAGGAATGGATTTCGAAATTGGAATCTTACTTTGATATATTCCCTAGAAATAATGATATGAAGATTCATTTTGCATCTTTGCATTTGGAGGGATTTCCGCATACTTGGTGGAGATACATTATAGAGAATTGGGATGCATTCAAGACACTTATGGCTGAGGTCTTTGTATCTCCTCTTGAAAAAGAGAAATTGGCATGGAGATGGTATGGATTAGAGCAAAGAGGCCTAAGTGTACAAGAGTATACAAACCAATTCCTCAATCTTACCATGTATGTAGAGAGCATTAGTGATGAAGCTAAACTCCACAAGTATATGCGTGGTTTAGAACCTTCTTTATTTTATCAAGATGATGTTATGGCATAAAACCCTACCAATCTCTTCAAAGCTATTGAGCTTGTGGAGCACTATGGAAGGAAATATAGAAGGGAGTCCCCATTTCAGCCTAGTCAAGGAATGTTTTAAAGCAAGGACAAGTTGGTAATGTTTATGGCAACAATCATACACCAAGTGGGAGCTAAAGAGTGCCAACTTTTTCAATGCTTCAAGATCTTAAAACAAATTCAAGATAGCAAACATTCCAAGAGTAGATTTTAAACAAGGGGACAAAAAGCCTAAATCTATTTCAGTAAATATGAATCCAAACTCTATTCCTATAGACCTCTACAAAGAAAGAAAGGAAAAAGGATTATGCTTCAAATGTAAAAAGAGTATACAGATGATCATGCCACAAAGTGTGTATACAAAAATGCAAAAGCCAAGGTTCATAGTATGTTAGTCTTTGAGGATTCTGAAGATGACATTGATGAGGTCAATGCATTTGTACCTACTACTGAAAATGAAGATGTTGAGAAAGAAGTTGGGCAATAACATTTTTATGACCCTACCGACAATTTTCCTTTTGATTCGAGTGGTAGTGTTCCTTTTGATTCGAGAGGAACTCTTGATGAGCCACTTGCTGCCACTAATTGTTCCATTTCCATGGATGCTTGGACAAGTTTTAAGAGCCCTAATATACTTCTATAAAGGGTAATATTCATGGTAAGAATGTGTTTATCATGATAGATAGTGGTAGTACACATAGTTTTGTGAATAAGTTCATTGTGGATAAGCTGAATTGTCTTTCCACAGACTTACATTAGCTTGTAAGAGTTCAGGTAGCCAATGCTGAAGAGGAAATCAACACTTAAATATGCCCACATGTTTATTTATAGTTGGCTGAAAATTATGAAGCAAAAGTAAACCTGATAACCTTGGAAATGGGTCCCATAGATATTGTACTCAGTTGTGATTGGTTGATGACATTGGGAAAAATTGTTATGAGTCTCATAGATGTATATGGAGTTTACCCTTAATGGACATCTCATCCATTTACAATGAATTCCTAATAAATTATATTTTCAACTTACCACCATTCAAGAACTCAAAAAGGAGTACAAGAGGCACTCACATATCTTTTTTTTTTACATGAATGAAGGGGTTGAAGATTAGTCCACAAAATCGGCAAATCATCCAGCTTTGAAAGCTCTTCTTAAGGAGTATAGAGATTTGTTTGAAGTATCTACTTCATTTCCTCCCAAGAGAGCACTAGCTCATCCAATTGATCTGTAGCCCAATTCAAAGCCAATTAATAAGCCACCCTATAGATTGTCCAAGTGTGAGTGTGAAGAAGTAGCCAAGCAAATCAAGGAGCTTCTTGAAATAGGATTCATTGAACCCAATTCTTCACCTTATGCATCTCCGGTCTTGTTAGTTAAAAAGAAAGATGGATCTTTCAAGATGTGTATTGATTATATGGATCTTAACAAGATCGCAGTGAAGAACAGGTATCCAATACCCAAAATTGATGATTTGCTTGATGAACTCAAGGGTCCTAGATTCTTTACAAAGATTGAATCGAGGTTAGGGTATCATCAGATCCGTATGCAAGAGGGTGATGAAATTAAGATTGCATTTAGGACTGATAGAGGGCTCTACCATTTCCTAGTGATGCCAATTGGGCTTATTGATGTTCCAGCTACCTTCCAAAGTTTGACAAACAAAATTTTGCAGCCTTTCCTCTTTCAATTTGTCTTGGTCTTCTTTGATGACATTTTGATTTACAGTAAGACCCTTCAGAACCATTTATCACACATGAGGAAGGTTTTTGATGTATTGAGGCAGCACAAACTCTTTGCTAAGGAGAAGAAACACTCTTTCATGCAGATTGAAGTGGAGTACTCGGGACATACTATTAGTAAAAAAGGGATCCATTCTGATCCGACGAAGGTACAATGTGTTAAAGATTGGCCAACACCTTCCACTACTACTTTCCTTAGAGGGTTTCTTGGTCTATCTTCATTTTATCGTTGCCAATTTATCAAACATTATATGGCTATTGCAGCTCCTTTGATTGATAGGTTGAAGAAGGAAGCTTTCTTTTAGGATGCACTTGTAGATAGTAGCTTCAACCAGTTAAAAGAACTCCTTACTTCTGCTCCTATTCTAGTATGCCCGAATGTTTCGATGGAGTTTACCATTCAGTGTGATTCCAGTGACCGAGCCATAGGGGTTATTTTGTTACAGGAGCATGGAGTGATTGCATTTGAAAGTTGCAAGCTTATAGATAAGAAAATGGCTATGAATGTTTATGACTAAGAGATGTTGGATATCTTACATGCGATAAAGAAATGGCACCATCATTTGTATGGCAACTAGTTTAGAGTTCACCGTGATTACAGGGTCCTTAAGTATTTCCTCACTTAGTCAGACCTTACTTCTAAAAGCAACGTAGGTGGTGTCACGTGATTGTTCATGACAGAGATACAAAGTTCATGAGTAAATTTTGGTAGGCGGTATTCACATCCATGGGCACTAAGTTGGGTCCCTCTATAGCCTACCATCCACAAACTGATGGACAGACATAAAGGGTAAATATTTGGAGACTTATCTTTGCCATTTCTATTATGATGTGCAAAATTCATGAGATTCTTGGTTACACTTGGCTTAGTTTACCTACAATAACTCCACTCATTTTAGCATTGGAGTTTCACCCTTTAAGGTATGTATGGTTATAAGGTGCCCTTACCCAACACAGTCATCTTCAATGAAAGAATCAATCCTCATGGGAAAGAAGAATTGGAAAGAATGCACACCCTTCTTCAGCAGTGTAAGATGAATCTTAGGAAAGCCCAAGACCAAATGAAGATGTATGCAAATGAGAAGAGGCGATCCGGTTCTAAGAAGGAGAATTAGTTTTGTTGAAGGTGCCCAAGTCTCAATATTCTACTTTGAAGGATGGATTCAATAACAAGCTTGATCACAGATTTTATGGACCCTACAAGATCCTGAAGCGCATTGGAGACTTGACATATAGATTGGAGATACCCTCTTCTACTAAGATTCATAATGTATTCCATGTTTGTCAGCTCAAGCCTTTCTATGATGATAGTGTTGATACAGTTGATGAGCTGCTACCTATTGATGAAGAATGTCTTATTCAGTACATCCTTGACGTTGTCATAGGTTAGCATGAGAAAAGGATTTTCTCTCTTTCTATCATTGAATATTTGATCAAATGAAGAGGTTTGACGCATAAGAAAGCTTTTTGGAGACCTGACTCTATACTAGATGATTTTCCTTACCTATAGGACATATTACTGAATCATACTAGCTATGGAGCCAGTTATGATGCAGATTGGGACTTGCTGACAGCAGACTGCTTTAGAATAATTTTTATCGTGACTAATTTTTAGAATTATGCCACTTACAGAGGGTCAAATTACTCTTTAAGATCTACGTTTTGACATGTGGTACGCTTCGTTTGGATACTTCTACGAGAAGTGATGGCAGATTTGGTTAGCAAGGTCTGTTCTTACAGTAACCTATCTACTTCATTTTGAGTCTATCATTTGAAGACTTTAAGGCTCCAAGTACTCTTGAAGCACTCTTGATCATGTATATAGCTAAGACTTACTCTCATTCCTTCATTCCAATCCATATGTATTTAATATTTTATTCATTTCTCTATTTGTATAGCTAAAAATAGAGTAGTACTTTGTTCCATCCATCCTTTTCCAACTTTTGTAAGTTTGTTTTTGAGGGAAAAAACCATTGGGATGGGATGGATTGTAAGAAGTTGGGAAGAATAATTTTTTAGTGTCAAAATAATAGTAATACCGTGTTACACTTACATAGGTATAAAAGGGAGGGACATGTAAATTTTCTCATCTTTTGAAACATTAATACATTACTATCTCTTTCCTCATTATCTTACTCACAGCTTTTACGGCTTCTCAACTCTTTCTATCTTTCTCACTCCATTTTCAGTCATTCTCTCTCCTTGTTACTCTCTTTTTCTCTCTCATGCCTCCTTCTCTCTCACTCCATTTTTAGTCTTTCTCTCTCCTTGTTACTCTCTTTTTCTCTCTCATGCACTCCTTCTCTCTCTTCCCTAGTCTTCTCTCTCCTTTTTCTCTCTCTCCAGTCCACTTCTTGACACATATTATTAGTAAAAGAGTATCCTTACCTCAATTTTCATAACAACCCTATGTCGGGGATCTTTAATGACCATACCAACACTCGCATGTTTAGTAGGCCCTTTAGAAGCTCCATCAAAATACAAAGTATAGACCCAGTCTTCATTGATAGGCCATGCCATAGTGATCAATCCACTTGTACTTATGACTCACTTATGATAAGAAAAGTCGAGCCGAGAGAGAGGATGTATAACAGGTACAATCCCTCCTTCCTGCTGAACTCGATAGGGATGCTAGTCAAAATTCTATGACAATGGTGTTAGCAGACCTTAATATCCCACGTGAAAGATTTATATTGCCACTCAATAACTTGATAACCTTTATTCCACCAGATCACTTGACCTTGGTGGTAACACTGCTCTAAATACAAATGCTAAAGATAAGGAATGATTCTTCCCATTCAGTTGTCTTGATACCTCCTGCAAGTTAAAGGTGAATCATGAAGGACCTGCATAAGCGCCAAGTCTGACATCATCCATTACACGTAGTAAGGCTTCAGCTTATTAAAGTTAACTTTATTTTAAAACTCTACCCCTTTCAAGTTTGCTAAAAGGGCTATAGAGCTATTCTTTCCTTCATGGACAATTTTATACGGCCCATCCCATTTGGGTTCTAGTTTACCAAGAAATAGCTCATGGACAAGCATCATAGTATAGCACCAACTGACCCTTCACAAATTTATATTTCTTAGCCCGAAGGTCATAAAGTGCTTTCATTCTCTTCTTCCCTACCTCTTGATGTAATAGAGCTTGCAACCAAATTTCATCAAGATGCACAAGATAAATAAATCTTTCCTATAATGCTTCTATCTCACCCAATGAATGATTGAGAGCAAATCGCATAGTGGGCAGCTCTATCTCCAATAGTAAAATACACTCTTCCCCATATACCATCGTGAACGAGGTGTGGCCTATAGCTCTTTTAAATGTCGTATTGTAAGCCCAAACTACCACATACAATTTCTTATCCCAATCTTGCTTAGTTTTAGACACTATCTTGGATAAGATCCCTACAAGCTGTTTATTCATACTCTCAACTTGACCATTTTCTTGTGGATTATATGGGGTAGTTTTGTTGTGTTTAAACTTCAAAGATTCCATCAAGGCTACTATAATCTTGTTCAGAAACTATGTCCCTTGAGCAAACACTATCTCTTTAGGTGGACCAAAATGGCAAACAATCTCCTCCATAATAAAACTTGTTGTCTCCTTAGAGTTATCCTTCATTGTTACTTGAGATTCAAACACTTGAGATTCAAACCACTTTGTAAAGTAGTCTGTTGCTACAATAATATAATGCTTCCACATAGTCAATGAAGGGTATATTGGTCCAAAAAAATCAATACCTCATTTTTCAAAGGGTAACGTAACTAAAATAGGATTCAATGACTACTTACGATTCTCCCTAGCATCATTCCTTTGACATACATCACAACGCTTAACATAGTTGAAAGCATCCTGGAAAATCGATGGCCACCAATATCCAGTACGAAGAGATTTTTGGGCGATAAGCCATCCAACAAAATATTCTCCACATGTCGAATCATGGCATTCCTCAAGAATGAATGGTACCTCATCATGTACTACACATCGATGATAAATCTCATTCCCATGCTTTTCCAATACAAGACACCCGCTATAATCGAAAAGCTTAGTGCTTGGTGCTTAATCTTTCTCCTCTCAGACTTTGATAGAGCAGCTCCTCCAAATCCCCTTGTAGATCGATTATGCATTATCGCTGCATACCAAGAAGTGATGGAAGTTGTATCGCTTTTTAATAAACCTTTGATGCCACTTTCTTCAGCCAAAATTTCATTGGGCTTCCCAAAATCCACAAGGCATTCCATAATGTCCTATAACTTTGGTGGCTTACTCTTAATCTCATAACCCAACTCTTGCAAAGTGAATAACCACTTTGCTAAGTAGTCAAGAAAACCATATTAGAGATTTTGGGAATTTCATAGGTCCCACTTTTAATGAATGTCTTACTTTTGTGAATGAAAGAGAGCACTATGTTTATGTTTTTCTTTAAAGGGCACTTCGTATGTTACAAATATGAGATCACACATCTTGAGAGCTTAAGTGATGAAGTGTAAGGTATGTGGCTATTAGGAGATTCGGATTTCACCTCTATCTTTTCTAGCATACTAACAAAATGTGATGTTGTATGGTGGTGGAAACATCAAGGAGGCTTAGCTAGGATATACCTAGGAAATTTCCAAGTTTAATGTAAGAATACAAAGATTTGAAGAAGTGCAGTGAAAATTTAGAATACAATAGCCTTAAACATTTAATGAAAATATGTTATCATGGCCAAAATTTATAATGTTATGGATTTGAAGATATTATAATATGAGTTTTTTCTTTTAGATATAGCATCATTTAAAGTGACATGTATAAGTTTCATAAACTAGGACCTTAAAAGAGTCACCACTAAAAACTAGGTGTGGTTTAATAACTTGATCTAATAACATATAGTAATAAGTTTGGATAACCTATGATGTGATGGTTCTTTTTTTTGTGTAAACCAATAGACACAAGTATGTTAAATAATTGGTAACCCCATTTGCAGTTTTTGTATGTATATGCATGATATATAAATGTCTTTTGTTCAAAAGTTTTATCTATCTTGACAATATATGGACAAGATCGATATTGGCTTTGGCCAAAATCAACTAGCTTAACACTTTGACTAGCTAAATGAACTTTCATATCATAAAATGAAGATTTATATGTCAAGCTAGAAGGTTATGATTTTTCTAAGACCAAAGATTTAACCTTTGACCAATGGTTTGTGTTTCCAAAGAAATAGACATAAATTTTATTATCAATTAGGACTTATTTGTTAGCTAAAGACATAAAATACAAAATTCAACTTAAACCACTTTATAAGAAATTTCAACACAATTAACTAATGTGATTGAAAGAATAAAAAACATTAAGTAGATTCTCTCATTGATATTGGTGGTATTTAAAAACATCAAGGTAACTACATAAAACACTTTAAATTTCTAACAAGCATATATTTCATAGCCATGAAAAATCCCTTGACGTAAGGGATATATTTATTATGGAAGTAAAAATTAGTCCATATAGAGTCACTGCCTTGTTGCATCATGTATATTGGAAAAATACATTTTTTGTAGATTTGTATAAAACATTTAGCTGCACTACCATTTATGAAATGTTTGTGATATCCTAACTCATGAGCAAGTTGCATTGCTTCCATATCTTTCAAAGTAGAGACTAAATGAGTCTGCTTCAACTTAGATAATTGTGAGTTGTTCAATGTAAGTGACGGACGACGTGAGGCATTTGTTGAGTATGTTTGTATAATAGACGGTCATAAAGTACAAAATAGGACTTAAACCACTTTATAAGAAATTTCAGCACAATTAACTAATGTTATTGAAAAAATTAAAAACTTTAAGTAGATTATCTCATTGATATTGGTGGTGTTTAGAAACACCAAGGTAACTACATGTTGAGAGTGAAAAAAGACTGAATTTTTGACTGATTTTTATTGTTTTTGAGGTCTCAATGATTGTTTTTTGATGGATTTAGAGTGATGTATGGTTGTTAATGGAAGTGTCTGAGAGTGTTTTGGATGATATTGATTATATTTTGGAAGCTCATGATGATTTTTAGTAGAAATATGAGGCTCTGTGATGATCTGATAGGTTTTGTTGAGGTTCTGATTGGTTTTGATGCCTTTTGTATAGCTTTTGTTTTGTTCTGATTTTCTTCTGTATGAAGCATGGATTGATGATTGATGAATGTTGAAATATTTTGAAGGTTTATTGAATAGTTTTTAATAGTTTGGAATGGTTTTAGTATGAATTATGAGGATTTGATGTTCTCTGATGATCTTCTGTAATCCTCTGTAGACCTTCTATAGAGCCTCTGTCTATGTTCTGTATCTGCTTTGTTCCTATTCTGTTCTGTTTTGTAGATCTTCTATAAGTGTTCTGTGGAATGTATGTGTGACTTTGGAAAAGTTTTCTAACTTTTGGAAAGGATGAATCTAAGTTCAAAAGAGCTAAAAAAAATGGAAGAAGCAGCTGTTGAAGATTGAAGAGAAGACTGGAGTGACAGTGACAGTAGTGAGCTATGAGGAGACACTGTAGTGGCTCTGGTGTCTCTTTGCATCAGACATACCTCTTGGGAGATGAATCCATGACCTAAGAAGGATTATTGAGAGTCATTATTAGAGTATTGTAGTGAGGATGATGTACTATTGAGAGAGAGAGAGAGAGAGAGAGAGAGAGAGAGAGAGAGAGAGAGAGAGAGCCATAGATAGCCATCAAAATGGTGTATCTGTATATGAGAGATTGAGAGAGAAAACTATGAAGACAATGAAGATGAATACTATGTGATTGATTTCCATTCAAAAATGGTGTATTATTTTATGTTCCTTGTTCTATTGATGGATTCTATGAAGATGTTGAAGATTATGGTTGATTCTATCAAATCCGTGGGAGATATCTACTATGATGCTGCATGAAGAATTGTTGTTTTCTTTGTTTTGGTCATTTTAAAAAAATGAAATAAAATCCTGTTGATGTTACAAGATAGATTTTCTTGCCATAGAATCCCCTTTTTCTTGGTGTTCCTCTTGGGGTTCCATGTTTTTGGTGCGCAGCTGGGGAAACTTGCCATCAACAAGCATCAGAAGAGGCTGAAAACGAAAGAAATGGCATTGCCAAGAAGAGAAGAATTCAATGGATGCTTGTAAAGTTCCTTCTTCCACTGAAGAGTTGGAGATTCTCATTGCCAAAGCCACTTTCCACAAGAAGTTCATCCCGCAATGGCGGAAACATATTGCCATCATGATGCATGCTCTATGTGGTGGACTATTTCCTCTTCCTGTTGAAGCAACAGAGACGGCATCTTGGTGGCAAATTGTTTGGGAACAAACTGAAGAGTAGAAGTAGAGAGAATGACTATCCATGGAAGATTTAGTATTAATTGAGAAGTTTCTAGACATCATCAAGTGGAAGATCGTGAAGAAGCTTCAGGAGTCGTGATCAGTGGAAGTTCACGAAAACAAGAAGGAAAAGAGTTGGGATTTGTTTGTGGATGCTCAATAGCAAGATACGTGGGATGCTTGGTGCACTGACAATCTTCTATTTGTCCAATTAGCAACCCACTGGAAGTTTGTGGACAGAGTGTTTTTCACAACATACACTATTGTAACCCTCAGAAGCTGGCATTATTATAATGGCACAACAACGATCCTAAGAAGAATGAGTTTTGATATTTTCAAAATGGAACATCTCCCCCTCTGTAGTGGTTTGAAAGCCGAATTCAGAGATCTTGAAAAGAAGGAAGTAGAAGAGATGTTGGCCAGAGAATCCCCTAGAGACTAAAGCCCCTCTTTGATTCTATCATGTTGAGTACTAAACAACTAGTTGGAGCCGAGCCCCTGATGAATGACACAATCAAGAGGCAAGCATTAGAATGAGTCCAGAGATACGTGAGAAGAGAGAAGGCAAAAATCAAAGTTGAGAACAAGCTCACAGCAGAAGCCTCCTTTGACACCCTAAAAGCACTCTTTACAGAAGTCCCCATGGCAACTCAAGGTCCCCTTCCTAGTCAGATTTGTCCTAAAAATATTGATGAAAGGCCAGCAAATGTAGTCCCATTGCTAGTTTTTAAGGGAGAGTACAATGAAGACCCTGATCTTCATGTAGCAGAGTTTATGGTAGCATGTATATAACAATGCCAGAACCACTGAGCATTGGTTAGCAATATTCTCCACCACTTTCAAAGGCGCAGTATTTCAGTGGTATGAGAGACAAGCAGTAGGAACTTTTGGCACTTGGGACGACTTGAAGTTGGCCTTCCTCACTAAATTCAAGTGTGAAGGTCTTGAAGAGCGGATGGGAGAGGAGTTCATGAACCTAGGTCAGTCCTCTGGAGAAAGAGTAGAAGCTTATGTCTCGCGAATGGAATCCATCCTGAAGAGATGGACTAACCATCATTTGGACAAAGGCATTCAGAAAGGAGTGTTCCTTAGAGGCCTACAACCAGAAGTTTGCAAGTTCGTGGAATTGAGAAGACCAGTCAATCTGCAAGGTGCAGTGAAAGGTGCAAGATTGTATGAAGAAGTTGAAGCAAGGTTGTCAATGACTCCAGGAAGAGGAGTCTTACCTTCTCCCATGCCAAGAATGGTATACCCACCAAATGTATTCCCAAGGACAATTCCCTACCCCTATCCCCAGATACAAACAATGCTGCAGTATAATGCACGTAATCCACTATGGTCGCCCACAGATGACAGTGCCTCAAATGATGGTTCAACCACAACAACAGTGGCCTCAAATAGTTCCTCAAATGGCAACTCAACAACAGTGGAATCCTACCAACTGGAATCAACAACCCCAAGTCTCAACAGGAGCTCTAAATCAAAACCAGAATAGAGGACCTTCTGGATCAACCCAATGAGTGTATGCACTAATTACAAAAGCTTCCCAAAACCCTACTAAAAGTACTTCAGGAGGTGAAAATATGAAGGACTACTTATCCAACTCAGTTGCAAGTATCAAGAAAGAGCTTATGGATGTGATTATAGAGCAGCTACAGACGCTGAAGGTGAATATCGCAAATATATCCACCCCTACGGGAGCTGGGAGAGATGTGATGCGCTCTAATACATGGTGTGGAAAGTGTCATCAAACGGGACATTTAGCCACTGAATGTATCCAAAAACCAACCATTCCTGGAGCCTTCTGTTCTTACTATTTGCGGAAGAACCATACAAAGGATATTTGCTCTCTGAAAGAGATGCACGAATGAAGATAGAAGGATAAAAATGCAAGATTCAACTTGCTAGAATCCAAAATGACAACACAGGATATTGGACCAAAGCCTAGGGAGTTTGGTCCTAATTTCAATCCAAGGAGGTTTCCCTCTCAAAGTTACAGAGGACGACAATCTGGCGGTGGTCAGAAATCAGAAGTGGAATGTTACAGGTGTGGAGAAAAGGGTCATATCTCCCCGAATTGTCCAAACCCTAGATGATCTGTGGATTACAAGCCCTTATGTAGCCGATGCAAAGGAGAAGGCCACACTACAAAGGACTGTCCAATTCCAGCCCCTGTAAAGGCCAATGGCACTGATAGCCAACAGAAGGCACAAAAGCTTGCCTCCAATTTGGTAGAATTAGAAGTTGCCACTATCACGCGCGCAAAGAAGAAGGAACCAGTTTTTCAAAAAATAATAATTCTCATGTTAAGACTGAAGTTCAACCTGTCAACAGAGGGACAGAGCAGTACAGGATAGAACAGTGCAGTACAAAGCACTGTAGTGCCATAAAGAGTCACAGATACAGTCCCAAAAACAGGACTAGAGGTCCAGGAGATAGACGATATAGAAGCACCTCCAGAAATAGAAGAAGTGTCAATGTTGCCATTTCTAGAAGAAAAAGGAAAGATGAAAATGGGTGTAGCCCCATTCCCCAACCGGCTAGAGAGGCTTGTGGATTCTATAAAAGATTATGACTTGGTCAAAGACCTAGACACCTTTAAACCAAATCTAACCTTCCGACAGTTGCTGATGCTATCTCCCAAACTGTCGAAAGAATTCAAAAGCATCTTGACAAGAAGACCTGGGCTAAGGATTGCTTCTTCAACAGCGACCAAGACCAATAAGGCCCCAGAGCCTGTAAAGGAAGTAGATGTGGCTAACGCCTTCCTAGATCTTGGAACCCCAGAGATTAGTGTATGGATAGAAGGATGCTTTATTTCAGATGCATTGATTGATGGAGGTTCATCAGTAAACATAATGATGGATGTGACAATAAGGGACTTAGGGTTGCAAGGAATTCAACTACATAGTGGCTTATCAGATTGGCAGACCAAAGCAGAATTAAACTGTTGGGCATCCTCCCATACGTAAAAACAACCCTTGCAGGAAGAGACTATTGGCTGACCTATTTGGTGGTCAAACAAATTCTTATGGAACCTCATACCCTCTGTTGTTGGGAAGGCCTTGGCTTTTTGAAGCAAGAGCCAGGATGGACTGGTTCAAAGGAACCCTAACCCTAGGTAGAGGACCCAATAAAGTGGTGTTGAAGTTGTATGGATCGCAAAAAGGCAATGGATCCACATTCATCGAAGTCATAACTGACTCCTCCCCAACAAGGTAACAGATGGTACATCAGGAGCCGAAGAGGCTGTTAAACAGATCTTTCCCAAGAAAAAAGAGGCACAGTCCCTAACAGTGGGCATTGTAAGTTAACTACCAAGGGAAGCAAAGTCCTTGTCCATGGGAGAATACCTCCTGCCTCAACTAGAATTGACTTCTGAAATCACCTCTGATAGTGAAATAGAAGCATGGATGTACTGTTCTCCCTGTTACATGGCAGTCACAGAGACAATAGCAGAGACAAAGCCAGAGACAGAAGCAAAAGCAGACGCAGAGGCAGAGGATCTGTTCTTCTCCTACAGAGCCTCTATAGAAGCAGAGATAGAGCCTCCAGAGAAAGAGGATGAAAATGATGAGGAAGAAAACGAAGCAGGTTATGAAAGTGCAGTTGAAGAAGATCCTCTGATAGTGGATAATCTTGTTGATGTCCCTACCACAGAGACCTCAGAGGCCAAAGATCTCGGGGTGTTGGATGGAATGACCATGGTTCCATTTGGGTTGACCAATGGACCACAAAGTATGCAAAATCTGCATAAGCAATGGATCAAAGGTATAAAATTTAAGTTCACCAGTGGCTCTTGTCGCTTGACTGTTCAGTCCAGAGAAAAGATAATGATGATGCCCCTTGCCAACAGAAGCTAGAGCTATCAAAGCCTTGGCTTCTAGCAGGTCCGTGCTATGTGACATTCCTAGACGCATCCTCTGAAGATGAATCCCTAAGACCAGAAGAAATCACCACTCACACAGAAGCAAACAAAGCTCTGATACCCTTCCAGCAATCTCAACAGACAAATGAGTCATCTGTTCAGAAGGAGGACACTGGTTCTAGAGAAACATTAGATGATGACACTACTCCCTTGAAAGAGTCAGACCTCTATCCAGAAGCAATCCGTGTGACATTCATCCGTGAAGTGGAAGGTGAAAGGCAAGTAACATTTCTAGATACTGACGGTATTGAACGTCACCTGAAAATGGGCCTCAATCTTTCAGAAGAAGAACTAGTGGTCTTGCGAGACCTACTTAAAGAGAACTTAGACGTGTTTGCTTGGTCATATAGAGACCTAAAGGGGATTGATCCCGCAGTATGCCAACATCACATTGACCTTTAGCCTGATACCAAACCTGTAAGGCAAAGACAAAGGCGTATGAATCCTAATTATTCTACTCTGGTGAAGGCTGAATTATTGAAACTCCTTGAAGCCGAGTTCATTTATCCCGTGGCTAACAATGAATGTATGGAAGATCTTAAAGTTGTCAAGATCTATATATTTTGTGAAGCTAGTGTAAACTCAACCCTGTATACTAGGGGCAAGAAGATCAAACTAAACCCGTATATCTATGAGAAAGTTACAAATATCCTTTTAGCCACCGGTGACAAAATAAAAGTCATAGGTCACTCTAGCCGGTGCAACTACAAAAATGATGTCTTTCATCAATTCCCTAAAAAATATAGAGTCTTAGATATCTACTCTCAAAATCTAAGTTTCTTCATAAAGGATGTATCAGAGTGTCATGCTTAGATTGTAGTAGGGAATCCTTTTCTGAAAAAAAAGATGAGCTTATGAGCTATTTGAATAATGTATTTCTTCCCAAATGATTACCTTTTACATCAGTTGTAATAAAGATTGATTAATACTTTATCAATTAGAGAAATAATGGAATCTTATTTTCCCTTGGAACCTCTAAAATTGTAGTTTAACTTTAGCAATGGAAAAAAGAGTTTTATTTGAAATTATTTCAATAAATTAAGTAAGAAATAATTTAAGTATCAAACTCTAATATTAATGCTATATAAATTTTGTAAAGTTTAACTTGGGAATTGTTGAAAATATCCCAAAATTTCACACCCACAATAATTCCCAGCGAAGCCCATGAGAAAAAGAAATCTTTTGAAGCAAGTCAAACCTCCAGAATTTGACGGGAAAGACGAGAATGTGGAAGCCGATGCATAAATTTGAATCAAATCCATGGAAGATTATTTTACTGGTTGGAACTGTCCAAGCCAACCAAGCCATGATAGCTAAGCTAAAATTAATTAGAGAAGCTCGACTCTAGTGGAAGCAGTGGTGCTAAGATCAAGGCGTCCTTGAAAATAGCATTACTTGGGATTTGTTGAAATAAGATGTAAGAGGAATATATTTACCTCCAGGTTATCGCACCCAAAAGATGAATGAGTTCTTTAATTTGAAGTAAATGGGACTGACCTTGGAGGTGTATTACTCCAAGTTTTTTTTACTTATTAAATATGCACCCTCCATGGATACTGCTCAATAAGTGTCTAAGTCCTGCAATGGGCTAAATTCTCCTTTCAACACTCGTTTGGAATAAATGCGCCCAATAGACCTCCAAAATGCTTTGATTTGAGATACTCCTATTGTGCAGGAAGTATAATCAAAGCCTAAACATAAGAAGTTTTGGAGCTACAATAACCAGAGCAAAGGAGGATTCAAAGGTCAAGCAAAAAGAACCCAGGGCCAATTTTACCAAGGTTAGAAGGAAAAGGAAAAATCCAATGCAGTTGGAAATTTTGTTCCTACCCAGGGAAACAAGGATGGTCTTAGGTGCTTTCATTGTAATGAGCTAGGACATTTCAGGAGAGATTGTCCAAAGCTTGGTGGAAACCATCACCAAGGCAAATTTTGAGGTCAAGACAAAGGTGCCCAAGGCCATGGTCAAGTAGCTAGAGAAAGAACGTCAAATATTACTCTTAGAGAGATTAATAGGGAGGAAGACCCTACTATGGAAGAAGATATTGAAAAAGCAACTGTTCATGCTACATTCCACAAGAAGGGCCCAAATCATCAACATTCGATAATGTGGACACCAGCTAGTCTCACCAAGGTAAATCATTTAAAGTTTTGCTTGACTGTGGAAGTACACACTCATTTATTTCTTCCAAGTGTGCTAAGAAGTTAGGAATAGATACAGTAAATGCATCAAAATTGCTTGTGGAATTAGCAAATGGAAAGGAAGTACTTTCTATACAGCAAACTGCCAAGGTAGAGTTTAACCTATGAGAAAACCTTTCAAGTATGAGATTCAAAGTAATGAACTTAGGAGCTTATGAATGTTTACTAGAAATCGATTGGCTGATTTCCAATTATGCTCATATCCATTGCGAAAAAAGGTCAAGTTACATTTCAGGATTTGAATGGTGAAATAACAACTACACAAGGTGAAATGGAGAAACCTAAAGTTCAATTAGCAAAATCTTATCGAGTTTTGAAAGGCTTGAAGAAAGGATTACCTATTTACTTGATCAAGCTTAACAAGGTAAATCAAGATGGCCAGACAAAATAAGAACCATCCTGGTTAAAAGAATACATCGACGTATTTCCTAAAGAGCTAACTAAGCTACCTCTAGAAAGAGAAGTCGATCATGAGATCAAACTTGTCCCATGAGCCACTCGAGTTGGCAAAAAGACCTTACAAAATGTCTATTCTTGAAGCCATTGAACTAAAAGAGCAACTCAAACAACTGCTAGAACAAGGGTATGTTCGGCCAAGTAGTTCACCATGGGGAGCCCCAGTATCATTCCAAAAGAAGAAAGATGGAACTCTCTTGTAATATTTCCACACGAAATATTAATGACCCTAGACCCCGCACACCCCACGCAAGCAATTTCAAGTGGTCTCCCGCAACAAAAGACTTTGGGCAAAGTGCTCCCTCCACGTGCATCAACAAACACCAACTCCGCGTCATGTATAGGAAGTCGTGGCTAAAAATTGCAAGCCCATGCGGGAACACCCGTTCAAGGGACAAAAAGGAATAATTTTTGCAAATTTTTTTATTATTAACCCCTCCCCTTCAGCCATTGCATGGCGCCGGGGAGAGGGAATATGAGTAGGTGTTGGAGAAGCATGAGGGAGGGGAGCATGCAAATTGCCACTTGTGTGGCTATCCCCCCCCTTCAAGCCTATATATGAACCCCCCTTCCCAAGCTTGAGGGGGAGGAGGAAGTACTGATCGTGCTGCCGCCCAGGGACGTGGTGCTGCCTGCCATAGCTGTTGCCATCGCTAGTCTACTGCCACAGGCTACTGCCGCCTCCGCCTCTAATGCCATCATCTTCATCATCATCAGCATCATAATCAGCGTCTTCATCTCCCCCATCGTCATCTTCATCATCATCCCAATCACTCTCTCTCCATGTCATCTGTCTGAGAAGCTTCTAATTTGGAAGCTTCCAATAAGGCTTCCATAAGCCTTATTCACCCATACCTCTCGGGTTTTTAAAACCGAGTTTGTAAGGCCCGATTCCTGCGAGGAGGAGTAAATTAGTAGGTAGAAGGGAGTTTTGGAAATCGGATAAAGGGCAAGGAGAGTTTGCTGAGTCGAGATCTACGTCATTGATGGCTCCTAAGCAAAAGTCGCGATGCACACATGCGGGAGATTCCAACCCGAGTACGCGAGTGGACAATGCCTTGATTCTTAATGCCCAGGTTCCAATAATATTCCCGCATGAAAGGATGCATTAAGCATGTCTTTAATTCTCATAGGCAAGTTTGAATACATTGGAAAATTCATATACTCGCATCGAATTACCAAGTTAAGTTGCATGATGAGTACTTGCATGGTCAAGGTAGTTGCATTCTTGAATGTATATTGCATATATTAAAAGGTGGATTTGTCTAAAGGCATCCTTGTTGCCTTGTGAAAAGAACATCGCATATAACACATAATGCACTTAGGTAATAATTTCCTAGTTGTGACTCGTGTATGAGATAATCTTAGACGCCCATTGAATGATGTCCAAATAGTCGGAATGCATGGAAAATTGCATGCGAAGATGGTTACATTTTAGGTTGGGTTAAGTGATAAAATGAAGGATTAAATCAACAAAGGACTCATGGCATTTGCTCATGCATGGAGTTCTTTTATCAAAGCTTGAATGCATCTTCATTAAAAATATTATAGCCTTGATTTCGTTGCATTAAACGTAGGGTTTATAAGAATAATTATGAATGTAAATCAACGTCGCATAAGGCAAGGAAAAGAAGAGATCACTATAGAACCTATAGTTGCAAAAAGGTCTATGGTCTTGAATCGCATATTTGTATGGAATGTTATATCTTGCAGTTACTTGCATCTTTTAGGGGAAAGTACTTGAAAATTTAGAAGAAAGTATTTGCATCTTTAAAAGGGAAGGTCATCTTAAATCGTGGGTTGGTTAAGTAATTCACATATAATTGAATAGCTTACATGAGAATCATAAGGGTATGATTAGTTAGCATATGACGATCACCCCAATGTGCTAAGTAGGGTTAAGCTATGATAAAATTTTGCCTAGTATCGCACTTGGGATGCTGATCTAATATTTTCGATCTCAAAGGTTCTACCCACATTCACGGAATGTTAGGGTTAGCTAAACGCCCATGCAAGAATGATCTAGGGTTCTCACCCAAAGGATCAACTGACCAAATACTAGACTTCCATATGAATTTAGGGACCCTAGGACCAAAGCATTAATGGACTAGTAGGGTTAGGGTTGGGTTGGGTCAAGAGGACTCCCAAGCCCCTATCTTGATCAAAGGTATTCTTGATCAAGAAAGACCGTACGAAGAAAGATATAATCCCACAAGTCAGATACTGACACAAGCTGCAATGCCGTACGATTTTGTGTCTAAATCACAAAAATAGTATTGTCACTCCTTAGAACAAGGTTGGCGAGTTCTAAGTACAAGTCTAATTTCTAGAGGATGAGTAGTCATCCTGTTACATCACCCTTCCTTGGGGCTGATTTGCCAAGTTAGGGTAATTATGAATTGCCTAGCAAGCAATTGACCAATCAAGTGAGGACAATGGGGTTGTCCAGGTTTTATTGACCATAATATATGTGAATCTAAATTAGTGACAATTTGGATTAATGCGGTATAAACCCTACCCCAAGGAAAGAGGGCAAACAAGAAACTCAGCTTACGAAACCCTTGGGATCTTGCCAAGTCGCAATTGATCCAAGATCGAATGTTGCAAGCATTCGAGGAGAAGGAATTATACCTTAGCAGTTGGCCGTATAAACGACCATTGGAGTGCTTTTGTTTGTACACTTAGGAGCACTGTTTGTACTTCTTTTATCAAGGAACTAATGCTGGAAAAATAACTAATGCTTCAGGTTCAAAGCCTGGAGGGAGAGGCAGCATCAGTTACCTCCGATTGTCTGCCTGACCCTATCCAAGGGGGTTGTTTAGCCACGCCGGGGACATGGACCGAACCTGCCGCGAGAGGTCTCTCCGTGGGTGCTACTTGGAGTAGGAGGACGTCTGGGTGCTAGGGGAGGCTCTAGCCGTAAATCCCTTGCCTTCGGATCCTGCACAAGAGGCCGACGTGACTCGAGATGGGATCTCGAGGCCCGCATACTAGTCAACGGGTGGAACTTGGAATAGCGATCCTTGAGGATTTCTAGAATAGCCTTCGGACAGCGGATTATATGATGTATTCCAAAGATTGATAAATAAAGATCAAATGTTGAAAAGGAACTTGCTTGACATTGTTTTTTAATGTCAGTGCCTAAGTTACGTGAAGGAACCTATGATTAATTGGTTAATTAAAGAAGTTGTTTTTGCTTGTCAAACTAAATGTGGTAGGTAATTAGATAACTAAAGCAACCCGAGGAAAGTGTGATGGATGTAACCATGGGTTCATCCTATGGAAGGGTGGTCCCGGTTGGCTGGGAACTTTTCTCAAAGTAATTGACAGCAAGGTAAATGATGACCTAGAATCTTTAGAGCTAAAATCCTGATTTATGCTGTTTTAGGGGAACGGAATGGGACTATGCCTTATGGGCAGAGAGGTCGAGCTTCGTATCCCTCTTGTTTTCCATTCTCCTTGAACCAAGTGCAGTATAAATCTGCTTCGACCTTGATGTTTTTGTGTAAAGTAGTTCATCTGGGGCTCGATGCTAGCTACCATTCTAGGAACTTGCTCATTAGGAAAATCCTGATTCAGGTCGGTCCTAAGTGGAAACGGCCGGAATGCTTCCGCTTCGTGGCAGACTCGGGAAGACGTAGATCGCAAACCCCTGTCATTCCTTGGGAGTGCCGAGCGGCGCTTTCTAGACTCTCTTCCCGATGGGCTGCTAAGACGTGTCCTACAAGTGGACATGGGTATTGAGATATCAAGCTCCACTCGTGATATGCCAGGGTGACCGTTGTGCATTTATGTCACCGACTTGTCAGTTGAGATGCGGTTGGTACACCGCCCATGAATAATAGCTAGATGACAGCTATCCTTATCTACTCTAGTTCATGGCTCAGTTAGTATGCCACCTTAGTTAGTTGAGTTTGGTTTGAGACCCATATATAGCGTTCTTCTATTTCTATGTACTAGAGTTCTTTTTGGCTTACACAACTAAGAAGAGGAAAACTGTTTTCAGCCTCTACCTTTGTGTGTATTCCCTCATTGTGCAAGCAAGAAAGCTACAAGTGAGACTCCTTTCTTCTCTCCCACAATCTTGACATGGTATCAGAGCCTTGTTCATGGTAAGAAGCTCAAGAAAGCAAACCAAGTTCGCAGTGTTCTGGTAAGAGGACCAGTGTTGCTTTCATTTTTCTATTTTGGGAGCAAGTCTCTGCAGGTAGCACAACCGGAAAGTGCAAGAGTGTATTGTCTCAGATTGAGACGCCCTTCGCGGTATAGCAAGAGGGCAGTATATGCTGCGGGCGAGGGCTTTAGCCTGTGGTTGCTCTGTTTTTTTTATTTGAGGCCATTTCGGGGCCTGTTTTGGAGGCAGAAGTTTTCTGCACGCACTTAGAAAAAGGCCTAGTTTTATGCTGTGTGACCACTGTTCTACAGGTCGGTGAAAAGTTACTGTAGAAATTGCATCGTATGCATGTGCCCAGAGACATTGGGAGTTACGGAATCATCCTCGTTGCCTGTTGATGCAAAATCGTCACTAGGA
Source organism: Lygodium microphyllum (assembly GCF_053477565.2). Taxonomy (NCBI): domain Eukaryota; kingdom Viridiplantae; phylum Streptophyta; class Polypodiopsida; order Schizaeales; family Lygodiaceae; genus Lygodium; species Lygodium microphyllum. The sequence goes on along the minus strand of NC_141159.1, from coordinate 56,248,135 downwards.
AGTGACTGTGTGGTCAAATACCACTTTCGTCAGTTTTGCAGATTTGCCCTTGTGAGGCTGAAACTGTGTTCTTTGCAGTGACAGAATTTTTTACAGTGTTCTGTAATGGCGTCTGATTCTCTTTCACAGATTGTCACTAAAAAGCTTGACAACAACAACTTCCAAGCATGGAAGTTTAGAATGAAGAATTTCCTTATGGGAAAAGGATATTGGAAAGTCGTTGCAGGAAATGAAGAAGAACCAGTTCTTCCTGATGTTCCCAATCAATAGTAAATGCAGGTATTTAAAGCATGGAATGAGAGAGCCAGGAAAGTTATGTACTGGCTGTCTATCAGCATTTTAGACCCTATGATTATGCATATTCAAGATGCAAGTACGCCAAAGGAGGCATGGGATACTTTGTCAAAAATGTATAGCACAAATACGCAAGCCAGGAAAATGCAGCTCAAGCAAGAGTTGCACAATGTGCAAAGAGAAAGTATGAGCATCAATGACTACCACATGAAGGTGAAGAAGATTGCAGATGCACTTGCTTCCATTGGGTCGTCAGTGGAAGATGATGATTTAGTTTCTGTGACCTTCAATGGTCTAGGAAAGGATTATGTACAATTCCGAACATCGATTTTCGTCCGTGAAAGATTTCCTGATTTTGAGGAGTTGATTGCTCTTCTAATTTCTGAGGAGTAGAGAAATGGTGGTGCATCTTCTTCAAGAGGAACTTCAAAAGAAGTTGTATTCTACTCAAATGCTGGAAGAGGTGGAGGCAGAGGTAGAGGAGGCTGATCTGGAGGCTGTGGTAGAAATCAGAATATGCAGCAAACTCAAGAAAACCAATCCTATGGAGGAGGACGTGGTAACTCTAGAGACAGGGGGAGCCAAAGAGGTCGTGGTGGATGGCAAAGAGGCCAAAATGCAAACAACAATGTTGAATGCTACTACTGTGGTAAAATGGGTCATATGGCTAAAGACTGCTATAAACAGCAGAATGACATCATGAATGGAAAATTGCAACAAGGGAATTATGCATCTTCTAGTAAACAGGGTGACAACTGAAATGAGTATTTGTTTATGGTGTAGCACATGACCAATTCTGTGACAAGTGCAGAAGAAAGCAACGATGTGTGGTATGTTGACTCAGGTGCATCAAACCACATGACAGGTCATGCAGAATGGATGCAGGATGCAGGGAAAATGGAAAAACCAGGATTTGTGGAGACTGGTGATGATACTGCACATCCTATTGTGAAGATTGAAAATATTTCTTTTTCTATGTAGGATGGGAAAAAGAAATACCTGTCGGATGTATTTCATGTCCTAAATATCACCAAGAATTTGGTTTACGTTGGTCAAATGGTTGAGCAGGGCTTGCAGGTCAAATTTAATTATCATGGATGCTTTGTTGAGGATATGAAAAATAAAGGTCACTTGATAGAAAAAGGAAAGAAGAAGGGCAGAATGTTTACATTGGATGCAGACATGCCTGAATTGAGTGCAGCAATGTTTGCACATGGGACCGGTGTAGTTGCAGATATTGATATCTGGCATAAACGCATTGGTCATGTTAATGTACAGCGACTTAAATCAATGCAAGCCCAAAATATTATTGCAGGATTGCCTAAATTCAAGGTTGCAGAAATGCATAAGGTATGTGAAGCCTATCAATTTGGAAAACAGGCAAGGAAACCATTTCCTAGACATGTTCAAGAGAGTAAGAAGCCATTGGAATTAATCCACTCTGATGTGTGTGTCAAGATTGTGGGAGAGAAGGAAGGAGTCTCACTTGTAGCTTTCCTGCTTGCACAATGGGGGAATACACACAAAGGTGGAGGCTGAAAACAGTTTTTCTCTTCTTAGTTGTGTTAGCCAAAAAGAAGTCAAGTACAAAGAAATAGAAGAACCCTATATATGGGTCTCAAACCAAACTCAACTAACTAAGGTGGCATACTAACTGAGCCACGAACTAGAGTAGATAAGGATAGCTGTCATCTAGCTATTATTCATGGGCGGTGTACCAATCGCATCTGCAACTGACAAGTCGGTGACATAAATGCACAACGGTCACCCTGGCATATCACGAGTGGAGCTCGATATCTCAATACTCCCCCTCAAGCTCAATCCCAATTCTTGCACACTAAGCAGGTCTCTGAACTTGCGCAGCTTCTCTGCGCCCAATGCCTTCGTGAATATGTCAGCTACCTGATCCTCTGTGCTGATATAAACTAGATCAATAAGACCTAGTAAAACCCTCTCCCGCACATAGTGATAATGCACCTCAATGTGCTTTGTTCTAGTATGATAGACTGGGTTATTTGCCAAGTGTATACTACTTATGTTGTCACAATAAATGACAACTGGCCCATCTGTAGGTTGATGCATATCATAAAGTAGCTTATGCAACCAAGCTACCTCACATGCAGCCATTGCTGCACCCCTGTACTCAGCCTCTGTGCTCGACAAGGCAACTGTAGGCTGTTTCTTGCTGCTCCAAGTGACTGTAGCACTCCCAAAAGAGAACACATACCCACTGGTAGATCGTCTATCAGAAATACTACCAGCCCAATCAGCATCAGTGTATCCATGCAACTGTATCTGAACCCCAGTCTCATAAAATAGTCCTTACTGCAATGTAGACTTCACATACCTGAGTATGCGTCTAGCCGCATCCAAATGCGATTTCCTTGGAGCCTGCATAAACTGACTTACCAATCCAACAACATAGCTCAAATCTGGCCTGGTAATAGTCATATAAATCAAACTTCCTACTATACGTCTGTACATAGTAGGGTCTTCCAGAAGCTCATCTGCATCTGCGCTCAGCTTAACATTCTGCTCCAAAGGAACTGAAATAGGCTTACAGCCTGTCATCCCATATTTGGACAGCATGCCCAATCCATACTGCCTCTACAAGAGCTGTATCCCACTTGGTGATCTAATCACCTCAATGCCCAAGAAATAACGCAGCTCTCCCAAATCCTTCATCTCAAACTTCTGCTTCAATAGCATTTTCACATGAAGGATATCTTCATCACTGTCACCTGTCATAATCAAATCATCAACATAAATGACAAGTAGCATAATACCTTTCTCTGTTTTTCTCACATAAAGTGAGAAATCTGCCTTGGAAATTTGAAAACCAATATTGACAAGATATTGTCCTATCTTGTCAGACCATGCTCTAGGTGCTTGCTTCAAGCCATACAATGCTTTCTCCAACCTGCAAACAAACTCAGGATGAACATCATGCACATAACCTGGTGGCTGCTCCATATAGACCTCTTCTTGCAAATCACCATGCAAGAAGACATTCTTTACATCCATCTGATGTAAAGACCATTCCTTTGATGCAGCCATAGCAATGACTGCTCTTACGGTTGCCATCCTTGCAACCGGACTGAATGTTTCTTCATAATCAATGCCATATGTTTGTGTATACCCCTTGACTACTAATCTTGCCTTGTATCTACTCACAGAACCATCTGCATTGTGCTTCACCTTATAAACCCACTTACAGCCAATTGCATTCTTATCTTTAGGCAAAGGTACTAACTTCCATGTAGCATTTGCTTCCAAGGCATCCATTTCTTCATCCATGGATTTCTCCCATTTTTCTTTTCCCATGGCTTGCTCAAAAGAAGTGGGTTCTGGTTCCTGTATCACTTTGACCATATAGCCATAGTGAATGGCTATAAATCCATCATATTTCAGCCTATCCACAGGATACCTAGCTCTGGTAGACCTGCGCAAAGTAGGTTCACTCCCAGGTGCTCTCAAAACATCCCTGGTCTTCCTTACTCCAGGTGTAACAATAGAAGGAATACCCAACTCATCATCAATGCTCTGTTCTGAGCCACAGGATTCACCATCCACATAAGAGTAACCTGCATTCACATCAAACATGGGCTGATCTACCTTCTCTTTTCCTTTTCGTGAAACCTGCATACCACTATCTGCATTGTTTTGAGGAGATTCTCATGATCTCAATCTGCCTGTCCATGGCAAAGAATATGAACCACTGCTAGAGGACACTCCAGGTCCACTAATATTTTGTGACTACTGCTGTGAATTCTGTGCAGCATTACCATTTTGTGCATCTACATCATCAATCATATTTACTGGTTTATACCAGCTACTCATCTCATAAAAAACAACGTCTCTGCTAACTCTAAACTTACAAGTAGAAGGATTATAGCATCTATACCCTTTCTGCTGCAGAGAGTAACCAATAAAGATGCACTTCTCAGTTTTTGGATCCAACTTGGATCTCAACTCATCTGGCACATGAACATAGGCAATGCAACCAAAAATCTTCAAATGAAAAATATCTGGTTTTCTACTAGTATACCTCTCCTCTGGAGTCATCCCATGTATTACTGCAGTGGGAGTCCTGTTCATTATGTAGACTGCTGTAGCAACTGCTTCAGCCCAGTAAAAATCTGGCAAGTCTTTTTCGTTGAGCATGGCACGAGATACCTCTCCAATATGCCTGTTTTTCCTTTCTGCAATTCCATTTTGTTGTGGGGTATGACTACATGAATATTGTTGCTTTATGCCATGCTCCTGCAAGAACCTTGCAAACTCATTTGAGAGGTACTCTCCCCCTCCATCTGACCTTAGGCATTTTATTTGCAGGCCTGTTTCTTTTTCAACCATAGCTTTAAGAGTTTTGAAATGCCCAAAAACTTCACTTTTCTTTTTCATAAAATACACCCAAACTTTTCTGCTATAGTCATCAATAAAAGTGACAAAATAATGACAGCCTCCAAGAGATGCAGCTTTAGTAGTCCACACATCAGAGTGGATTAATTCCAATGGCTTATCACTCTCTTGAACATATCTAGGAAATGGTTTCCTTGCCTGTTTTCCAAATTGGCATGCTTCACATAACTTATGCATTTCTGCAACCTTGAATTTAGGCAATCCTGCAATAATATTTTGGGCCTGCATTGATTTACGTCGTTGTACATTAACATGACCAATGCGTTTACGCCAGATATCAATATCTGCAACTACACTGGTCCCATGTGCAAACATTGTTGCACTCAATTCAGGCATGTCTGCATCCAACGTAAACATTCTGCCTTCTTCTTTCCTTTTGCTATCAAGCGACCTTTATTTTTCATATCCTCAACAAAGCATCCATGAGGATTAAATCTGACCTACAAGCCCTGCTCAACCATTTGACCAACAGAAACCAGATTCTTGGTGATATTCGGGACATGAAATACATCCGACAGGTATTTCTTTTTCCCATCCTGCATAGACAAAGGATTTTTTCCAATCTGCATAATAGGATGTGCAGTATCATCACCAGTCTCCACAAATCCTGGTTTTTCCATTTTCCTTGTATCCTCCGTCCATTATGCATGACCTGTCATGTGGTTTGATGCACTTAAGTCAACATACCACACATCGTTGCTTTCTTCTGCACTTGTCACAGAATTGTTCATGTGCTGCACCATAAACAAATGCTCATTTTTGTCATCACCCTGTCTACTAGAAGATGCATAATTCCCTTGTTGCAATTTCCCATTCATGATGTCATTCTGCTTTTTGTAGCAGTCTTTAGCCATATGACCCATTTTACCACAGTGGTAGCATTCAACATTGCTGTTTGCATTTTGGCCTCTTTGCCATCCACCACGACCTCTTTGGCTCCCCCTGCCTCTAGAGTTACCACGTCCTCCTCCATAGGACTGGTTTTCTTGAGTTTGCTGCATATTCTGATTTCTACCACGGCCTCCAGATCGGCCTCCTCTACCTTTGCCTCTACCTCTTCCAGCATTTGAGTAGAAGACAGCTTCTTTTGAAGTTCCTCTTGAAGAAGATGCACCACCATTTCTCTGCTCCTCAGAAATTAGAAGAGCAATCAACTCCTCAAAATCAGGAAATCTTTCACGAACGGAAATGGATGTTCGGAACTGTGCATAATCCTTTCCTAGACCATTGAAGGTCACAGAAACTAAATCATCATCTTCCACTGGTGACCCAATGAAAGCAAGTGCATCTGCAATCTTCTTCACCTTCATGTGGTAGTCATTGATGCTCATATTTTCTCTTTGCACATTGTGCAACTCTTGCTTGAGCTGCATTTTCCTGGCTTGCGTATTTGTGTTATACATTTTTGACAAAGTATCCCATGCCTCCTTTGGCGTACTTGCATCTTGAATATGCACAATCATAGAGTCTGAAATGCTGATGGACAGCCAGTACATAACTTTCCTGGCTCTCTCATGCCATGCTTTAAATGCCTGCATTTGCTGTTGATTGGGAACATCAGGAAGAACTGGTTCTTCTTCATTTCCTGCAACAAATTCCCAATATCCTTTTCCCATAAGGAAATTCGTCATTCTAAACTTCCATGCTTGGAAGTTGTTCTTGTCAAGCTTTTCAGTGACAATCTGTGAAAGAGAATCAGACGCCATTATAGAACACTGCAAAAAATTCTGTCACTGCAAAGAACAGAGCTTCAGCCTCACAAGGGCAAATCTGCAAAACTGACGAAAGTGATATTTGACCACACAGTCATAGTGATGATTTTGCATCAATAGGCAACAAGGATGATTCTGTAACTCCCAATGTCTCTGCGCACAGGCATACGATGCAATTTCTACAGTAACTTTTCACCAACCTGTAGAACAATGGCTGCACAGTATAAAATTGGGCCTTTTCCTGAGTGCGTGCAAAAAACTTCCGCCTCCAAAACAGGCCCCGAAATGGCCTCAAATTAAAAAAACATGGTCACCCAGGGCTAAAGCCCTTGCCCGCAGCATATACTGCCCTCTTGCTTCACCGCGAAGGGCGTCTCAACCTGAGACAATGCACTCTTGCAATTTTCGACTGTGCTACCTGCAGAGATCTGCTCCCAAACAGAAAATGAAAGCAACACTGGTCCTCTTACCAGAACACCGCGAGCTTGGCTTGCTTTCTTGAGCTCCTTACCACGAACAATGCTCTGATACCATGTCGAGATTGTGGGAGAGAAGGAAGGAGTCTCACTTGTAGCTTTCTTGCTTGCACAATGGGGGAATACACACAAAAGTGGAGGCTGAAAATAGTTTTTCTCTTCTTAGTTGTGTAAGCCAAAAAGAAGTCAAGTACAAAGAAATAGAAGAACCCTATATATGGGTCTCAAACCAAACTCAACTAACTAAGGTGGCATACTAACTGAGCCTTGAACTAGAGTAGATAAGGATAGCTGTCATGTAGCTATTATTCATGGGCGGTGTACCAACCGCATCTACAACTGACAAGTCGGTGACATAAATGCACAATGGTCACCCTGGCATATCACGAGTGGAGCTCGATATCTCAACAGTGTGGACTACTAAAGCTGCATCTCTTGGAGACTGTCATTATTTTGTCACTTTTATTGATGACTATAGCAGAAAAGTTTGGGTGTATTTTATGAAAAAGAAAAGTGAAGTTTTTGGGCATTTCAAAACTCTTAAAGCTATGGTTGAAAAAGAAACAGGCCTGCAAATAAAATGCCTAAGGTCAGATGGAGGGGGAGAGTACCTCTCAAATGAGTTTGCAAGGTTCCTGCAGGAGCATGGCATAAAGCAGCAATATTCATGCAGTCATACCCCACAACAAAATGGAATTGCAGAAAGGAAAAACAAGCATATTGGAGAGGTATCTCATGCCATGCTCAATGAAAAAGACTTGCCAGATTTTTACTGGGCTGAAGCAGTTGCTACAGCAGTCTACATAAAGAATAGGACTCCCACTGCAGCAATACATGGGATGACTCCAGAGGAGAGGTATACTAGTAGGAAACCAGATATTTCTCATTTGAAGATTTTTGGTTGCATTGCCTATGTTCATGTGCCAGATGAGTTGAGATCCAAGTTGGATCCAAAAGCTGAGAAGTGCATCTTTATTAGTTACTCTCTGGGCAGAAAGGGTATAGATACTATAACCCTTCTACTCATAAGTTTACAGTGAGTAGAGATGTTATTTTTGATGAGATGAGTAGCTGGTATAAACCAGTAAATGTGATTGATGATGTAGATGCACAGAATTCACAGCAGCAGTCACAAAATATTAGTGGACCTGGAGTGTCCTCTAGTAGTGGTTCACATTCTTCGCCATGGACAGGCAAATTGAGATCACGAGAATCTCCTCAAAACAATGCAGATAGTGGTATGCAGGTTTCACGAAAAGGAAAAGAGAAGGTAGATCAGCCCATGTTTGATGTGAATGCAGATCACTCTTATGTGGATGGTGAATCCAGTGGCTCAAAACAGAGCATTGATGATGAGTTGGATATTCCTTCTATTGTTACACCTGGAGTAAGGAAGACCATGGATGTTTTGAGAGCACCTGGGAGTGAACCTACTTTGCGCAGGTCTACCAGAGCTAGGTATCCTGTGGATAGGTTGAAATATGATGGATTTACAGCCATTCACTATGCCTATATGGTCAAAGTGATACAGGAACCAGAATCCACTTCTTTTGAGCAAGCCATGGGAAAAGAAAAATAGGAGAAAGCCATGGATGAAGAAATGGATGCCTTGGAAGCAAATGCTACATGGGAATTGGTACCTTTGCCTAAAGATAAGCATGCAATTGGTTATAAGTGGGTTTATAAAGTGAAACACAATGCAGATGGTTCTCTGAATAGATACAAGGCAAGATTAGTAGTCAAGGGGTATGGACAAACATATGGCATTGATTATGAAGAAACATTCAGTCCGGTTGCAAGGATGGCAACCGTAAGAGCAGTCATTGCTATGGTTGCATCAAAGGGATGGTCTTTACATCAGATGGATATAAAGAATGCCTTCTTGCATGGTGATTTGCCAGAAGAGGTCTATATGGAGCAGCCACCAGGTTATATGCATGCTGTTCATCCTGAGTTTGTTTACAGGTTGAAGAAAGCCTTGTATGGCTTGAAGCAAGTACCTAGAGCATGGTCTGACAAGATAAGACAGTATCTTGTCACTATTGGCTTTCAGATTTCCAAGGCAGATTTCTCACTTTATGTGAGAAAAATAGAGAAAGGTATTATGCTACTTGTCATTTATGTTGATGATTTGATTATGACAGGTGACAGTGATGAAGATATCCTTCATGTGAAAATGCTATTGAAGCAGAAGTTTGAGATGAAGGATTTGGGAGAGCTACGTTATTTCTTGGGCATTGAGGTGATTAGATCACCAAGTGGGATACGGCTCTTGCAGAGGAAGTATGGATTGGATATGCTGTCCAAATATGGGATGACAGGTTGTAAACCTATTTCAGTTCCTTTGGAGCAGAATGTGAAGCTCAGCGCAGATGCAAGTGAGCTTCTAGAAGACCCTATTATGTACAGATGCATAGTAGGAAGTTTGATTTATATGACTATTACCAGGCCAGATTTGAGCTATGCTGTTGGATTGGTAAGTCAGTTTATGCAGGCTCCAAGGAAACCGCATTGGATGCGGCTAGACGCATAATCAGGTATGTGAAGTCCACATTGCAATATGGACTACTTTATGAGACTGGGATTCAGATACAGTTGTATGAATACACTGATGCTGATTGGGCTGGTAGTATTTCTGATAGACGATCTACCAGTGGATATGTGTTCTCTTTTGGGAGTGCTGCAGTCACTTGGAGCAGCAAGAAACAGCCTACAGTTGCCTTTTCAAGCACAAAGGCTGAGTATAGGGGTGCAGCAATGGCTGCATGTGAGGTAGCTTGGTTGCACAAGCTACTTTATGATATGCATCAGCCTACAGATGGGCCAGTTGTCATTTATTGTGACAACATGAGTAGTATACACTTAGCAAATAACCCAGTTTATCATGCTAGAACAAAGCACATTGAGGTGCATTATCACTATGTGCGGGAGAGGGTTTTACTAGGTCTTATTGATCTAGTTTATGTCAGTATAGAGGATCAGATAGCTGACATATTTACGAAGGCATTGGGCGCAGAGAAGCTACGCAAGTTCAGAGACCTGCTTGGTGTGCAGGAATTGGGATTGAGCTCGAGGGGGAGTATTGAGATATCGAGCTCCACTCGTGATATGCCAAGGTGACCGTTGTGCATTTATGTCACCGACTTGTCAGTTGTGCAGATGGGGTTGGTACACCGCCCATGAATAATAGCTAGATGACAGCTATCCTTATCTACTCTAGTTTGTGCCTCAGTTAGTATGCCACCTTAGTTAGTTGAGTTTGGTTTGAGATCCATATATAGGGTTCTTCTATTTCTATGTACTAGAGTTCTTTTTGGCTTACACAACTAAGAAGAGGAAAATTGTTTTCAGCCTCCACCTTTGTGTGTATTCCCCCATTGTGCAAGCAAGAAAGCTACAAGTGAGACTCCTTCCTTCTCTCCCACAATCTTGACAAGGGGGACACGTTACATCTCTGTCTTTGTATTCACTACTGAGGGCTAAACCAGGTAATAGTGAAGAATAAGTACCCGATCCCAAGGATAGATGAGCTTCTTGATCGTCTACGAGGAGCAAGGATATTTTCTAAGATTGATCTTTGGTCAAGATATTATCAGATCAGAATCAAGGATGAAGATATTCTTAAAACCACCTTCAACACAAGATATGGTTATTTCAAATTCATCGTGATGTCATTTGGGTTGACAAATGCCCTAGCTACCTTCAAGAGGTTAATGTAGAACAGTTTCAGGCCTCATCTCAATGATTTTGTTCTTGTATTCTTTGATGACATCCTAACTTATTCTAAGGAGGAAGAAGAACATGTTCCACATCTTCGCATTGTCCCCTGGAGACAATGAGAACACACAAATTGTATGCCAAGAAGAAGAACTATGCCTTCTTCAAAAGAAAAATTGGGTACTTGGGATTCATAGTGTCTGTTAAAGGTATATTAATAGATCCTACCAATGTCAAAGATGTTCAAGATTGGCCACCCCCAACCATTATCAAGAAAGTGAAGTTTTCTAGGTCTAACAAGATGGTATAGAATATTCATAAGAAACTATGTCCAAATTGTAGCACCTCTTACAGACCTACTAAAAAAAGCAAGTTGCCATTATCTAGATACCAATTAAACAATCTAGCTTTGAGCAACTAAAGCATAGTTTGGTAACTGCTCCTATTTTAAGGCTACTTTACTTAAGCAAGGAATTTGAAGTTGTCATAAATGCCAACTCTCTTGCATTGGGATGCGTACTAATGTAGAAAGGTCATCCTATAGCTTACTCTTTGAGAAAATTAAAAGCCCATGAAAAGAGATATGCTACTCATGACCTGGAGCTGTTAGCTATGATTTGAGCTCCAAATTATGGAGACATTACTTACTTGGAAATAAGTTTTGCTTAGTCATAGATCATAAAAGTCTTAAGTAGATTTTTACGCAGCTTGATCTAAATATAAGGCAACGACGGTGGATCAAAATTCTATAGGAGTACGACTTTGAAATTAAGTTCAGACCTAGTTAAGAAAATCTAGTAGCAGATGCCCTTAGTTGTAAAGCATTCCTTAATGCTCTTATTGCTGAAGAACCATCTAGGGCAGAAACTCTGGCTACAATGGTATCAATGCCAACTAATCCTATCATCGAGTTGACTAAGGATGAAGCAAATAAGGACCTAGACTATCAACAATTGTTTTGGGAAGTTCAAAATAAGGAACAAGATCCCAAACTCAAGACTAAGTATCAAGAATTCTCTATAGATGAAGATGAAGGACTTGTTTATTTCAGAATGAGACTATGCATTCCTTCAAGTCAAACTCTCAAGAGGAGGATACTTTGGGAAGCACATGACTCTCCTTTTTCACGACACCCGAGATATGCGAAAATTATTAATGCTATCAAGAAAAGCTATTATTGGCAAAGACTCAAGGGTGATGTACTTAAATATGTCACTGAATGTCTAAATTGCCAAAGGGTAAAATCTAAACGTGTCAAAGTTACCAAGAAAACTCCAGCCACTCGACATTCCCCAAAGAAATGGGAGTTTATTAGCATGGAATTTGTAGTTGGGTTACCTTTTGTGCAAGGAGGATATAACTCAATAATGGTAATAGTAGACATGCTAACAAAGGTTGCTCATCTTATTCCAACAAAAACCAATTACAAAGCTTTTGCAAACAAATTTGTAAAAGAGATTTTTAGGCTACATGGGTTACCTAAAAGGATCATCAGTGATCGTGATTCTCTTTTCACATCACATTTCTCGAAGATTTTATTTGAAGCCATTAGAACCCAACTTTGTTTTAGTTATCATCTGCAAACTGATGGGTAGACAAAACAAGTAATCAAGTGATTGAGGATATTCTGCACACATATTGCAGCAAGGAACCTAAAAGGTGGATTTAGTATCAATCCTTAGTGGAATTTTCTTATAATGCCTCCTATCATTGAAGTATTCAGATGACTCCATTTGAGACACTATATGGTCAAGATTGTCGTATGCCAGACAAGATGCTCAAGCTGCCAAGGACCCACAAAAGACGTATGTTGATCTAAAAAGGCAATAATGAATCTTTAAAGAAGGAGACACGGTCTTTGTCCATGTCCATCCAAAGAAGAGTTCTTTGTCTTTAGGAGAATTTAAGAAGCTAAGTCTAAGATATTGTGGACCCTATAAGGTTCTCAAGTGCTTAGGACCAAGCACTTACAAGATACAACTCCCTAATAATATAAAAAACCATAATGTATTTCATGTTAGCTTATTGAAAGCATATGTAGCTAACCCTAACCATATCCTTGATGATCAACAATGTGAAATACGTGGGATCTAGAGCATGGTAGATGCGGAAGCTATGGAGGTTGAAAAAGGAAAAAGAAACTCATGAAGACATTAACCCTGACTAGGACAAATTGTTACACAAGTGAATTAGGTTCCAAGATTGAGACTTGGACTCATAAACACAATCTTGTGTATTGATAGTGACATGACACTTTACTGGAAAGAAAAGAGTACTATCATTGCATTAGAAAAAGAGTGCAAGTACAATGATTTATAGGATTTGAGTGGTGGTACTTTCTCCTAGTGTGCATATGGGATTCTGGTCCTGAGCCCTCATTGCTCCTCACAAAGGGACTGAAGTAGGTGTGATTGCAAATATCTCAACACCCCTCCTCAATCACAACCAAAAGTACAAAGTGTGTAGAGGCTTTAGTGAAAGAAACACCTGCAAAGTGTGGGCACACCATAAACATGGCAAAACACGAGAGGCTGTGCAGAAAAGGTTAAGTGTGGGTACCAAAAACATGATGGACATCTAGAGGCTATAGCAGGAGCCTCACAAAGTGTACAGAGGCTGTAGTACAAGGATAACTGAGGAGTTTACAAGTTTATGTCTGAGGCATTAGGGCTAGGAAATACACAGCTAAAAAATTCTGTCTGAATAGAAGGACTGATGAGGTTTGTCATTCTCCTAGTGGTCTTTTTCTTGTTCTTCCTTTTCTCTGTTTTCTTCTTCTTCTTTAACTGCAACTAGATAGGCCTTCTGGGACCTCTTTTTGGTGGGGCAAAACTTCTCAGTGTGTCTGGTCCTTCTGTAGAAATCATAGAAGAGCTGATCCTTCTTGCCTTTGTACCTATTGCCAACATATAATGCATGCTCATCTCTAGAGGTACTTGGTTCTTGCTTAGTTTTTAGCCTCTTTTCTTCCTCTAACAGTGATGCCTGGATATCAACAAATTTAGGGTTTAGCATATTAATTAGAGTTGATACATTATTATATTCAAGAGGCAAACTCTTAAGTAGAACACCGATGCAAACATCTTCTTCCATTTTAATGTTGATTCCTGCAAGTTGGGCTAGAAGTCCTTTCATGTAATTTAGATGTGTGGCAAGTGATGAGTTGGACTTCATTTCAAGCCTAAAAAACTCAATCAGGAGACCATACTTTGATGATTTAGACATGCACCGAACAAAGTGTCAAGTCTCTTCCATGTATCCTGTGAAGTCTCACAGTTATCCATATGGTGGATATAGCTGTTGTCTAGCTCTAGTTTGATAATGGCCTGAGCCTTATCATCATTCTTTTGCCAAGTGATAGCAAGATCCGCATCACGGGGCTTCTTTTCTTTTCCAGTGTGGTAATGGCCCATAGGCCCTTCTTCATCAGGATCAGTTTGATGCGGGTCTGCCAGGTATGAAACCCGACTCCTTTGAAATGAGAAGTTGGAGAATCTTTGCCCATGTTCGACTTGAGAGACTAGCAACAAATTAGCTTCATACTTATCAAATTTAAGCAGCAGAAGAGTTGGTTGAGATGTGTCAAGAGACACAAGTGTTTAGATCACTAAAAATGAGTGTCAATAGACACTATGTTTCTTCCCTGAGTCTTTCAAACCTACAAAAATCCTTCAAGTTCTTTCAAATCCAGATCTTCCCCTTCTTGATTTAATGTTGGGACCTTCAAGTCTCAGTGGTAGTGGGTTGTTCCAGTGGCAGAAGAGAGAAAATGATGAGATTTTTAAGCTTGGCGAAGTTTGGCTATGGTTGTCTTGTCAAAACAGGGACCACCCTGGTAAGTGAACTCCCATGAGCGCCATAGGTCAAATTTGCTCAAACCCTTTGAGATGGAAGATCCTCACTAATGGATCTAACTCTCCCTAAGAGGGTTTGTACTCATTTTGCCTGAGTTGAGAGATCTAAGCCTTCAAAGTGGTCGCTATCAAAATTCCATCCAGATTTGGGAAAATGCAAATGCTGGGCATGGTGTACATCAATCTCCTTGATTTTTATGCCAAGAAGTTGCGCCTTGACTTGAAGAACAACTTTCGAGGAGAAATCTTGAAGAGATATAGCCAAATTGATGAGATATGGCTGCTCCAACAGAGGTAGATAGGTGTTGTCCCCACAGATAGAGTTATGGCAGCAACTCTGAAAAGAGGCAATGCTGAAGTTATAGTTGCCCAATCTCAATGATTGAGGTACCAAGAGGAGATCTAGAAGTAGAGAAACACTTCTCGAGAAGGAATTCAAGGAGATTTGGCCGTGGAGAGAGATATGAAAGCTTCAAGCTGAAAGGGTGTTGCTGGCTATGGCTGCCATGGAAGCTTCATTAAAGGTAGGAATGCAAATGAAGTTGGAGATAGGGTCCAATACTCAAACTAAGCTAAGAAGAGATGGAAAGGATCTAAGAGGAGTGAAAGGAGAGTTAGGCCATGCTCAACTAAGCTCTGATACCGTGTGAAATACGCCGGATCTAGAGCATGGTAGATGCAAAAGCTATGGAGGTTGAAAGATGAAAAGGAAACTCATGAAGACATTGACCATGACTAGGACAAATTGTTACACAAGTGAATTAGGTTCCAAGATTGAGACTTGGACTCATAAAAAAAATATTGTGTATTGATAGTGACATGACACTTTACTGGAAAGAAGAGAGTACTATCATTGCATTAGAAAAAGAGTGCAAGTACAATGCTTTATAGGATTTGAGTGGTGGTACTTTCTCCTACTGTGCATATGGGATTCTAGTCCTGAGCCCTCACTGCTCCTCACAAAGGGACTGAAGTAGGTGTGATTACAAATATCTCAACAAACAAGTTATAATACCTAACCAAGGAGTCCTTGAGCTACAACTTGACAGAGTAATTGATGTAAGGGAGAGAAAATTGAGGAGTAGAACCCTGAAAGAATATATTGTCTAGTGGAAAGACTACCCTAAAGAGGATCCCACTTCGATTGACCATGAGTCACTATGTAACCAATATCCCTAGATTCATTCAAGATGAGGACATCTCGATTCCTCTAAGGGGGAGAGATGTGATATCTCGACTTTGATTTAAAATCTTCTTGAATTCTTGCAAAATGGACTTGAAGAACTCTAAAATCATTAATAGAGAAGATCTCAAGAAAAAAAAACCCTCGAGGATTGTAACTCGACATTTTTTCCGGATTGACAAGCATTGTAGCCAACTGTCACGAAAGTTACCACAGTGAACGAGAGTTATGAGCCATATTAATCATTATTGTCAATATCTATAGTATGGATGATCCAAAAAAACTAGATTTTTGGATAAAACTAGCATATTTGTGATATTTTGGATATTATTTATTATAAATATCCTAAAAAGCTATGGAAACTTTTAGAACAGGGTGTCGTGTAAAAAAAGCAAGTGGATTTTTAAGCCAGTTTTGGAGATTTAATGCAAAAATAAAGACTGGTGAAATTATGTGCGTTGCAATCGCAATTTGCAGGCATCAAACATCACTCAGAACGGGGAGAAGGAGTGATCTAGAAGATTTCTGAGTAGGAGTCCTACAATTTTACCCCCCTTTTGGAGCCAACGAAACCATCAAATTTGTGTTTTGAGCATCAAATTGCATCTTGGAAGCTTCAGATTACTGATTTTGCCAAGATCCCCCTCATAAAGAGCTCTTCTTCTTAGTCACAACCCTTCTTCTCTAATTTATCTTTAAATAAGAGAGGAGGCATGGGGAGTAGTTGAGAGAGGTCCGAGTAAGAGGGGAGAGGCCCTTCTCATGAGTATAAAGTAAGAGGGAGGAAAAGAGAGGGAGGTACAGGGATACCCCTCCCCCCCGAGAGGCTGTGCGAGGGAGCTAGAGATGGGGAGAATTCGAAAGAGAGAGAGGGAAGAAGATCTTAAGAGGCTGTGAGAGAGGGAATTAGAGAGGAAACAAATTAATCAACCTCCCCCTGTCTCGATTTTCAACTCGGTAAGCTGCTCTCACACTCTCCCACCCCGAATTCATTCCACCTTCTCTATCTCTTGAACCTGCTCGCGAACGATGGCTCCAAAGCAACAAGGTAGAAAGACCATGAAATCCACCACAACTGTATGCCAAAGATATGAGAGTGCTCGAGGTTTTCGGAATTTCCACTACCAATGCAACATCGGGTGTGGTGAATGCAAGCAGAAGCAAAGAAAAAAATCCCAATGACATCCTGCCAAACCAGGCTTTTCACAACTCAGAAATAGGCTTTTATTTTCATATCACTACATTAAATAATAAGATTTTTTTCCATAAAATGTTAGCTTTTTCATTTACACTTACATGAGATGTGAGTTTCATCTAGAGAGCGTATTAATACACACAAAACAGTTAACTGCTACCTATAATTTTGTAGATAGATTGATCGAGATTATAATTTGTAGAATCTTGATGGAAATAGATGCAGGAGGTTATTGTAGGAAATGAGTAAAGGACGTTATGCGCACTCGAGATTAGTAAAATAACTCAATATATTTATTGCCAAATGCGACAATGGTTAGGAGTTGATTAAAGCTTGACAAGTGAATGCCTATTTAAAGAATCTTGTAAATCATATTGTTAAATTATTGTCGCAATATTTTTCTAAGTACCAACTAAAGGAAATTCACTTATGTTGGGTAAGTTAGCCCTAAATAGGAAATTCGTGTCTTTCTTAACAATGCTGAAAGATTTGCACTCAACACTTCTTTATGGGAAGAAGAATCCTTGTTAAAATGTAAGGTTACCTTGGGTTAAGGATCTACCTTGGCTATGTAAAGCTGTGAACTGTAGGATGGTGTGATTGTCATTATTTGAAAGGATTGCTTGTGTTTGCTAGAATCTAGATCTCTAATTAAAAACATTGACAAATAGGATAAAAGGAAAGATTACGCTAGGCTACCCCCAAGCTAGCTGCAAGACCATACTAGAAGGGGGTCATGACTATCACCTCAAGAGGTTTAGACCGGCTCCGTAGCGGAAAGGTCTGTCCGTAGGGATAGTCTAGAGCAGTAAGAAATGTGGATGTCGAGGGGGCTCTGGCCATAAATTCTACATTACTCCTAGAAGCTGACGAGCCCCTTCGCGACCCAGGATGGGATCTTGGAACCCTAAATACCCTCTTGATTCATCATGATTAGGAAGGCTTCAAGATGCACATGGTTCAAGTATTTGTATTCACCGTGGAAAAGGCACAGCTAGTAAGATGGTGATACCACTTAACCAACATAATTTTATAGTAAGAGAATACATAAATTAGTTTATGAACTTGACCATGTATATTGAGAGTGTCAATGATTGATGATGCCAAATTGCACAAGTACATCTATAAGTTAGAGCCAAGGTTATCTACAAATGTAATGGTTCAAAAACTGTCTAACCTATCTCATTCATGCAATTGAATTTATTGAAAGATATGCAAGCAAGTGTCATAAGAATGACGGTTTTTAACAATATTTTGGGCAGCTAAGAACTCCAATAAGGCAGAGTCAATATGGTATTATTTAGAGAGAAAATCACATGCCCATTAGCAGTTTCAAAATCCCCACTTACCCCCCCTTCTCCCCCCTTTTAATGCTAAGAGAAAATAGGGAAATTTTGGGAAAGCACTTAGTCCACGTGGAGATGGTAAGTACGCTGAAAATAGACCATAAAATGCATCGATTCCAACTGGAAAAGTGGTAAAAAATCATCTGATTAGATGTTGTGAAGAATTAAAAAGAAAAGGGCTTGTACTTTAAGTGTGGAGATAAGTACACAATGGACCATGCCTCAAAACACCCCCACAAAACAATAAAGGTCAAAGTTCATAGCATGTATGTTATGGAGAATTGGCTTAATTTGGATGAGAATCAAATGCTTCAAGTGTTGCAAATAACTTATACATGTTGAAAATGAGGACTATGAAGAAGACCTACACCAATAACAGGTTTATGATCTGGAGGATGGGTTTCCTTTGATCAAAGTGGTTGCTTGCCTAATTCGATTAGTTTGATTACTCCTACTATACCCCTCATGTTTCCACTTCCATTTGCTCCATCTCTATGAACACATGGAAAGCTCAAAGAGCCCCATCACATTGTGCATTCACGGAAATATTTATGGAAGAATATATTTATCATGATGAACAGTGGTAGCACACATAGTTTTGTCAATAAATTAACCATTGATAGGTGAAAACATTTTCCTATGGAATCATAGCACCCCCTCAAAGTTCAAGTGGAAAACAATGATGAAGAAATCAACAGATATGTATGATTAAAGGTTGCCCTATGCTTGGTTGAAAACTATGTGGCATCAGTAGATCTAATTGCTTGAGAAATGCTCCCATGGATATTGACTTGGGATGTGATTGGCTCAAACACTTGGGAAAAATTGCTATGGACTTCTCTCAGCTTTACATGGAGTTTGTTATGTATAGACAGCTCATTTGTTTAGAGGGACTTTAGGATAATGCTAAATTTTTAGCTAATTATAACAAAGCAACTCAAATAGGAACTAGAAAGTGCTCATAGATATTTATATTGCACTTGAATAAGGAGAACACAGATCAACCCTCCAAATTGGCTAAGAATTTAACATTGAAAGCCTTACTAGAAGAGTATGAGGATTTATTTTAGATGCATATAGCCCCCCCTCTCCCCCCTTAAGAGGTAGGTGGATCATTCAATTGATTTGGAGTCCCATTCTAAGCTACTAAACAAGCTATCTTACAAACTCTCCAAGTATGAGCACAAGGAAGTTGTAAAGCAAGTTAAGGAGTTACTTGAGATAGGGTTTATTGAGCCAAGTTCTTTCTCTTATGCATCCCTAGTATTGCTAATTAAGAAGAAATATATCTCTTTCCACACATGTATTGACTACAAGAACTTGAAAAAAAATTATAGTCAAGAACCACTATCCTATCCCTAGGATTAATGGCTTGTTGGATGAGCTAAAATGGGCACGATACTTAGGATTTATATGAGATCTAGATATCATTAGATACATATGCAAGAGGGTAACCAGGTAAAAATGGCTTTCAAGATTAATAGTGGGCTCTACCATTTCTTGGGTAATACCTTTTGGTTCGATGAATGCCCTTGCTACATTCTAGAGCCTCATGAATAAAATCTTATACCCCTTCCTTTTCAAGTTTGTGCTCATATTTCCTGAATACATTCTTATTTATAGTACATCACAAGATGAGAACTTGGCCCATGTCTTGATGTCTTGCGAGAGCATAGGTTGTTTGCTAAAGAAAGTAAGTGCTTATTCATGTAAACATTATTAGAGTACTTGCGACATATTGTGAGTGTACATGACATATAGGCTGATCCCAAAAGATACAATGTGTAAAGGACTAGCCCATACCCTCCAATACCACTTTGTTAAGTGCTTTCCTTGGTCTATCCTCATTTTATAGGAAATTCATCATGCATTATGCTACAATTACAATACCCTTGGCATATCGACTAAAAAAGGAATCATTTTTTGGAATTCTATAGATGATTGGAACTTCAATCAAGTGAAGGAAATGCTTACTTCATCCCCTATCCTTGTATGTGGCCAACTTCTCAAAAGAGTTCATCATTCAGTGTGATGCCAGTGGCACATGTATAAGTGCTATTTTGTTGCAAGAGCATGGTGTGATTGCTTTTGAGAGCTATAAACTTGATGAAATGGAAATGCATATAAATGTTTATAACTAGGAGATATTGGCCATCCTTCATAGTGTTAAGAAATGGCACCGTTATCTCTATGATAGTCAGTTTAGAGTGAAAAGTGACTATTGAGTCCTCTAGTACTTCCCGAGTTAGTCTACTTTGGATCCTAGGTAGAGAACATGGGTGGCAACTTTGTAGAATTGTAATTTTAACATCTCTTACACTAGGGGCAAATACAATGTAGTAGTTGATTCAATATCATAGATGTGGGCATGTAGAGTGTAATCCATATCAGAGTCGCATAGTGATTCAATTGAGAAGATCCATGAATAAAAAATTCAACCACATATTTCAAAACTTACAGCATGGGATAATGGATGAAAACTCCCAACATCAACTTAAGAATGGACTCATATGGTCCCAAGGCAAGATTGTCATCCTCCACACTTTTCCCTGAATCGCATAGAAGATCATGAAAGAGATGCATTCTTACCCCACTTCTGGTCACTTAGGCATCCTCAAAATATATGATAGGATTGCTAAGAGCTTTCAGTGGAAGGGTCTATGGAGGGATATTAAGGATTTTGTGATCAATTATATTACATGCCAACAAAACAAGGACATCATGCTTAGACCAATAGACTGCCTATTCTTGAAGGGAAATTGTCACATATTACTATGGAATTTATTATAGGCCTACCCATAACCAAGAAAGAATCGAACAATATATGTGTGTTAGTAGTAGACATGCTCACTAAAGCTACCCACTTTATTCCCACTAAGACTTAATATATCATGTCTCAGGTGCCCACTCAATTCATGGAGCATGGGTTAAAATTGCATCGATTACAGTAGGTCATAGTGCATGATAGGAATGCTAAGTTTATGAGCAAGTTTTGGCAAATGATTCTCACATCTATGATTACTAAGCTTGCTCTATCCACAGTATACCACCCCAAGACTGATAGTCAAACTAAGAGGGTCAATAAATGAATTGAGATTAATTTCAAGTTTCCATGACGTACAACACAGTTGGGATATGTGGCTTCATTTGGCTAAGTTTTCATACAACAAATCCACTCAGTCTAGCATTGGAATTTCTCCTTTTGAGGCACTATATGGATATAAGATTCCCCTTCTATGGTCCTATTCAATGACAAGATAAACCCTTTGACCAAAGAGAAATTAGAGTGCATGCATGTCCTACTTTAGTGATGTAAGGTGAATCCTTAGAATACATAAGATCACATGAATTTTTATATTGATGAGAGGAGAAAGCACATGGAGCTCTAAGAGGGAGAGTTAGTTCCATTGAAAGTTCCAAAGTCCCATTACTCCACTCTCAAGGTTGCCACCAATAACAAGTTGGCCCATAGATTCTAAGGCCCATATTATATCATAAAGAGAGTTGTGACTTGGCTTATTGCTTAGAACTCCCCTCTTCTAGCAAGATTTATAATGTGTTTTATGTTAGCCAATTGAAGCCCTTCATTGGCACTCTCTCAAGTTTCCATGGCTTCCTCCTCTTCTTTCTACCTCTCTCCCTTTTCTCTCTCTTTCTCTCTCCTCTATGTAGTCTCTTCTCTCTCTCATCCTCTTTTTTTTCACTAAATTGGATGAAGATCAACCAACTTATTCTTCAATGGAGAAGGGTCTATGAATAAGAAAATTATTGGAAGATTACAATGACATTTTTCAACCACCTTATTTTTTGCCTCTTTAGAGAGAAGTAGATTACTCGAGTGACTTGGTTCCAAACAATAAACCCATCAATAAACTACCTTACATGCTTTCAATATATGGGCATGAAGATATGGAACCACAAGTCAAAGAGTGACTTAAAGTGGAATGCAATATTAGTGAGTTTGGGAATCTCCCAATTCCCATTTTTCAAATACTACAAAAGGTGGCACACGGATAACATGCCCATAAGTTTCTCAAAACCATATGATATGACCTATCATTGGAAAGCGCTTGAAAAATCAAATCTATTGAGCTATATAGCGCTCAATTTGGAGTCATAGTGTTCAAGTTATGACAAATCCAAATATTTGACCACGTGTCCCAAACTTATGGAAAATTCCCATATTCCCCAATATGGTGTTGTGGGGTGAATTCAACCTAGTCAATCAATGTTTGACTCTCCAGTATATTACTTATCAAGAAGAAGGATGGGTCATTTTGAATATGCATTGATTACCGAGACCTCAACAAGTATCCTATCAAGAATAGATATCCAATTCCTTGAATGGATGATCTTCTAGATGAGATCAAGGATGCCAATGTATTTACA
Source organism: Lygodium microphyllum (assembly GCF_053477565.2). Classification (NCBI taxonomy): domain Eukaryota; kingdom Viridiplantae; phylum Streptophyta; class Polypodiopsida; order Schizaeales; family Lygodiaceae; genus Lygodium; species Lygodium microphyllum. The sequence continues at coordinate 56,225,547 of NC_141159.1, read as the reverse complement.
AAGATAGATCTTCCATCATGTTATCATAAAATGCACATGAGGGAGGGAGATATGTTGAAATAGCCTTTCAAAATGAAAGGGGTCTTTACCACTTCTTACACATGCCATTTGGCCTTTCAAATGCACCCACCACATTTTAAGCATTGATAAATAAAGTGCTACAACTCTTCTTGTTAAAAATAATCTTGGTTTTCAAGTTTAATGTATCCTCATTTATATCAAGAATTAGAGAGGACATTTACAACATGTGAGGGCAGTATTTGACATATTAAGGAAGCATAAACTATTTGTCAAGGAGAGTAAATATACTTTGATAGCAAATGAGATTGAATACAGGGGACACATAGTTGGTAAAATGGGCATTAAGGTGGATTCGAAGAAAGTGCATTGTATCAAAGATTATCCCACTCCTATGAACACTATTCTTTGTGAGGATTTCTTGGGCTCTTTTTATTATATTGACAATTTATAGAGAATTATGCTAATGTAATAGCTTCATTTACCGGCTGATTAAAGTGCAAGGCATTATTTTGGGGAAAACACCACAAAAGCTTCAATGAGATAAAAGAACTTATTTAAGCAGCTATCTTGTTATATCCGTACTTCTCTTAAGAGTTCACCATTTTATGGATGCTATTAGTCATAGATTGGGGATGTTTTCTACCAAGACATGGGGTTATTGCTTAGAAGAGTAGGAAACTTGATGACAAGGAATGACTAATCCATGTGTATGAGTAAGAAATGCATGCAATTATTCATACCATTAAGCACTAGCATCATGACGTGTGGCAAGCATTTCAAAGTGAAGAGTGACTATCAGGCCCTAACATATTTTCTCTGTCAATCAAATTTATCTCGAAAGCAATGGTGGTGGTTGTCCACATTACAGAGCTATGATTTTGAAATCTAAATCATGGTGGAAAAGGACAATATTGTGACTGATGCACTATCATAGATGTGTGCATGTTCCATTTCTACAATCTCTACTACTCATAAGGACTAGTTTCATGATATTCAAGAGGAGTATTTATTAGATGATCAAGCTACTATTAAGATGGCAAGATTAACATGTGTGGACATTGATGATGGACCGCCTAGCTAGATGGGTCTGCACATCTATGCTTAACACATCGGTGGTCATTATGATCCTCACATTGTCACTAACTTATCACTTATTATATTTAGTTTACTGTACCTACCTACACTTGGCATAGTTATAGTGCCAATCAATTAGTAAATTCAATTATGCATTGTTTAACTTAGTAGACCACTTTTATTTATGTTGTATCTTATATATACTTTGTGTACATTATATTATGTGTGAAAAAATAAGAAAAAACCATAAAGAAAACATTTTGGCCTCCAGCTCTATTCTTGTGTTCTTGAGTGAGCTTTCTCTTGTGTGTATAGTGTGTGTTTGGCATAGCAGCTTAAGCAAGTCCCCCCACCACACGATTCTTAACATGATATCAAAGTGGAGCCACTAAGAGAGGCTAGTTTTGAAGGCTAGTGTGAAAATGAAGAAGCAATGATTTAAGCAAGCAAGCAACAACATGTAAGAAGCTCTCCCATTCTTCCACTCTTTCTCTTGGATATTGCATGTGGAGGCACCGGAAGCATGGAAAAGTGAAAATCTCAAATTATTGTGAGATTTGGTGTGCAAGCACTATATATTTTGTAGATAAGCCCTTTAGGGTTTTTCATAGGTTTTTTTACCATATGAGATCGATTTGGGCCCCATTGTAGACACGCAAAGTTGCAGACAATAGTTTTAGAGCGTACTAAAATTTTGGCTATATCGGTCGAAAGTGGGTGTACATGTTATGAATTTCAAATCTTTAAGTTTGAGGTGTTTTCCAAGAATCGAACATAAGTTTTATCCACACAAGTTGTGGATTACATGTATTATTGAGCAATCAGTGAGAGAGAGGTTTCTTGGTATATTGTTATGCACTTGTTGTGAAAGGTTACAGAAGACTTGCTTGCTATTTTGTATCATTTTTGTGATAATGGCAGAGAATAGTGGAAATCCCATCATTGAGAAGCTGGACAAGAACAACTACCCATCATGTAAGTTCTGTGTGATGAACTTCCTTATTAAAAAGGGCCTTTATGAGTTCGTTTTAGGTGAAGAAAATGAGTCACAACTAAGTAACCTTGTGACTACAGAGATGAATTAAAGGCGTGGAAAGAATGGAATGAAAAGGACATAAAGGTGATGTATTGCCAATCTGCAATCATTATAATATTATGCTCGGGCATATCAAGAATGAAAAAACTTCACATGTAGCTTGGACAATTTTTTAGAACATGTTTTCAATAAATAACTAAACTGGCGATTTGCGTTTCACCTTACTTACTGATTATATACCTTTACTTGACCCCACTGTAGGATTTTCTTGTTTATCGTCCAATCTTGGTATGTTTAGAGGTGTTGTGGTTGTTGTAGGTGAATTGGGAATGGCACTGTTTGGCACACTTTCTGGGGGTGAAGTTGAGGTTCTCTCTAGAGTCTCCTAGTTGGAGTCCAATGGTGTAGCTTGCATGGATGTGTGTGGGAGAGTTAGTATCTAGATGCTTAGGCCCCACTTGTGAGGAGATGGCAATAGGGAGTTTTTGGCTCTTGCTTTTGTGGTATCGACAAGGTCACTAGTAGTTTTTCTGGCAGATAAAGGAGCAAAAGTTGTGGTCTTGTTCATGATCGGGTGCTTTGGTAGGCATGGCCATTGGTTACCTGAATAGTATCCTTGGGCACACAACAAGGTCTTGGAAACCCAATGTGGCCTTACAAGTGTCCTTCGACCATAGGGTCACCCTCTATGTTGTTTTTTCCAAGAGTGCGTGCAAGGCTTAGGTGGTCTAAAGATCAAAGTTCCATAGCTTGTGCTAGTGTTTAATTATGTGTGGATGTGTTGACCAATGGTTTTAGCTCACTTATAGGTCTCCATTTGGTTGTGTGAGATTATTTTAACTCATGTAGTATCTGTCTAGCCCCTCACTAGAATTAGTGACATATAAAAACCTCGATGGTAGTATAGGCCTGGGTGCCCATGCTAAAAGCCATTATTATCCTAACATTTGCAAGAGAGAGATGAATACGTTGGGTCTCATAATCAACATTGCATTGAGTTTGTTTCTTGAAGGTCCATCCCAATAATAATGTTTCTTGTCCCACTCCCTCACTGTTTGGAAGCACATAAAAGATATGACAGGAAGGCTTTATGTCTTGATGGCAACCATGATCTTACACTTTCCTAGCAAGGAGTGTGGCTTTCCCCCATACGAGTTGATTCAGGCATTGCTCAAGATCAACCATGGCTGGTCGCGATCTTAGTCCAATCCTCATATGTGAGTATTTTGTTGTCGACTCCCCCAACCATCAATTAGTGTATCAAGAATGTGGTCTCGTACAATTATAACACACAATTGTAGATAAGCTGCTGTAATAGGTTCCTCATCTTCCAAATTAGTTTTAGTGATTGACATAGCTCATATGTTGATAGATGGCATTAGCATAGGGAACTCGTGTAGTGGCTGTGCAAGTGGGTAGTATTTCTTGATGTGACTTCCATTGAAGAAGCCAATCCCCTCCCCATATAGTGTTTTGAGCTCCACATTGCTAGTTCTACTAATTTGATAGACCTTGAATGGCCCTAATCTACAAAATCTTGAGCTATTGTCTCAAACGTGTGAAATGGATTCATGTATGCTGTATAAGATCCAAATCAAAGACTCTCTTGTAGTTTGATTTCTCATATTTTGTCTCTCTATCTCACAAACTACATTATTTATTTTGAGGTTGTTTATCTCACTTCTCTCTAACTCTTCTCTATAGAATCCTGGTGATTTAGGCCTTTCATTTTTTAACCCCCCGACAACATGGATAGGTGTTGTGCATGGTATAATGTCTACTGCTTCATTGATGCCAAAACACTAGCCTACCTTGAGACTAATATGAAGAAGATTTAATCAAAATATTGCTATTTGAAGAACCTAGGGTTAATGCCACAATAAATATAAATGATTGGGATATCTAATAGGATTAGTATATCTATGACTAAATAACTAACATCATCCCTCTTGATAGGACATTGCACATTTGGGAAAACTAAAGCAAAACAATTATGTCAGTATAAAGAATTCCTTGAACAACCCAATCAATATAATCTTCTCAAAGTCCATGAGAAGCCTCCAGTGTATAAAGAAATATCATTTACCACTTTCCATGAGTAAGTTCCCCCAACCAATGTTTTATAAATCTCTTCCCAAGTTATCATAAATAAAAATATCATATTCCCAACCAGTGTTTTTAAAAAGCTCATCCCAAGCTATGAGAAATGTATATATTCTATACAATAAACCTTGAGTGTTTTGTGATGTGTTTAATCAAGTGTAAAACATTTTTAGGTACTCCCACCTACAATCAATTTGTTTGACCTGAAGGAAAAGAAATTTATGCTTTAAAAAGTAAATCCTCTTAAGCTCAACAACAAAGGTCCAAGAATCAAAACCAATGCTGAGATCTAGATTGAACAAATGGAGAACTACTTTTCTGCCACCACTAGAACAAGCATAGCCAACGCAACTATGGTGGCACAACTTTGTCTTACGACAGAAGATTGTATCTGGTGGCAAGAATGGTGCTACAACAAGGTTGTCATCAAGACTTTCCAAACTTGGAAATAGATAAATGCGGCAGTCCAAGAAAGGTGAAACAAACCCAACCCAAATTCTTAAGGAGCATAGATTGGTAGTCATCCAAGGACTCAATCCTAGTCACGCTATCATTCGTGCTAACGCTAAGCTTATGGATTTAGTTGACAATAGCGGGCATTTTAGCATGAGGAGAGAGAGTGTGCTCCACTAATGAGGGCATGCTTCCCTTGCATAACTTCTTTTCTGAAAATTATTTTGGCATTTTTAAAAATTAATTTTGATATTTTCAAACAATACTTTTGGTATTTTTAAAATGGTTAGTTTTATTAAAATGGCTCAAGTAATTGTCACTTTCCACTAGTAAAGTGGATTAATTGTTATTTCACTTAGATGGATTGGAGTGATTGTCATTTTCTAGCAGTAATGTTTTGTCACACATTTTAGCCATTTCTCTTATCAAGGTGAAAAAAAAAGGTGGTGAGATCCTCCTATTTGAAATGTACTCCATTTTATCATTTTTTTCTCTCCATTCCATAGCCCTTGGAGTGTCTCTTCATTTTCTTCTCTCCATCTTTGTACTCTAGTTGAGAGCCCTTAGAGTACCCTTCACTTTCTTATTCCATGGAGGTGTTTGCTCAATGTCAAATACCTAGTACTTTTGTTGAGTCTATAGTCACTTATAATATACTTAATGAGCATGATATGTGGGTTTCCTTGAGTATAATAAAGGGAAGTTGACTAACCATACAACAAAAAAAAGTGGGAGGGATCCTTGAAAGTAAATCCTTTCTTATTATGCTGGAAGGGTAGGGTAATGGACTTTAGGCTTAGTGTATCGAAGAGGACAATCAAATAAGTGTGTGTGCAGCATGTTTTCATACATAAGGAGCTTCAGTTTGAGCCCAAGGATTCGAGTCTCCTTCTCCATAAATCTAACTATTAGTGCAATCTGGTTGCATTTATGAATGAAGGTCTATGTTTCTTATTCATCTTGTAACTTATAAGACCATTTGATATTAATAGACTTGTATCCATCAAGTCCGAAGAAGTGGCACCTAGAGGAATGTGTGGTAGATATTCTAGATGTCATCCACGCCTCTGTTGATGAGAGATTTAAAAGAGGAGGACCAAAGTGGCATTGACTAAGTGGGGCATATTCTTTTACAATCATTTTTGCATATAATTTTCCTCCAATGAGCAATGGGAAACCTTTTCCAACCTTCCCCTTTTAAATTTTATGGAGAGATGTACATACTTATTGTTGGGCCCTTCTATGGGAGCCTCTATGAGCATTATTTGTAAAGTAACATATATTTGTTTGCATATCATACAATATAAGACTTCAATGATCCCTATTCAATGATCAAACAAGATAAGAATTACAAAGCACTAGCACTAAGATTACGGTAGAAGAACTTATTGCTCATGATATGATATGAAAATGACTCACATATCATCCATCCTCATGTACCAAAAAATACTCTTAATCAAGAACTTACTACTCATATTAGGAAATGAAAACAACTCGCATATCATCTATTTTTATGTAAGGAAATTTCCTCAAAATGCTCTTAATCAAGAACTTACTGCTCATGATAGGAAATGAAAATGACTCGCATATCATCCATCCTCATGTAAGGAAATTCCCTCAAAATTGTGAGGTATGATTGGCAATCGTCTTGTAGAGCCCTCAACATTAGTAGGTCAAGAAAATATACAGATTGTATGGGGGTAGTGGTAACAAAGTTACAACATAGCTATTGTAAACAAGGGGGAGTAAAAAATATTATTAAGGAAATATACCTAATGAGATCAAGGATAAAGATACTCTAGTAACAAAAACTTAATGTTGTAGGTCAATCATAATAGAGTTGGTCAATACCTCTTCATTAGGATTAGAGAGCACTCGAATGCCAAGAGCATTGAGCTTAACCTATAGCTGCTACCCTCTCAAGGATATAAGGCCAAAGTCTGGGCCTTTATGTTCCCCCCACATCCTCCATGTACTTGCCAAGATGGTGTCAAGATCTCTATCAAGAGCAGCCCCTCTTTCATATTGAAACTAGTGGTTGTTGGTGAGCTCTGATGGGATCAACTATAGAGAATAGAGACTATGCAAAAGAGGTGGGGGTTGACCGCTAGTAAAGCTCAATTGGGGACGTTGGGAGGACTAGGGCTAGGGCCAAGGCTTAGGCTCATGGGGCGGGGGTACTTAGGGTTGGGCTCAAGCTTGTGGAATAGGGGCACTTGGAACTAGGGTTAGGGCTAGGGCTCTATCCAAGGGTTGGGCTAGAGCACTAATCGTGGTCTTCATAAGTGTTGAAACAATCCAGGGACTATATCCTAGGCTTGGGATCTTCCATTTCTAGTTCTCTTTGTAAGCATGTGTCCCTCCATGGGAGATGGGGACCTTGTAATAGCTCATCTCCTCTAAAAGAGCAAGACAATAATAATTTTTTACACGTGATGTTCTAAGATCTCCAAAAGATTCAGAAGCCTATCATACCAAATTTGCAACTGGTACTAGCTATCAAAATCTCTTGGCATGACTATCACCCTATGGGCATGGGTTGCAAGAAAATTTGTCTTCAAAAAATTTAGTGAGAAAGTCTTTAGAAATATCTTGAAGTGTATGAATTACCAAGAATTTCTATTGCATGTCTATGACCTGGAAATCACTAGTTTTTTGAAGCAATCTTTGATAGAGCATGTGATATTGTAGGCTACATTTGAGTCTCTATCCTATGTAGCTTGCTACAAATGATGCGATGAGCCTGATATCTTGTGTGTCTTCCATAGGAGGAATCCCCTACTATGAATCCTAAAAGATAGACTATAAAGAGTGACATGAAACCACAAAAATTTCTTCATTACATTCATGAACTACTTGGTGGTGATCCTTGAAGAAAAGGATACTTGACGAGGGTCACCACCAAGTGATAGAAGCTTTCCCTTCACAATGGGTTACCATGAACTACTGGTGGTGATCCTCCAAGATCAGAACACTGAAGGAGGGTCACTAGCAAGCAATAGAGACTCCCTTGGGCAACGGGTTGCCACGAATTTCTTGGTGGTGACTCTCAAAGACCAAAAGACTCAATGACGGTCACCACCAACCAATAGAGGCTACCCCATGGCAAAGGATTGCCATGAACCACTTGGTGGTGACCTTAGAAGATAAGGACACTCAATGAGGGTCGCCATTAAGTAATAGAGACTCGAAGATAAGAAAATTGAATATGTCACAACAAAACAAAGCAAAACAAGGCTTTACCACTAGTGAATAGGTCACTATGTGATTGGCACTATCATCCCATATTTGCTTCTTTTAGGGGTGGACTCGTAGTATTAGCAATGTCGTCGGGTGCAATGGAGGGTATGAAGGCTCAATAGATGACTATTAGGTAAGAGTTAGGATATGAGAGTAACAAAACAACCAAATTCATGTAGAGTCAAGTTTTAATGGAAGAGCTTATGTATTAATTGGCTTAGGAAGTCTGCTATCGAATACCAAGTGCCTTCACATTAATGGGCTAAGAGTGTGGGGATTGAGTATCAAGTGCTCTTGTATTAATAGATGATATTTCCAAATGATAAGAGTATTTTTTTGATGGCCAAAAGCTTTAAGGATTCAGTTGAGAGGAGTCGATATCTCCAATATGGTGATGTGATGAGAGCAAAAGAGCACATGGATTAGCCATGTGGTGGGGAATAAAATGCAATAAAAATAAACATAGGGTGATAATCCCAAGTCCCCCCCAAAAAACACACATATACAAACAAACAAACAAAAAGTGAGAATCCTAGAAACTTATCCCTTTCATTAATTTCAAATTTCAAATAGTTCAATATGGGACCTTGGGACTAACAATGTAACTAAAAAGGAGAATCACACTAACTCCATGGAGGGACCGCTGACCGTATAGATGTACCATGCATCGCCATAGATCGCTAAAAAAGGATTTAGGTCCTCTCTTACTATACTTGTACTCTCTTAATCTCCTTTGATCATAGTGGCTCTCTTATTCTCTCTTGCATTTTCTCTAGACTTGCTCCTACTTCACCCATACACTCTCATCATTGCCATAGAGGCATAGTAGATGAAGGATCTCTAGTCTAGTGATGGATATTGGCTCTTCATGTGAGGTGCCATTTGACAACATATCATATGTGGGCTATTTCTAACTTTGTGTTATTTCTAACCAAACTAATAGCAACTTCACCTAGATGTTATTAATGCAACATGTAGTTTTCTAAAGGGGATATCCTTGATGATAGTTTCAGGTAGGCTTGTTCATGATTCTCATGTGGTGTAAATCCACAATGGGTTAATGCAAAGTGAGAGATATCTCTACTAAGTAGAGAGTCATCATTTCTCTCTTTGATGACCTTGGTGTGGGTTAAAAATCCTAAATTGGCTACTACAAAGTTAGGAAAACCCATCCTAGTTGTAGAGGGAAACCCTATCCAATTGTCAAGGGCCTCACAATTGTTATAGAGAGCACCTATATCTAGTTGTAGAGGGCCTTTGCATCCAATTTTAGAGGGCCTCCTAGCTGCAAAGGGTCCATGTATCACTTGGTAATGACCTTCTTGTGCTATGAGGCCTACACGGATCATCTCACCAAGTGAGTAAGGGCCCTCCTAGTTATGGAGGGCCCTTGTATCACTTGGTGGTGACCCTTATGTGTGGTGAATCCTAGACATGATAACCACCAAGTGAGGAAGACCCCTCTCACTTGTGAAGAGACCCATTGTCACTTGGTAGTGACCCTCTTATGCAATGAAGCTCATATGGGTCACGAGCAAAAGAAAGGGAGGATTCTCCCAATTGCAGAAGGCCCCCATATCACTTGATGGTGACTGTCATATATGGTGAAGACCACACGGGTCACCGCAACATGAGGAAGACCCCGCCCACTTATAGAGAGACCTCATATCACTTGGTGGTAGCCCTCATATGCAGTGAAGCCTGCATGGATCACCATCAAAGCAAGAGAGGGAAAGAGGCACATGGATCACCACCAAGCACAAAAGGCCCTTCCCAATTACCAAGGTCCCCCATATCACTTGGTGGTGACCCTCGAATGTATTGAAGCTAGAACAAGTCACCATCAAGAAATTGAGGTCCCTTTCACTTGTGAAGAGACTCCATATCGCTTGGTATAGTGACCCTCCTATGTCATGAGGTCCTTATGTGCCACCACCAAGTGAGAGAGGGCCCTCCTACTTAGATAGAGGGTTTTCCTATCACTTGATGGTGGCCCTCGTGTGTGGTGAAGCTCACATGGATCACCATTAAGCAAGGGATATCCCACCGACTTGTGGAGAGACCCCATATCACTTGGTGGTGACTCTCATATATGATCAAGTCTACATGGGTTACCACCAAGTATAGAAGGCCCTTTGTTGTGCTACACGAGCTCAATGTATTGGGGTATTGAACACAGTCTTATTCCTTCAATAGCTTTGATGCATGAGAATCAATAATTGCCTCTCATATAGCCTCTCGCATACAAATTCAAGCATTTATTTGTAGTTAGTGGCATGGCCTCCCTTCTATCCACAAAGGATGCACTTTGCATACTCCACAATCCAAGTGAGTGCTACTTTGACTCTCAATCATCTACAACCTCCACATGCAAAATAAAAGCATAGGCATGGCAAGAGAGAGTGATTGGAGACAAGATAAGAAGAGCTTCACCCTCGTGGCCCCTCACCCTCACTCGCTTGCTCTCAATCTCTCACTCTCGCCCTCTCTCACTCTCTCACAATGGAAATAGAAAGACAAGTGCATAAAGTTTCTATACACATGAATAGCTTGTTTTGTTCATACTCATCCTTTATATACACATTTTTATGGTTATCGCTTTTCCATTTCTCTTGGGCATCCATCCCACTTTTAGGCCTCAAGACCAATCACCTCTTATTGCATGTTTTTTCTATGGCGAGAACGAGGTAGAAGATTTGTGATTTTTCCTCAAGAGCCTACGCTATTGCTACAAATTGCATGGGATCAAGCTTGGCTTGTGGATTTATGTAATAAATCAATATAATTGTTGCATCCTTTTGTCCATTCAAATATGTAAGTGCTTCATGCACATTATGTTGTGGTGAATAATCCAAAAAATTAGGCTCCTTTTTGTGCTTGCTTGCATGTTGCACACTACTTACTTTTTGTCGTTAATGTTATGCCCCTCCTAAACAAGTGTCAGTCCCATGGCACTCTTTGTCATAGGTGGCATGCTTCATCTTGCACCAAAGATGTGAATACTAGAGACTTTTGTGTGTTGTCCTTGGAGGAGTTCTTAAGATTGTTGGCAATGAAGAGGCTTCTTGTTGTAAGGTAAGTTGTAGCTGTAGTGGTGGTAGGTATCATGGTTATTGAAGTTGGTGGTATTCTTTGGGATTCTCTTAATGGGTTCCAATGGTCTTTGGATAAGTTTCCTTGGTGAAACAAAGGGTAAAAATATTAGATTGAGAAGTTGTTGGTGCATTAATCCTTGGATTCCTTAGTTTCTACTATTGAAAAACCTCTCGTGTAGTCTCTTCCTAGAGGCTAGTGCTAGTCTTTTTATCATACACATGATATTTTTTGTTGGTTTGGGTGACCAATCAAACTCTAAGAAAACTTGAAGTGTTGTCTTACACTTGAGGATCCAAACTGTGCATAGATTGTAGTACAGATAATACATGAGTGTACGTGAATACTTACATACATTACTTAGAAGATAGCCCTTTTGATTCCTTTTAGTTGTGTTCTTGATGAAGCAAGGGCAAGATTGATTGAAAAAGAGTGTTGCTGGAGTAAAAAGCACTTCAAAAAGATTTTGAATACATCATTGTTAATAAGTTAGATAAGGTGTATCATAGTTGAATGCCGTGAGAATAAGGGTCTGCAATAGTTGTAGTTGCTTGAAGAGAATGGTCTCTTCTTCCTATGCTTTTCTCCCTTACTTTGTAGGGGGCATTGATGTGACACAAAGAAGAAAATGTGTAAGTGAATTAAGGTGATAGGTTTAACCATAGGCAAGGCATGCTTCTTAGGTATGTCCTGCCCCTGATGTGGTCTAAGTGAGTGTTGGAAAAATGGACAAAAGGGCTAGGGTATTAGAGACACAACTGGCTAACTAAGGCCACTAGATGTATCTAATTTGAGAACCCCTAGGCGTAGTGTAGGACACTATATTTGGGAATTTCCATGCACTTTGGAGACCCCCAATACCTTTATTATTTGATCACATGGTCAAATCTTGCTGTCTTACTTAAAGGTGGAGTCTACCCTAAATACTATATAAGCTACCTTCCCAGATCCCACTTTCAAATCCCAAATTCTCTAATATGGTATTGTAGCTACATACGTGCATTTTTGTTTTGATTTTCTTTTCTTCTTCTCTTCTTTTTTTAAGGGTGAATAATATAATTTTGTTGTACAAAGGGATTTTCAATCTTACAAAATAGATAAAAGGGATTGTGGAAGGTCAAGAAGGACTACACATTCAATTGGAGGTGTTTGATTCTTAAGTCTTGATTTGTTGTTTGAAGAACCTATTGTTGATGGAGCATCCAAAGTTTTGGAGAGAGGATTGACCTAAGGAAGTAGAGGAGGTTCAAGTTTGGCTCCTTGAGGTCGGATTTCTTTTTGTATTGTTAAAAGTCCTTATGTGTCCATGTTTTTAGCCATTCTTGTATCCATGAGATCTTCCATAGCTTGTTGACTTGCTACTACTTTGTTGTTGCTTTAAGTAAATCATTTTCTACCTATTTGTCTACATTCACTTGATAAAAAATTAAGAACATACGTAGCCTAGTTCATGAGATCTTTAAAAATTTTAAACTTTTTTGTTTAACATCACTTACCAATTTATATGGTTTACAATCAGTATGTTGTAACATCAAGTACCACACTCCATTGATCTAATCTACTCACAACATGGATCTCTTCTTCTATGAGGATTTTTTCAAGTGTGAGAAGGTCTAAGAGAGGTCCAACGAGTGTGACAAACTTGTACAATGATAAGAATTTCCAAGGAAGTTGGAGATATGTATATTGGGCCAATTTGGAATTTCCAAATTTCTCATATTTACAATGGTCATGAGGTGACTTCCAAGTTCAATTGTTGAGGCTCTCATAGTATACCATACTTGCTCGAATGAGCTATAATTCTCTACTTTCTCTTCTAGTACTAATAGTTCCTTGATCATTTGGGGCACAATGAATTATGGAATGTGGGGACCAAATGGTATTCCTCAGCTTTCTCCTTAGGGATGAGTCTTAGAAAGTCATCTAGGTGGTCATCATATTGCTCATTGAGGTGTTCCTACTCTTTCTAATATAGTGGGCATATTAAGAATTCCTCAAATTCATTAGCTAGGATTCCAATATCAGATTGGAAATAGGCACAAGAAAGCAACGTGATTTTATCACTCAATTCATGTAAGAAATCATTGGTTATTTTTCATTGTAGAATTATTTTGCTGCAATGTCCTTTAATCTTCTCATTCTTCCGATAAATTAGGTTTCACCCTAGCTAGAGACTTTTAAGAGCTACTAACTCACTTAGGCTCGTTGTTCTGTGCTAATGTTACTATTTTTAGAGGTATCAAGAGTATGATCCTTGGCAAAGTTGGTGGATCTAGTCGCAAGTAGGAGGTGCGACTGTTGTGGAATCACATCTTGATGGGAAGTAGTACTTTCTAAGTCAATGGATTTGCTATTGGTAGTAGTTGATGACACTTGTCATTTTAGATCCTCGATTCATTTAGAAGGATTTCTAGGATTAAGGGGTTCATGTGTAGCCCTGGTCTCTTATGGATGTGTCTTTAAGGACTGTGATTTGTTCCCTTTAGAGCCCCTATTAAGGATTCCTTCAAAAAGTATGGATTCTTGGCCTAGATATACAAGATGATTTCTCTTTTCTATTCTAATTGTATGAGGGAAAGTCATGGTTAAGCTGCTTTGCCTTTCATCCTTAAATAAATGAGCAGATTGCACTAGGGTAAAATCAAGAGATAGATTAGTTTTTTGTCACCTAGCTGTAGATTAAAACACTTAAAGAAGTCAAGTTTGTGTTGAATTAAAGTGTAGCCATCCAAAAGTGTTTGATTTTAGGTAAGGAAAAATACATAGGCACTAACATCAAACACTATACACAAAAGTCTACCCTAAATAAAGGTACATGCAAAAAGCCCATACAACATATTGACCTAGGTTCACAAGAGATTGGGATGGAAGTCAAAACATAAAGCAAGGTATTTGGGTTTTGAGCCTAGGGCCCTCTCTTTTAGTATCCATCGGTTGAATCAGATATGAAAAAGGTTAGATTCACTTACTTGATATGTACTTACTGTCCAAGTAAAGGCCATATATTTTGGACACAATATGCTTTCTACTCTTAGCCTTGTATGTGTCTTCTTGTATAAGGAGTTTACTATACAAAGGATGTTTTTGGATGGCTATTGAAAGCTTGACATTATAGATAATTGTTAGCACTCATAGGAATGTAGGAGTGACATATGTGGGATCATGTAGGGATATCAAAAGAGTTTTTTTTTGCTCAACTATTATCATTAGTCAATGGCCAATTTTAGCTACCAGATTGCAGCTAGAATGCCATTTGTGCTCAAAGGCACCTTGTCTATTTTCTTTGTGCTCCAATGCCTCTAGTTTTTCTTTGTTTGTCTCATGAAGGGTAGTGTAGAAAGAGGGAATTAAATGCAACTCTCTCGCTGTGGCTTCTATTACACCTTTCATGAGTTATTCAATAAGGAACCTATAGCAAGAGCAAATGTGTTTTTGTTAATCCCATGTCAATGGCTTTTTTAAGAGCTGTTTGTGCTCATCGGTCAGTTCTCCAATAGTAGTGTAAATATATACTCATATGAATGATGTCAACCTTGTATCTAGTTGGACCAAACACTTCATTGTTGGCTCATTGGTTTGATGCAGTATCTCATTAGCCATATCCTCAAGAGTTTTCTTCCTATACCCAGTTTTTAAGTGCATTGGGAAATCTAGGTGTGATGAAGATGCTTGTTGAAACAACATTTCTAAGAGTGGACTAGCCAAGGCTTACTAACTAGGGCTTGTTGCTAGGGCATGTTCCTTTATGGATGTGCCCTCTATCATAGCCAAAGGCTATGATTGTTGAGATCCCCTTTGGGAAGTACTACATAGTAATTGAGTCAAAGGATTGGCCACTTTTGTTAGCAGTCGAGGTAGACTACTTAGTCAAATCCTTATCCTACTTGGGTGTGGCAATACCCTTGGCTAGTTTTTGTAAGTTTAATTGTGTAGGTTGAGTAGTTATATGAGGTTTTTGCTGTTGGGCTTCATATTTTTACTTAGGTGAAGAGTTTTAAGGAGACTTGGTACTCCTAAGTGGGTGAGTCGGTTCCTCTATTGGCTACTCATTACCTCTTGATGATGCTACTTTTTTCTCATTCAAGAATTTATGTGTAGCTAGAGCAGTACCATGAGGTGGCACTTGGGTCCCTCTTTTGTAGTTGTTGTCCCATGAGTTATTACGAAATTTTTCTTGGATCTAGCAATTGCGTTAACCGGTCATACCTCAATTAAGTTAGGAAGATTCTCCTTTTTCTCGATAGATGAAGTTCAGCTTCATGGTTTCTATCTTAGCTTTCTCAATCTCGTGAGAGGTTTACAATTGTTTTCATGAAAGATGACCTATGTTGAGGAGGTGAGGTACTCTAAGAACTGTAGGGTTAGCGGTTCATTTTCTTGGGGAGTATTCAATGAGGAATATATTATATCTCCTGGAATGATTGTTTAAAAGAGAGGATTATGTATCGTATATGCTTTATGTGTTCACGATGCATCTTGGGGCTAATCCTCGAGGTGTAGGAGAGCCATAGTGGGGACGAAAAATCAACCGAGGGGCACTCCCTTTGTTTGTGCTTACGAGGTGTATTACACCGATATGTGTAGGGATTCCCTTTGAGGAGTGTGGAAAGGGTTATCAGTTGGATTACAATCCATACACGACAACCCAACTACAAGTAAAATAAAAAAAATATGTACCCAACTCAAACAAAATCCAAATGCCATGTAGTCATCTCATGGCCCACCTCATACACATCTACCACACAGCCTCACAAATCTAAAGCTTGTTGGAATTTCCATCAATCAAGCTAGTGGCTTGCTATTGCCCAAAGTAATGAATTGATGCTAATGATCCTCAACACTAATGATCCTCAACACTTTGGATTCATCTCCATGTGCTAGGAATGTTTAGAACATGCAATATCTAGTAGCAAATTCCCTACGCCTATTGGCCCTAATATTTCTACTTGCATGGCAAAGGCTAACACCATTGACCTCAAAGATGATGAGTTAATTCCACCTTCCTAATGTAGGGTCAAATTAATTGCAAAAAAAGATTACACCATTGAAGCTCTAATTGACAAAGGAGTTAATTACAACTCACCATACTATCTTCTAAGCAAACACAAAATCTTAATGGTGTTAGAAACTAAAAGCTTGCTATTTATGTTTTATGTGCTTCTTAATAGAGAGGATGTCGTGAATAAAATCCTACTTGTCAGACCTTTTAAATGTTTAATTAAGTGTGATGTAGACTTTAAGACATAGCAAATACACTTGACCATACCTACTGTCAAGATCATCATTGTCTTTAGCAAAAGAAACCTTTCCATTGCTCAAGACAATGGTAAGAAATTTATTTTTGAGGTAAATAGAAACTCAAACAAAGAGAGTTATGATGTACTTAGAGAACTACTAAAGGCACAATATCAGAAACAAATGCCCATCAGTGTGAAGTTCCCTAGTGCCAATGGGAAAATCCAAGCATCTCATAGCTCCAATACAATTCATAATACTGCCAAAAATAGACCATCATTGTCGAGACCTAACCTGGCTCTATGGCACTAGTCATGTCTCTACTACACATCCAAACCACCCCACACGGCCTCGCAGCCTAGGAGCGTCTAAGAGGTATACTACCCTAACCTCTAATGTAGAACTTTGCATTTGTATGGATTGTAATCCAATGGATAACCCTTCCCACACTCCTTAGAGGAGTCCCTACACATAATGGTGTAATACACCTCGTAAGTAGAGACAAGGGAGTGCCCCTCCGCTGATTGTCATGACCCCACTACAACTCTCCTACACCTTGGGGATTGGCCCCAAGATGCACCGTGAACACATAAAACATGTATGATGCATAATCCTCTCCTTTAAACAATCTTTCCAAGAGGTATAATATATTCGTCACTAAATGCTCCCCAAGGAAATGAACCACTAACCCTACAACACCTTAGGGTACCTCACCTCCTCAACATAGGTCATTGTTCATGAAAACAATTATTGTGCATCCAAGATGATACCATGTGTTGCATGCAATGCAATTGTGTATGATTTTAGTACTCAAAAATTTTCCTTATTGATAATTATCATTGTGAGGGTGCAAAAACATTTGTTTAAATGCCTTTAGTCTAAATGAGATTGTTGCATTGCTTGGGGGCTAGCACTGAGCATGTTTGTGCACTACTGGACCCTCTTGATTTTCAACATCATGTGTCTTATATGCCATGCATCAGATAAAAATTAGAATTTAGTATATTATCAGCACTTAACACCCCCCTCTCCCTACTGCTTAAGATTGTGTATTCATTGGTAGGTTTAGAGCATTTTTTAATGTATTTTTCCTTCATAAAACAGTAAATACCCACTTTAACACAAAGATAGGGTTGAAATAAGGCTAAATCTCATGGCTAAGTCTTATCATACATTTACAAACACAAATGTAAATTTTTCCTATTTTTCAGATGCAAAGAATCTATTTTTCTTTATTTTTGAAATTTATTTATGGATAAATACCCAAAAAATTTATTTAATGATTTAGATTGCATGATTTTCCTTAAAATCATAATGTTGCAAGTATTGTATGTTTATAAAGAAATTATTAAATGACTAATTTTTCTTGATTTCTTTAACATTTGTGATAGAGCATTAAAAACCAAAGGCAACCATTTTCAACTCTTCCAAACTAAACTTTATCATAAAATAATTAAATGTACCACTTACTCATAGAAATTGTACCTTATGATGTATGTATCTTGTGATTGGAGGACCACTGTCACTTCCCTATAGTTGCTGAGGATCCCTCCAACCTCGATCTACGCTCCTTTATGCTCCAGCATCATCCCACAATCAAAATCTCTCAACTTAGCCCACCCCCTTCTCTCATAGAATCAATCAATCATGAGAACACAACAAGAGGAGAGAGGAGAGAGGAGAAAGAAATACTAAAAACTAA
This sequence comes from Lygodium microphyllum, assembly GCF_053477565.2. Taxonomy (NCBI): domain Eukaryota; kingdom Viridiplantae; phylum Streptophyta; class Polypodiopsida; order Schizaeales; family Lygodiaceae; genus Lygodium; species Lygodium microphyllum. The sequence goes on along the minus strand of NC_141159.1, from coordinate 56,207,590 downwards.
TCTCTTCATAGAATGCATCATTTTTTAATTTAATTGAAGGGTTGGAGAGCGTCAAAATTCTTCATCTTGCCATCTTTAATGCCATTTTTAATGCAAAAATGGGGCGTTGGAACCCCCCCCCCCCACGTTTTAGATTTTTAGTTTTACCCCTTTTAACTAAGTCATTAAAGTTAATGATTAAAATATCTAGTTCTTTTTTTTTAGTTTCCACACTGCATCAAGTGGTTTTTTACCAAGTAGAGGCCCAAACTAGCTCCGATTCACAAAAGGACTAGATGATTGGCTTCATGGCATCAAAATCTATCAACCTAACGGCCTCTGTCACACACTTTTTGGCTCCCAAATCACATAGCTACTTTATAATGCAAAACCTTGCATGCGGGGATTAAATGGGGGCTCAAATGGATTCCAATCAACGAACTAAGACTTGCATCGCGTTCTTGGCATCGAACTCTATCTAGCAAAACTCTAGCTCATCGATTTGCAATAGTTTTGCTTTCCATGGAAAATTGGTCTTTTACACCTCCCAAGCATTTTTTCGCTTCAAAAACGAGTCCCAAAAAACTGCTCTTATTGGTGACTACGGGATAGGGCAACTTAGCTCGTCGAATCCCACGAATTGATGTGCACAAACAGCAATTATAAAAAGCATCAAGCTACCACAAAACAGAATACACAACAAAGCAGAAGCACAGCTCTTACCCTATCCCCTGACAAAATCAAGGCATGAAATAGGCCCAACATAATCTCACAAAAGTCTAGAGTGAGTCACTAATCAACTGCTCTAACACAGACTGGCTAAAAAGAACTATCAAATAAGTCATCCTAGGTGGTGGCTTGAACTACAGACCCAATTTAGGACAACTAGATGAGAAACTTCTACAAGGCGAGGACTCCTATATCCTCGTCATCATAAATTTTATGTTAACACATTTTTCTTTCAAGGTTTTCATACTCGAGTGTGTAAAAAGGAGGGAGCTAACTGTAGTGACCCAAGGAGAACAAGGCATCGGCCTCAGATCCTAACTCTGTACCTAAGAACCTACCAAGCTCTTGCAAGGCAACACTTCAATATTTTTCTCTTCTGCTCACTTTTATTTTCACTCCAACAGTCCTTATTTCTTTATTTTGGCTAATTGCTACCCTAAGGAAGACAAGGGGGCCTCGGGTGTCTTGACTTGTCCCCATGAACCTACCAAGCCTCCACCAGGTGATAATCAACTGCTAGTGATGTTTTTTCCTTCATTTTTCTTTTCTATTTTAGGGGGTTAGAACCCCTTTTTACACACCTATGTATTTTTTATATGTCATATAGATTCAAAATTTTCTCTTCTTTTTATTTTTGCAAGCTTCACTTATTGCTTCACACTAGTAGGGACTCCTAGAATAGTTTCCTAGCAGGCTAGCAGAACATGGTCACTAGGACTACCTTCTAAAATAGTTCTTAGAATGCTTGTCAATGTCTTTACATGAGGTAGACAACTACTCGAACCTCCCCCATATATATCTAACTTAACCCTAGGACTTTATACATTGATTGTCGGTCCCTAACAAAAGAACAATTCTCCCCAAGTACATAAGCACATATAGTAGAAAAGAAAAGTATTCATAAAGGAAAAATATCACTTGGACTTGGCCACAAGAAGCTTCTACGCAGTAACAGGCTCCTTCCTCCAAGTTCCGCTAAATATGTCTATGCACAACACTAAAACAAAACCATTAACTGCACCTGCACCAAACAGATAGATGGCCCTCTTGGCCTAATAAAATAAATGATACTACGACAAAAGAAATGGCCCTCTTGGCCTAAAAAACATAAATAATTTTACTCTAGTCAAACATGGTCCAGTTGGCATATAAATTGCATCTTAACTGCCTAACCAAGCTAAATCAAAGTGACATAAGGTGTGAGGGCTAGCCTCATACCACATATGCATGCCAACTCACTACTATAATTCTATCATTGAGTTTTAATCTTAGACTTATTACATATCCACAAGTCCAAGCCTTCCCATTAATATAACATTAATATGGACTATTCCTTTTTGTGTGATATTAGCTAAATGAATGACCTCCTTGGGTTCGAGTGTCTTATCATTCAAATAGATTGGTCATTCCAGCTTCCCAAAGGCCTCTCCTATAAAGAGATCTGTGGATTTTAGCTAGTTCGACCCTTTCTTATTTGGATTTTTGAATGTGTCATTGTTACTACCCAACCTAGGTAGGGCTTCAATCCTAGGCCCATCACATCGATGCATCCCAGAGTGATGCATATTGTTAGATGTATCATTATGGCCTCTAGTCTCATTCACTTGGGAATGGACCATGGTATGTCCATTTGGATCTCTTTGCTTTTCATCTAACACACAAGAAACACTTTAAGAGATTTTGGGCCTCCAAACCCATCTCCTTTTAATCATTTCATGGCTTGATTGGAGGCCACCACTCCTTCTATCTTTATATTCATTCATGATAATTGACCTATATTGGCTCACCTAATGACTATTACCTTCTCTAAATCGAATCCTTTTACTAGATCCAACTCTAGGTGGATCCTTGGCTCTCAATAGTTGAGACAGCCTCCACAAGGTATCATATATCAGCTATGTTTTGGGGCGTCATCTCATTGCCATGATTTTGTTTGAAGCTTAGACCATTGAGGGGTTGCTTGACCAGTCTGCTTCCACATTAGGTCTACATCAATTTCCATCTAGCTCGTGACTTTGGAACATGGGATTGCCTGCACTAGAAGGTTAGGGTTCCTAGGCCTTGAGATCGTCATAGCTAATGCTAGGCTCCCTAGACTGTACTTGTCATTTGCACCTCCAACATGACTAACATTCAACAAATTTTTCCAATCCTTATGGACTTCAAGGGTGTAACACCTCTGAACATATCTCTCATAATCATCTACTTGAACCTTTGCCTCCTTCAATGACTTAGGGTTTCTCATCCTCACTTGGAACAGTGTATTAATTTCCAAGCTAATGACAAAGAGTTCATCAAGGACATCTTTTGATAGTTGACTATCTTTCCTTGGCCAAAGCTTTAGAATGTCATCAAAGGCTCTTTTGTACCCTTCTTTGACAGAGGTATATAGCTCTTGCCAAATTTATATAAGCTATCCCAAGACCTGAGTCATGGGAATATTCTTCTCATGTTAATCTAAAAATCTATCACATAATTCCTCAAATTATTTGATTGAACCTCTTGGGAGGCTCCAATACCATTTCTTGACCTCTCCCTTTAGAGTACTTGAAAACACAAGCATTTGATGTATATCATTCAATCCTCTTGCAAAACAAGTTAGGCCATATTCTTTCAAGTGTAACATCGGATCCTCATCCAGCAGCCCATAAAACACTAGAAGATCCCTATAAAGAGGAGGGCATTTAGTCCTCTTCTTTGGGGTCAACATTGGGTCATCAAGGTCTTCATATTTATCTTGACCTAGTTTCTGCATCTTAGGGCCCCTAATCTCTTTCGTTTCCACCTTTATCAGTATAGGAAGGTTACTTGCTTCATGGAATTCCCTTTTTGCCAACTCACAAAGCGGTCTAGGGAGTCCTATGACTTTTAGCATATCATTCCAATCCTTCCTCAAACGATCTTCCATACCTTGCCCATTCAAAGACCATTCCATAATGGATTTATGTAGGAGCTTTTTCCCTTCATCTAAAGCAGATATATCAACATTATTTAGAGCTTGAGGGTCAGGTCTTTTGAACAACGACTTTCCCTTAACAACTAAGGCTTCCAACGTCCTTGTGAGGTTTAATATTTCAGTATGGTGACCCATCACATGGGATGTTTTAGTCACAACTAAATTCCATTTTATGTTGGTACTTTTCCATGGCGCTACGGCTTTAGCATGGTCCTTGGTCGATGCCATGATTGCCATTGGTTCCAACATGCTTGTTGCATATCCTCTAGGTTGATGGATGGTTGCACATAGTGATTCTTAAATAGAGACTACACCAAGGCGAACCTCGGCCCATGACATCATACTAGAGGACGAACTGACAATTAGGTGCTTACTTCCTATGTTACATAATGTTGAGATATCGAGATCCACTCGTGATACGCCAGGGTGACTGTTGTGCATTTATGTCACCGACGTGTCAGTTGCAGATGCGGTTGGTACACCGTCCATGAATAATAGCTACATGATAGCTATCCTTATCTACTCTAGTTCGTGGCTCAGTTAGTATGCCACCTTAGTTAGTTGAGTTTGGTTTGAGACCCATATAGAGGGTTCTTCTATTTCTTTGTACTTGAGTTCTTTTGGCTTACACAACTAAGAAGAGGAAAACTGTTTTCAGCCTCCACCCTTGTGTGTCTTCCCCCATTGTGCAAGCAAGAAAGCTTCAAGCGAGACTCCTTCCTTCTCTCCCACAATCTTGACATGGTATCAGAGCCTTGTTCGTGGTAAGGAGCTCAAGAAACAAGCCAAGATCGCGGTGTTCTGGTAAGAGGAGCAGTGTTGCTTTCATTTTCTGTTTTGGGAGCAGATCTCTGCAGGTAGCACAGCCGGAAAGTGCAGGAGTGCATTGTCTCAGGTTGAGACGCCCTTCGCGGTGAAGCAAGAGGGCAGTATATGCTGCGGGAGAGGGCTTTAGCCCATTGGCGACCTTGTTTTTTTTATTTGAGGCCATTTCGGGGCCTGTTTTGGAGGCGGAAGTTTTCTGCACGCACTCAGGAAAAGGCCCAGTTTTATGCTGTGCAACCACTGTTCTACAGGTCGGTGAAAAGTTACTGTAGAAATTGCATTGTATGCCTGTGCGCAGAGACATTGGGAGTTACAGAATCATCCCTGTTGCCTGTTTATGCAAAATCGTCACTAGGAAGTGACTGTGTGGTCAAATACCACTTTCGCTAGTTTTGCAGATTCGCTCTTGTGAGGGTGAAGCTGTGTTTTTTGCAGTGACAGAATGTTTTGCAGTGTTCTGTAATGGCGTCTGATTCTCTTTCACAGATTGTCACTGAAAAGCTTGACAAGAACAACTTCCAAGCATGGAAGTTTAGAATGACGAATTTCCTTATGGGAAAAGGATATTGGGAATTTGTTGCAGGAAATGAAGAAGAACCAGTTCTTCCTGATGTTCCCAATCAACAGCAAATGCAAGCATTCAAAACATGGCATGAGAGAGCCAGGAAAGTTATGTATTGGCTGTCTATCAGTATTTCAGACTCTATGATTGTGCATATTCAGGATACAAGTACGCCAAAGGAGGCATGGGATACTTTGTCAAAAATGTATAGCACAAATACGCAAGCCAGGAAAATGCAGCTCAAGCAAGAGTTGCATAATGTGCAAAGAGAAAGTATGAGCATCAACGACTACCACATGAAGGTGAAGAAGATTGCAGATGCACTTGCTTCCATTGGGTCGCCAGTGGAAGATGATGATTTAGTTTCCGTGACCTTGAATGGTCTAGGAAAGGATTATGCACAGTTTCGGACATCCATTTCAGTTCGTGAAAGATTTCCTGATTTTGAGGAGTTGATTGCTCTTCTAATTTCTGAGGAACAGAGAAATGGTGGTGCATCTTCTTCAGGAGGAACTTCAAAAGAAGCTGTCTTCTACTCAAATGCTGGAAGAGGTAGAGGCAGAGGTAGAGGAGGCCGATTTGGAGGCCGTGGCAGAAATCAGAATATGCAGTAAACTCAAGAAAACCAGTCCTATGGAGGAGGACGTGGTAACTCTAGAGGCAGGGGGAGCCAAAGAGGTCGTGGTGGATGGCAAAGAGGCCAAAATGCAAACAGTAATGTTGAATGCTACTACTGTGGTAAAATGGGTCATATGGCTAAAGACTGCTATAAAAAGCAGAATGACATCATGAATGGAAAACTGCAACAAGGGAATTATGCATCTTCTACTAGACAGGGTGATGACAGAAATGAGCATTTGTTCATGGTGCAGCACATGAACAATTCTATGACAAGTGCAGAAGAAAGCAATGATGTATGGTATGTTGACTCAGGTGCATCAAACCACATGACAGGTCATGCAGAATGGATGGAGGATGCAAGGAAAATGGAAAAACCAGGATTTGTGGAGACTGGTGATGATACTGCACATCCTATTGTGCAGATTGGAAAAATTCCCTTGTCTATGCAGGATGGGAAAAAGAAATACCTGTCTGATGTATTTCATGTCCCGAATATCACCAAGAATCTGGTTTCTGTTGGTCAAATGGTTGAGCAGGGCTTGCAGGTCAGATTTAATCCTCATGGATGCTTTGTTGAGGATATGAAAAATAAAGGTCGCTTGATAGCAAAAGGAAAGAAGAAGGACAGAATGTTTACATTGGATGCAGACATGCCTGAATTGAGTGCAGCAATGTTTGCACATGGGACCGGTGTAGTTGCAGATATTGATATCTGGCATAAACGCATTGGTCATGTTAATATATAGCGACTTAAATCAATGCAGGCCCAAAACATTGTTGCAGGATTGCCTAAGTTCAAGGTTGCAGAAATGCATAAGGTATGTGAAGCCTGTCAATTTGGAAAACATGCAAGGAAACCATTTCCTAGACATGTTCAAGAGAATAAGAAGCCATTGGAATTAATCCACTCTGATGTGTGGACAACTAAAGCTACATCTCTTGGAGGCTGTCATTATTTTGTCAGTTTTATTGATGACTATAGCAGAAAAGTTTGGGTGTATTTTATGAAAAAGAAAAGTGAAGTTTTTGGGCATTTCAAAACTCTTAAAGCGATGGTTGAAAAAGAAACAAGCATGCAGATAAAATGCCTAAGGTCAGATGGAGGGGGAGAGTACCTCTCAAATGAGTTTGCAAGGTTCCTGCAGGAGCATGGCATAAAGCAGCAATATTCATGCAGTCATACCCCACAACAAAATGGAATTGCAGAAAGGAAAAACAGGCATATTGGAGAGGTATCTCGTGCCATGCTCAATGAAAAAGACTTGCCAGATTTTTATTGGGCTGAAGCAGTTGCTACAGCAGTCTACATAATGAACAGGACTCCCACTGCAGCAATACATGGAATGACTCCAGAGGAGAGGTATACTGGTAGGAAACCAGATATTTCTCATTTGAAATTTTTTTGTTGCATTGCCTATGTACATGTGCCAGATGAGTTGAGATCCAAGTTGGATCCAAAAGCTGAGAAGTGCATCTTTATTGGTTACTCTCTGCATCAAAAAGGGTATAGATGCTATAACCCTTCTACTCGTAAGTTTACAGTGAGCAGAGATGTTGTTTTTGATGAGATGAGTAGCTGGTATAAACCAGTAAATGTGATTGATGATGTAGATGCACAAAATGGTAATGTTGCACAAAATTCACAGCAGCAGTCACAAAATATTAGTGGACCTGGAGCGTCCTCTAGCAGTGGTTCACAGTCTTCGCCATGGACAGGCAGATTGAGATCAGGAGAATCTTCTCAAAGCAATGCAGATAGTGGTATGCAAGTATCACGAAAAGGAAAAGAGAAGGTTGACCAGCCCATGTTTGATGTGAATGCAGGTCACTCTTATGTGGATGGTGAATCCAGTGGCTCAGAACAGAGCATTGATGATGAGTTGGGTATTCCTTCTATTGTTACACCTGGAGTAAGGAAGACCAGGGATGTTTTGAGAGCACCTGGGAGTGAACCTACTTTGCGCAGGTCTACAAGAGCTAGGTATCCTGTGGATAGGCTGAAATATGATGGATTTACAGCCATTCACTATGCATATATGGTCAAAGTGATACAGGAACCATAACCCACTTCTTTTGAGGAAGCCATGGGAAAAGAAAAATGGAAGAAAGCCATGGATGAAGAAATGGATGCCTTGGAAGCAAATGCTACATGGGAATTGGTACCTTTGCCTAAAGGTAAAAATGCAATTGGCTGTAAGTGGGTTTATAAGGTGAAGCACAATGCAGATGGTTCTGTGAATAGATACAAGGCAAGATTAGTAGTCAAGGGGTATGCACAAACATATGGCATTGACTATGAAGAAACATTCAGTCCGGTTGCAAGGATGGCAACCGTAAGAGCAGTCATTGCTATGGCTGCATCAAAGGGATGGTCTTTACATCAGATGGATGTAAAGAATGCCTTCTTGCATGGTGATTTGCAAGAAGAGGTCTATATGGAGCAGCCACCAGGTTATGTGCATGCTGTTCATCCTGAGTTTGTTTGCAGGTTGAAGAAAGCCTTGTATGGCTTGAAGCAAGCACCTAGAGCATGGTCTGACAAGATAGGATAGTATCTTGTCACTATTGGCTTTCAAATTTCCAAGGCAGATTTCTCACTTTATGTGAGAAAAACAGAGAAAGGTATTATGCTACTTGTCATTTATGTTGATGATTTGATTATGACAGGTGACAGTGATGAAGATATCCTTCATGTGAAAATGCTATTGAAGCATAAGTTTGAGATGAAGGATTTGGGAGAGCTGCGTTATTTCTTGGGCGTTGAGGTGATTAGATCACCAAGTGGGATACAGCTCTTGCAGAGGCAATATGGATTGGACATGCTGTCCAAATATGGGATGACAGGCTGTAAGCCTATTTCAGTTCCTTTGGAGCAGAATGTGAAGCTGAGCACAGATGCAGGTGAGCTTCTAGAAGACCCTACTATGTACAGACGCATAGTAGGAAGTTTGATTTATATGACTATTACCAGGCCAGATTTGAGCTATGTTGTTGGATTGGTAAGTCAGTTTATGCAGGCTCCAAGGAAACCACATTTGGATGCGGCTAGACGCATACTCAGGTATGTGAAGTCCACATTGCAGTATGGACTATTGTATAAGACTTGGGTTCAGATACAGTTGCATGGATACACTGATGCTGATTGGGCTGGTAGTTTCTGATAGGCGATCTACCAGTGGATATGTGTTCTCTTTTGGGAGTGCTGCAGTCACTTGGAGCAGCAAGAAACAGCCTACAGTTTCCTTGTCGAGCACAGAGGCTGAGTACAGGGGTGCAGCAATGGCTGCATGTGAGATAGCTTGGTTGCATAAGCTACTTTATGATATGCATCAGTCTACAAATGGGCCAGTTGTCATTTATTGTGACAACATGAGTAGTATACACTTGGCAAATAACCCAGTCTATCATGCTAGAACAAAGCACATTGAGGTGCATTATCACTATGTGCGAGAGAGGGTTTTACTAGGTCTTATTAATCTAGTTTATGTCAGCACAGAGGATCAGGTAGCTGACATATTCACGAAGGCATTGGGCGCAGAGAAGCTGCGCAAGTTCAGAGACCTGCTTGGTGTGCAGGAATTGGGATTGAGCTCGAGGGGGAGTGTTGAGATATCGAGCTCCACTCGTGATACGCCAGGGTGACCGTTGTGCATTTATGTCACCGACGTGTCAGTTGCAGATGCGGTTGGTACACCGCCCATGAATAATAGCTACATGATAGCTATCCTTATCTACTCTAGTTCGTGGCTCAGTTAGTATGCCACCTTAGTTAGTTGAGTTTGGTTTGAGAACCATATAGAGGGTTCTTCTATTTCTTTGTACTTGAGTTCTTTTGGCTTACACAACTAAGAAGAGGAAAACTGTTTTCAGCCTCCACCCTTGTGTGTCTTCCCCCATTGTGCAAGCAAGAAAGCTTCAAGCGAGACTCCTTCCTTCTCTCCCACAATCTTGACACATAAATCATCTCTCGTAGAGGATTCAATCTCTACATAATTGATTAGCTCCATTAAGAGATTTTGAAAAGGGCAAGTCAAGTGTTTGAGACGCTACGGGGCAAGCCCCATTATACATATATTTTGGTTTACCCCTGATGGACCTGGTTATAAATTTTAAGTCCCTTTCTAGCCAAGGTTCAAAAACCGCCACTTATTAGCAGCTCGCAGCAAATGCACCACTTAATGAGACCTAAAATACACACCCAAATGATGGGACCAAAAATGGCACAGCATTGGCTATGGCACTAGCCAGACCTCATGCATACAATAGACATCTCCATCACCACCCGGTCTCGCGGTCCAGGAGTGTTTGTAATAACTAAATGAACACTAAATACTTCTAATATTGTGTTTGTAGCTGGATCCAATGGCACCTTCCCTGAAACCCCTCAAAGGAGGTATCCCACACATATTGGCAATAAGTGCCATGCATCACACACAAAGGAGGCACCCCACCAGCTGATTGTCGTGACCCACTGCAGCTCTCCTACATCTTGGGGATTGGCCCCTAGATGTGTTGCTTTTACATATAAACACATTCACATAAGACTCCTCTCTTTGCCAATGAGATCCAAGAGATATCATGCTTCTTAACATTAAATTTTCCCAAGAAACGAACAACTAACCTACGGCAAGGGAAGTCTCGCCCTCTCAAGCGTGGGTCAAGTATAATTCAAATAATTGCTATGCATTTCTAGGAGTTGATACCACATGTATGATTAATGCAATAGTAGATGTCTCATCGTGCACAAACAATTATGTTTCGAAATCATCCTATGTGCTAGTATGCAAACAATCTTTCCATGAATTTCAACTAATATGCATATATGCTTCATTGCAAGAATCTAGCATCAAGGCGAACCTTATGCTACTAGATCCCTAATTTCCAAATAAACAGTTTTCTACATGCTATGCATAGAAAAAAACAATCAAAATTTATATTATTATAGCCCTCAAACTGTTGCACAAAATCCTAGTCCCCCTCACCGTTTAAGTTTTTCTTCGTTGCATAGGCGTATAGAGGTTGTTTTGTCATGATTTAGTGTATAAGGAGCAATAAATCACACACTATAACAAAACAATAGGGCAAACTCAGCCCAAACCTCATGCTTTGCCCCACCACACATCCACAACCACTTATTATATTTTTTCATATTTTTCTAAGGCATACTCCTATTTTTCCTCTTATTTTCCCCTATTTTTCTCTATTTTTCTCTATTTTTCCAATTAAAAACTGATATATTTTCAGAGCTGTGGCTCTTGATCCTTAGAAAAACATAAATATAGATTTTCTTTGCATTTTATCCCATGTGTATCAGTTTATCCCACTCGAAAACAACGAAAATCCCCATTTTTCTCATAAAAACCATGTTTTACGAGTTTCTAAAAATTATTTCCCGATCTTTAACTTTATGTTTTCTGATTTTTTTCATCAGCATTCCTACCAATTTTCACTCCATAAGAACAACATTAACTCCTTCAAATTTCAAAAACAAGCAATTTTCCTTTGTAAAATAGAATTATCGATTTTTTTCCTTCTTTGCGGGTTTTAAAATCTGATGTGTGATTGTAGATCAACCCTCATTGAATGCTGAGCCCACCTCCGAACAACAAACTCTAGCCCTCCACCAATCTGAGAGTGATCTGGTACCATGCCGGATAAGCGGTCTTCAATGGATCTTCAATCCTCTTTATGGGCATGAACTGCCTCTTAAGGGGAGAGAGAGGGAGGAGAGAGAAAGACTGAATTTGGATCAGGCCATCCAGGCAGCCATTTGACGAGCGCAGACCGGCGATATGGAGCGAAGATAGAGTGCAAACAAGGCATCCAAGCAGTTGGGGGGGTTGCTTTTAGGCTCTCCAACCCCCCTCTCCATCAATCGTGGCCATGGCACCCTCATCCTGCTCGTGGCGAAAAAAAAGCCCCCCGCCCCCCCTCAAAAATTCGTTTTTTGGTTGGGCCCCCTCAAAGGGAGCCCCTAAGGGTCACACCCTTTGGGCTTAAAGTCCTTTCCATCACAGCTCTCACCCTACCCCCTTCCAAAACCAAGGCATGAATCCACAAGTAGGCCTAGCATAATCTAATAAGAGGCCAGAGCTAGTCATTAACGAATTGTTCCAACATCGCCAAGCAAAAAAGAACAAGCAAAGAGGTCATCCTAAGTGGTGGCATGAACTACCTACCTAACTAAGGACAACTCGACTAGGAGCTCCCACTAGGCGAGGACTCCTATAGCTTGATCAATAAATATTATCTTTTAGCACATTGCTCTTTTAACCTCTGATTTTCCATACTCGAGTGTGTAAAAAGGGGGGAACTGAGCGGAGTGGCCAACGGAGAACAAGGCATCGGCCTCAAGTCCTGTCTCGGTACCCAAGAACCTACCAAGCCCTTGCAAGGTGACACTTAATCCTTTTCTAACGCTCACTTTTATTTTCACTCCAACCTTCTTTTATTTATATTCTTCCAGCTAGATGCCACCCCTAGGAAGACAAGGCATCAACCTCGGGTCTTGCCTCGTCCCTAGGAACCTACCACGCCTTTGCACAAGGCGATAAACAACTGCTCATGGATTTTCCTTTTTTTCATTTTCTATTTTTATAGAGGGGTTAGAACCCCTTTTTACACACCTCCATACATTCATATATTTTCTTTCAAATATGTAGGGTTTTTCCTTTTGGGTATTTTTAGTAGGCTTCCCTAACTGCCTCACATGAACAGGACCTCCTAGATTAGTCGCCTAGCAAGTCAGTAGAACAGGATCACTAGAACTCCCATCTAAAATAGGCCTTTTAGTGCCCGACAATGCCTTTGCAAGAGGCAATGACTACTCAAACTTCCCACAGACATACATAACCTAAACCTGGGACTTCATGCCTCAATTGCCAGTCCCCAACAAACAAAAGAAAGTAATCCTCATAGGCATATATATCGTTATTGGAAGACAGAGGTAGAGAGACAATGTAACGGAGCAGCAACCTGACCTTCAGGTCCTTCATCATCTTCCATTATTTTTCTTGACTACATAACATAAGTGTATACAATAGTACTAAGGTCCGTAGGACCATTCACACTAGGTCTAAGACCACCGACTTATTTAATGTCCCACACTTGTTGCTGATATAGCTGGACAAAGCTAATGTCAGTCATACATACTGACAGGAGAGTAATGGGAGCTTGATATTCTAACACTCCCCCTCAAGCTCAAATCATCTGATGAACTCCAAGTAGCTGTCTAAAACTACTAAACTTATCTTTACCCAAAGACTTGGTGAAGATATCTGCAACTTGTTCATCAGTCTTCACATGGATAAGATCTACTCTCCCTGCAAAAACCATCTCTCTGATAAAATGGTAGTGTACCTCTATGTGTTTTATCCTAGCATAGTATACTAGATTCGTTGCCAAGAGTACACTACTGAGATTGTCACATAATAAGGTCACTGGAGCATCCACCTGAATATCCAAATCAGCCATAAGCTTGAGTAGCCATGAAATCTCACATGCTGCCAATGCAGCACCCCTGTACTTTGCCTCAGTGCCAGACAATGCAACCGTTGGTTGCTTCTTGCTGCTCCAGCTGATCATGCCACTTCAAAGGCCAAAAGCATAACCACTTCTAGATTTGCGATCATATGAGCATCATGCCCAATCCGCATCTATGTATCCACCTAGTTTCAAGGGCTTATCTCTCATATAGAACAGCCCATAATCTACAATGGACTTAATATATCTCATAATTCACCTAACAGCATCCAAATGTGGCTTCTTGGGCTTCTGCATAAACTAACTTATGAGCCCAATTGCATAACTCAAATCCGGCCTAGTGATGGTCAAGTAGATCAGACTTCCAACCATCTGCATGTACATAGTCACATCCTGAATTTCAGCTCTAGTGCTAATGTCCAACTTGACATTCTGATCAAGGGGTGTATCCAATGGTTTGCATTCAGCCATGCCATACTTCTTCAGCATTTCCATGGCATAATGTTTCTGCATCAGCCATAAACCATTTTCAGCCTTGATTACCTCAATACCCAAAAAGTATTTCAATTCACCTAGATCTTTCATGTCAAATTCAGATTTCAGCATCTTCATTACATGTAGTATGCCCAAGTCATCATCACCAGTGATTATCAAATCATCAACATATATGACCAGCACTACCAAGCCACTGTCGGTCTTCTTTGTAAATAGGCTGTGATCAGCCCTACCAACAGTAAGTTCCAACCTCTGCAAGTAGTTTTACTGATCCTAGCATGCCAAGCTCTCGGAGCTTGCTTCAGCCCATACAGTGCCTTTTTCAGCTTGCATACATAATGCTGAAAATCATGGTGAACATACCCTTCTGGCTGAACCATATAGACATCCTCTACTAAGTCACCGTTAAGAAATGCCTTCTTAGCATCCATCTGATGTAATTTCCAGCCTCTAGCAGCAGTCAAAGCAATCACAATGCATATGGTTGCCATTTTGGCAACAGGGCTGAATGTTTCCTCATAATCAAGTCCATACTGTTGGGCATACCCTTAGCAACCGGCCTGGCTTTGTACTTTTCCACACTACCATCTGACTTGCATTTGATTTTGTAGACCCATTTGCAACCAATGGTCTTTTTTCCTTCAGGCAATGGCACAAGATCCCATGTCTTATTTTCAGGCAAGGCATTCATTTCTTCATCCATAGCTGCACACCAGTTCTCGTTTTCCACTGCTTCAGCATATGTACCTAACTCTCCATCACTTTTGTCATGTAAGCATCATGCTTTGTAGTGTAGCCACTATATGTCAACCTGTCAACAGGGTATCTAACCCTCTGTGAGCGTCTAAGCTATGGTGCACTACTCGATTCCTCTCTCTCATGAGGCAGAATGTACCTGCTCTGCCTTGCGCCAGGCGTATAGACAGTCGAAATACCAAGTTCATTGTCTAAAGTGTCAGTAGACTCATATCCAGAAGTCATCCTACCAGGTGTCATCATCCTAGATACATCCTCAGTAACTTTCTCTTTTCCTTTGTCCGCGACATCATATCTCCCCCTCACTGACATACTGGTGTCAGTGGACGGTGAGCTCCTCCATCTCCTTGTCCATGGAGATACTATCTGACTACTAGGTCCTGTCATAGCAGTGCTCTGCTGCATATCAACTATAGATACATGAGTGGAAGGCATATCCGATGGCACTGTTGCCAGTGATACATACCAAGAACCCATCTCATCAAAAATAACATCCCTGCTTACCAAGATCTCCCTGGTAGAGGGATCATAGCATTTGTATGCCTTCTTCTCTTGCGAATATCCAATGAAGACACACTTATGCACTTTTGGATCCATCTTCTTCCTTTTTTCATCTGGAATATGCACATAAGCAAGACAACCAAAGACTTTCATGTGACTTACATCCGGCTTATAGCCATACAGCTTCTCAAACGGTGTCATCTCATGAATACCTGCAGTGGGAGTCCGATTCAAGATATACATGGCTATCATAACAGCCTCAGCCCAATAATAGAGTGTCATCTTCTTCTCATTCATCATGGCATGAGCAGCTTCCATCAAGACCCTATTCTTCCTTTCAGCTACCCCATTTTGTTGAGGAGTGTAGCTACAGGTAAACTGCCTACGTATGCCATTTTCAGCCAGAAAGTTGTCAAACTCATTTCACACATACTCCCCACCGCTATCTGACCTCAAGCAAGAGATATAACAGTCAAATTCCTTTTCAACCTGCTTTTTAAATTGCTGAAAAATAGCAAACACCTCATCCTTTGTCTTCAAAATGTAAACCCAAGTATAGCGACTGTAATCATCAATGAATGTAACATAATACTTCGAGCCTCCCATGGATGCATTATGGGATGGCCCCCAAACATCAGAGTGCACTAACTGCAACGGACGTGTACTCTGCCTTATATGCCTGCAACCTTGAGTGCTTACCAAACTGGCAAGCATCACATACATGACCAATATCTAAATATTGGAACTTGGGTAAACCTGTAACAAGATGTTTTTTCTGCATAATTTGCAGCCTTTGCAAATTTACATGCCCCACTCTCTTGTGCCAAATTTCCAAGTCTCTGATAGTGCCAGAACCATGGGAAAACATGGCTGAATTCAGCTCTGGCAAGGTAGCATCAAAAGTAAACATTCTGCCATTCCTGTGACCACGAGCTATTAACTTGCATCCATTACCAAACTCTTCAATAAATCAACCATGCTTGTTGAATCTAACCTACAAGTTCTACTCCGTCATCTGACCAACAGACAGTAGGTTCTTTGTAATCGAAGGAACATGCAATACATCATGCAAATTTTTCTTTTTGCCATCATGAACCACAAGAGGCACTTTGCCTTTATGCTCAATGCTATGCTACGTGTCATCACCTGTACAGACATAGCCATTTTTTTCAGCCACCATATCAGTGAACCAATCACCATGAGGAGTCATATGGTTTTATGCCCCTGAATCAATATACCAAATTGCATCATCAGTGGATTTTTCAGCAACTCTGTCTTTTACATACTGCATGGCAAACAATCTATCTCCTGAAGTATCATCTGCCTGACTAGATGTAGCAAAATGACCATGTTGTTTGCCTTTCTGATTGCCCTGCTTCTTCCAGCAGTCCTTGGCAATATGCCCATACTTTCCGCAGTAATGACAAGCCTTATCCTTGTTCGGATTTTCAGATGGACGCTGCTGTTGCCAGGAGCCTCTACCTCTAGGTCTAGATCTCCCCCTGCCTCTAAAGTTTCCAACACCTCTTGCATTCGATATCTACTGATTGTTATTACCATAGGATGCATTTTGTTGGCCTCCTCTGCCAAATCCATAGCCTCTACCATGGTTTCCACGGCCACGTTGATTGGAATAGAAAATTGCATCCTTGTTTTTAGAACTGCTAGATCCTGCAGCCAAACCAAACTTAACCTCTTCATGGATAAGCAATGCAACCAGCTCATTGAAATCAGGCGTTTCAGCCCGCATAGACACAGAAGTGTCAAAAGACTTATACTCAGGCCCCAAGCCGTTCAAGGTCACAGTAACCATGTCTTCATCTTCAACCTGTGAACCAACAGATGCCAATTGATCCGCAATGGTCTTAACCTCCGTGACATAATACTGTATAGATCTGCTCTTCCTCTCCATGTTGTTGAGCTTCTGCTTCAACTGTATCTTCCTGGCACTTGTGGTTGTGCCATAATAC
Source organism: Lygodium microphyllum (assembly GCF_053477565.2). Classification (NCBI taxonomy): domain Eukaryota; kingdom Viridiplantae; phylum Streptophyta; class Polypodiopsida; order Schizaeales; family Lygodiaceae; genus Lygodium; species Lygodium microphyllum. The sequence goes on along the minus strand of NC_141159.1, from coordinate 56,190,714 downwards.
TTGACCAAAATGTCCCATGCATCCTTAGGAGAGCTGCAGTTCATTATCTGCATTACCATGGCATCTAAGATACATAAAGAGAGCCAATGCAAGAATCTACGAGCTCTTTCTGTCCAAGCTCAGTGTAATCATCTCTGATCAGCCGATCTGGGAGCTCAGGTTCAGCTTCCGCTCCAGTCACCAACTCCCAATAGCCTTTCCCTATTAAGAAGTTCTCCATGCAGAACTTCCATATGGCATAATTGTTCCTGTCAAGCTTTTCCCCCACTATCTGGGTTATGTTGTCAGTCCTTTCTGCATTTGCCATGTTGTACCAGACACTATTTAGTCACTGCCTGACTTCTTGCAAGCCAACAAGTCACTCTGACCAACCTCAGTCCTTGACTGTTTATGACAGTTTTCTGCAACTATTCTCTACAAAAAACTAGGATATTTCAGCCCTTTACAACCTCAAAAACATCCACAAACATGTGGTATAACCCGTATGTACATCAGTCAGTACATAAACTTTGCAGGTATTGTAACTCTGTCTCATGCAAGCTTATTGCAGTAAAGAGAATATGCAGTCTGAAACCTGTAATTTTTCAGTAAACCAGTTGTGAATTTACTGTCAAAAACCACTTTAAAACATGTCATACATGCTCCAAACTTTCCCAGACATTTGCTAGTATATGTAGGCAACTAGACATAGTCATACGGGCACAAAACAGTGCATATCCAGCACAAGTGACATAAATCTACTCACAGATTGTATAAAGCCAATAAACTATCAAACCAAGATGTATTTCAGCCCAAGAGGTCCTCAATCCACTTCATACATATGCCACTGTGTGTAGGGATCAATACATAACCATACGGGCATTCACAGACTCTCTGTCTTCAAGAAGTAATGTCAAAAAGTACATGGACTGTTTATGACCAGCCAATACACTGCCAAAGCATTTGTTCTCTGATTCAGATTTCAGTTTTTAAGAGCCTTCAATGCTCATCTCAATGCTCATAGCATTCAACAATCATATCCCGTACCATACAACTCCCTGTAGGTAACAAAAGGCATGTATTTCTTCAAGTCAATGAGTGTATGATGATGACAGTTTTATGATAGTTTTCAGCCTGTCATAAAATTTCATATCTGAATATTTTATCAGTAAAATGCAATCCAAATGCATCAAACTCAGTACATATGCTTCCTGAATAAACCCTCACTTCAGTAGAGCTCAAAATGCTCATAAAATGGCTTCAATGCTTCAAAGAGTGATTAGTGTATGCTGCCCTGTTTCAGTTTACAGCAGTCTGTCTTCAATTTTAGATCTGTACTTCAGTATTCCAGCTCATTTATCAACTCCAGACCAAGCATTGACATGTCAGATCATTAATATGTCTTCCCAAGAAAGCATACAAGCTCTGGATCACTCAAGTAGTGATTTATGTCTTCAGTAGCAGCAGGACAACCTTCATTTACAACCAGCGCAAACATGCCATCAGCATGATAGTTTACAACAGCACCTTCTACATGCTCAACCAAGTCTCCTGAAGGCTCTAATCAAGCCTCAATCAGTGCCATGAACCATAGAACCCAAAATGGCAAAATGCATACCTTCACAGATACAATGACAGCCTACACAATGACAGCCTGCTTCTCTTCAACCACTGCCCTGAGTCTTCAGGCCGTAGGTCTTTCTCACAGCTTCATGCCTTCAAAAGCCCATCCATGATGGCTCTGATACCATATTGGAAGAGAGAGGTAGAGAGACAATGTAATGGAGTAGCAACTTGACCTTCAGGTCGTTCATCATCTTCCATTATTTTTTTTGACTACTAATATAACATAAGTGTATACAATAGTACTAAGGTCCGTAGGACCATTCACACTGGGTCTAAGATCACCGACTTATTTAATGTCTGGACACAGCTAATGTTAGTCATACATACTGACATGAGAGTAATGGGAGCTTGATATTCTAACAATCATTAATTGCTTAAGGTAAAAAACTCGGAAAGGAGACGAAACCACCTGGAATGGTCACAAGAGGCTCCATCGCAGCAAAGGCTCCCTCCAGTGACTTCGTCAACCTGTATGATGCAATCACTAAAACAACAAACCATTAAACACACCTGCACCGAATAAACATTGGGCCCTCTTGGCCTAAAGAAATAGCACATTTATGCTGTAAGCTAACTGGCCCTCTTGGCCTAAAGAAATCAAACAAGCCAGCTCATCTACATCCCTCCTTGGAACAAGGCAGATATACAAAAATATGCTCTATTCCAAGGGCTAAAATAGGGCGTTCAGCCCTAAACTAAATGCATCAAGTTGTGACCCATACCTCGAGTATATATAGCAAGAGGCGTACGCATTACATATCATCTGATCAACCTATGGGTCCAGGATAATAGTGGTAGATGGGTCTCGGCCACTCTTCACATTACCCATATCAACCATCGCCTGTCATATAACGTGTGGTTTGTTAGCATTCCTCACAAATGACCAAGTCTGGTCTTATTATCAAGAGCAACATCCGGACTAGGACCACACTTGAAGAAGAGGTCCTCTTCATAAGCAAAATTGGCTAATGAATCCGCAAATTGATTCCAATAACGTGGAATCAGCTAAAGAGAGACGCTCTCAAATTCATCAAGTAGGGTTAAAGCAGTTCGATGATACATATGAAGGATAGGATTGCGGACTATGTATGTCTCATTTAGTTGATTTAAAAATCAGCTGGGAATTTCCTTTTACTAATAATCGCCGAATACCACCTTTCTTGGCAATATATAGTTCCATAATCAAATCTTTATACTCTGCCATGTTGTTAGTGAATCCTACCCCGAGATAAACAGCTAATTTCATTGTAACTCTACATCGGGGATCTCGAATGACTACTCCAATACTCCCTTTCCTATTAGGCCCCCTGGTGGACACTCCATCAAAGTATAATGTGTGCGTCCACAATGGTTTTACACAGCCAGCCATCCAGAACTCCCCTATTCGTATTTATGATAATTAAAATTCAACATATTTAGCGAATGAACTGATGGATCCATCCCACCTTTATCATTAAAGACTACAGGGACTCTCGTCAAAATCTGCAAACGGTGATGACAGAAGATCTTAATCTCCCAAAAAAATGTCCCATCGTCTTGCTTAGTCAGTTGTAGCCTTTACTCCACCAGATAAGCTTTCCCTGATAATATCGTTGCTCTAGATATGGGTGCTCCAAATAAGGAATCAATCGACCCATCAACCTCTATCGTTGTTTCCTTGCAGATGTCTCATCAATCGTGCATAGACCTGCAAGGCACTTATGTCATTAGCGCAGTCAGAAATAATAAGGTTTAATCTTATTAAGATTAACCTTATTCCTAAACTCCACACCCTCAAGATTTTCCAATGATGTTGTGGATTTATTATTCCCAATCCTAACAATCCTTTAAGGAGCGTCCCATTTAGGCTCTAGCTTTCTTGGAAATAATTCTCTACGTGCATCATAGTACAACACTAGCTGTCCTTTCTTAAAAGTGTATTTCTTTGCTTTTAGGTCATGGAGCTGCTTCATCCGACATTTAGCCACCTCTTGATGTAGCAAGATCTGCAATTTAATCTCATCGAGGTGTGCCAAAGTCGTAAAGCACTCTAAGAGGGCATCCCCATCACCAAAGAATGATTGATTGCGAATCTTATCGTCGGTAACGTGATCTCTAGAGGTAGGACGCACTCCTCTCCATATAGTAGCTTGAATGGGGTGTGACTAGTAGCTCGGTTTGAATGTCGTATTATACGCCCATACTGCCACATATAATTTGGTATCCCAATCTCGTTTCTTTTCGGAGACTATCTTGGATAGGATACCCATAAGCTGCTTATTGGCTGTAAGATAGGTGCTTGGATAAGGCACTGTTTTAGGGTATTAAAGGCTTCTTCATAGTTTTCAGTCCAAAGGAAATCCGCATCTTTCCTTAGGAGCTTATGCAGAGGGACTGCCTTAGTTGCAAAATGTGCAATAAATCTTCTGTAGTAGCCCACATGGCCAAGAAATCCTCTCAACTGCTTGAGGTTCGTTGATGCTGTAAAGGTGGCAATCTTCTCAATCTTCGTCGGATCTGTTGTAATCTCTTGTGCAAAGAAAATATGGCTCAAAAGGACTCGCGATGAGATGCCAAAGACACATTTTTTGGGGTTGAGAGAAATCCCATACTCTCGGAATCTGTCAAAACATTGCTCTAGGTGTCCCCACTGCTCACGGATTAAACTATAGTCACAGAAGTCATCAAGATACACCTCAATGAAATCATGTAGATGATTCTGAAAGGCAGCCATCATTACTCATTGGAAGGTGGCAGGAGCATTACAGAGCCCAAATGGCATCACTCTATATGCATAGGTCTCCCATTATGTGGTGAAGGTTGTTTTGGATTGGTCCTCTTCTGCAATTTGGACTTGGTTATATCCGCTGAATCCATCCAAGAGGGAATAGAGCTCATGGCCTGCCACTGTGTCCAACAATTGGTCTGTAAAAGGGATAGGAAAATGATCCTTCTTTGTCTTCGAGTTTAGCTTTCAAAATTCCACATATATTCGAAGTTTCCCATTCTTCTTGGGTACTACCACAATGGGTGAAACCCATTCACTATAAGCCACGGGATAAATGAACTCAACTTCAAGAAGTTTCAATAATTCGGCCTTCACCAGAGTAGAATAATTAGGATTCATACACCTTTGTCTTTGCCTTACAGGTTTGGCATCAGGCTCTAGGTCAATGTGAGTTGGCATACTGTGGGATCAATCCCTTTTAGGTCTTTGTACAACCAAGCAAACACGTCTAAGTTCTCCTTTAGTAGATCTCATAGGACCACTAGTCCTTCTTCGAGAATATTGAGACCCACTTTTAGGTGACGTTCAATACCGTCAGTATCCAGGAATGTCACTTGTCTTTCACCTTCCACTTCGCGGATAAATTTTCCACGGATTGCTTCTGGATAGAGGTATGACTCCTTCAAGGGAGTAGTGTCATCGTCTGATGTTCCACTAAAACTAGTGTCCTCCTTCTGAACAGATGACTCATTTGTTTGTTTAGATTGTTAGAAGGGTATCAGAGTTTTGTTTGCTTCTGTGTGAGTGGTGATTTCTTCTGGACTTAGGGATTCATATTCAGAGAATGTGTCCAAGAATTTCACATAGCACGGACCTTCTAGAATCTGTGGCTTTGATGGTTCTGGTTTCTGTTGACAAGAGGCATCATCATCATCTTTTCTCCGGAATGAATGGTCAGGGCGACAGGAGCCACTGGTGAACTTAATTTTTATGCCTTTGATCCATTGCTTATGCAGATTCTGCATACTTTGTAGTCCATTGGTCAACCCAAATGGAACCATGGTCATTCCATCCAACAACCCGAGATCTTGGTCTCTGAGGACTCTGTAGGGCCATCAACAAGATCATCCAATATCAGAGGATCTTCTTCATTTGCACTTTCATATCCTGCTTAATTTTCTTCCTCATCATGTCCATCCTCTTCCTCTGGAGGCTCTGCCTCTGCTTCTGTAGAGGCTCTGTAGGAGAAGAATAGATCTTCTGCCTTTGCATCTGCTTCTCCTTCTGCTTCTGTCTCTGGCTCTGTCTCTGCTTTTGACTCTGATTCTAACTCTTGCGACTGCCATGTAACAGGGAGAACAATACATCCATGCTTCTATCTCGTTGTCAGAGGTAATTTCAAAAGTTAATTCTAGTTGAGGAAGGAGGTATTCTTCCATGGACAAAGATTTGGCTTCCTTTGGTAGTTGGCTTACAATGCCCACTGTTAGGGATTTAACCTCCGTTTTCTTGGGAAAGATTTGTTTAACAACCTCTTCATCTCTTGGTGTACCATCTGTTACTTCATTGGAGGAGTTAGTTATGACTTCGATGGATGTGGATCCATTTCCTTTTTGCGATCCATACAATTTCAACACCACTTTGTTGGGTCCTCTGCCTAGGGTTAGGGTTCCTTTGAACCAGTCCGTCCTGGCTGTTGCTTCAAAAAGCCAAGGTCTTCCCAACAGTAGAGGGTATGAGGTCCCATAAGAATTTGGTTTGACCACCAAATATGTCAGTCAATAGTCTCTTCCTGCAAGGGTTGTTTTTACATATGGGAGGATGCCCAACGGTTTAATTCTTCTTTGGTCTGCCAATCTGATAAGCCACTGTGTAGGTTGAATTCCTTGCAACCCTAAGTCCTTCATTGTCACATCCGTCATTATGTTTACTGATGAGCCTCCATCAATCAATGCATCTGAAAAAAAGCATCCTTCTATCCATACACTTATCTCTAGGGTTCCAAGATCTAGGAAGGCGTTAGCCACATCTACTTCCTTTATAGGCTCCAGGGCCTATTGGTCTTGGTCATTGTTGAAGGAGCAACCCTTAGTCCACGTCTTCTGTCAAGATGCTTTTGAATTTCTTTCGATAGCTGGGAGACATCATCAGCAACTGTCAGAATGTTAAGTTAGGTTTAAAAGTGTCTAGGTCTTTTACCAAGTCATATTCTTTGATAGGATCCACGGGCTTTTCTAGCCTGCTGGGGAATGGGGCTACACCCATTTTCATCTTCCTTTTTCTTCTAGTAACTGTAGCATTGGCACTTCCTCTATTTCTGGAGGTGCTTCTATATTGTCTATCTCCTAGACCTCTGGTCCTATTTTTGGGACTATCTCTGTGACTCTCTGTGGCACTGCAATGCTCTGTACTACACTGTTCTGTCCTGTACTACTCTGTCCCTCTGTTGGCGTGGCAGGTTGAACTTCACAATCTTGGTAGGGGAGTTGTTCTCTTTTTGGAAAACTGGTTTGTTCTTCTTGGCGCGCGTGATAGCGGCAACTTCCAACTCTACCAAATTGGAGGTGGGCTCTTGTACCTTATGTTGGCTATCATTGGCATCATTGGCCTTGACAGGGGCTGGACTTGGACAGTCCTTTGCAGTGTGGCCTTCTCCTTTGCTTCAGCTGCATAAGGGCTTGTAATCCACAAATCATCTAGGGTTTGGATCATTCGGGGAGATATGATCCTTTTCTCCACACCTATAACATTCCACCTCGGATCTCTGACCATCGCCAGAGACTATCGTCCTCTATAACTTTGAGAGGGAAATCTCCTTGGACCAAAATTAGGACCAAACTCCCTAGACTTTGGTACAATGTCCTGTGTTGTCATTTTGGATTCTAGCAAGTTGAATCTTGCATTTCCATCCTTCTGTCTTTGCTCGTGCATCTCTTTCAGAGAGAAAATATCCTCTGTATGGTTCTTCCTCAAACAGTAGGAACAAAAGGCTCCAGGAATGGTTGGTTTTCGAGTACATTCAGTGGCTAAATGTCCCGCCTAATGGCACTTTCCGCACCATGTATTAGAATGCATCACATCTTGTCTAGCTCCCGCAGGAGTAGATATATTGGCGGTATTCACCTTCAGCATCTGTAGCTACTCTGTAATCACATCCATAAGCTCTTTCTTGATACTTGCAACTGAGTTGGATAAGTAGTCCTTCAGATTTTTACCTCCTGAAGTACTTGTAGTAGGGTTTTGGGAAGCTTCTATAATTACTACATGCATTGGTTGGGTTGATCCAGAGGGTCCTCTGTTCTGGTTCTGATTCAGAGCTCTTGTTGAGACTTGGGGTTGTTGATTCCAGTTGGTAGGGTTCCACTGTTGTTGAGTCACCATTGGAGGAGCTGTTTGAGGCCACTGTTGTTGTGGTTGAACCATCATTTGAGGCATTGTCATCTGTGGCGACCACAGTGGGTTAGGTGCACTATACTGCGGCACTGTTTGTATCTGGGGATAGGGGTAGGAAACTTTCCCTGGGACTGCATTTGGTGAGTATACCATTCATGGCATGGGAGGAGGTAAGACTCTTCCTGGAGTCATTGACAACCTTGCTTCAACTTTGTCATAAATATTGCACCTTCCACTGCAGCTTGCAGATTGACTGGTCTTCTCAATTCCACAAACTTGCAAACTTTTGGTTGTAGGCCTTTGAGAAACACTCCTTTCTGGATACCTTCGTCCAATTGATGGTTAGTCCATCTCTTCAGGATGGATTCCATTCGCAAGACATAAGCTTCTACTCTTTCTCTAGAGGATTGACTTAGGTTCATGAACTCCTCTCGCATCCACTCTTCAAAACTTTCACACCTGAATTTAGTGAGGAAGGCCAAATTCAGGTCGTCCCATGTGCCAAAAGTTCCTGCTGCTTGTCTCTCATACCACTGAAATGCCGGGCCTTTGAAAGTGGCAGGGAATATTGCTAACCAATGCTCAGGGGTTCTGGCATTGTTAGCCACACATGCTACCATAAGCTCTGCTACATGAAGATCAGGGTCTTCATTGTACTCTCCCTTAAAAATTGGCAATGGGACTACATTTGTTGGCCTGTCATCAATATTTCTAGGACAAATCTGACTAGGAAGGGGACCTTGAGTCTCCATGGGGACTTCTGTAAAGAGTGCTTTTAGGGCAGCAAAACAGGCTTCTGCTGCGAGCTCATTCTCAGCCTTGATTCTTGCCTTCTCTCTTCTCACGTACCTCTGGACTCGTTCTAATGCTTGCCTCTTGATTGCGTCATTCATCAGGGGCTTGGCTCTAACCAGTTGTTCAATACTCAACAGAATAGAATCAGAGACTGGCTTCAGTCTCTCTGGGGGATTTTCTGGCCAACATCCCTTCTACTTCCTTCTTTTCAACATCTCTGAATTCGGCTTTCAAACCACTATAGAGAGGGAGATATTCCATTCTGAAAGTATCAAAACTCATTCTTCTTAGGATCGTTGTTGTGCCATCATTATAATAATGTCAGCTTCTGAGGGTTTCAACAGTGTATGTTGTGGAAAACACTCTGTCTACCAACTTCCAGTGGGTTGCAAATTTGAACAAATAGAAGATTGTGAGTGCACCAAGCATCCCACGTATCTTGTTGTTGAGCATCCATGAACAAATTCTAACTCTTTTCCTTTTTGTTTTCATGAACTTCCACTGACCACGACTCCTGAAGCTTCTTCACAATCTCCCACTTAATGATGTCTGGAAACTTCTCAATGAATACCAAATCTTCCATGGATAATCATTCTCTCTGCTTATGCTCTTCAGTTTGTTTCCAAACAATTTGCCACCAAGATGCAAGTTTTTGCTGCTTCAACAAGAAGAGGAAATAGTCCACCACATAGAGCTTGCATCATGATGATAATATGTTTCCACCATTGTGGGATGAACTTCTTGTAGAAAGTGAATTTGGAAATAAGAATCTCCAACCCTTCAATGGAAGAAGGAGCTTTGCAAGCATCCATTGAATTCTCCTCTTCTTGGCAATGCCACTTCCTTCATTTTCAGCCTCTTCTAATGCTTGTTGATGGTAAGCTTCCCAGGCTGTGCACCAAAAACATGGAGCCCCAAGAGGAACACCAAGGAAAAGGAAATTCTACTGCAAGAAAATCTATCTTGTAACATCAAAAAGCTTTTATTTCATTCTTTCAATGACCAAAACAAAGAAAATAACAATTCTTCACGCAGCATCATAGTAGATATCTCCCACGGATTTGATAGAATCAACCATAATCTTCAACATCTTCATAGAATCTATCAATAGAACAAGGAAAATAAAAGAATACACCATTTTTTAATGGAAATCAATCACATAGTATTCATCTTTAATGTCTTCATAGTTTCTTCTCCCAATCTCTCATAGAAAGTTACATTGTTTTGATAGAATTGGCTATCTCTGACTCTCTCTCTCTCTCTCTCTCTATAAATAGTACATCATCTCCTCACTAAAATACTCAATAATGACTCTCAATAATCCTTCTTAGGTCGTGGATACACCTCCCAAGAGGTATGTCTGGTCGAAGAGGCACCAGAGCCACTACAATGTCTCTTCATAGCTCACTTCTGTCTCTGTCACTCCAGTCTTCTCTTCACTCTTTAGCAATAGCTTCTTCCATTTGTTTTAGCTCTTTTGAACTTAGATTCATCCTTTCCAAAAGTTAGAAAACTTTTCCAAAGTCACACATACATTCTATAGAACACTTACAAAATATCTACACAACTGAACAAAACAGAGCAAAACAGAGATAGAGGCTCTACAGAAGGTTTACAAAGAGTTACAGAAGATCATCAGAGAACAACAAATCCTCATAACTCATTCTAAAACCATTCCAAACTATCAAAAACTATTCAATAAACTTCCAAAATATTTCAACCTTCATCAATCATCAATCCATGCTTCATACAGAAGAAAATCAGAACAAAACAGAAGCTATACAGAAGGTATCAGAACCAATCAAAACCTTAACAGAATTTATAAGAACATCATAGAACTTCATATTTCTACTAAAAATCATCATGAACTTCCAAAACATAATCAATATCATCCAAAACACTCTCAAACACTTCCATTAACAACCATACATCACTCTAAATCCATCAATAATCAACCATTCAAACCTCAAAAACAACCAAAATTAGACAAAAATTCAATCTTTTTCCACTCTCAGCACTACTTGTCCCTTTGATTGGATATGTTACCATTTAGAGCATCAGTTTCAAGCTACATGTCATTCTTTATTAATTTATATAATACTTTTTATAATTTTGATCTATTTTTATATGAACATATCCATTTGGCATTAGAATTGGGGTCTGGTTTGTTGCAGTGACTTGCCTATTCTAGAAGGCAAATGGACACATATTACCATGGACTTCATTATTAGTCTACGTATTATGAAAAAGGGTTGGAATAACATTTATGTGGTAGTGGACAGACTCGCTAAGGCAACCCATTTCATTTCCACCAAGACTTAGTTTACTCCTTTACAAGTGCCTAGTTAGTTCATGGAGCAGAACTTTAGATTACATGGATTATCACATGTGATTTTGCATGATATAGATACCAAGTTCATGAGTAACTTCTAGTAGGCAGTATTTAGCTCCATGGAAACTAAATTGGCTCCTTCTATAGCCTATTATCTATATACTAATGGTTTGAAAAAAAGGGTTAATAAGTGGTTGAAGACACCTTCACCATTTCTCTCATGATATACAGCATGCATGGGATTCATAGCTACATTTGGCTGAGTTTGCCTATAATAACTCCACTGATTCTAGCTTTGGAGTTTTACTCTTTGAGGCTATGTATGGCTACAAGGTACCCTTATGTACAATTATTTTCAGTGAGAAGATTAACCCTCATGGAAAGGAGGAACTGGGAAGAATTCACGCCCTTCTTTAACAATGTAAGATGAATCTTAGAAAAGCTCAAGATTAGATGAAGGTTTATGCTAATGAGAATAGGCAACCTTTGGAGTTCCATGAGAAAGAGTTAGTTTTCTTGAAAGTACCCAAGTCTTGATATTCTACTCTAAAAAATGGCTCTAGCAACAAACTTGCTCACACGTTCTATGGGCCATGTAGGATGTTGAAGCCTATTGGAGGCTTGGCATATCAATTGGAACTTCCCTCTTTCACTAAGATCATAATGTATTCCATGTTAATTAGCTCAAACACCTTTATGATACCTAGGTGAAAATAGTTGATGAGCTATCTCCTATGGATAAAGAAGGACTTATTTAATACATTCTTGAGGAGGTCATAGGTCAACGTGAAAATAAGCTTCACTTTTGCTCCATCATCAAGTATTTGATTAAGTGGAAGGGTTTACTACTTGAAGAAGCTTCTTAGAGGTGAGATTCCATTTTGGATGAGTTTCTCTATCTAGGGGATGCATTGGTTGAGACATAGTCATATGGAAGCTAGTTGCACTCTAAATAGAGTCTCAACAACAGTTTGTTTTATATTAGATTTTACTCTTTCTAAATTTTAAAATTCATACACCTATATAGCATCAAAGTACTCTTTAGTAGCTACGTTATGATATGTGGCATACTCAACTTGGATACTTCTACTAGAAGTTATGGCAGTTTTCTTAAGCACACCCTATTTTATACAACAAGCTATCTACTATTTACAAAGGCTATTTCTTGAAGATTTGAAGGCTCCAAGTCCTTTTGAAGACATCCAGATTATGTATATGGCATAAGCTTTCATTTATGTCTTCATTTCAGCAAATAACTCTTCATAGTTTGACTCCCATAACATCTTTTGTATAATTGAAATTAGAGTAGTTATCTGTTTCATTCATCCTTCCTAAATGCCATTCTAACTTTGTTTTTGTGAACAAAAGCCTTTGGACAAGGATGGATTGTAAGAAGTTGGAAATACATGTATTAGTGAGAGAGAGAGTTCATAATATCTTGTCACAGTAACATAGGTATAAAAGGTGTGAGACGTAATTTTTGGCATCTTTGATCATTATACAATTACTATCTCTTATCTCACCTAATTGTACTTAGCTTTCATGGCTTCTCTCTTGTCTTTTTTATCTTTCTAGTATTTCTCTCTCCTCCTTACTCTTTTTGTCTTCTCTTTTCTTTCTCTCTTCTTCACCTTATGCATCTTTGGTCTTGTTAGTGAAGAATAGATATCCCCAATACCTAGAGTTGATAATTTTCTTGATGAGCTCAAGAGGGCTAGATTCTGCACCAAGTTTGATTTGAGGTCTAGATATCATCAAATTTGTACATGAGAGGTGTCAAGATTTTGGGAGAGAAGGAAGGAGTCTCACTTGTAGCTTTCTTGCTTGCACAATGGGGGAATACACACAAAGGTGGAGGCTGAAAAACAGTTTTCCTCTTCTTAGTTGTGTAAGCCAAAAGAACTCTAGTACATAGAAATAGAAGAACCCTATATATGGGTCTCAAACCAAACTCAACTAACTAAGGTGACATACTAACTGAGCCACGAACTAGAGTAGATAAGGATATCTGTCATCTAGCTATTATTCATGGGCGGTGTACCAACCGCATCTGCTAAAACTGACAAGTCGGTGACATAAATGGACAACGGTCACCCTGGCATATCACGAGTGGACCTCGATATCTCAACACTCCCCCTCGAGCTCAATCCCAATTCGTGCATACCAAGCAGGTCTTTGAACTTGCACAGCTTCTCTGCGCCCAATGCCTTCGTAAATATGTCAGCTACCAGATCCTCTGTGCTGACATAAACTAGATCAATAATACCTAGTAAAACTCTCTCTCGCACATAGTGATAATGCATCTCAATGTGCTTTGTTCTAGCATGATAGGCTGGGTTATTTGCCAAGTGTATACTACTCATGTTGTCACAATAAATGACAACTGGCCCATCTGTAGAGACTGATGCATATCATAAAGTAGCTTATGCAACCAAGCTACCTCACATGCAGCCATTGCTGCACCCCTGTACTCAGCCTTTGTGCTCGACAAGGCAACTGTAGGTTGTTTCTTGCTGCTCCAAGTGACTGCAACACTCCCAAAAGAGAACACATATCCACTGGTACATCGTCTATCAGAAATGCTACCAGCCCAATCAGCATCAGTGTATCCATGCAACTGTATCTGAACCTCAGTCTCATAAAATAGTCCATACTGCAATGTGGACTTCACATACCTAAGTATGCGGCTAGCCGCATCCAAATGTGGTTTCCTTGGAGCTTGCATAAACTGACTTACCAATCCAACAGCATAGCTCAAATCTGGCCTAGTAATAGTCATATAAATCAAACTTCGTACTATGCGTCTATACATAGTAGGGTCTTCCAGAAGCTCACCTGCATCTGCGCTCAGCTTCACATTCTGCTCCAAAGGAACTGAAATAGGCTTACAGCCTGTCATCCCATATTTGGACAGCATGTCCAATCCATACTGCCTCTGCAAGAGCCGTATCCCACTTGGTGATCTAATCACCTCAATGCCCAAGAAATAACGCAGCTCTCCCAAATCCTTCATCTCAAACTTCTGCTTCAATAGCATTTTCACATGAAGGATATCTTCATCACTGTCACCTGTCATAATCAAATCATCAACATAAATGACAAGTAGCATAATACCTTTCTCTGTTTTTCTCACATAAAGTGAGAAATCTACCTTGGAAATCTGAAAGCCAATAGTGACAAGATACTGTCCTATCTTGTCAGACCATGCTCTAGGTGCTTGCTTCAAGCCATACAAGGCTTTCTTCAACCTGCAAACAAACTCAGGATGAACATCATGCACATAACTTGGTGGCTGCTCCATATAGACATCTTCTTGCAAATCACCATGCAAGAAGGCATTCTTTACATCCATCTGATGTAAAGACCATCCATTTGATGCAGCCATAGCAATGACTACTCTTACAGTTGCTATCCTTGCAACCGAACTGAATGTTTCTTCATAATCAATGCCATATGTTTGTGCATATCCCTTGACTACTAATCTTGCCTTGTATCTATTCATAGAACCATCTGCATTGTGTTTCACCTTATAAACCCACTTACAACCAATTGCATTCTTATCTTTAGGCAAAGGTACCAATTCCCATGTATCATTTGCTTCCAAGGCATCCATTTCTTCATCCATGGCTTTCTCCCATTTTTCTTTTCCCATGGCTTATTCAAAAGAAGTGGGTTCTGGTTCCTGTATCACTTTGACCATATATGCATAGTGAATGGCTGTAAATCCATCATATTTCAGCCTATCCACAGGATACCTAGCTCTGATAGACCTATGCAAAGTAGGTTCACTCCCAAGTGCTCTCAAAACATCCCTGGTCTTCCTTACTCCAGGTGTAACAATAGAAGGAATACCCAACTCATCATCAATGCTCTGTTCTAAGCCACTGAATTCACCATCCACATAAGAGTGACATGCATTCACATCAAACATGGGCTGATCTACCTTCTCTTTTCCTTTTCGTGATACTTGCATACCACTATCTGCATTGCTTTGAGAAGATTCTCCTGATCTCAATCTGCCTATCCATGGCGAAGAATGTGAACCACTGCTAAAGGACGCTCCAGGTCCACTAATATCTTGTGACTGCTCTGTTGCTGTGAATTCTGTGCAGCATTACCATTTTGTGCATCTACATTATCAATCACATTTACAGGTTTATACCAGCTACTCATCTCATAAAAAACAACATCTCTGCTCACTGTAAACTTACGAGTAGAAGGGTTATAGCATCTATACTCTTTCTACTGCAAAGAGTAACCAATAAAGATGCACTTCTCAGCTTTTGGATCCAACTTGGATCTCAATTCGTCTGGCACATGAACATAGGCAATGCAACCAAAAAATTTCAAATGAGAAATATCTGGTTTCCTACCAGTATACCTCTCCTCTGGAGTCATCCCATGTATTGTTGCAGTGGGAGTCCTGTTCATTATGTAGACTGCTGTAGCAGCTGCCTCAGCCCAATAAAAATCTGGCAGGTCTTTTTCATTGAGCATGGCACGAGATACCTCTCCAATATGCATGTTTTTCCTTTCTGCAATTCCATTTTGTTGTGGGGTATGACTGCATGAATATTGCTGCTTTATGCCATGCTCCTGCAGGAACCTTGCAAACTCATTTGAGAGGTACTCTCCCCCTCCATCTGACCTTAGGCATTTTATTTGCAGGCCTGTTTCTTTTTCAACCATAGCTTTAAGAGTTTTGAAATGCCCAAAAACTTCACTTTTCTTTTTCATAAAATACACCCAAACTTTTCTGCTATAGTCATCAATAAAAGTGACAAAATAATGACAGCCTCCAAGAGATGCAGCTTTAGTAGTCCACACATTAGAGTGGATTAATTCCAATGGCTTCTTACTCTCTTGAACATGTCTAGGAAATGGTTTTCTTGCCTGTTTTCCAAACTGACAGGCTTCACATACCTTATGCATTTCTGCAACCTTGAATTTAGGCAATCCTGCAACAATATTTTGGGCTTGCATTGATTTAAGTCATTGTACATTAACATGACCAATGCGTTTATGCCAGATATCAATATCTGCAACTACACCGGTCCCATGTGCAAACATTGCTGCACTCAATTCAGGCATGTCTGCATCCAATGTAAACATTCTGCCCTTCTTCTTTCCTTTTGCTATCAAGCGACCTTTATTTTTCATATCCTCAACAAAGCATCCATGAGAATTAAATCTGACCTGCAAGCCCTTCTCAACCATTTGACCAACAGAAGCTAGGTTCTTGGTGATATTCGGGATATGAAATACATCCGACAGGTATTTATTTTTCCCATCCTGCATAGACAAATGAAATTTTCCAATCTGTACAATAGGATGTGCAGTATCATCACCAGTCTCCACAAATCCTGGTTTTTCCATTTTCCTTGCATCCTGCATCCATTCTGCATGACCTGTCATGTGGTTTGATGCACGTGAGTCAACATACCACACATCGTTGCTTTCTTCTGCACTTGTCTCACAGAATTGGTCATGTGCTGCACCATAAATAAATGCTCATTTCTGTCATCACCCTGTCTACTAGAAGATGCATAATTTCCTTGTTGCAATTTTCCATTCATGATGTCATTCTGCTTTTTATAGTAATCTTTAGCCATATGACCCATTTTACCACAGTAGTAGCATTCAACATTGCTGTTTGCATTTTGGCCTCTTTGCCATCCACCACGACCTCTTTGGCTCCCCCTGTCTCTAGAGTTACCACGTCCTCCTCCATAGGACTGGTTTTCTTGAGTTTACTGCATATTCTGATTTCTACCACGGCCTCCAAATCGGCCTCCTCTACCTCTGCCTCTACCTCTTCCAGCATTTGAGTAGAAGACAGCTTCTTTTGAAGTTCCTCCTGAAGAAGATGCACACCATTTCTCTGCTCCTCAGAAATTAGAAGAGCAATCAACTCCTCAAAATCAGGAAATCTTTCACGGACAAAAATGGATGTTCGGAACTATGCATAATCCTTTCCTAGACCATTCAAGGTCACAGAAACTAAATCATCATCTTCCACTGGCGACCCAATGGAAGCAAGTGCATCTGCAATCTTCTTCACCTTCATGTGGTAGTCATTGATGCTCATACTTTCTCTTTGCACATTGTGCAACTCTTGCTTGGGCTGCATTTTCCTGGCTTGCGTATTTGTGCTATACATTTTTGACAAAGTATCCCATGCCTCCTTTGGCATACTTGCATCCTGAATATGCACAATCATAGAGTCTGAAATGCTAATAGACAGCCAGTACATAACTTTTCTGGCTCTCTCATGCCATGCTTTAAATGCCTGCATTTGCTATTGATTGGGAACATCGAGAAGAACTCGTTCTTCTTCATTTCTTGCAACGAGTTCCCAATATCCTTTTTCCATAAGGAAATTCATCATTCTGAACTTCTATGCTTGGAAGTTGTTCTTGTCAAGCTTTTCAGTGACAATCTGTGAAAGAGAATCAGACGCCATTACAGAACACTGCAAAAAATTCTGTCACTGCAAAGAACACAGCTTCAGCCTCACAAGGGCAAATCTGCAAAACTGATGAAAGTGGTATTTGACCACACAGTCACTTCCTAGTGACGATTTTGCATCAACAGGCAACAAGGATGATTATGTAACTCCCAATGTCTCTGCGCACAGGCATACGATGCAATTTCTACAGTAACTTTTCACCGACCTGTAGAACAGTGGTCGCACAGCATAAAACAGGGCCTTTTCTTGAGTGCGTGTAGAAAACTTTCGCCTCCAAAACAGGCCCCGAAATGGCCTCAAATAAAAAAAACAGAGCAACTCTCCTGTAGCATATGCTGCCCTCTTGCTACACCGCGAAGGGCGTCTCAATCTGAGACAAATACACTCTTGCACTTTCTAATTGTGCTACCTGTAGAGACTTGCTCCCAAAACAGAAAAATAAAAGCAACACTGGTCCTCTTACCAGAACACCACGAGCTTGATTTGCTTTCTTAAGCTCCTTATCACGAACAAGACTCTGATACCATGTCAAGATTTTGGGAGAGAAGGAAGAAGTCTCACTTGTAGCTTTCTTGCTTGCACAATGGGGGAATACACACAAAGGTGGAGGCTGAAAACAGTTTTCCTATAACCCTATAAATGCACAACGGTCACCCTGGCATATCACGAGTGGAGCTCGATATCTCAACGAGAGGATGATGAAGTGAACATTAGCTTTAGTACTAACCATAGGCTATACCATTTCTTAATGATGCCACTTGGGCTTACTAATGCTCCAACTACCTTCCAGAGTCTCATGAATAAGAGTTTGCAGCCTCTCCTCTTTCAATTTGTCCTAGTCTTCTTTGATGACATATAAATTTATAGCAAGACTTTACATGACCATTTATCACATATGAGGAAGATTTTTTATGTGTTGAGACATCATAGACTCTTTGCAAAGGAGTGTCAAGAATCGTGTGGTGGGGAGACTTGCTCAAGATGCTGCGCCGAACACACACGGAATGCACAAGGAGAAGCTCACTCAAGAGACAAGAAGAGAGATGGAGGCCAAAAAGTTTTCTTGCTGGTTTCTTCTTCTTCTTCCACACACTTTACAATGTACACAAAGTATAGATAAGATACAACATAAAGGAAAGTGGCCTACTAAGTCAAACAATGCATAACCCACTACACTAGTCGACTAGTGCTATAACTATGCCAACTGTAAATAGGTGTAATAACCTGAATATAATAATTAATGAGTTAGTGGCCATGTGAGAGTCATAATGACCACCCACTGATGTGCTAAGTGTAGACGTGTGGACCCATCTAACTAGGCGGTCCATCATTAATGTCCGCATGTGTTGAGCTTGTCATCTCAACACTCCCCCTCAAGCTCAACTGCATCTCTGCAACTCCAAGTAAGCTTCGAAAATTTTGAAGCTTCTCTGTACCCAATGCCTTAGTGAATATTTCAGCTATCTGATACTGTGTGCTGACATACACAAGTCAATCTCACCTGCTAGTACCTTCTCTCTCACAAAGTGGTAGTGTACCTCAATATGTTTTGTCCTGGCATGGAACACAAGGTTCCTAGCCAACTGTATACCGCTCATGTTGTCACAATAAATGACAACTGGACCTTCCACCTACACATCTAGATCAGCCAATAACTTTTGCATCCATACTACCTCACATGATGCAACAGTAGCACCTCTATACTCAGCCTCTGTACTCGACAAAGCAACTGTAGATTGCTTTTTGCTGCTCCAAGTAATTGCTGCACTACCAAGAGAGAACATGTATCCGCTGGTAGATCTTCTATCAGACATACTACCAGCCCAATTTGCATCTGTGTATCCAAACATCTGTACATCAGTACCTGCCTCATAGAAAAGTCCATAATGTAATGTGAACTTCACATATCTCAATATGCATCTCACTGCATCCAAATGTGGCTTTCTAGGTACTTGCATAAACTAACTCACAAGACCAACAGCGTAGCTCAAGTCTGGCCTTGTAATGGTCATGTAGATCAAACTCCCCACTATCCTCCTAAACATAGTAGGGTCTTCTATCTCATCCCCAACATTAGCACTTAACTTTACATTCTGCTCCAACGAGACTGAAAGTGGTTTGCATGCTGTCATACCATACTTGGACAACATATCCAAGCCATACTGTCTTTGGGACAACCATATACCATCATCACATCTGATCACCTCAATGCCAAGGAAGTACATTAGCTCACCTAAATCCTTCATCTCAAACTTCTTCTTCAAAAAGTCATTGACTTCAGCAATCCCACTATCACTATCACCTGTAATAATCAAGTCATCCACATAGATTACTATAATGACCGAACCTGCATCTCCCTTTCTCACATAAAGTGAGTGATCAGCATCAGAAACATAAAAGCCAATATTGACAAGATACTCTCTGATCTTGTCAGACCATGCTCTAGGTGCTTGCTTGAGCCCATAGACTGCCTTCTTCAACCTGCACACATACGTAGGATGCTCTAAATCTTCATAACCTGCTGGCTGATCCATATACACTTCTTCCTGCAAATCACCATGCAAGAAGGAATTCTTCACATCCATTTGCTGCAACCTCCAACCTTTGGTTGCTGCCAAAGCAATCACACATCTGATAGTTTCCATCCTAGCAACTGGACTGAATGTTTCTTCATAATGTATGCCATATGTCTGGGCATAGCCTTTTGCAACCAACCTATCTTTGTACCTACTAATAGAACCATCTTCATTGTTCTTAATCTTATAAACCCACTTACATCCAATAGCTTTCTTGCCCTTCAACAATGATACTAGATCCCAAGTCTTATTGGCCTCTAATGCAGCCATCTCCTCATCCATTGTTGCATCCCAATGAGCATGACCCCAACAGCCTCCTCAAAACATGTGGGCTCAACATCCTTAATCACTTTCACCATATAAGCATAATGTTGAGCTGCATAACCTTCAAAACCAAATCTGTTAATAGGGTATCTCACCCTGCTAGAGCTACATACCACTGGATCACTCAATGGAGTCTTTGCATTGATGCATGCTCTCTGCACACCTGGAGTCCTCACTGACGGAATGCAAGCTCATCATCCAAGATCTCTAAGCCACTGGAGTCTCTATCAAGAACTGCATCAATGCTATTTGACACTTTATTCTTTCATTTGTCTTTACCTGTAGCGCTACTAGATGCACCTGAAGATGTAGAGCTACTCCTTAGTCTCCCAAACCAAGGACTACCAGATGATGTCTCTGGTCCACTAAGAGTCCGTGATTCTTTCTTTTCAGCTTGCACATGAGTGTCATAATCATCAACATCATCCAATGCATCACCACTAGATGCATACAACTGCTCATTTCATCAAAGATTATATTCCTACTCACTCTGAACTTACATATGACAGGGTTATAACAATGATACCCTTTCTGCTCTAAAGAGTATCCAATAAAAATACATTTTTCTGCCTTTGGATCAAGCTTCTTCCGTAGCTCATCTGGCACATGAATGTATGCAACATAGCCAAATACTTTCAAGTGCAATATATCAGGTTTCTTACCATCAAAGCATTCTTCAGGAGTCATATCATGAATTGTAGCTGTGGGAGTTCTGTTCATAATATAAACAGTAGTATGAACAGTCTCAAACAAAAAATGCTTAGGCATATTCTTTTCAGCCACCATCAAGGTGCGTGCAACTTTTGCAATATGCCTATTTTTCCTTTCTACAACCCCATTTTGCTGTGGGATATACCTGCATGTGAACTGTCTCTTTATCCCATGAGACCTCAGAAAATCACTGAACTCATTCGAGAGGTACTCTCCCCCTCCATCTGACCTCAAGCATTACTTTCAAGCCTGTTTCTCTTTCAACTGCAGCCTTGAAAGTTCTAAAGTTCTCAAATGCTTCACTCTTTTCCTTCATAAAATATACCCACAGCTTTCTAGAACAATCATCAATGAATGTGACAAAGTATGTGCTGCCTCCAAGAGATACATTTTGTGTAGGTCCCCAAATATCTTTATGCACAACATCAAGGATATTTTTGCTTACATCTCTATCATGTGAAAAGGGTTGTCTTGTCTGCTTACCAAGCAGACATGCTTCGCATACCTTATGAAATTCTGCAATTCTAAATGTAGGCAAACCTAACCCTTTGGACTGCATTAATTTCAGCCTTTGTACATTTGCATGTCCAATGCATTTGTGCCAAATTTCGATATCTGCAACAACACCTTTTCCTTTAGCATACATAGTAGCATTCATAGTAGGAATTCCAACATCCAAAGTATAAACATACGTCCAACTCTACTTCCCTTTGCAACCAACCTGCACTTGTCATTGAAGTCTTCTACAAAGCAGCCCTTTCAATTAAATCTGACTTGCAGCCCTTGCTCTACCATTTGACCGACTGACACCAAGTTCTTTGTAATAGATGGTACATGTAATACATCTAAAAGACTCTTTGTCTTACCATCATGCAAGGACAACTATAACCTGTGCACCCACTTTCGGTCAATACAACTGAAATCACAGTATACCCTGAAACTGTTGTCCACAACCTTGCGCTCTAAAATGGGGCCTGAAACGGCCTCATATGCCCGAAATAACTGTGGGAAGGCCCTAAATGGCTAATCTGCAAAATATACAGTGCTCTGCTCACCTACCAGATCTCACAGCAATCTGAGATTTTTTACTCAACCTTGCTTTGGTGCCTCCACAAGCACTATCCAAGAGAGAGAGTGGAAGGATGGGAGAGCTTCTTACCCGTGGCTTGCTTGCTCGAACCTTGCTTCTTCTCCTTCACTTTAGCCTTTGAAATCAGCCTCTCTCAGTGGCGCGGTTCTAATACCATGTCAAGAATCGCGTGGTGGGGGGACTTGCTCAAGATGCTGCACCTAACACACACAGAATGTACAAGGAGAAGCTCACTCAAGAGACAAGAAGAGAGATGGAGGCCAAAACGTTTTCTTGCTGGTTTCTTCTTCTTCTTCCACACACTTTACAATGTACACAAAGTATAGATAAGATACAACATAAAGGAAAGTGGCCTACTAAGTCAAACAATGCATAACCGACTACACTAGTCGATTGCGCTATAACTATGCCAGCTGTAAATAGGTGTAACAACCTGAATATAATAAGTAATGAGTTAGTGGCCATGTGAGAGTCATAATGACCACCGACGTGCTAAGTGTAGACATGTGGACCCATCTAACCAGGCGGTCCATCATTAATATCTGCATGTGTTGAGCTTGTCATCTCAACAAGGAGAAGAAATGCTTTTTTATACATACTAAATTGGAGTACTTGGGTCATATTATTAGTGAACTAGTGATATAGGCTCCCTAAGAAGGTGCAATGTGTTTAGAGATTGGCCAACATCTCCACCACTATTTTTTTCAAGGGTTTCTTGGTCTATTTTCATTCTACCGTAGATACATTAAGTATTATGCAGATATAGTAGCTACTTTCACTGACATGTTGAAGAAGGAATCTTTCTCTTGGAATGCACTTGCATATAGTAGCTTCAACTAGTTAAAGGAGTTACTTACTTTTGCTCCTATTCTAATATGCTCCGATTTCTCTAGAGAGTTTACCATACAATACAATGCCTATGGCCATGGTATAGGGATTGTTTTACTATAGGAGCATGAAGTTATTGGCTTTGAAATCCATAAGCTTACAAGTAAAGAGATGGCTATGAATGTATATGACTAAGAGATATTGGCTATTCTACATGTAATGAAGAAATGGTCCTATTATTTGTATGGTAATTGGCAAAGTGATCATAGGGTCCTACAATACTTCCTTACTCAATAAAATCTTATAACTAAGCACCACAGGTGGGTAGCTACCTTATGGAACTATAATTTTGGCATTTCTTACAAGGGGCAAAGACAATGCGGTAGTTGATCCTTTCTCTAGAATGTGGATATGTCGATTTTGAACTATGACTGAGTTACATGGTGGCTAGATTGATGAATTATGGGTAGCCTATCTTTTGGATGATGAGCTGAGTCATATACTTTAGAAGTTAAAGCAAGGTCTTATGGCAATACCACCTAGAGAAAGGGATATTCATGCTTTGTAAACATACCAAAGAACATGTTTGTGTATGCTTTTATTTTTTTGCTTCATGAAGGTACCTCTTTTGATAACATTGACTTGAGATACATCGATAATCTTAGTAATAGGGATTTTGCAAGCTAGGTATATGGTCTGAGCTCATTGGGTGTTCTTCTTATACGAGATTCCCTTCTCAAGAAGGATAAGGGACCCATAAATGGAGTTCATAGCTAAGTGACATTAGGATACAAGGATTCATGAAAATTGCCTCATTTGGTTTAATGGTAAAATTAATATTCCCTTTGCTTATTCTTTGAGCTTTGAAGTTATCGAGAAGTTACATTCTTTGCTCATGCCTAGACACTTTGGAGCGTTTAAGACCTATGATAAAATCACAAGATCTTTCCCTGGAAAGGATTGTGGAAAGATGTTCAGGATTATGTTTTGAAATGTATGCCTTATTAGCAAAAGAAGAATAATACTTGTAAGCGAGGTGGTTTGTTGCAACCCTTGCCTATTCCAGAAGGAAAGTGGACACATATTACCATGGACTTCATTATAGGTCTACCTATTACCAAAAAGGATTGGAATAATGTTTATGTGGTAATGGACAAACTCACTATGACAGCCCAATTCATTCCTACCAAGACTCACTTTACTATTTCATAAGTGGCTAGTTAGTTCATGGATCAGATCTTTAGATTACATGGATTACTGCATGTAATTGTGCATGATAGAGATACCAAGTTCATGACTAACTTCTAGCAGGCATTATTTAGCTCCATGGAAACTAAATTGGCTCCATCTACAGCCTATCATCCACAGAGCTGATGGTTAGACAAAAAGGGTTAATAAGTGGCTGGCTCTTCTTCATGTTATGCATCTCTAGTCTTGCTAGTGAAGAAGAAAGAAGGATCCTTCAAGATGTGTATTGACTACATGGATCTAAAAAAGATCACATTGAAGAACAGATATCGAGTACCTAGAGTTGATGATTTGCTTGATGAGCTTAAGGGGGCCAGATTCTTTACCAAATTGACTTGAGGTCTACATATCATTGTATTCATATGAGAGAGGGTGATGAAGTGAAGACTACCTTTAGGATTTATCGTGGCCTATACCATTTTCTAGTGATGCCATTTGGGCTTACTAGTGAAAAGGAGCTTTGCTCTCACTCCATCATCGAGTATTTGGTTAAATGGAAGGGTTTAACACTTGAGGATTCTTCTTTGAGACTACATTCCATTTTGGATAAGTTTTTCTATCTATGAGATACATTGTTGGTGGCTAAGATATAGTCATATGTGAGCTAGTTGCACTCTAAATAGAGTCTGGACATCAATCTATTTTAGAACAAATTTTAGTCTAGCTAAATTTCAAAACTCAGCTACCTACATCAGGTCAAAATACTCTTTAGTAGCTACATTTTGATATGTGGCATGCCCTTTTTGGATACTTCTACTAGAAGTTATGGTAGTTCTCTTCAACATGCCCTCTTTTATATAGCAAGCTGTCCACTCTTTATAGAGGCTATTTCTTTACAAAGGCTATTTTCTCCAGCATGCCATGTTTTATATAACAAGATGTCCACTCTTTACAGAGGGTATTTCTTGGAGAATTCAAGGTTCTAATTTCTTTTGAAGACATCCAGATTATGTATATGGAAGAGATTTTCATTTGTCTTCATTTCAGTAAATAAATCTTCACTGTTTGACTCCTATCACATTTTTTGTAAAGCTGAAATCAAAGTAGTATTCTATTTTATTCATCTTTCTTTGTCATTTTAACTTTTTTCTTGCTGGAAAAAACCTTTGGGTAGGAATGGATTGCAAGAAGTTGGGAACACATGTGTTAGTGAGAGAGAGAGAGTTGTTAATAATATCTTGTCACACTGACATAGGTATAAAATTTATGAGATATGTAATTTTTGGCATCTTTGATTATAATACAATTACTATATCTCATCTCACCTACTTGTACTCAGCTTCCATGGCTTTTCTCTCTTCTTTTTTGTATTTCTACTCCTTCTCTCTCCTCATTACTCTTTCTCTCTTCTCTTTCCTCTCTATTCTTCTCTTCTTTCTGTCACTTCTAAATACTCTCCTATTTTCTCTCTCTTTTTCTCTTCTTCAATGTATGCATCTCTGGTCTTGTTAGTGAGAAAAAAGAACGATGGATCCTTCAAGATGTGTATTGACTAGAGGGATCTAAACAAGATTATAGTGAAGAACAAATTTCCAACACCTAGAGTTGATGATTTGCTTGATGAGCTCAAGAGGGCTAGATTCTTTACCAAATTGATTTGAGGTCTAGATATTATTAGTCTCGTATGTGAGAGAGTGATGAAGTGAAGACTACCTTTAGGACTGATTGTGAGCTATATCATTTCCTAGTGATGCCATTTGGGCTTAGTATGTTCCAGCTAACTTATAGAGTCTTGTGAATAAGATTTTGTATCCTTTTCTCTTTCACTTTGTCCTAGTCTTCTTTGATGACATATTGATTTATAGCAAGACTTTACAGGACCATTTATCACATATGAGGAAGGTTTTTCATGTGTTGAGATATCATAGACTCTTTGTTAAGGAGAAAAAATTATCTTTTATGTAGATTGAACTGGAGTACTTGGGTCATATTGTTAGTGAACTAGGGATACATGGTGACCCCTAAGAAGGTGCATGTGTCAGTTATCAACCTACATATATCATCACTACTTCCCTTTTGAGGTTTCGTGGTCTATTGTCATTCTACCACAAATTCATTAAGCATTATATGGTTGTAGCAGCTCCTTTCACTGACAAGTTGAAGAATAAATCTTTCTCTTAGGATGGATTTGCAGATAGTAGCTTCAACTAGTTAAAGGAATTGCTTACTTTGGCTCCTATTCTAGTATGCCTGGATTTCTCTAGAGAGTTTACCATACAAGTTGATGCTAGTGACCATGGCATAGGGGGGCTATTTGCTATAGGAGAATGGAATTATTGTACTTGAAAGTCATAATCTTACAAATAAAAATATAGCTATGAATGCCTATGATCAAGAGATGTTGGCTATTCTACATGCGATAAAGAAATGATATCATTATTTGTATGGCAGTCGGATTAGACTTCAAAGTGATCACAATGTCCTAAAGCACTTTCTTACTAAGTCAAATCGTATGCCTAAGCAATATGGATGGGTAGCTACCTTACAAAATGCTCGGGGGGTTCACTATATATATATTCTCTATATAACGTGCATTCATGGCCTATTTATAAATATCCTAATCTGTAAATTTTTCTTCAATAAAACACAACCCTTTTCTATTCAATCTGTAAGTAACCCCTTTATATGACACCCTTTTGTATGTAAAAAATGTATAAAAATGGTGTTTTAAAAACCCCTTATTGTGAACTCACGTTATATATACATATATTCATGAGTGACCCCCCCTCCCCGAGACAAAATGATGATTTTGGCATCACTCATATAAGGGGAAAAGACAATGTGTTAGCTAATTCTCTCTCTAGAATGTGGGCATGCTAGGTTTTAGCTATGATTGAGTTATATGGTGACTCAATTGATGAATTATAGGAAGCCTATCTTTTGGATGATGAGCTCAGCCATGTATCATGTACTTCAGAAATTATAGCAAGGTCTTATGGAGAAAAACTCCTATTATTAGCTTGAAAATTGCCTCATTTGGTTTAATGACAAGATTGTTATTTTCTCTACTTCTTCATCCATACTGAAAATTTATTGAGGAGTAGACACTTTAAAGTATTTAAGACCTATTATAAAATCAGCACGAGCTTTCATTGGAAAGGATTGTGAAAAGATGCTAAGGATTATGTTATGAAATGTATGTACAGAAGAAGGATAGTGCCCCTAAGCCAGGTGGTTTGTTGCAATCCTTGCCTATTCCAAAAAACATGTGGACACATGTTACCATGTACTTCATTACTAGTCTACCTATTACCAAAAGGGTTGGAATAGCATTTATGTGGTAATCGACCAAGCCACTAAGGCAACCCATTGCATTCCTACCAAGATTTAGTACACTGTTTTACAAAGTGGCTAATTAGTTCATGGAGTAGATCTTTAGATTACATGGATTATTGTATGTTATTGTGCATGATAGAGATATCAAGTTCATGAGTAACTTCTAGTAGGCATTATTCAACTCCATGGAAACTAAATTGGCTTCTTCTTGTCATCTGTAGAGTGACGGTTTGACAAAAAGGGTTAATAAGTGATTGGAGGCTTACCTTTGCCATTTTTTTCATGGTGTATAGCATATGTGGACTCATTGTTATATTTGATTGAGTTTACCTATAAAAACTCCACTCATGCTAGCATTGGAGTATCACCCTTTGAGGGTATGTGTGGCTACAAGATACCCTTACCTATAGTTATTCTCAGTGAGAAGATTAACCCTCATGGAAAGGAGGAATTGTAAAGAATGCAAGTCCTTCTTCAACAATGTAAGATGAATCTTAAAAAAGCTCAAGATTAGATAAAGGTGTATGCTGATGAGAAGAGGCGACCTTTGGAGTTCCAAGAGGAAGAGGTAGTTCTCTTGAAAGAACCCAAGTCTCGATATTCTACTATGAAGGATGGCTCTAGCAACAAACTTGCTCAAGGTTCTGTGGGCCCTATAGGATCTTGATGCGTATTGGAGACTTTACATATCAATTATAACTTCCTTTTTCACTAGGATTCATAATATATTCCACGTTATACAACTTAGACCCTTTTATGGTACTTAAATGGAAATAGTTGATGAGCAACCTTCAATGGATGAAGATGGACTTATTCAGTATATTCCTAAGGATGACATAGATCAGTGTAAAAATAAGCTTTGCTCTCACTCCATCATCAAGTATTTGATTAAGTGGAAGCATTTACTACTTGAGAAAGCTTCTTGGAGGCTAGATTCCATTTTCGATGAGTTTTTCTATCCACGAGATGCATTGTTGATGATTGAGACATAGTCATATGGGAGCCAACTGTACTCTAAACAGTGTCTAGATAGTAGTCTATTTTAGAATGGATTTTACTCTACTTAATTTTTAAAATTTAGTCTCCTATATAGGGTCAAAATAATCTTTAGTAATAGCTATGTTTTGATATGGGGCATACTCTATTTGGATACTTTTACCAGTTTTCTTCAACATGTTCTATTTTATACAACAAGATTTCTACTCTTTATAGAGGCTATTTCTTGAAGATTTGAAGGTTCCAATTCCTTTTGAATACATTCAAATTATGCATATGGTATAGGCTTTCCTTTATGTATTCATCTTAGCAAATAATTGTTCACTCTTTGACTCCCATCACATCTTTTTTATAGCTAAAATCAAAGTAGTACTCTCTTTCATTTGTCATTCTTTGCCATTCTAACTTTTTTTTTGTGGGCAAAAACCTTTGGGCAAGGATGGATCATAAGAAGTTGGAAACACATGTTAGAGAGAGAGAGAGAGAGAGAGAGAGAGAGAGAGAGAGAGAGAGAGAGAGAGAGAGTGTGTGTGTGTGTGTGTGTGTGTGTGTTATTAATAATACCTTGTCACACTGACATAGGTGTAAAAGGTGTGAGACATGTAGTTTTTGGCGTCTTTGATCACAATACAATTATTGTCTCTCATTTCACCTACTTGTACTCAACTTTAATTGCTTCTCTCTTCTTTTCTATTTGTATAGTCTTTCTCTCTCCTTGTCACTATTTCTCTCTCCTCTTTTCTCTCTCTCTTTTGCTCTTTTTCTCTCATCTCTTAGCCCTCTTCTCATTTCTCTCTCTTTTTCTCTACTTCACCTTATGCATATTTGATCTTATTAGTAAAGAAGAAAGATGGATCCTTCAGGACACATGTATTGATTATAGGGATCTAATCAAGGTCACAATGAAGAATAGATATCCAATACCTAGAGTTGATTATTTTCTTGATGAGCTCAAGAGGGGTAGATTCTTTATCAATTTTGATTTGAGGTGTGCATATCATTAGATTTGTATGTGAGAGGGTAATGAAGTGAACACTACCTTTAGGGACTAATTGTGGACTATGCCATTTTCTAATGATGCCATTTGGGCTTATTAATGGTCCAACTACCTTCCACAATCTCATGAATAAGATTTTGTAGCCTCTTATCTTCTAGTTTGTCCTATTCTTCTTTGATGACATATTGATTTATAGCAAGACTTTACACAACCATTTCTCACACGTGAGGAAGGTTTTTCATGTATTGAGACATCATAGACTCTTTGCTAAGGAGAAGAAATGCTATTCATGAAAACTGAAGTGGAGATACTTGGATCATATTGTCAATGAACTAGGGATACATCTTGGGTCAGTCACTGTGTACAAAAATGTGTATCACGTGAGTTCAAAAAAGAGGAATATAAAAAAAGATAAGCTTACATATATACATTCACAAAAGGAAATATTTTAAGATGTATAAATTTATTCGCAGAAGGGGTTTTTATATTTCATATACATTATTTTTACAGAAGGGTATTGTTAATTTACAAAACTAACTTAGATCATTTTACAAAAGGGTATGATGAGCCTCAATAAGGAAGCAATGAACCTTCTTAGACGAGTGTTAGATTACTATTAGGACAACTATAGAAGGTCTTTTAGGTTGATCCTTTTGGCTTAAGGCCTTGTCATTTTTTTTCTGATGTAGACTCTAAAATCGCTTGACAAGCTCAGTCCATGAATATTATGAAGTTCAAAGAGTGCTACTTGGGAAAGGTGTTTAAGTGACTATTAAAGGTCACCTCCTCTAGCCTATCCAGGTGTGGGTATCTTATGACTCTATTAGGGGTGCTGATTGAATATCTAGCTCAAGGATGTGAAGTAAAAGCTATCCTAGACAACAAAGTTGATGTTAGAGCATAGTTCTTGATGGAAGTCATGAATAGACACATATGCCCCAAAACAATTTTATCAAATCAAGGAACTCAATCCACAAGTGAAGTCTTAACAACCATAAAACATAGGATCATCCAATTGCGGTATATATTGTATGCATACAATACAACATTGAAGGTATCTACACAAGTAAGCCCATTCAAGCCTATTCATGGTTGAGACCCCCCAATTCCCTCCTAAAACATGCATGCAAATAGCTAGACAAAGAAAATGCCTTGTAATGGCTTGCACATCTAGAAGTAAACTTGCCAATCACAAGACACGCTCTACTACACAATCTGCAAATTGGCACAAAACTTGAGGTGTTCATTATATGTTTATCCTTTATATCATGTGTATTCAAGGCCTACTTATAAATATCGTTATCTTTGAATTTTTTCTAGATAAAATGCAACCTATTTTACTCAATTTGTAAGTAACTCATTTACATTGTGCCCTTTTATATGTAAAAAATGTATTAAAATGGCATCACAAAATTTTCTTATATTGAACCCATGTGGTACACCATAGATGATTTTAGTGGCTATATATTGCCAAATGGCTATAGTTTTATTTTTTTGGATTTTTTTTTGAAACTCAAGTAGGTTGAGTTATAACTCCAAAAAATTTTATTCACCAACATTTCTAAGGTATATCGAGATTTTGAAGGCTCTTTCGCCATTCATGTGAAACGAATATTGAAAAAAATATATTAAATTTGCCACAGTATTTATAAGTTATGGGATATATATAGAAACATTCGCCACATGTACATACACATAGTACATACATAGACACATGTCACTTACTATTTATCCTTGCTCCTTGTCTACATACTCGTATACATGACTCGCACACACCCCTCTGCACACACACATTACTTAGCATCACATCTACTCTTGTATTCATACATACTTATACACAATTCTTAGAACCAAAAGATTTGAGGTACTCATGGTCCAATAACTTGAGCTAGTCAGATCTTTAAAGCATGCATCTTGAAAGTTACAAAGCAAGATAGAGCTCTACCTCTAAAACCTAGAAATGCTAAGGGACTTCCCCTCTTCATAGACTTGAGCACAAATAATGCATCCCCTTTAATTAATGTTTTATCCAAGAGTGAGATAATTTCGGCAAGGTGCCAAGGACTCTCTCCATTTCAACATCCAAGATTTTAGCAACACACTAGGACCGTTGTAGCTCTTGGATCTATTGACATTCCTTCTTCAAACAATATATGCCCCAAAAAAACTCTTGTTTTGACAGCAAATACTGGCTTGAAAGGATTCAACGGCATATCGAGCATCTTACATCTCTTGAAACACAACCTTAAATATTGCAAATGATCATCTATTTTTTCAAAGACACAACACTATGGGAATGACAAAAACTAGAAAGTCTTTTGAACTTGATAATTATATCCTTAGTTGGGAGCTTATTTGACCTCACTAACATATTGAAGAAGGAAGCTTCCTCTTGGGATGCACTTGCAAATAGTAGCTTCAACCAGTCAAAGGAATTACTTACTTCTGCTCCTATTCTAGTATGCCCAAATTTCTCTAGAGAGTTTACCATACAATGTGATGCCGGTGGCTACGGCATAGGGGTTGTTTTGCTACAAGAGAACGGAGTTGTTGCCTTTGAAATCCATAAGCTTACATATAAAGAGATGACTATGAATGTCTATGACCGAAAGATATTGGCTATTATACATGCGATAAAGAAATGGCACCATTATTTGTATGGCAATCGGATTAGAGTTCAAAGTGATCACAAGGTCCTAAAGTAGTTCCTTACTCAGTCAAATCTTATCCATAAGTAGCATAGGTGGATAACTACCTAATAAAACTATGATTTTGATATCACTCATACAAGGGAAAACAAAGACAATGTGGTAATAGATGATTCTCTCTCTAGAATGTGGGCATGTCAGGTTTCGGCTATGATTGAGTTATGTGATGACTAGATTGATGAATTTGCAAAATTGGGATATATTTGAGCCATGATGAGCTCAGCTATGTACCATGTACTTCAAGAATACATCTTTCTCACACTAGAACTACAATTCAACTTGATATTCAGAATCTTTCCTTTCTCCCAAACATTTTTACTAGTTTTATGGAGAAGAACTCCCATTATTAGATTGAAAATGGCCTCATTTGGTTTACTAGCAAGATTGTTATTCCCTCTACTTCTTCTTTCAAGTTGAAAATTATTGAGGAATAGACATTTTGAAGTGTTTAAGACCTATGATAAAATCAGCAAGAGCTTTCATTAGAAAGGATTGCGGAAAGTTGCTAAGAATTATGTTCTAAAATGTACAACTTGTCAACAAAAGAAGGATAGTACCCTTAAGCCAAGTGGTTTGTTATAGTTCTTGCATATTTCAAAAGGCAAGTGGGCACATATTATCATAAACTTCATTAGTGGCTATTACCAAAAAGGATTGAAATAGCATTAATGTGATAGTGGACAGACTTACTAAGGCAGCCCATTTCATTCATACCAATAATCAACTCACTGCTTTACAAGTGGCTAGTCTATTCATGGAGCAGATCTTTAGATTACATGGATTACTGCATGTGATTGTGCATAATAGAGATACCAAGTTCATGAGTAAATTTTGACAAGTGTTATTCAACTCCATGGAAACCAATTATCTTCTTCTATAGTTTATCATCGGTAGACTAATGGTCAATCATCAGCAAGGTTAGTAAGTGGCTGAAGACTTACCTTTGCCATTTCTGTCATGATGTACAACATGCATGGGATTCACTGCTACATTTGGTTAAGTTTGCCTATAATAACTCCACTCATGCTAGCACTGGAGTTTCTTTCTTTGAGGCTATGTATGGCTACAAGATACCCTTACCTATAGGTATTCTCAGTGAGAAGATTAAACCTCATGGAAAGGAGGAATTGAAAAGAATGCATGCCCTTCTTCAACAATGTGAGATGAATCTTAGAAAAGCTCAAGATCAGATGAAGGTGTATGCTGATGAGAAGAGGCAACCTTTGGAGTTCCAAGAGGGAGGGTTATTTCTCTTGAAAGTACCCAAGTCTTGATATTCTACCATGAAGGATGGCTCTAGAAAAAAACTTGCTCACGGGTTCTATGGGCCCTACAAGATCTTGAAGCATATTGGAGACTTGGCATATCGATTGTTTGGAACTTCTTCTTCCACTAAGACTCATAATGTATTCCATGTTAGTCAACTCAAATCCTTTTATGATACTCAAGTGGAAATAGTTGATGAGTTGCCTCCTATGGATGAAGAAGGACTTATTCAATACATTTGCGAGGAGGTCATAGGTCACCATGAAAAGAAGCTTCACTCTTGCTCCATCATCGAGTATTTGATTAAGTGGAAGGGTTTACCACTTAAGAAAGCTTCCTAGAGGCCAAATTCCATTTTGGATGAGTTTTTCTATCTAGGGATGCATTGATAGCTAAGACGTAGTCATATGGGAGCCAATTACACTCTAAACAAGGTCTAGACAATAGGCTATTTTAGAAAAAACTATCTTGCTAGCTTGAGTGGCATCACATAAATGAGTGCTGGACCAAGGAGCACATCCCAAGGTTTAAGGATAGACAAAAAAATACCATATTGGAGATTTTGGGAATCTCCCAAGTTTCACTTTCAAATAAGGAGACCAAGTGGCTAAATATTAACCCCATATTTGAGAGTGGGACTTGGGGGGATTGCTTGTATAGTATCTAGGGAGTTTTTCACCTTCAAGTAAGGGGGTAAGATTTGACCATGTGTCCAAATATTAATTACATTAGGAATTCCCAAACTTTATGAAAATTTTCAAATTCCCAAATATGTGGTTACAAGCACTATTTGTCGGGTTGCAAAATGAACTGCTCTACTAAAAAATCATCATCATTGAGGAATAAAGTTCCTCTAAGAGACGATATCCGATGCCATTATACTCATGTCTAGACTGCCATGAGAACATAGGTTGTTGGACATCCTCTACTAGACCTTAAGAGCATCATGCATACAGATCTACACGCATGGGAAAGATCACCATGGTCACCATGTGTAATTGGGCTCAAGTTCAAGTTGTGGTCACTAGGTGTAAACTATTTGCACCAGCTCTACTAAATAGCAGAGTCTTATAATACCCAACCCCAACATAGGGGTATGTGAGCATCATGGACTCAACAAGAGAGCATACCATAAGAGATGTATACCATTATCACTACTAAAATTGGCACTTAAGCAAGAAAAAAAGTACTCATATATTTCATTAAGAGTTTAGAAGTTCTAATAACAAACATTGAAACACAAAGTATATCTAATGGTGAGATACCAAGAGAAATACAACACTTCTTCTCAGATCCTTTATATAGCTTTCGGTGCCCTTGATGTTAGATAAGTCCTTCTACAATATCCATGGCTAATTTTATGTCTTTTAATATTGCACTATTACCATCAAAATTTATGGACTCTTTTAGCTTCCATTCTGTGAATTCTATTTTGGACTGCCAACAATCAAGTTAACTTGTGCCTACCAAAGATAGAGCTTCAATCATTTCTCTTGAAAAAATCTTTGAGATAGTTGGTCATAAGCTAAAGCTTATATCAACTCTCTCTTTGGTAACTCTTTGACACAAACCTTGGCTACGTGCTCAAGCTTATATCAACCCTCTCTCTTCTAGGTCTCTTGTTGTGACCAACAACAGACCTCAGAAACTAGCTCTAAGGATGTAGCCAAAGCTCATATATGCCCCAAAAAACCCTCACACCCTCACAATTAGAAGCATCTAGATGCTACAAAATGATGTATCTAGTGAATGCATTTGTAGACATGAGTTTTAAACTATAGTCCAACATACTGCCCTCTCTAAGCATAAGGAGCTTCCATACATAGGTAGCTACTTCACCTCAATACACACACAAATAAAGCACCTCCTAGTTGAATGCCATGGCCTTTACGACTCTTGTACACCCCAAGGATTGGGCCAAGGATGCGTTATCTCAAACATAAAGAACAAATGTGACAAAATTCTCACATGATATATATAACAATCCAAAAATATTTGTCTCACATAACAACTTTTCAAAAATCACCATGTTACCTTACAGCAAAGGAACCTCTCACACACAGCATTGGACACAACTAGGCATACAAGTGCTATACATCTAGGAGTTTTCCTTTTGATATCCTGCTTGAGTGCAAATGCAATGTGTATGACTCACTGTGCTCAAATGATTTGTAAAAGAGTGGGGATAGATGGGTAGGATATGAGATTAGTATGGGAATGCCTGGCTACACCAATGGGGTATTTAAGATATCGTGAGACCATAATTAGAACATTAGTTTTTATCAATCATCAAGTCTCTCTTTATCTTCCCTTCTCTTTCTCTCTGTTTTCCTATCTTTCTATCTCCTTTACTAGTCTTTCTCTCCCTTCTTCTCTCTCTTTCTCTCTCCTCTTTATAGTCTTCTTTCTTCTCTCTTCTCTCTCCTAGGTCTCATTCATTACACAATTCAATTATAAAATAGCCAATTATTATGAAAAAATAGTCTTTTCATGATCTCTTTTCTGTAATGTTATGTTGTGTTGCAAAGGGATAGTACTAGGCTAACTTGTGCTAATATTTCTCTTTAAACTTAAAAGGACAGAAGCCTATATGCCTTAATATAAAATAAAATCAAAATTTACTCAAATCTTATCTCTTTCTAGTCCTTTCCCCCTGTCACTTAGGTTTTTCTTTCATGCATAGGTGTAAAAGGATTTTGTCGTCATTTTTTGAATGAATTAGCAATAAATACGTACTTTTTATACATAAATGGAGGTAGATTGTGGCAAGTTATCACACCTTATCCTCATTGTATATCCATATATACACTCTTAATTTTTTATCATTTGAAGCGCATTAGACTAATTTTTCCTATCTTTTTCCTTCAAAAAGACTATTTTTATAGTTTTTAACTTATTTGAATAAAAAGTAAAAAATTTTCTTAACTTTTTAATTTATGTGACTAGTGTGACTGTGGTCATCAGGATATCAATTATTATTCCATGTGAATAACATTGAACTTTCAAAACCCAATAAATTCTCCATTTTTGCATTAAATCTTACATCTGAGTTTTGCGATTTTGATCTTTTTTATGTAAATGACTAAAAGTGATTGATTTTTTAATTATTTTAGACATTAACAAGCATAACTCAAACATTTTCAACCATTTTCCACAATAAACACAAGAGATACGCCATAATATGTAAAAAATTGGTACTTACACTAAATCTCACAAACATGATACATCGTATTTCAAAAATGAAGCTATTGACACCATCGCATAGCCATTGTTGATCACCTTCACATTTCCTTGCTCCATTTCTTGTATCTTGCCATGATCCGATAACTATTCCTCTTCATCCTCTCAGCCCATACAAATAGTAATTATGGAGAGAGAGAAAGAGGAGAGAGAATTACTAAAATATGAACTTTCAATAGAATGCATAATTTCTCGTGCTTGTTGCAACAATTTGGAGTGACAAAATTCAGCATCTCATTATCAAGGTTTCTCTTTGTGATTCAACAAATTGAAAATTTCCAATTTCTCTCCACGAAGGGGTGCACCAAAAAATGCATCCCCCCATCTTATCGAGTTTTTTGCATTAGTTGCCTTCTTAATCTTCATTAAACATTAATTAGCATCTTCTTCACATTCACACTATCACAAAGTGGTTTTGGGCCAAATGAAGGGGGAAATGGCCTCAAATTTGCAATCCAACTAGATAGGTTTCCTTGCATAAAAAACTATTATCCTGGTCTCTATCACTTGCTTTTGAGCCTCTAGATGAGGTAGGTGATTTATAACAACAAACCTTATGGACATTTAATGGGCGGTCAAATGGCCTCAAATTGATAAAGGAACACTTACATTGGATTCCCGACATCAAAATGCACCTAAGAAAACTCTAGCTCCTCAATTTATGATTTATACATTTTTCATCGAAATCACTATTTTTACAACTTTGTGACCACTTCTACCGCTTTCAGTTCCATCTTAAAATCAATGCTCTTTGGGGACGAAAGGATAGGGTGACTCAACTCGTCGAACCCATGAACTCATCTACACACACACAAAATGTAAAGAGCATCAAGCTACTTCAAATAAAATACACAATACAACACTACACAGCTCTCACCCTACCCCCTAACAAAATCGAGATATGAATTCCATGAGGGCTAGGCCAAGGATAATTTGATAAAGAATTAAAAAGCTAGTTGCTAACCGATTTCTCCAACATAGATCAACTAAAAGAGCTATCAAAGGGGTCATCCTAAGTGGTGGTCTGACCCGCCTACCTGACCTAAGATAATTGGACCAAGAACTTCTACTAGACAAGTACTCCTATAGCATGTCTCATTTATTTATTTTCTCATTTATCATAGTCTCATTTCTTTATTATCTAGTACTTGGATGTGTAAACAGGAGAGAGTTGAGCGTATTGTGATGACCCAAGGAGAATACACCATCAGTCTCATGTCCAATCTCAATATCCAAGAGCCTATCAAGCTCTTGCAAGGAGACGTGATTTTTCTTTTTATTCATGCTCACTTTTATTTTTGCTCCAACTATCCTTATTTTCTTTTTGAAAAAATGCCACCCCCAGAGGAAGACAAGGCCTTGGCCCCAAGACTCTAACTCATCCCCCCCAAGAACCTACCACGCCTTCGCAAGACAATGAACATTAATACTTTGATATTTTTCTTTCTTTATTCAAGTTCCTTACTATAGGGGTTATAACCTATTTTTACACACATCCGTATTATATATAGTTCAAACATATTTATAATTTTCTTCTTTTATTTGGTAACCTTCTCTAGCTACCCCACAATTAACAAGGATTTCTAATACCAACTCCTTAGTAGACTAGAAGGACAGGATCACTAGGACCACCCTCTAAAACATCTTTTTACATGCCCGACAATGTCATCACAAGATGTGGACAATTTCTCAAACCTCCCCAAACATACCTAACTTGATCTTGGGACTTCATGCGTTGAGTATTGATCCTTGAAACAAAAAAGAAAAATCCCCAAAATACACATAACACATTTTCTGATTAAGGAAATATATCGCTTGGACTAGTTGTAAAAAGATTATGCGCAGCAATTACGTGCTCATTCAAACACATAGAATTCACATTGCATGCCTGGAGATTTTGACTACCAATGTCCCCCACATAGGTTGTCTTGGTATTAGCAAGTGAATCATCTCCTTGTAGAAAAGGTTGGATACTTCTATGCACTTGCAATGAGTGGAAATAAAGTCAAAATTTTTCTCAACATCTCTGAATATACTGCTCATAGCCAAATGTGTGCATCTTAGCCTCAGTTAATGACTTAGGATCTCTCATGAAAGGATCTAGCATATTCTTTGATAGAGATATATGACTCTTGCATGAATTTGTGCAAGCTATCCCCCAAGACCAAAGTCGTGGGAACCTTCTTCTCATACTCATTTAGGAATTTGTTACATAGTTCCTCAGAGGTTCTTATTGACCCTCTTGGGAGGCTCCTATACCATTTCTTGTCTTCTCTCTTCAAGGTACTTGAAAACACAAGCATCAGATGTATATCATCAAACCCACTCGCAAGGCAAGTTAGACCGTATTCTTTCAAATGTAGCATTGGATCCTCATCTACCAACCCATAAAACACTAAGAGATCCCTATAACGAGGAGGGCATTTATTCATCTTCTTTGGGATCAACACTAGGTCATCTAGATCTTCATATTCATATTGACCTAATCCCATGCCAACATCTCAGGATCTCTAATGTCTTCCATTTCCACCTTTATCAGTGTAGGAGGTTAATATTCCCATTAATGTCCCTTCCTACCAACTTGGAGAGTAGTCTAGGGAGTCCTATAACTTTCAACATGTCATTTGGATCCTTTCTCAAATGATCTTCCAATCACTTAGCCATCCATAGGAAATTTCATAATTGATTTATGTAGGAGCTTTTTCCCTCACCTAAAGAAAATATATCAACATTACTTAGAGCTTGGGGATCGTGCCTTTTAAGCAAAAATTTTTCCTTAACAACTAAGGGTTCCAATGCCCTTGCAAGGCCTAATATTTCAACATGGTGACCCACCACATGGGATGTTTCAAACACAACTAAATTTCATTGTAATTTTCCATGGTGTTACAGCTTTAGAATGATCATTACTCAATGCCATGACTACCATAGATTCCAATGTTATAGGAGCCTTCGCTTGACCACCAAGACCCACAAACCGCTTATTGCTCAAGCATTTCAAGCCAAATGCTAATGGATACCTCTCATATAGTCGTGCGTAGTCTCAAGCCTACGAGTGTAGTGAGATTACCTCCATTCTCAATCCAGTTGCCTCCTCCCTCAAGAGCTCTGGTAGCTCCACGATCCAAGGTGCAAGCTCGATCCTCAAGCTCCAAGCTCCATACTCCATTGACGTGCACGAAGAATAAGAAGAAGAAGAAGAAGAAGAGAGGAGAATATGGAGAGCTTCTCCACCACGGTCCTTCACCCCCACTCCCTCACACTCACTCTCTCAAGCACATGCTCCAGCAAGCAAGAACAAGAAGAATAAGAGAATAGGAGAGCTAGTTTTTTCCACACACAAGAATGAGCTTCTCTTTTCAATTTTTGGCTTTTATACATGCCCTCATCCCTTTGGGCACCCATCCCCTTTTTTACATGATTGGCCATCTTGCCAAGATCCTCTTTTCCTACTCCCTTCTATTTACATTATGCATTTACCTATGCCCATCTGCTCTTTACAACTTGCATAAGAGGGACCCTAGCACTCTTTTACAAAAAAATTGGAGTGCGTTTATATTTTAAAAGAGGGATCGTAGCTGCTCTTTCTCCAC
Organism: Lygodium microphyllum; assembly: GCF_053477565.2. Taxonomy (NCBI): domain Eukaryota; kingdom Viridiplantae; phylum Streptophyta; class Polypodiopsida; order Schizaeales; family Lygodiaceae; genus Lygodium; species Lygodium microphyllum. The sequence continues at coordinate 56,150,560 of NC_141159.1, read as the reverse complement.
AATAGACTTTTTTTTAAATAACACTCATAGTAGGTGGAGGTAATTACAATTGGTGATGAAAGCAGGGTTAGGGCATTAGGAGAAATCATTAAAGAAACTTATTATAGAGGGGTGGAGGTCCCTTTTGGTAAAAATCAAGCTCTCTTCAAGGATTGAGGCATTTACATTATAAATCAAAGGAAAGTTGTATCTACCATGCACCTTGAGGTTAAAATCAACTCCAATACTTCTTGGGTAGGGCATGCAGATAGGATCATCCAGCCCATAAGGTAGGGTGCTGTAGAAGGCAATCCAAGCCTCCGAGCTAGAGTCCCAGATGTTCTAATTCCACCTTGGTTGTGCCTCATATCCTTCTACCCTCCAAGTTACCTCTATCACCTTATCTTCCCAGTATTGATAGGTTCCTTCCGCCACCTTGTGGGGTGCCTCCTTCGGTCCTCTAGCCATATCCTTCCCAAACTAGCTAAAATCTTGATGACATATTCCACCACCCTAGGAGATAGTGCCTTGTCTAATTAATAAGCTATGCAACTTCAGCTCATCTAGGTGGGCTATGGTCGTGAAACGTTCAAAGAGGGAATCCTCATCCCCCAAAGAGTGGTAAATTGCAAACCGTATGGTTGGCAATTCAATCTCAAGGGGTAACACACACTCTTCCCCGTAAACCAATTTAAATGGAGTATGGCCGATAGCTCGCTTGAACGTTGTATTGTACGCCCATACTGCCACATATAACTTCATGTCCCAGTCCCGTTTCTTCTCAGAGACTATTTTAGACAAGATACCCACAAGCTACTTATTAGTACTTTCGACTTGCCCATTTGCTTGCGGATTATAAGGGGTCGTTTTATTATGCTTGATTTGCCAAGCTTCAGTCAAGCTTCTTATCACTTTATTCAAAAATGGGTTTCACGGTCTGACACTAATTCTTTCGGTGGACCGAAACAGCAAATAATCTGCTCTAAAAGAGAACTGGCAGTCTCTTTTGCATTGTCCTGCCTCGTCACCTGCACTTCTGACCATTTTGTGAAATAATCAGTTGCTACTATAATATGCCTCTTCTGGGTAGTAGACGACGGGGTAATAGGACCCACAAAGTCAATGCCCCACTTCTCAAATGGAAGGATAGCCATAATAGACGTGAGTGGGCATTTCCTATTCTCTCTACTGTCATGTCTTTGACAGGTATCACATCTCTTAACATGCTCAAAAGAATCTTGGAAGATGGACGGCCACTAATATCCAGCTCGTGAAGCTTTCTGCACCGTCAACCGTCCCGCGAAGTAACCTCCACATGCAGAGTCATGGCACTCTTCTAAGATAAAAGGAACCTTGTCAGGCATCACTCATCGGCGGTAGATATCATCAACACCCTGCCGATATAGTGTCCCTGAGATCAAGGAAAACTTCAAAGCGTGTTGTTTGATTTTTCTCTTTTCTGACTTTGATAAACCAACTCCAGTCTCTCCTGTTGATAGATAATGCGTAATAGCAGCATACCAAGATGGGATAGAAGCTGTATCAATTTTAAACATTTCCTCAATATCACTTTTTTCAGCCAAAATCTCTTTCGGCTCCCCGAAATCCACAAGGCATTCTACAATACCCTGCAACCTCGGTGGCTTACTCTTAATCTCATAATGGAACTCCTGCAAGGTGATTAACCACTTTGCCAAACGATCAGGTGGCTGTAGCTTGTTCATAAGCAATCTAAGCCCTTCCGCCTTTGTATAAAACACTAGCTTTTCATAGAGGATATAGTGCCTAAATTTCTTAGTCCCAAAGACCATCGCAAGACACAACTTCTCCATGTAGGTATAATTGATCTCTAAAATGCCCAATTTTCGACTAGAAAAAGCTATCGGATGATACCACTTTTCCTCCCAAATTTGGACTAAACAGCAGAGCTGATACTATGCATGGTGGTTGCTAAAAATATGTAGAATACCTCGCCTCTTTTAGGTGCTTTTAAAAGGGGTACTTTTACTAGATCCTCTTTCACATCCTCGAAAGCTACCTTACAAGGGTCGCTCCATTCAAATAGACAGCTAAAGGATAATAAACTTGTTAATGGCAACTTTCTTTCTACCAAGGCATTTATAAACCTTCGATAGTACCCTATTGATGACAGAAAGCTGTGAACCTCTTTCGGAGTGCATGGTGGACTCATAGCAACTATGACCCTGATATTTTTAGGGTTAGTTGCTATCCCTACTGAACTAACCACATGACCTAGCAATAGCCCATAAGGCACTCCAAAGACACACTTCCGTGGGTTAAGAGCGATACAAAATTGTCTGCAGTGCTCAAAACACTTTCTTAAAATAACCAACATCCTTTCCCTTACAGTGGCTGCCCCCAGGTCATCGATAAATACTTTCAACTCATCTGGGGAAATGTCACCAAAGGTCTTGTCTGCTGTTCATTGCCATGATCCAGGTGCATTGCACAAACCAAAGGCCATCACATGGTACACAAAAGTACCAAAGACAGTAATAAAAGTTGTTTTTAACTTGTCCTCTTCTGCAATTGCCATCTGGTTATATCCTGCAAAGCAATCCATGAACGAATATATTTCCCTACCCACTAATTGATCCAAAATCTGGTCAATAAATGGTAACGGATAGTAATCCTTAACTGTCTGCTTATTCAGCTCTCTAAAATCCACACATAATCGGATCTGGTTGTTTTTCTTCTTCTTGATAACGACTAGTGAACACCATTCTGTATGTTGTAGAGGAAAGATTAAACCAGATTTTCGTAACTTCTGTAACTCCTCAAACAAACCGTAACCTCAATTCAAAAGGCATACGCCTTACTTTCTGATGCACAGGCCGACTACCTTCTTTTACAGGAATAGTATGAACAGCCAGGCTGGGAGGAATGCCCCTCAGCTCATCATAACTCCAAGCAAAGATATCACGAAATTCTTGAATCAAGGACACATAGTCCTCCCTTTCTTCTGAACTGAGCATGGAACCTAATTTAATTGGCCGCGAATCATTCGGCGTGCCAAGGTCCAACTCAATCACATCCGCATCTCTTATCCTATCTTGCAGCTCTATCGGCTCATTTAGAGTTACCTGGTAAATATCCTCTATAGTGAACCCCTCTTTAGATTCATCATTGGATGATGTCTCACTACCAGATGGATCATCTGGTGTCTCTAATTCAGTCCACTCGACCGGTGGGTATATCGATTTGACAGTCCGTTCATAAGATCCAAGGCCTCCCTAGAAAAACTCAATCGCTAGGACATCCTGCAAATCTTATCACCCTAAAGTCCGAGAAACATTCTACACTTGCAACTGTAACATGGACCTTAGTAACGTAACCTTCTGGTTGTCTTAGACTATCATCAGCCATTCTGAGAAGGGTGGAGCTGTCCTTTTGGATGCCTAGACCCAACCTCTCCATCAACTCTGAACTCATGATATTGACAGAGGATCCAGTGTCTACAATGGCATGTTCCACTAATATTCCGTCCACATAAGTTGGAACCCTAGGGCAATTCTTTTCAGCATGATCGAACCAATCTTCCCCTACTCGTACTATGCCCAAAGGTTCTACGATATACCCAATACGCAGGATCTTCTTAAGTTCCTTGTGTACTCCTGGAGATAATTTAATCAATTGCAAGAGGTTCACATCTGGTTTAACTTCGCAAAGAAAACTTGCTAAATTAAAGTCGTGATAGGTAGCCAGAGCTCTCTTTTCTTGCCAAACCATCCTCTCTTTTGGTCTCAGGACCGGTTTGGGTGCTTCTTTCTTAGCTCTTGCCTTCTTTCTTGGCACTTCTTTATCTTTTTTAGGGTCGCCTTTTCTGTCAACTGGCTTTAGCGGTCCCCCTTCTATGCTAGGATTTTGGACTTGCATCCCCTTATCCCCTTGTTTAGGGTTTCCCTCAACCTGCTTTGCATTATCTTTGTTAACCTCTTTAGCCTTTTGGCCTCTTGTCACGGCTCTTAAGTTAGAGGTTTCAGCATCATTGACTCGCACAGCCTCAATAAGGCTGACTCTGTTGCCTTGTGGCAACTCCTCTACAGTGGTCTTTCCCCTCTGCAATATTTGCCTTGGTACATCATTTTGCTGCAGGGTATTTCCTTGCGCTCTATGATTAACAGGGCCCGGCTGTTTACTCCCTTGTTGGAGGGAACTAATCTTACTCCAACAGGTAGCAGCTAAATGGCCCGACTTCCCACAAATATCGCATTTAACATTTGGGCAGTTTCTTGGGAAATGCTATCCACCACACCACTTACAACTGAATCTAGAGGGTCCACCCTCTTCAGGGCGTCGACTCCCTATTAGATTTTGTTGCTTCTTCAAGAAATTAACGTCGGCAGCTTTTTGTAAATATTTTTCGGAAATCATGTCGGTATAATGCTTCATCATATCCTTGACTTCGCCAAGGACATTAGATGCACTTGACTCATAGCCTCGATCATCGACCCGTCATTCCATTGGCTTACCAATTTGATTTGGCATTGGCTGTTGACCCACAGGAACAACATTAGAATTCAAAACTTGGCCTCCAAAATTTGGTGGAGCTAACTGACTTGCCATAGGCATAGTCACACTGGGAGGAGTTGGCAGCAAAGGTACATTCTGAACCATACTCCCTCTCCCATTAGGGTTAGTCATAGGCATCCCTTGACTTCCATTCGTCAATGGTAGGTTACCGCCAGGTACTAAACCCCCATTAACATTCATTCGAGAGGAGTAGGCCGTTTGTAATCATGCTTCTACTCCCTCTGCCCGCGTAATAGCGGTGTCTATATCTGCCAAGACCACATTGCTCAATTGTACTTGGATATTAAAATCCAACCCATGCAAAAAGTATTGCAATTGGGCAGCTGGCAGAATGGGAATGTAAGTTTGTAACTTATGAAATACTTCCTTCAACTTCTTGGCATATACTTTCACATTCTCATGAGGATCTTGGCGTGTTACATTCAAGACCCGCAACCAATATTGGCCACCTCTTTCAGGGGCATATTCCGCTCGGAAAGCTGCATAAAATTGATCAATTGTGGTTATGGTCCCAGACTCTATGATGTGATAGCATACCGCAGCCCTTCCTTTTAACATCATATTGAAGAACATCATGAGATGTCCCTCGTCTTGGATGCGATAATTGAACATCAATCTTTGGAACTCACAAATGTGAAATTCTGCATCCTCTTCCGCTAACCCATTAAAAATGGGCAAGGGAACTCCTATGGCTGGTAAATCTGGCGTCCCTGTAGGAATTGCAATAGGTTGTGCCATAGTGACAATCGGATTAACAATAGGAGCTTGAACGGGTGTATTCACCCCCCCACTTGAAGTGGGTAGACTTGGTGGAAGAGAGGAAGAACTTACGCTTCCTCCTACACCTAACAGACTATGTAGAGCAGTTGGGTTACTAAGAACATTGCCTCTTATACGTACTGGGCTACTCCTTTGAGAAGAATAATGACTTCTGATCTCTAACCACCGTCTAGCTCTCTCAGCACGTTCTGCTTTTTGGATTTCGACTTGATGGTCCTTGTCAGAGGACCATCAACCAGCTTCCTTTTGGTCCCTAGAAATCCTAGATTCGAGAACCACCACTTATAGGCGGCTCCCGGCAAACACACCACTGATGGGACCTAAAATGGGCTGGCACTGGCTATGGCACTAGCCGGATCTCATGCTCATGACACACAAACACCCTCACGGCCTCGTGGACCAGGAGCGTCAATCTAATGCTAAAGGACAAACTGCCCTAAAGCTTAATCTATGCGTTTATAGTTTATAGTCCAACGTTTCCCTAAAACTCCTCAGAGGGAGAACCCCAAATTTCATAGGCATAATGCCTCGTCACACACACATAGGAGGCACTCCACCGACTAATAGTCGGAGCCCCACTGCAGCTCTCCTACATCGCACGGATTGGCCCTTTGATGCGCTGCTAAACATATAGAACATTTCCACACATACTCCTCTCAAGGTACCAATATTTTACATTCCAGGATGTACCATTCCTCACTACACTTTCCCCTTAGGACCCAATAGCTAACCTACAGCTTAGGACATCCTCTCACGCTCATCGTTGGTCACAACCTAAGGAAGACAGGTGCCATGCATCTAGGAGGTTTTTCTGATACCTTTTAATTATTATGCCTAATGCAAATCGTGTATTGCTATGTTCTCAGACAAAAGAAAAAAAATCAGCATCGTGCATAGTGCATAAAGCATTCTTTCAATGGATTTCACTAATACGTACTGTGTTGAAAGGAGGCACCGAGCCATATACCCATGCTACCATCCTCTTTATTTAAACCGTTTTCTATATGCCAAGTGTAATACATAAATCAAATATTTTCTTTATCTTTCAGCGTTTCAGCCCCTCCTCATCCTTCTCTTAGCATTTTGCATCATTGATCGGTTAGATAGGGTTTTTATGCATTTTTCCCTTTTAAAAAATAATAAATACGCACAAAACATAGAAAAAGGGACAAACTGAGGACAACCTCGTGCTTTTCCATCGTTATACATTGCACAAACATAGATATAATTTTCCCTAATTTTCCTCAGCCCGTTTCTTATTTTTTCCTAATTTTAAACCCATTTTTCCCATTTTTGGGCATTTTTCCCTATTTTTCTTTAATAAATAATGATTGAAAATGAGAATTGATTGTGGGCTATGGCCATTGACAGAAAAAAACTCAGATTTAGTTGGTGTGAGATATCATATTTCTCATTTATGTAGCAAAAAACCCAATTTTACCCTTAAAACGTGTGTTTTTCATGCATTTTGACACTAATTCCGGCCATTTTCCTTTATAAAAAGGTCATTTTCCTTTATAAAAATAGCATTACCGCTTATTTTCAGGTCTCGGTTTCTTGGTCTTGATTACGGGACTGATTTCCAGCATGCATTTAATGCTCAGCATCTTCAAGAGCAGCACTCTTCATGTCTTCAACCATCCGGAAGCAATCCGGTCTCATCCGGACAAGCTTTCCTCCATCATTCTTCATTGTCTTCTTCCACACAAGAATAGCCCCTTAAGGGAGAGAGAGGGAGAAGAGGGAAAGAATAAAATTAGAAATCTTCATCCAAGCCATCATTGCACGAGCGAGAGACGGCGATATGATCAGCATACAAGAGGGAATCAAGGCCCAAGATCTATTGTATGGGTTGTATGCAACCCCCATCCTTGATCATCAACATACAAGGCGCAATTTTCGACGCCTACAGGTGTGTTCTCTCTCCACACTTGCATCTTCTTTTTTCATGAGACATTTCATGCTACATTAAGTTTTGGGGCTCCCAAAGGTCATGCCCACTTGGCCCCTCTAATGTCCACCTTTTCAAATCTTGCCCCTTTTGTTGGCCATTTCCCCGTCCGGTGTCCAAATCGAGTGCTGTAAATTTCTGCGCATCCGGCTTGACATCCTGCATTGGCCGACAACTCCTGACAACCCGCACGATAGTCTGAAAAATTATCAAAAATCAACAAGTGTCGCTCGGGTGCCTTTTAAGAGTCGTATTTCACTTGGTGCTTAAAATCGTCCTAGCTGGAGCCGCTGCCTTCGACGTTGAATATTTTTCCCTTGATATTCGTAATTTTTAGCTATTTTTAAGCACTTCTCGGCATCAAAACTCCGCTCTCAGGCACAGTTGAGGCATTGGAAAGTAGCGAGGGCATTTGTTTGTCCAAATGGCATGACTATGTAGGCAAACATCCCCCATTCAGTGGTGAATGCCATCTTGTGTCTATCGTTTGGATGGACTTGCACTTGGTTATAACCTGAGAATCCATCCAAAAAGCTATAGGCTTTCTTTCCTGCCACCCTCTCTAGCATGTATTCTGTGTACTGCAATAGGTAATTGTCTCGCTTGGTGGCTACGTTCACCTTCTTGTAGTTCACACACTCAAATCTTCCCATTCTTCTTCCTGACTATGACTATGGGTGATTTTCAGTTCATATACTCTATCTCACAAATGAATCATGCCTTCAATAGCTTATTAATCTCCTCCTTTATGGTGTGTGTATGCTTAGGATTCATTGCATATGAGATTGCATATGGTCATTTCCTATTTGGTGTTGCATCAGAGGTCATGGAAATGTTATGAGTCACGATACTCTAATCTATTCCCCTTCAATTTGTCTAAAGACCATGCTCTTAACCTCAATTCAAGATAGCATTACCTCAATTCGAGATGGCAGAAATATGAAGCAAAGAGTAGAAAAAGGAGAGAAAAAGAGCAAAGGAATAGAGGCGGCCACTAAAGCTAAGCTGAGGCAAAAAGTACAATTTTTAATGGAAGGTGCCTCAAAAAACTCTAAAAACTCTTGTAAAAGAGCTATAGGCTCCCTCCTGTGCCATTTTTAAAAGAATAGATGGGTGTAGGCTTAAGGCATGAGGCAAGAAGAGGGAAATAGGAAAAAGGACCTTGCCACAATGGCTGGTCATGTAAAAAGAGATGGGTGCTCATGGGATTTTAGGGCTTGTATATAAAGTTCAAAAAGTGAATGGAAGCTCATTCTTTGGTGTGTAGCTAAATAGATTCCTCTCTTCTTCTCTTCTTATCTTCACCTTGCTTGTGTGCGTGCTCTTGAGAGAGGGAGTGTGAGAGTGTGTGGGAGTGAGGGATCAAGAGGCTAAAGCTCTTCACCATCTCCTCTTCTCTTCTCGTCTCTTTTCTCGTGCGCGCACAGCTATGGTGGATGGAGCTTGATGGAGGAGGCTTGAGGATGCTTGAGCTAGCATCTAGGATCATGGAGCTATGGTGTGTGCGAGGGAGGAGGCAACTCATTTCGGCATTGGGGTAAGCTCACTACAGTCGTAAGTTTGAAGGCGCATCGGCTAGGTGAGAGAGCCATTAGAGCTTGCTTGAAATGCTTGAAACAATAAGTAGTCCATGGGTCTTGGCAGTTGAGTGTGAGCTCCCTCTACATTTTGGTTCCATTGCCGGGACCAACAAATTCAAGCTTGAGCACTTGCACACCTCATATCAAGCATCAAATTAAGGGATTCATCCCCGAAACGGAGCTTGAGATAGATAGGAAGTTTGGGTTTTTTAATCTTTGATACAAGTAAGTATTTTGGTTATTTTGGTTTTTTGATAATTGGAAAAGAAGGGGAAATCATTTCAGTTATTTCCTTGCGATTCTTGTTGCATTTAGTGTAGGTTAGGATTAAGAAATCGGATTGGAAAAGTATAGGGTTTACTACTATAAAACATGGCACAAATCATGGTAAACAGGGAAAAAAGAGTGTTTGAAATTATTAATGTCAGTAAGTGAGTGATTAGGGATAGCAAGACCTTGCCCGAGAAGGGGTTTAAGGGTCAGGAGACCATAGAAGAGCTCATTTTTCACCCTAGCATTGAGAGAGAGAGAGAGAGATAGAGCTTCCATTGGTGATTCAATTTGACCCTTCCTCCTATATCCTTGTTGTGATTTGGAAGTTTGTGTGCCTTGTGATTGCTTGGATCGTTGGATTTAACGAAATCATCCTCGGCATCTCGGCCAAGTCCTAGAATCAACCCTCAGTCCTCTTGTAATTGGCCAATTCCGCATGTCCGAACACACAACTCTGCCAACACCTTTAAATTTGGCCCTCGGACCTTGTGCCTCGGACTGTCCAAACATACCATTCGGCCTTGTTTGTATTTCAGCCCTCAGCCAACTTGATTCAGTTCAAACCAACTTGCCATTTCCACTCGGCCCTTTTTGACTTGGCCACGTCCATTCAGCCGTTTAAGCTATGAATTGGACCATTATTCCTATTCGGCACGGCCTATCCGAATCCACCACTCGGCCCCCTGCAATTCAAACGAGTTGGGCTGAGTTAGATTTTTGTAAATTTTTTGGAAATTTGCACTATACCCAGCTAGATTTCAATCGCACAAACCTTTTTGAGCCATCCCAATGCCCAGAACTCGATTTTGGCGCAAGGAATAAGCGAATTCGCAAGACGTAGCCACTTAGTAGCTTGAGTAGATTGTTGAGAGAGTCAGTGCCTTGACGGCAGCTAGTGGAGTCATAGACCCCAAAACAAACCTAAAACGAGTAAGACGACGCAACAAGAAACCCTAAAACCTATCAAGATGGCCAGAAATTGATTGAACAAGCCTATCATGCCTAAGAAGAAATGAGAGTGTGTAAGCCCCTTAGACACTTGCTCTTCGCACTCACCTTGATTTCCAACACTTGAAGTACACCTAAGAACAACCGAAAGCTTGATTGAGCACAAGTGCACATGAAAGAACACACACATACACAGAGTCGAGGTAATTTGAGGATTGTATGAAATAATTAAGGAACTCACTCAGATAAAAGAACTTTAAGGAACCCACCAATAGGAGAAGATCCCAAGACATAGGCGGGCAATCGAAGCCCCAAGCAAACAACAATAGAGACATGGATCTACCTGACCTACTTAACCTTATCGACAGCTTGGTGGAGCACGAGAATGCAACCATGTCTGAAGAAAGCTCAGACCGCAGGGACAGAACGAGAAACTCATAGTTAGCTGACCTAGAGGAGGAAAGGAAGCTAGCCCACAAAGCACTACGAGGCATAGTGGAATACAACCAAGACCAGCAGACTAGAGCCTGCGACAGAATGCAGAGACGATAGAGGTACAATAAGTGCTGAACCTAGCAGGCATGAATTGAATTGACCATGAGAGAGCCCTAGAAGGATACTTGATGCTGAGTGAGCTTCTCATGAAGCGATTACTAGACAAGACAGCAGGCATAGCAAAGCACTACAATGTTAGCGATGTCGCTATTAGCAGGGTTAGGGGTAAACCAAGGCTCCAAGAGCTAGTCTAAGATACCAATTATCACTAAGCAGCTTAATAAGCACTAGCCTCATGATGATCCATACAGCTTCTAGAGCAGCTCGAGCAGGTTTGCGAGGCCAACAATCTCACTGACATGACTCAGTGCTCTGAAGCATTCAGGCTTTTTGCTTAGGTAACAAGGATCGGGCTTGATACACAAGTCTAGATGCCTCAAAGCGAGCGAACTTTAATGGCCTCAAAAATCTCTTCATTAAGAGATTTTTTGAGCCCAGATACTCTGAAAACCTTCTAGTACAGCGTATGAATGTCAAGAAAAAAGAAAAAGAGGACATTTGTGACTATGTGACCCACATGAGGCATCTCTTCAAGAGAATCCCAATGGGCAAACGATCGATCGAAAGAGCATTGTTGATGGTATTCATTAGTGGAATACAAAATGAGGAGATTTATAAAGCCTTGGCAGGCAACTTGAGCTTGTAATGAGTTGCGCTAGCTAGGGTGTTCAAAGAAGCCATTCGAGTAGATGACTAGCTAAAGTAGAGGAGCCCCAAGAACTCAAACCAACTTCCTTATGGACTATCGACCAGTACCGATGATGGCATTAGGTAGGGGATGAGGTAGAGACCTAGGAGGGCAGACCCAAGAACTAATCATATGTTGGACTTGCAATCACCTGGGGCACATCTCATCACGTTGTCCTAAAAGGAAGCAACAAAATAGAGACAAGGCTAACCTAAGGTGCCCTGAGTGTGGAATCACTCATCTCTTCGTTGATTGTCCAAAGTGAAAACCATCCTCGAGTTCGGCTAACATGCCATCCGCCCCATTGGGGCTATTCGATGTTAAGAATCTCGATGGGGAGGCTACACCTATCCCATTGCATGTCATGACCCGTGCACAAACAAAGCAGGCCGCCATATCACTGCCAGGTTCTGCTGGAAAGAAAGTCATTGACACTGAGGTAGAGACATCAACCCCAAAGATGGCTGAAAAGGGAAGTGCTAAGGTCACCCAACCCGAAGCGCCAACTAGAGGCCATCGACAAGTGAAGGAGTTGGTAAAGGAGGCCCAAGAACACTTGAAAGATGCTGAGCCCATCTTAGAGGATGAGATCAAGGATCTCTCCAGCATAAGTACGCTAGTCTTACCCCCTTGACCAAAATCAAGAGATGCGACTACACCATAAGCAATACCACTTAGGCAAAGCCTTAACACTATGGGCTAGCAAATCAGTCACGGCCTTTAGCTAGGACAATCCAAAATAGGAGAAAGATGAGCAGCCAGTGACCTTCTCACCACTCTAGTGACCACCCCTATGACGCTAAGCCTGGGAGATCTGCTTAGGCAGCATCCGACCCTATGGCAAGACTTGAAGTAGTGGCTTGAAGGATCATGAGATCTAGCTGCTACAGACCTACAAGAACATGATGCAGAGATGCAATACTGAGTTTGACATTGCACTTTGTGCCTAAGCCCTTGCACATTAATGCTTTTTGGGAAGGCACCGAGATGCATGTGATCTTATCGGTCTTATCCCTAGGAAACACAACAAGGAAAGGGATTGTAGACACAGGGGCGGGAGTTAGTGTACTGAGCCACGCAGCAGTGCTCCAGACTTGGGGCAACCCACCTATCGAGACTGCTAGGTTCAATGTCACATTAGCTAACGGAATGAAAGTGAAGCCATTCGGGGTGCTTAAAAACTTGCGAGTGAAAATCGCAGGAGTCCAATTCTCAGTTGACTTTATATTTAGGAAGGGAGTGGACTACGACATCCTATTGGGCTGACCCTGGATGCACAATGCCAGAGTGATCGAAGATTGGGGGAATGGTCTCATCCTCCTAGGCAATAAAAGAGAAACTGTAAGGGTAGAAATAGACTCCTGGAAGACTACACCAGTCAACCTCAATGCCATTTCCACGATGCTTAAGGATGATGCTCAGATCAAGAAATCCTATGGGCCCCTGACTAATTATATCCCATGTCTTGAAGACGAGCAAGATTGGATGATGTCCTTGCTACCATTGACCTGTTATTCTTGGACAATGAGGAGTACGAACAATTCATTAAAATGATTGGCAAGCCCAAGGGTACACCCTCGGTACCAGTCTGCATGATGGCAAGAAATCTTCGCAGAAGACCCAAATCTGTCACTTTCCAAGTGCCAAACAACAAGAGAGAACTCCAGGAAATGTTAGAGTATTTAACCGGCAAGCTAGTAGCTGGCAATCCAGCAGCAAATTTCAAGCCACTCTAAGATATCCTAGATGAACCAAGGTGGCAATGGAAAAGGTTGCATGACCTAAACCTCATGTATAATTGGGCCCTAGTCCCCAATCAATGACACGAGACATACCAAGACCTAGCAGATGGCGAGTAGTCAGACAAAGATGCTTCCGATGACGAATATGATGACTGCCACTCCTTCAGTTATGAGAGTGAGGGTGAGATAGATACCATAGAATACGACACTAAAGGACGAGAGAGAGAATAGATACGAGCATACTCCAAGCCACAGAGAAAGAACACTTTCAGGATAGAGCGAGGAGTCATGCGCGTGGATTGTGACTGTGCTTGGTTGGAACATTTGGGAGCCATAGACTTTAACAAGCAGACCTAACCCAACCAGGTACCATGCCAGTGCTTAGAACAGAGTTACCCTCTAAATTGTGACCACCGGGAGAGGCTACCTCTTCTAGCAAATATGGGGAGTTTGATTCTGAATCAAAAGTTAGTTCAAAAAGGGCCCTTAAATACCTAGGCCTTCCAAGACTAGACATACCAAGGGGGTCCTACTCGTCCACCTAAGGCGTGGAAGATTAAAGGAAGAAAGGGCAAAATAGCCTAAGGATGCACGAGTAGATAAACAAAAAAAACCACAAGACCTCCCTAAGAGATTTGCAAAGTTCAAGAAGGGTGATAGGGTAGTGATCTTGCTAGGCACCAAACGTTAAGGGCTAGCAAGTGAACCCATCGAGGGACCTGCCAAAGTCAAGGAGGTGAACCTAGCCCAAGAAGGGGAGACACCCCGACCTGTCTTTATTGCCAAAGACTTGACAGAGGAAGAGGAGACAAGTCTCGTCGCTCTCTTGCGAGAATATATAGACATATTCTTAAGGGGGTAGATCCAAGTGTAGTGACTCATAACATACCCATGACGCCAGACGCAACGCCGGTCAAGTAGCAATCGTACCCTATGAATCCAAAACATGCTCATGCAATCAAGGAAGAGATTGACAAGCTTATGAGAGTGGGATTCATCTACGAAATTGAACACACAGACTAGGTGTCACCCATAGTCATTGTAATGAAGAAAAATGAAAAGATTAGAGTGTGTGTCAATCACAAGAAGGTGAACACTACCATTAAGAGGGACAACTACCCATTTCCATACACCGAGCACATGCTTGAGAGAGTGGTGGACAAAGAGGCCTACAGTTTTCTAGACAGCTTCTCTCGATACAATCACGTGCAGGTGCATCTTGACGATATGCATAATACTGCATTCGCCACTGAGTGGGGTGTCTTTGGCTACATAGTCATGCCCTTTGGGTTGACTAACGCTCCAACCACCTTTCAACGCCTATGTGCACTATATTTAAAGACATGCTCAGGAAAGAGTTAGAAGTCTTCATAGACAACTTGTGTGTTCACTCGACCTGGAGAGAACACTTAGACAAACTCCGAGCAGTCTTGAACAATGTCGTCTATATAATCTCTCTTTGAATCCCTTAAAGTGCCAGATTTGGGTAAAGTGCAGATGCATCCTAGGGCATGTGTTGTCGAATAACAGCATTGCCACAGACTTTTTGAAAGTTAGGGTCATTGTTGATCTTCCATCCCCAACCAACTATAAGGGAGTTCAATGCTTCTTAGGACATACGGGGTATTATCGACGGTTTGTGTTGAATTATGCATTGACTGCTAGACCTCTGCACAAACTGTTGATTATATTCGAATGGACCGAAGAATGCCAATGTGCATATGAGGAATTGAAAAAGGCTCTAACCACAGCACCAATTCTACGAGCCCCAGATTGGACCTTTACCTTCCACGTGCATATTGATGCTTCGAAATTCATTGTGGGGGTAGTGTTGTGCCAACGTGGCAAACACAATCTCGACTATCCAATTAGCTTTGCTAGCATACAACTCATTGAGACCGAGATGAACTACTTGACAACAGAAAGAGAAGGTTTGGCCATGGTATTTGCCATGAAGAAATTTCGGCATTATTTATTAGCTATGCCTTTCACTTTCTTTGTGAACCATCAAGCCTTGCTATATTTAGTAAACAAACCTCGTGCTATAGGACGCATAGCTCGATGGCTCCTTTTTCTTTTAGAATTTGACTTCTCCGTGGTTGTACGAAAAGGAAAGCAACACTACATGGCCAACCACATGTCATGCATCCCCATGGGAGAGGCCGCTGGACAAGGCATCGCTGATGAATTGCTAGATGTGCACTTGTTTAGCCTATCCAGCGAGAGAGATTTATTTCGAGCCAACTTGACACCATATTGGGCAGATGACATAGTCCAAGTGCTTGAGCATGGACTACCTGAACGAATGATAGAGAAAGCCCAACTTAGGCGAATTATGCTCAAGATCCAACCCTATCAGTTGATAGTAGGCCAGCTATATAGGCTAGGGCAAGACAGATTGTTGCGTAGGTGCATATGCGAGCATGAGATGCATGATGCGCTCTAGAGGTACACAGCGGAATCGCAGGAGGACACTTTAGGAGAGTGACATATGATTTTTTATGTCGAGAAGTGCTTAAAAATAGCCAAAAATTACGAATATCAGGGAAAAATAGGCTTCATCGAAGGCAGCGGTGGCAATCAGTACGATTTTAAGCGGCAAGTCCCTAAAGCGCTAGTGCTAATTTTCATGGAAAATCAAAACGCTGGTAGATGGCTGAGCTGGAGCTTTCCTAGATGCAAAATGACGTCAGGAATCCAACGCAAGTCTCAAATCTCAATTCCAAGGTCGTTTGATCCCCCATTTAATCCCCGCAAGGTTCGGGGTTGTGAAGCGGATACTAGATCTGGAAGCCAAGAAGAGCGTGACGGGGCCTAGCTTTGTAGATTTCGATGCCACGGAATCATCCATCCAGACGGATTTCGAATCCGATGCCGTTTACCCCTCCAAAAGCGGAAAAACCACTTGTCGAAAGTGTGAAAGTAAAAGCCATGAACTAGATAATTTGGGTCTTAAGCTTAAGCTCTAATTGAGAGCTTATAAGAAGCTCACAAAATGAAACATTATGGGGGGAGGGGGTGTCAGTTTTTGGCGACCCATTTTTTCCCCATTTTTTATCATTTTGTGATCAGTCAAAGACATGAGGAATCCTCTTGGCCCTGAGATGCTTCTATCCTTCACTCTCCATTGCCATGAATGGATCAAGGAATGATGCACTGAGAAAAGAGATAAAAACCAGTCTTTCTTTCTCCTCCCTCTCTCTCCTCTGCAGAAAGGCAATTCATGTGGCAAGAATCAAGAAGAGAATCGAGTGAAGGATGCTTGTCCGACCGTCATTGGATTGCTTCAAGAGGCTGATGAGGCTGAAGACTGAAGATCTATGCTGAAATCCATGGGTGGTGGGTCGATACATAGTCCCAATTAATTATTCAAAAAACCCGAAACACGCAAAAAGGCGGTATGCTCTATTTTATGAAAGAATTTTGCTTGTTTTTTATTTTTCATGGTCTAAATGGTGTGCACATGGGCTGAAATTTTATTTGAATGTTCCTTGCATTATGTTTGAGGGCTGCAATCACTGCTATGCAGAACCCGTATTGATTTACATCAATTATAAATTTTCAAAACTCGAAAAAACACTAATTTTGATGGAAAATGATAGTTATTTTGATTTTGAGTGGGAAAAAATGAATGGACATGGGATAAAATAAGGGAAAATGCTAAGTTTTAGTTAAAATGATTAGTCATCAGAGGAAAACCAGAAAATACCTATTTTCTATTAAAAATAAATAAGAAAAATAGAGAAAAATAGGGAAAAATGGGTTTCTTGTGTTTGAAAAATATGGAAAAATAATATCTATGTATGTGAATGTCTGACGGGGCTGAAGCATGAGGTTAAGCCTCAGTTTGGTCTTGTCCTTTGTGTTAGAGTTCCTATTTATTTCTTTTACATACAAAAAAATGACATTAAAAACCCTCTACACATATGCAACGCAGCAAAACCTAAACGGTAAGGGGGAGGATGATGTTATACAACCGTTTAAACGCTGAAATGATAAAAATTCTGATTGTTTTCTTTATGCATAGCATTTAGGAGGTGGTTTATTAGAAAAAATAATGAATCTAGCAGCACGAGGTTTGCCTTGGTGCTAGGTTAATACAACGAAGCATTGTGTATTAGTGGAAATTCATTAAAAGGGATGTTTTCGCATGACACAGGATGATTTCAAACCATAATTGTTTGTGCACAATCATCAACCATTGCATAAATCATACTCGTGGTATCTATTCCTGGTATGCATAGTAATTGGTTGAATATAAATGACCCACGCTAGAGAGAGTGAGGGACCCAAGCTGTAGGTCTAGATGGTGGCTCCAAGGGGACAAGTACATGAGGACTGGTACATTCCTGGAACGATATAATATTGGTACCAAGAGTGGAGTCTCTTTGGTATGTGTTATATGTGTTAGCGATGCATCTTGGGGCCAATCCCTGAGGTGTATGAGAGTCGTAGTTGAGCCACGACAACCAGTCGCGGAGGGTGCTTCCTTTGTGTGTAATACGTGTTGCTTATTGCCAATATGTGTGGGATACCTCCTCTAAGGGGTTTTTGGGAAGGTGATGTTGACCACGAGGCCGTGGGGTTGTCTTGTGCATGTTAGAGGTCCGGCTAGTGCTATAGCTAGTGCGGGCCCATTTTAGGTTCCATCAATGGTGCGTCTGTCGGGAGCCGCCAACAAGTGGTGGTTCTCAAATCAAGGGTTTTTAGGGACCAAATAGTTGGTTTATGTCCTCTAACAAGGACCGTCAAGCTGAAATACAAAAAGCAGAACGTGCTAAGAGGGCTAGACGGCGGTTGGAGATTGGAAGACGCTATTCTCCTCAAAGGAGCAGCCCATTACGCATAAGTGGCAGTGGTTCTAGTAACCTAGGTGTTATGAGTAGCTCTTCGAGTGTAAGTGGAAGTCTTGGTACTTCCCTAATTCCAGTTAATCAACCCACAATAAGTGGGGGTGTAGTATTGCCTACACAAACTCGTGTTGTCAATCCAGTTGTAGCCATTGCACAACCTATCGCGATTCCAGTAGTATACCGGATTTACCAGCATTAGGAGCACTGTTGCCCATTTTCCATGGGTTAGCACAAGAAGATGGAGAACTCCACATAAAGGAGTTCCAAACGCTCATGTTCAACTATCGAATCCAAGACGATGGACACCTAATGATGTTCTTCAACATGAAGTTAAAAGGAAGAGCGACGGTGTGGTATCATGGTCTAGAAGCCGGAACCATAACTAGCAGTGCCCAATTCTTTATGGCTTTCCGTAGATATTTTGCCCCTAAGAAGGGTGGACAATATTGGTTGTATGTTCTGAATGTAGCATGCCAAGAGCCAAATGATAATGTCCAGGCATATGCCAAGAAACTAAAGCAAGTTCTTCGCAAACTTAACGCTTATATTCCCATTCCAACAGCTGCACAATTGTAATATTTTCTACATGAATTGGATTTTAATATCCAGGTGTAGCTGAGTAGTGTTGCTTTGGCCTATATTGACACTGCCATTACCCAAGCAGAAGGAGTAGAGTCACGCTTGCAAGTAGCTTATGCAGCAAAGATAAATTGGAATGGTAATAATTTGGCCTTGACCAATGGGAGTCAAGGGGACCCCATGTTAAATACGGGTGGCAGAGGGAGTATCATGTCGAATTTGCCTATGTTACCAGCTTATCCTAGCATGACTATGCCTATGGCTAGTCAAGCGGCCTCACTAAATAGTGGTGGAAACCAAACAATGAATCCTAATGTTGTCCCAATTGGTTAGCGACCGATTCCTAATCAAGTGGTTAGGCCCTTGGGACGACAGACTAACAATCGTGGCTATGAGTCGAGTGCTTCTAATGTCCTTGGTGAAGTTAAGGACATGATGAAGCACTACACCAATATGATCTCTGAACAGTATCAACAAATAGCTGTGGATGTCAATTTCCTTAAGAACCAACAGAATTTGATAGGGAGCCGACGCCCTGAAGAGGGTGGCCCCTCAAGATTCAGCTGTAAGTGGTGTGGTGGCCAACATTTCCCTAGGAATTGCCCGAATGTCAAATGTGATATTTGCAGAAAGTTTGGCCACTTAGCTGCTACCTGTTGGAGTAAGATCAGTTCTCTCCAACAAGGGAGTAAACAACCAGGTCCCAGTTAACCATCGCGCACAAGAGAATAATCTCCAGCAAGACGATGGACTAAGGCAAATACTGCAAAGAGGAAAGGCTGTTGTAGAGGAGTTACCTCATGGCAGTGGAGTCAGCCTTATTGAGGCTGTATGTGTCAATGATGCTAAAACTTATAATCTACGAGCCGTAACAAGAGGTCAAAAGATTAAAGAGGGTGACAAAGGAATTGTAAAACCTGTCGAGGGAAGCCCTAAGAAAGATGCTAGGGAAAAGGAGTCGTGAATCCTGATAAGGAAGGTGGACCGTTAAGACCTATTGGTAGTAAAGTCAATCCCGAGGAGGATAAAGGATTTCCAAGAAAGAAGGTAAAGGCTAAAAAAGAGGCACCAAAGCTGATTGAAAGACCAAAGGAGAGACTGGTTTGGCACGAGAAGAGAACTTTGGCTAATTACCATGACTTTGATCTAGCAAGTTCCCTTTGTAGACGTGAATCTCCTGCAATTGATTAAACTTTCTCCAGGAGTATGCAAGGAATTCAAGAAAATCCTGCGTATAGGGTATATAGTAGAACCTTTTGGCATAGCTAGAGTGGGGGAAGATTGATTCGATCATGTTGAAAAGCATTGCCCTAGGGTTCTAGCATATGTGGATGGAATATAAGTGGAGGGAGCATGCTATCGTGGACACTGGATCCTCCGTCAATATCATAAGTTCAGACTTGATGGAGAGGTTAGGTCTAGAGATACAAAAAGACGGCTCCACACTTCTTAGGATCATTGATGATAGTCTAAGACAACCAGAAGGTTGCATTACTAAGGTCCATGTTACAGTTGTGAGCATGGAATGCTATCTGGACTTTAGGGTGATAAGGTTTGCAGGACGTCCTAGCTATCGAGTTTTGCTAGGTAGGCCATGGATTCTACAGACAGACTGTCAAGTCGATATACCCACTGGTTGAGTGATTCTAGGTCGAGGTGCCCATCGTGTAATAGTAGATGCTTACCCTGAGTCTCCTCAGAGTGAGAGAGCTCCACTATCCTCCACTGAACTAGAAACAGTAGATGATCCATTTGGTAGTGAGACATCATCGAGCAATGGATCTAAGGAAGGATCCACTATAGAGGATATTTATCAAAGATAACCTTGAATGAGCCGATAGAGCCTCATGATCGAATAAGAGACGCAGACATTATTGAGCTAGATCTTGGTACGCTAAATGATTCGCGACCAATTAAATTAGGGTCCATGCTCAGTTTGGAAGAAAGAGAGGATTATGTGTCCTTAATTTGAGAGTTCCACGATATCTTTGCTTGGATCTATGATGAACTTCGGGGTATTCCTCCCAGTATAGCTGTGCATACTATTCCTATAAAGGAAGGTACCCGCCCTGTACGTTAGAAACTAAGGCGTATGCCTTTTGAATTAAGGGACGGGTTGTACGAGGAACTACAGAAGTTGTAGAAAGTGGGTTTGATCTTCCATGTTCAGCATACTGAATGGTGCTCACCAATTGTGATAAGGAAGAATAAGAATAATCAAATCCATCTTTGTGTAGATTTTAGAGAGTTGAATAAGCAGACTGTTAAAGATTACTACCCGTTGCCATTTATTGACCAAATTTTGGATCAACTAGAGGCTAGGGAAATCTATTCATTTATGGACTGCTTTGCAGGGTATAACCAAATGGCGATCGCTGAGCAAGACAAGCTAAAAACGACTTTTATTTACAGTCTTCGGTACCTTTGTGTACCATGTGATGGCATTTGGGTTGTGTAGTGCACCTGGTTCGTGGCAAAGAACAGCCGATAAGACCTTTGGTGACATCTCCCTAGAGGAGCTGAAAGTGTCCATTGACAATCTGGGGGCAGCCACCATAAGCGGTAAACAGTTGATCATTTTGCGGAAGTGTTTTGAGCATTGTAGACAATTTTGCATAGCTCTTAACCCACGGAAGTGCATCTTCGGAGTCCCTTATGGGCTCTTGTTAAGCCATGTGGTCAGTTCCATAGGGATTGCGACGACTGATCCTAAAAAGATCAAGGTCATAGTCGCCATGAGTTTGCCACATACTCCAAAGGAAGTGCATAGCTTTCTGTCATTAGTAGGGTATTATCCAAGGTTTATCAATGCCTTGGCAGAAAGAACGTTGGCACTGACCAACTTATTGTCCTTTTGTCAGTTTTCATGGAATGATGCTTGCAAAGTATCTTTTGACTATGTGAAGCAAAAGCTTGCCAAAGCACCTGTTTTAAAAGCACCGAAAAGGGGCGAAATGTTCTATATATTTTCAGCAGCAACCATGTATAGTATCAGCTGTTGTTTGGCCCAAATTTGCGAGGAAAAGTGGTATCATACGATAGATTTTGCTAGTCGGAAGTTGGGCATATCGGAAATTAACTACACCTATATGGAGAAGTTGTGCCTTGCGATGGTATTTGCGACTAAAAATTTCAGGCACTACATTCTTTATGAGAGGGTGGTTTTTTATACGAAGGCGGAAGGGCTTCGATTGTTGTTGAATAAGTTATAGCCGCCTGACCATTTAGCAAAGTGGTTAATCACTTTGCAGGAATTTTATTATGAGATTAAGAGCAAGCTGCCAAAAGCTTCAGGGCATTGTAGAGTGTCTTGTGGATTTCGGAGAATCAAAAGAGGTCTTGGCTGAAGGAAGTGACATGGAAACTTTGTTCAAGATTGATACGACATCTATTCCCTCCTGGTATGCTACTATAACGCACTATCTTTCTATGAGAGAGATTGGAGCTACTTTATCAAAATCGGAGAAGAGGAAGATTAAACGAGCATTAAAATTTTCCTTGATTGTAGGAACATTATATCGACATGGTGTTGATGATATTTATCACCGATGTGTGATGCCTGATGAGGTTCCATTTATATTGGAAGAGTGCCATGACTCTACTTGTGGAGGGCAGTTTTCTCGGCGATTGACGGCACAGAAGGCTTTACGAGCTAGTTATTGGTGTCCATCTTCCAAGATTCATTTGACTATATCAAGAGATGTGATACATGTCAAAGACATGATAGTCGAGAGAATAGGAAGCGTCCACTTATGCCGATTATGGCTATCCTTCCATTTGAGAAGTTGGGCATTGACTTTGTGGGTCCTATCACCCTGTCGTCTACTACTCAGAAGAGGTACATTATAGTAGCAATTGACTACTTTACAAAGTAGTCAAAAGCAGGGGTGACGAGGTAGGACAATGCAAAAGAGACTGTCAATTTTCTACTTGAGCAAATCATCTGCCGATTTGGTCTACCAAAAGAAATAGTATCGGACCGTGGAACTCACTTTTTAAATAAAGTGATTAAAAGTCTAACTGAAGCTTGGAAAATCAAGCATAACAAGACGACCCCCTATAATCCGCAAGAAAATGGACAAGTTGAAAGTACCAATAAGCATCTTGTGGGTATCCTATCCAAGATAGTCTCTGAAAAGAAGTGAGACTAGGATACAAAATTATATGTGGCGGTTTGGGCGTATAACATGACGTTCAAACAAGCTACTGGCCATGTTAGATATGATCAATGCCCCACCCTCATTAGGTGCCACCAATGATCCATGGTGCTCAAAGTTGTAAAGCCCCCATTATGAGGAGAAGCCAAATGTGAACCCGGACATTGATTGAGTCCTGACTTGTATATCAGATGAGGTCTATGTGATCGGATGGCAAAAAGGTGACTATTGTGGTTTAATCTTTAGGTTAGATGGAGTGGTTAAGCTGGTAGCAACTCGAGGCGCATTGCATCGAGTTGTCGGATAAGGGAGTTAAAAGGGGCCCCTATTTTGGGGTCAGGGGGCTGCGGAAGCGGCCTCTAGGGGCTGGGGGGTCCCAGGGGGCTAGTGGTCCTCCCGGCAGGGGTTTGCTTCAAGTTCATCTTCAAAGACTCGGCATTGGGCCAAGGAGATAGTTCACCTATGGGTGGACATTGAGGGGGGATGTTAGATATGATCAATGCCCACCCTCATTAGGTGCCACCAATGATCCATGGTGCTCAAAGTTGTAAGGCCCCCATTATGAGGAGAAGCCAAATGTGAGCCCAGACATTGATTGAGTCCTAACTTGTATATCAGATGAGGTCTATGTGACCGGATGGCAAAAAGGTGACCATTGTGGGTCTAATCTTTGGGTTAGATGGAGTAGTTAAGCTGATAGCAACTCGAGGCGCATTGTATCGATGGTAAAGGGAATATTTCCTGGAATATTCCCTAGCCGACTAGTGGAGGCTCATATGGTAGGTCGGTCAGGCTGACCTAATGGCCTTCGTGAGCTATAAAAGCTAAATCCCTTCACAGCCATCCATCATTCATCTTTCACCCAATCAGACTTGTTGTTCTAGCTAGCCTTAAGCTCTTCACCTATCTTCTATCTAGATTGCCATCTAAGCTTCACACAGTGGAAGCGCACGGGTGGATAGAGCCATCTTTGTATCAGTTGTTTGGAGCTAAAGAATTTACTGATTCTCCTCTTATCTGTTGTGTACTCTCTATCTCTTTCTCAGATTCTATTCGCTGCGGCGTGTAACTTTTTACATGGTATCAGAGCCCAGGGGGCTCTAGAGATCTGAGAGAGTGCAAGAGGCAAAGGCTTCAACAGCAAAGAGAAACTATGTCGACTTCCAGAAGCGGTTCTGGCGCATCAGGAAGCGGTGCAGGAGGTGGTGCTACTATATTGGCTATTCAAGCACTGAGGATTCGTCCACCAACCTTCAGCAAAGGCAAGTTAGATGGTACAAACTATGACTTCTGGAAGTTCAAAATTACAACTATCCTTGATTCTTATGAGCTTTTGGAGATTGTGCTGGGGACTGATGCAGAACCACAGCCTACCCCCGACCCATCAAATTCTAGTGTGATGATTCCTTCGAATGCAGATCTTCTACGAGCTTGGAAACGAAGGAATGCAGATGCATTGTGTGCCTTAGTTACAAGCTGTTCTGACAGTGTTCTGACTTTGATTCAGCATACAACCAAAGCGTCAGAGGCTTGGAATGTACTAAGGAGTCAGTATGAAACACGAAACTAAACAAGGATTCAAAACTTGGAGAATCAACTAGCAGCGGAGAAGTTTGCTGAGAACGAGAGACGGTTGAAGCATTCATCACTCGGATTAAGAATCTGCGCGACTAGATGGCTGGTGCTAGGATACAAAAGACTAGCGAAGAGCTAGCTCGGGGTGTCTTTGGATTTGTCCACAAAAGTTTGATAGACTAGTAACTGCCCTTAATACTCAGGTGAGACCTCAAGCTTTGACTTTTGAGGAGTTTTGTGCATTATTGATGGAGGAGGAGGAGTTGAGGCTGAAAGCCCGAGAAGGAAGCAACAATGGAGATGCTGCATTCTCTGCCAATGCAAAAGGCATTTGCCATGAACGGATCAAGGAATGATGCACTGAGCAAAGAGATAAAAAACAGTCTTTCTCTCTCCTCCCTCTCTCTCCTACATAGAGGCAATTCATGTGGCAAGAATCAAGAAGAGAATCGAGTGAAGGATGCTTGTCCGACCGTCATTGGATTGCTTCAAGAGGCTGATGAGGCTGAAGACTGAAGATCTATGCTGAAATCCATGGGTGGTGGGTCGATACATAGTCCCAATTAATTATTCAAAAAACCCGAAACACGCAAAAAGGCGGTATGCTCTATTTTATGAAAGAATTTTGCTTGTTTTTTTATTGTTCATGGTCTAAATGGTGTGCACATGGGCTGAAATTTTATTTGAATGTTCCTTGCATTATGTTTGAGGGCTGAAATCACTGTTATGCAGAACCCGTATTGATTTACATCAATTATAAATTTTCAAAACTCGAAAAAACACTAATTTTGATGGAAAATGATAGTTATTTTGATTTTGAGTGGGAAAAAATGAGTGGACATGGGATAAAATAAGGGAAAATGCTAAGTTTTAGTTCAAATGATAAGTCATCAGAGGAAAACCAGAAAATACCTATTTTCTATTAAAAATAAATAGGAAAAATAGAGAAAAATAAGAAAAAATGGGTTTATTGCTTTCGAAAAATATGAAAAAATAAGATCTATGTATGTGAATGTTTGATGGGGCTGAAGCATGAGGTTAAGCCTAAGTTTGGTCTTGTCCTTTGTGTTAGAGTGCGTATTTATTGCTTTTACATGCAAAAAAATGACATTAAAAACCCTCTACACCTATGCAACACAGCAAAATCTAAATGGTGAGGGGGAGAATGATGTTATACAACCGTTTAAAAGCTTAAATGATAACAAGTCTGATATTTTTCTTTATGCATAGCATTAAGGATGCGGTTTTTTCGAAAAAATAATGAATCTAGCAACACGAGGTTTGCCTTAGTGCTAGGTTAATACAATGAAGCATTGCATATTAGCGAAAATTCATTAAAAGGGCTATTTTTGCATGACACAGGATGATTTCATGCCATAATTGTTTGTGCACAATCATCTACCATTGCATAAATCATACTTGTGGTATTTATTCCTGGTATGCATAGCAATTGGTTGGATAAAAATGACCCACGTTGGAGAGAGTGAGGGACCCAAGGTGTAGGTCTAGATGGTGGGTCCAAGGGGACAAGTACGTGAGGACTGGTACATTCCTGGAATGATATAATGTTGGTACTAAGAGTGGAGTCTCTTTCGTATGTGTTATATGTGTTAGTGACGCATCTTGGGGCCAATCCCTGAGGTGTAGAAGAGTCACAATGGAGTCACAACAATCAGTCGGGGATGCTTCCTTTGTGTGTAATACGTGTTGCTTATTGCCAATATGTGTGGGATACCTCCTCTGAGGGGTTTTGGAAAAGGTGATGTTGGATTACATATCAGCTACAAACACAATATTAGAAGTATCTAGTGTGTATTCAGTTATTACAGACACTCCTGACTGCGAGGCCGTGGGGTTGTCTTGTGCATGTTAGAGGTCCGGCTAGTGCTATAGCCAGTGCCGACCCATTTTAGGTCCCATCACGGAGATACAATAGCCCGCAAGGTGCTGCAATCTCAACTGTGGTGGCCCACACTTTTTCACAATGCAACACGATTCATTAAGCATTGTGACAAGTGTTAGCGGACAAAGGTCCCGATTCGCAAGGATCAGATGGAGCTAACCCCAATAAGTGCACGACAACCCTTCGAAAAATGGGGAATTGACTTCATAGGACCCATTAGTCCTGTGAAACAATATGCACAAGCCAAGTACATCATTGTAGCCACTGACTATCTAATGAAATGGGCAGAAGCAAGAGCTACGAGAAAGAATGACACTAGAATTACTGCCAAGTTCCTATGGGAGTAGGTAAGCTCACGATTTGGCTGCCCCATAGAACTCGTTAGCAACTAGGGCACATGCTTCATTAATGAAGTGATTGTGCATCTTCTATCCACCTTTCTAATTATCCATCGGAAATCCTCACCATACTACCCTCAGGCAAACGGCTAGGCAGAATCCACAAATAAAATTCTAGTAAACGCCCTGACCAAGGTAGTCTCTGCTTCGTGCAGTGACTGGGATAACAAGTTGATGGTAGCCTTGTGGGCTTACTACACAGCGTATAAAATGGCTGTAGGCTAGACGTCTTTTAGGTTGACCTATGGAACTAAAGCAATTCTACCTGTAGATTTCTTCATTCCTAGCCTGAGGATCGCACTTCATGAACGATGGGAAGGGAAGGAGGCATGGATGCAATGTCTACTTGAACTCGAATCCCTCTTAGAAACTCGACTTCTAGCTACCCATGTGCTCATATGTGAGAAAGCACAATGCAAAAGTTGGTTTGACAAGCATGTCAAGCACCGCGACTTTGAACAGGGAGACTTAATACTCTTGTACTCCATTAAGGGGCATAAATAGAAAATGAAGTTTAAATGTCTAGGGCCTTTCAAGGTTCATGCTATCAGCTGAGCTGGTAATATTGAACTTGTTAGTTTGGAAGGTAAGGGCATAGGCTTCTTCAATGGAAGTCACATCAAGAAGTATTACCCTCCCACACATCCTCTGCATGAACCACCAATGTTAGAACCCCCTGTCAAGGTACAAGTATCCACAATCATGGAGATTGATGATGAAAATGAGGAAGCTGTGGAACCTACTTACCTCTACATCACGGTCACTGCCAAGCAAACATGCACTTTCAACACCTTGATCGATGAGTGAGCATACTTCAATGTCTTAACCCATGATCATTGGACCCACATTGGCAAACCACAATTACAGCCCACTATTGCCAAACTAAGCCCATATGGGGGCCGATCATATGCACTCCTAGGAAAGTGCATGGTCACAGTTTCTATCGAGTCTGAGAGCATACCAATGATCTTTTATGTGTTGCCAAACATTAAAGGTGCAGGCACAAAGCAATGTTGATTATGAGTCGCAACGTATTCACCTAGCCATTGGCAATGTCTGCATAGTAGCAACTTTCAACAAGGGTTGCGCAAATCCTACGAGATCTGCAAGGCCACCGGTACAAACACATGCGACCAAGTCTAAGGAGGGGGGTTGTGACTTGTTACAACCAGCCAAGCCTCTATGCTAGCAACCCACTAAGGCCAAAGCCAATGCCCATGAACCCCAGTTCAGATGAAAACCTCAACATCAAAGCCTGCTACCATCGAGGAGCAATCGGCCATGCCTTCACAAGGCTAAGAATGCAACCTCAAAATCTAGGAGGCCAAGACAAAGCTATAGATAGTGAGGTACAATCAAGCTGTGATGGGTTCCTAAGACCCTATTGCAAG
Organism: Lygodium microphyllum; assembly: GCF_053477565.2. Classification (NCBI taxonomy): domain Eukaryota; kingdom Viridiplantae; phylum Streptophyta; class Polypodiopsida; order Schizaeales; family Lygodiaceae; genus Lygodium; species Lygodium microphyllum. Next base: position 56,122,654 of record NC_141159.1, on the reverse strand, counting down.
TGCAAGGCTATTATGAAGGTAATACCTAGATATGGATCCCTAAGAGCTAAAACAGCCAAATACTCTGATCAAACGATTCCCTTACGCTTAACCATACCAACCATACAATGTGTCAAGGCCTAAAGGCGCATAAGCCTCGAGACACGAAGCCCATAGACTCACAACTGATTATGCCCATGAAGACCGACCAAGTCTATCGGCCCAAATCCCAACTTGCTACTTTCAAAACAATACCATGTAACTCTATCAAGACTCAAGAAGCCGCATCCACAAGTAGTAGTGTCCCATTAGCAGTCCACCCAGCCCATTGTGCAAGGGACCCAATCGCAATCTCAAGAACAACCAAAATTGCAACCATCTGCTATCAAACTCTCTAGTTCTGTCAAACCAAAACCACCCATAGGCCTTAGACCCTCCTATGAGCGGAAATCATTCTTAACACTGGCCTCAAATCTAGCCAAAGACATAAGGGATGATGTGATTGCTTGCCTTAGATGCTTAGATGCCACATTCATATCGATGGCTTTGAGCTATGACCACTTGGACTTGGACCTGTTGCAAGAGCCCTTAGCAGCCGAAGTTCGTGCGATGCCTTGTTCATGGGACACATTTGAATTTGCATTTGTCAAAGCACCCCACTCAGCACTGAGATATCTAGAGAGCAAGCCATCAAAAAACGTCTCATTACATCATACGATAAGCGAGCTACTTCTGCTATCACTGACCAAGAAATCAAGGAGTTGAAACAGCTTGCTGAAATTGAATCCCCATTCTTACGAAATTGGTATGCTCTTTGATTGCAATGGGAAATCGAAGGATGCCAAATAATGACCAACACTGAGTAGCGACGCGCAATCAAGCCATCAGAGTATGATCCAACTTATGTCACTCCAACCTCGTATAGGGTGTTAACAACTATTTGTGGCCGACCCATGGAAGAGCACATCAAAAGACACCCTCACCTTGATCGCCTCTCCTGACCAAGGAAGAGTTACATATTTCTAGCCATATCAATTCCGATGACTTCCTAATAGATGTCCTTACTTACATCACACATGTAGGCAACCGACCTTTGATCTGTACCGTGAAGTGCAGTTGGAGTACAATCTAGACTTCTATGCTTGCCTCATGTGAAGGAAAACACTCGACGCGTACGCTGAATGCCCTTGGCTCGCTAGCCTTCAATCCTAGGAAGGATTCTTTTCAAATCCAAAAGGGGAGGGGGTAAGGTGAGTCAAATTAGAACCAATCAAAATCAAGCAAATGCATAAACACATAAGAAAAGACACACCATCGTGAAAACCTCAGTCTACACTTAAACACAGAAATGAAAGAGACATGTTAACTTGTGATTGAGGAAAAGTGTCACAAAAATTTTGAAATAAATGGTGAAAAGTCTGAAAGTAAAGTTTATTTTTGAGCTTAAATGTTTTCATTCAACAAACATGAAGTCTTCCTTTTCAGCAAATAATTGTTTTGAAAGCACTAATGGGAATCATGGTTCATGATAGAAATGAAAGATGTCGCAGCAAGATCATGCTCACCGACTCCCTTTCACGGAGGAGGAGAGGATGCAGTATGGCCTCAGCTTAGAACTGTGCTTATAATCAACTGATATTCCGTAGTATTCACAACCTCAAGGAGGTGGTAGCCAAGGAGGAGGCTGCAAGAAGAGTGGTGGAACAGTGTAACCTCTCGAAGTACCTAGAGAAGTTTGCACAGGAGCTAACCACACAAAGTGTGTGGAATTTCTGAGAATGTACAACCCCGATCAAGAATGCGAAATGGCGACTATGGGAGGAGGGGAGAGTCCTAAATAGGTGTAGGTGCCATTGAACCACACCTTGGTGGAGAAGGCACTAGGGTTGGAACCTAAGGTGGAGAAGAAACATAAGAGAGATGTGTATACTATACTAAAGATGAAGAGGGAGGATGTTTTGACAAATGATGGCTCCCATTCATCCCATGCCACCCCTCTTGGTGCCCCGCCAGTGAAGCAACCACTCTCACTCCAAGCACCCCAGCTAGCGCCGATGTAAATAATTTTGTGGCATGGATGCAGTACTTCATTAATAAGGAATTGGCCCAAGGAAAGAGTGTGGAGACTACGGCCACTGGGCAAAAAAGACCAGCCACAGATGTTGAGTCTAGGCAAGATCCGAAACACCAAAAGGTGGAAGCTTTGACCACTCCAATCCCTACTACTATGATGCCACCAACAAACTATGATGAATATGTTGCTGAACTGCTCTCTCAACTAGAGAAGGCAAAGGAGGAAAGAAAGATAGTGGTGCCTGAGTTGGAAGTAGAAAAGGAGTCGATGGCAACCTTCTAGCTTGAAAAGACGAGGTAAATAGCTATGCAACAAAAGGAGATCTTTGATCTAAAACAAGAACTAAAGGCCAAAGATGACAAGGAGGAAAGCTGGCAACAACAGCTCGAAGATGAAAATCAAGAGCTAGTGAAAATGTAGAGAGAGTATAAACTTTTAATCATGCAATATAGCAAAAATAGATCGGATCGTACGAGGCATGGAAGAGTTTGCCACAAGGGAAGAAGAAAGAAAGCAAGAAGAGGAGCAACACCACAGAGAGATGGAAACCATGACCGAAAAGTTGTGCCTTGAAAGAAAAGAGCAAGAGAGAATGAGCAAGGAATTGAAAGATTAGGAGTAGAAACTCATGGCCCTGGTACAAAGACAAGGAGAAAGTATGGAGAAGATGAAAAAGAGAGCCGAAGAGTGGGCAAGCCAAAATGAACGAAGAGTGAATACTTTGGTGCATCACCTGGCTCTCGTGAAAAAAGAGAAAGTCCTAGCAGAAAGCAGAGCAGAGGCAGCCCAAGTGGGCTTCAATACTCAACAATGAGCTTTGCTAAATACTATGATGGATGCCACTCACACGGAGGAAGGGGAGTCCCTTGAGGTGGTAAAGAAGAAGCTGAGCATAGCACGCAGAGCTCTCCAAGCAAAGCTACACATGCCACCACAACCCATTGCAGTTGGGTTAAGCCTTGATGAACAACTCAAGTACATGTTGTTGGATGGCCTAACCCCCAGGAGATTAATGCATTGGGATTTGTAGAGGAGGTACGGTAAGAAGATTTCCAAAGGGGTGAAGCTGAACTACAATTTGACATGGGAAGATTTGAAGAAGAAATAATCCCACAACCCCCTTCAACCCACTTTGAAGAATAGCAGCAATCAATAGACACATCTGTGAAAAGAAAAATTGTCTTGAAGGAAAAGAGAAAGAAAATGGTGGAAGAAGCCAAACAGAGATTGAGGGCCAAACCTACGGCACAGCTGCCTGCATCTCTTCCACCATGGCTAGGTGCTCTACCGCGGCCAGCTTCCATCATGCAGACCTCATAGTCTGGGAGAGATAGGAAAAAACAGTTGTCTGCATCTCTTCCACCATGCTTAGGTGCTCTGCCACCACAGCCAACTTCCATCATGCAGACCTCATAGTCTGGGAGAGATAGAAAAAAGAGAAACAGCCTTTTAACTTTAGCTTCCTCCTCCCCAACGGCCTGCACAGATTCCTTCCCCTTAAAGTAGTAGAAGGGGTGATCAGCGTTGGAAGCCGGCTAGGCCAACAATGCTTGGAAGAAAGAGAGAAGAATCCCACCCTCTGGGGCATTGAGGATGCAGAGTATTGGCAAAATAAGTTTTTTGAAGTGCCTTGGTCTGTGCTCAGATGCAAGTGCCAATCATTGTGGCAAAGACACATTTGCGATGACAATGTGTTCTCTTGGATGGATTTTTGTAAAGAAACAACCCCACCTTTATAGCATATCCTCTTAGGGTAGGAGTAGATTTTGATATAAATATCCATGGTCGCTACGACTTCCCCATCATATATAACCCCTGTACTACTACCTTAGCACAAGCCCTCACTTTCACCTCACACAGCCTAGATGCTACCATGGCCTGCTTCATTGCTGGCTTCTCCTCCTGTCCCGATCATGCCTTCATTACCACATGTAACTACCTTAGGCTATTAAAAATCTTACTTAACTAGGATCCCACCCCGGCAAAATGTGGTCTCCCCCCACTCTTCTTTGATCCTAACACCATAGATATAGTTGCACAATGACCTGCCTAATGATGCAAGCTAGCCTTCTACCTTCCTTCTGTCTAGCTATTCTCAAGGATATGAGTAACAGACAATTCACCTGTTGTAACCACCCATTCCTCTCCATCACCTCTCTCCATGTCTGTTTGAACCTTAAGGGTTACATGCAGAGCTAGAAATTTTTGAGTCACTCCATTAAATCCCCTTCCCCACCACATTTTGATGATGATAACTAGTAATTAGTTATTGCTGCCCAAATCATGTAACTCAACAAAGCAAAAAATAAAAGAAAAGAAAAGAAAAGAGAAGGCCAAACACAAAGACATAAAAAAAATAACAATGAAAGGATCACACGACACGTCCAAACACAATTCGTAGCACATAGCTCACAGTCACTGCACCTAGGGGCCTCAAGTTAGGCACTCTAGTAGCCTCGGTCAGCCGGCTCTGTTCCTAAACCCCCAGCCCTCTTTGACTCCCCACTTCATGCTTAGGGCACCTCAAGGGGCAGGACATACCTAGGGAGGTAACACTCACCTTTTGTTAGACCTCTCGCCCTAAGCTACACCATCGCACCTCCCTTGGCACAAATGGGATCCTCAAGTGTGGGACATCACCTAGGCTTTTGCCTCTGGTTAGAACCAGCTCCCCATTCCACCAGCAAGAGCACAGAGCTTGGGTTCTCCATCCAAATCATTACCAAAGCTTCCCAATCAATGGAGTCCACATGTGGCCCTATCATCACCTCACTAGCCACTTGCCCAAAGCCCCACCCTTCCACAACAAAGATCTCAAAGTGCCATGGGATTGACACCCATTGTTGCAGCGCATAGGGTTGAAGGTCACCACAGGGGTTTGGCAAGAAAACTGGATAACATAGATGGAGATGTGTTTTCAAGAGATAAGTAGATTACAGTGAATGTTTAAAGGTTCAAGAGGAACTTCACGGTCAAACAAGGGTTTGAGAGAGAAGAATGTATGGGGGTTCAAGAGCTTAGACTCTGGAGATGGTAGAGATAAGAGAAGGGTTGAAGGTTTCAAGCCAAGTTCTTGAAGATGTTGATAGAGCTTCCAACTACATGTTCTTAGCAAAGATCACAAGAGTATTATCTCATAAGTTCTAACTCAAATCAAGCTTGTTTTCTTGACTGTAAGAGTAATCACAAATTATAAAATCAAGTACAATATGCTGTCATGTATCATAAAAAACTTTGCATCCATCATTCATACATGATGCCATAGTATGAATCAACTTTTCATAATTACATTCAATGTAGACTATTAGCGAAAAAAGCTTATGAGTCAATTACAAGGCTTGTAGGGCAAAGAGACATTCTTCAAGAGAGCTTCAAATTGAGTTTCTGATAAGGATAAGTTACCATAGCCAATAAATAAGAGAAAAATCTCCTCTTAATTCAACTCAAAGCATCTATGAATGATCTACAAACATTGCCCTACCATAGGGGCACATAATACTTGCATATTTTGACAAGATGTCTTCTGTAGAGTAAGAAATGAATTAAAAGAACACTGTTGTAGCTAATTCTCTAAATATCTCTGAAGATATCAGCCCCAAATCAGCCCAAATATATTCCGAAATGCACCTTTGATGATAGCATAAACTTCCCCTAACATGGTGTCGGTGCGTTTGGTGTCGAGAGTCCACCACAGAGGGGATAAGAGACAACATGGTGAAGGTAGATTCAAGGAGAGGAGTAGCCAGAAGAGAAGGGGTTCAAAGAAATTGAAGACATAGAATAGTACTCCCAAAAAGAATTAGAAATTGTAGAAGAATACTAACAGAGATGAAGCATGTGAGTTTAATCTTGCATTATGAGAAGATAAAACTCTAATAGATAAAAACGTGTATAAAATAATACCTTCCTCTATGCTGCTCAGATCGCCAATCTGATGCTTCCATTGGCTCTGAAAGGAGGGTAAAATACCAGGATACATGACCTGAATTTAGCTAGATCAGTCCTTCTTCATCTCCCACTTTGGAGTGGTGTTCACTGCTTGAAAATAGTGATCGCGTATTGTGCGATTTTGCCAATCTCTCTTTTTACATAAAATCCTCTCAAATTAGCTGAAAGCTACATGCTTTCTTTTACATGTTATCATAATCTAGAAGTTGTCTATAGTTTTATGGATTTTTACAATAGATAATATCTAAAATATCAAAAATTGGCTAAAACTTGTCCAAAAATCTAATATTTTTGAACCATAGACACTAACACTAATGTCTAAAATGGCATTGGCTCTCTAAATCAATAAGAAAGCCATGCTCTAGATTTTTTTACACGGTGTGCATGTAGCGGCATGACATCCACCCCCTCCTAACCTGCACATCCTCTGGCATGTGCCAAAGTCTTACGGATTTGCAGTGTTAGAAGAAGTATCTTCTACCATGTCAATGTCTTCATCTTCTGCCTCTTCTTCTTCCTCTCTATCTTCATGCTCTTGAATTATATCCAAGACTTCTAACTCATATGTTGAACTTTCTCTTTGTTTGAAGAGCTTGAATCTTTCTCCAGCTATGGGTATCTTCATGCCTGTTCCATCCAATTCAGCCAATGAATATGTGGCATTGTCATGAATGACCTTTACCACATACGGGTCAAACCAACACTTTACCATCTTCCTAGAAGCACTGTATTGATTGTCTAGGCTGCTGTCATAGACAAGCACCTAATCATTTTCTTAAGTTGCTCTTGGCCGAAGTCAATGTCGCTTATCAAATCTTCTTTTGTTCTTCAGTCTTGCTGTCTTTAGCCTCTCAATAGCTACTTGAACATCTTTAGGCCTTCTTTCTAGCTGCCATATGCGCAAAGTCAGCAACTCTTCTCTATTGATGCCTTCCTCCCAAGGTAGAAGACTCTCTGTGAGAATAGATTCTTCAATTGGCATAATTGGTTGTTGTCAATGCATAAGTTCAGCTAGCATATAGCCAGTCATTGTACTGTGAATAGTCCGGTCAGTCCATAATGCAAAAGGTAGCATTTTAGATCATTCTTTGATCTTTTCTCTACTAGACTTTGCTAGAGCTTTGAGAATAGGTTGATGTCCTCTCTCACTCTTTCCATTGCTTTTAGATTTTTAGGCTGATGTCAAATCTAACTTGATACCCAATTGAGCAAAGAAGTTGCATGCCTTATCGGCATCCAATTCTCCTCTATCTGTGGTTACCTTGCCAACACAGCCATATCTACAAAATACTTCTTCAAGCAAAAAGTGACAAATAGCTTGAGTAGTCTTGGTTGTTAAAGCTTTACCTTCAACTTGATTGTTTAGATCTTCTCTTGCAAGCACTAAGTACCACATATTCGATATCCCTACAGGGATGGTTACAAGATCAATAACCCATCTATAATGTATAGACAAGGGATAAGTCAGTTGTAGCCCATCTTGATGCTTGACCATTGAATACATTTGACACACATAATAGGCTTCAACAAAATTTTCTATGTCCCGATACATGTTCTTCCACCAATATTTTTCTTTAACTTTAACAAAGGTTCCCCATATGCCTCTATGTCTAGAGCCCATAGGCTTTCATGAAATTCCTTCATTACCTTTTGTTGCAATCTTTTGTTACCTGAATTTCGGACGTGTGCTCCTTTCTTCTTTGCTGCGTGCTTCCATAGATTCCCTTCTTTAAGAAAAAAGCCATAAGCTTTCCTCTTAATATACTTGAACTCTTCATCAGTCCAAGACTCCTCCTTCTTCATTGTGCTCAAATATTGGCCAATCTTCTTCAAGGAAATAAACTAGAACTTGAGCAATGCAATGAACATGTTGGCTTCTAGTTGACCACCCTTCTTCCATAGATAAATCTTTAATATGTGTTGTTGTATGTTGATTTACAATAGTACCTTTTCCTATTCTTACTGTACTTAATACTATACCATTAAAAAGATCAGCTTCACCAGCAAGATTCAGCTTTGGGTTTGTATATGTAGCAACTAAAAAGGTACTTTCAGCAGCCATGGAATGAAATTCAGCAAGTATAGATTCTTTAGCTTCATCTTCTTCCATCAACTCTTCTTCATTGTCATATCTTGCACATGACAACATGTCAGCAACAACTGGATTTGCCTTTCCTACAATATGCTTTAATTCGGGGTTGAGAGATTCAATATATGCAATCTATCTTAGCATAGCAATGTCGGGTGTAGAGCAGTTGGCAGTCATGCCCAAGAGTGGAAGACAATCAGTTTCTACCACTATGGAAGCACGTATAAAGTATTCATGATCACACTTTAATGCTGTTACAACTCCCCACAATTCCCTTTTTACTTGTTCATACCTTCTTTGATGTTCATTAAGAACCTTTTCTCCAAAACAAATTACATACCTGTTACCTTCAAGATCCTCTTGGCCAACAACCCATCCTATCCCAATGGTACTTGTATCCACAATAAGGATGATGGTTGACCATTTGAAAAAATAGCCCTTTTGAGAGTGGGGGCTGAAATTAACAGCTTCTTTAATTTGTGCCTAGTGAGAGTATGCTCTTTAGTCCAAGAGAATATTTGGCATTTGCTTAATAATTGATAAAGATTTTCAGCTACATGAGTGAAATGTGGTATCCATATGAGATAGAATACACATGCGCCAAGAAATATTCTCACCTCTAAAATATTTGTGTATTTTTCTTGCATTCTGTTGATGGCATCTATCTTGATTGGCAAAGGTTTGCGTCCATAGGGGCCACACAAATGTCCGACCACTAGGACTTCTTCAACTCCAAAGATTGATTTAGCTCCACAAAGGGTAAGATGAACTTCTTCTAGCTTTGTCAAAATCGTGTCACAATCATGAACATGGTTAACTACAAATGTCCTGTAGCCATCTTCATCAAGCTCCTCATTCTTTTCATTGATTTCACATCCCTTGATAGGTACATTATCAAGAAATGGAAGAGTAAGTTGTGGAATAAAGTCCCTTAAGACTTTGTGCATGGCATTCATCATATGGGCTACGGAGTTTGTTGCACCTTGTGGTAGAGTGCACATGCGGACCAATCCAAGAGGTGTCTTCATTGTGGTAATGTCTCGGCTCTCTAATGAAAGCTAAAATTGGTCATAACTAGAATATAGGTCGCCCATAGAATAAATTGCTCTACCTACAAAATCTTCAATAAACTTGTCAACAATTGGACTCGAACCAACGTTTCAAATTGTGACACAATTAATAGGATGTAGATCTTGAATGAATCGTAAAGATCCATTTTTCTTGGGCATGGTAAACCATCGATTTGAGTAAGGTACTGAAGAAGGTTCTAAAATCTTCATTCTGATCTTTTCATTTAGAAGTTCCAATAATTTGGGAAAATACACCCTTGGAACAAGAATAGGCTTGAGGTTCCAAGGCACATGTGAGATCGTAAAAATGACCATAGGAGCCACAATATTTGGATCCACGCAGCTTATTTCACTTGGTTGAAATGCAAAAGATTTTCCATGTTTCATTAGCATTTGCATAAAAGAGTGTTTTTCAATCGGCGAAAGGAAAGAATTTTCACCTATTTTGAGCTCTTTTATAATTTCAGATGTGAACTTGTGACCAACGTTGGAAGGATCTCAAAGACTTGGCTGATTTGCTGCCCTATCAACCAACCCTTCACTTTCAGGAGGCAGTGGAATTGCCACTGGCTTGACTTTCTTATCCACCGTCTTGTATTTTGTCTCCACTTGTGCTTCAACCTTGTTGAGTAAACCAATGTCTTCTTGTTCAACAAATTCTTGAATTGTTTGATAAAAATCCAATGTACATACTTCTATGGATAGATTTTCAACCTAATTTTCTGTATGAGTAACTGCATATATTTCAACCAATGTGTCAGTAGTGTCAGTAGTAATCAGTCAAAAAAAAAGGCCAAAATATCTTCATTTTCAGCCATCATGTCATAAGTTTTTAGCTCTCTTTTTACATGACATAAATATTTTCTTTCAGCTTTAGTCATGACCGGAAGAGACTTATAACAGCCCATACTATTGGATGTACATACATACAAATTTGCTAGAGACACAATTTCTGTAGCATAAGGAGGTTCAATCTTTTTACATGATGCACTACCATAGCCTCCTTTTATAGTAGTGTAGCTCGAAAACCCTTGAATTCTCGGGCATTAGGAGGCACACGATAATCATGCAGTCGATCTCTATTTTGATGATGGTTAACACACACAGTAAGAAATTCGATAGTTCGTTCATTATCATTGCTTTGGATTCGAGCATAGGAAGAACCATCATCAAGAGCTTTTGTTTCCAAGTATGCTTTAGAAATGTAAGGTTGCCTAAGAATGATAGGGTAACTACAAGAGTCTTGAACAAAAAAGTGAAAATTGTCTTTTATGTCTCCAATAGTTACCTGCACATTAGGACATGCAACATATAACTCTCCAGAAGAGTTTTTTGCAGCTCTCATTCGCCAACCTGGATCAACATCTATGGGCCATCTGCCACTTTCATAAAGACTCCTTGCCATGACATTTATCTCCGAGCCATGGTCTAAGAGTGCAATACATGGTGTTTCCTTTTCTCCAATTTTGACGACTGTCTTCATTGTTGCTCTTGCCCAATGCGTATGGGAGTAGTGACTGCGTGGAATGAACTGAGCCTCTTCCTCCTCATGGATGTACTGTAGAGGGCCTTCTTTTTGCGAGGTAGGCTACCCAACTGGTTTGGACCAACCGACCATTATATTTTCAGCTTTCACTTCTTTAATTTTTGCATTCATGATTTCTTTATCTTCAACTTCAATTGCTACAATTAAATCTTTAACCACTTCAAGATGAATTCCTTGTGAAGTCAGCTTCTCTTCATCTTGCGCAAAAACTCAAAGAACTTGCAAAAAAGCATGCACTGTTTCTTCAGCTTCATCACCAACATATTGAATTTTCCTTTTGATTACATCAATAATTAAATCATGGAATTCACGTTTGGAAATTCTAAGAATTTCGCCTAAGGTGAATTCAATTTTTCTTTCCAGAATTCGTTCTTTTAGGACTCGTTTGAGATCGGTTGCAGATTCTATGTCAAATGGCAACTTGCCTTTCTTCTTTCCTTCAGTCTTCTTTGTTTGTGGCGCATCTTCCATCTCTTGATATGGGGTTATATTTTTAGCAAGCTTTGGTTGTCTAGGCATTCTTCTAGTTACCCGTTTCAGAGAGGCAGAAGAGGAAGGCCCTCGTTCATCTTCTCTTTTCTTCAATCAAGACTTCTTTATGATTGACGTCAACCAAATGTGCAAAGGTAGAAAAAGAATCTACCGGTTCTTTCCAACCAGTTATTCCTTGAATGCAGTGATTGGCGTTAGCCAAATCTTCTTTGGCTGCTTTACCATGTTCCATTTAATCTAGTACCTGCATCCATACTTTAGATTACACATTAGCTTTACATGCTTTCAAATTTGATTTAGTTGGTTCAATTTGCAGCCCATAGGTAGTTGTATCAATTGCTACGTAGGCATTCTTTACAACTAAATCTTCTAATATTTTCTTCATTCCACCATTGCCAAAATTTGGCTCCCCAGTGGAAGACTAGTTACAGTTGCATGAATTTTTCCATCTTTCCAAAAGACGAGCTTCTGTGCTTCAGCCTCACGGAAGGCAGAACACTCCCTCTAGTCATGTTGTTGGGTGTCACACCAAATACAACGCCTCTTAAAGCCTTCTCTCATGGATCTTTGAGTTGATGATCATCCTCGTTCCTCTCAACTTTGACATCCAGCTTCTCCACCTTGGAACTAATTTCTATAAGATTCGGATGAAGATCTGCTTTTAATGAGTTCATCCATTATATCATTTTTAAAAGGAACAAAAGAGGAAAGAATTGGTTGATTAGTCAAAGGAATAGGGGATTTTGAAGGTGAAACAAGCTCCATCAATGGAGTTGTTGATGTTGAAGTAGAGCCCAATCTTAGTCGCATCCGCTCTCTTTGAGCAATCATGTTAACTGCATCAGTAACATCTATCCATGTAATCTTGACTCTTGATTCAGAGGTAGCATCTTCTAGGCGATCAACAAGATTCTCTTGCAGAATGGGATCTGCGGCCTTAAGGAATAATTCAATCTTCTGACCTTTCATACTTTGTTGGTCTTCAGCATCAAGTTGTCCAAATTTACTTTCAAACTCATGGTATAAAGCGGTTTTGCAGAGCTAAACCTTTGTTGGGTTTCTCAACCCAATTAGTGAAACTTTTCTTCGTCATTAGGCAGAGTCTTCTAAGAAGAATTCTTAGTGTAGGGATTTTTTGAATGCCGCCCAATCTGCATCTTGCTGAAAAAGACCATGGATTCTTTGTTTAAGACCATGCTTGGCTAGTCTGGCAAAATAGTGACTCCATGCATGTTGCGGTACACCAAAGAAGAGCATTTTCTCAACATACAAGTGAATAAAAACAAAAATATTTTGACCATTAAATTGTTTTAATTCCCACCCAACTTCCTCTAGGGCTTTGATAGCTGTGGAATCAATCTTCTCTTCGTCTTGTCTTTGTTTTTGTTGTTGTAACATTTGGATTTGTTATTGCTGAGTCTACTGCAATATGCGCACCAACTATTGTAGAGTATCGACTGAAGAATCCCCCATCTTAGAGTTCTCTTACACCGACCTTCACGTCCGGTTCACCATTGTCGCAACACGTAGGGTTGAAGGTCACCACATGGGTTTCGCAAGAAAACTAGACAAGATAGATGGAGATGTGTCTTCAAGCGATAAGTAGATTACAACGAATGTTTAAAGGTTCAAGAGGAACTTCACGGTCAATCACAGAGGTTTGAGAGAGAAGAATGTATGGGGGTTCAAGAGATTAGACTCCGGAGATAGTAGAGATAAGAGAAGGATTGAAGGTTTCAAGCCAAGTTCTTGAAGATGTTGATAGAGAATGGTTGAAGGGTTCAAGAGCTTAGACTCCGGAGATGGTAGAGATAAGAGAAGGGTTGAAGGTTTCAAGCCAAGTTCTTGAAGATGTTGGTAGAGCTTCCAACTACATGTTCTTAGCAAAGATCACAAGAGTATTATCTCATAAGTTCTAACTCAAATCAAGCTTGTTTTCTTGACTGTAAGAGCAATCACAAATTATAAAATCAAGTACAATATGCTGTCATGTATCATAAACAACTCTACATCCCATCATTCATACATGATGCCATAGCATGAATCAACTTTGCATAATTACATTCAATGTAGACTATTAGGGACAAAAGCTTATGAGTCAATTACAAGGCTTGTAGGGCAAAGAGACTTGCTTCAAGAGAGCTTCAAATTGAGTTTCTGATAAGGATAAGTTACCACAACCAAAAAATAAGAGAAAAAACTCTTAATTCAACTCAAAGCATCTATGAATGATCTACAAACATTGCCCTTCCATAGGGGCGCATAATACTTACATATTTTGACAAGATGTCTTCTGTAGAGTAAGAAATGAATTAAAAGAACACTGATGTAGCTAATTCTATGAATATGGTTGAAGATATCAGCCCCAAATCAGCCCAAATATCTTTTGGAATTCACATTTGATGATAGCATAGACTTCCCCTAACATGGTGTCGGTGCGTTTGGTGTCGAGAGTCCACCACGGGGGTAAGAGACAGCAGGGTGAAGGTAGATTCAGGGAGAGGAGTAGACGGAAGAGAATGGTTTCGAAGAAATTGAAGACATAGAATAATACTCCCAAAAAGAATTAGAAAATGTAGAAGAATACTAACAGAGATGAAGCTTGTGAGTTTATTCTTGCATTATAAGAAGATAAAACTCTAATAGACAAAAACGTCTAAAATAATACATTCCTCTATGCTGCTCAGATTGCCAATTTGATGCATCCATTGGCTCCAAAAGGGGGGTAAAATACTAGGACACCTGACCAAATTTCAATCAGATCACTCCTTCTTCATCTCCCACTTTGGAGTGGTGTTCACTGCCTGAAAACACCGATCTCACATTACACGATTTTGCCCATTTCTCTTTTTACATAAAATCCTCTCAAATTAGCTAAAACCTACATGCTCTCTTTTACATGTTATCATAATCTAGAAGTTGTTTACATTTTTATGGATTTTTACAATAGATAATATCTAAAATATCAAAAATTGGCTAAAACTTGTCAAAAAATCTAATATTATTAAACCACAGACACTAACACTAATGTCTAAACTGGCATTGGCTCTCTATATCAATAAGAAAGCCACACTCTAGATTTTTTTACACGGTGTGCATGTAGCGGTACAACAACATCTTGGAGGGGGGTAATGTTAACCTCAATTTGAGATGACATTACCTCAATTCGAGATGGCGAAAATATGAAGCAAAGAGCAGAAAAAGGAGAAAAAAAGAGCAAAGGTGCAACGGTCGCCCCCAAAAGTTAATCTGAGGTAAAGAGCACAATTTTAAATGGAAGGTGCCTCAAAAAACTCTAAAAACTCTTGTAAAAGAGTGCCAAGCTGCCTCTTGTGCCATTTGTAAAAGAATAGATGGGTGTGGGATTAAGGCATAAGGCAAGAAGAGGGAAGTAGGAAAAAGGACCTTGCCACAATGGTCGATCATGTAAAAAGGGATGGGTGCCCATGGGATTGTATATAAAGTTCAAAAAGTGAATGGAAGCTCATTCTTTGGTGTGTGGCTAACAAGAGTCCTCTCTTTTTCTCTTCTTCTCTTCACCTTGCTTGTGTGTGTGCTCTTAAGAGAGGGAGTGTGAGAGTGTGAGGGAGTGAATGTCAGATTGAGAGATCAAGAGGGTGAAGCTCTTCACCATCTCCTCTTCTCTTCTTTTGTCTTCTCTTTTCTCATGTGCACCCGGCTATGGTGGATGGAGCTCGATGGAGGAGGCTCGAGGAGGCTTGAGGATGCTTGAGCTAGCATCTAGGATCATGGAGCTACCGATGTGTGCGAGGGAGGAGGCAACTCATTTCGGCATTGAGATAAGCTCACTACACTCGTAAGTTTGAAAGCGCGTCAGCTAGGTGAGAGATAGCCATTAGAGCTCGCTTGAAACGCTTGAAACAATAAGCAATCCGTGGGTCTTGGCGGTTGAGCGTGAGCTCCCTCCACACATGCAAACATATCAGTGAGCTCCCTTAGGAGATTTATGAGATCATGCTCTTCCTTCTCAATTGGGTCATTTACTATGTATACAGGTTGAGGCTTGTCCTCCCCTCTCACCAAGTTGACCTCCCTAATGACCTTGGCTGGTCCTTTGATGGGTTCACTTGCTTGCCCCCTTCCATTTGGCTCCTATAAACACCACTATTCATTCACCCTTTTTATAACTCGTGAAGTGCTAGGATAGGTCTTGGGATTTCTTCTGCCATTCATCTTCTATTGATTGTGACCACCTCCTCTTCTCCTTCTTTAGCTTCTTGTGCCTTAGATGGACTAGAAGGTCCCCCTTGGTGTGCCGAGTTCCAGGTGATTGAGGTATCTTGGAGTCACTATCAAAGCTTGCCTCGAACTCGAAATTGTACTTACCCTCCTCACTACAAGAATCTATCTCCCTCGGTGCTTGCAACTCTAAAGCTGTCTCAACTACTAATAGTGGTGGGGGGTAAGGTCAAGATCATCCTACTTTCTCATGATTTACCACCTTGAGACACTCTAGCCAAGCTTGATCGCAATCTACCTTGGCCACTCCTTTGCTCACTCAGATCGTGTTCATCTGTCAGGTTTTAGAGTCTTCCCGAATATTTTCAATTATCATTCCTTTCCAATCATATTCTATGTTCTGTACTTCCTCATTTCTCTCATTACTAGTGGAGCAACAGTCCTTGTACTCATTGTCAAAGCTTTCAAACTAGGTTTGTAGGTTGCTTTTAGGGTCCCTACTCTTATATGAAATCTCAACTCATCAAGAGAGCCCAATTATATGACAAGTTTAGGATGTGCACCTTGGTCCATTTCGACTCCTTACTTCCCATAAGATCTTTGAGGGGCTTCCTTGATAAGTGCTCGAGGATTCCATGAAGTTCCAATTTGTTTGCTGGAACATGATAGGTAATTGACTTTGATTGGCCCACGGGACTTCCAACCATCATGCACACAGGTACTATGGGTAGCTTAGAAGTGATGGCACTCTTAGAGTTGCTTGCGAAATTCGCAGCTTGCCTGTACTTGTCCTCTTCCTCTAAGAATGGGAGGTTGATGGTTGCCAATTTGTACAATCCTGTCATCCTCAAGGCAAGGAATGTACTTTGTTAAAGCCCCATAATCGCTTCTTGCTTTTGAGTCCACCTTCACCAGGTTAGAGATGGCATCTAAATCCACAATTGAGGTCTTCCAAGTGTCCATTTCTACTCGGACTGCTTCAGATCTATTTCTCAAGAATATTAGACCATTACCCCAGTTCTCTACTATGACATTTCTCATCCATGGCCTTCCTAGTATGATATCATAATCCACTCCCTTCATCACTATGAAGTTTATTGAGAAATGGATTCCCACTATCTTTAGTGGCCAATCCTTTAGGAATCCAAAGGGTCACCTTCATTCTATTCGCTAGGGTGACATTGAACCTTGCAGTTTCCATTGGTGGATTTCCCCAAGTTTGCAAGACTACATGACTAAGTACGCTAACCCTTGCTCTCGTGTCCACTATCCCCCTTTGTGTGGTATCTCCTAAGGCAATGACAGGTAAGACTACATGCATCTCAGTGCCCTCCCAAAAGGCATTTATTTGTGGGGACTTAGACATGGGATTCAATGTTAGGCTAGGTATGTGTGCCACAACATCGTGGTCTGGAAGGTCTTGTGGCTTACGGTCATTACTGTGTTCTACCCATCTCTTCAACTCTTGCCAAAGTGCATGGTTTTGTCTAAGTAGTTCCCCCACTAACACTATCACATGAGTCCTTATGAGTGTTGCTAGCAAGTCACCATCCCTCTTTCCCTCCTCAGCTTCATGGATTCCTTGCCAATGTTCTTGAACTACTTGTGTATTCCTGGTCCTCTCACTTTGCCCATGCAAATGCTCACATGGTCATGTTATCTCTCTTGCTCTCAAATATGTAGGTGAGGTTGGTGGGCTCATGGTTGAGAATTCCTCAACCTCTCCCTCAACTATAGGTTTGGCATCTTGAAGATGTGCTTGCACTTCTTTTATCCACTCCTTGAACTTATTTGCAACTTTAAGCTATTGGTTGGGGTCAGGGTGCTCTCCAACCTTAGCACTTCCCTTGTCTCTCTTCTTAGGAGTGAATGTTTCTTCTTAGACATCCATAACTTGCTTACTCTTGGTTAATGTGATCTCACTCTTGGTTTTGAGTGTTATTTTTGCCTCGATTGTTTTCTTCCATCATTTTTTATTCTTCTTCTCTATGGAGGATGCATCCAAGTTGCTAGGGCCCGGTAGTGAGATACATGTCTGCTTCGTTTGCGCTTGTGTTATGACTTTTAAGGGTAAAGGTGTGGCATTAGTGTCACGCGACTCAACACAAAAGAGCTTGAGTGGCACAGATGGTATAATTCTCAAACTAGTGGAGGGCTTCTACCTAGGGCAATCAGTGAATAAATGTGTGACACTGCATTCAGGGCACCTCAAAGCAATCTTGTCTCTATTTGCTTGCTCCCTTTCATGGCAGCAAGACGAGATATGCCCTAGATGGCCACATGTCCAACATGCTATGAGTCCCTAGTTCTAAGTTCCTCCTAGGTCTCTTCCTCTTCCTCTACCAAAGGCCACGATTAGTATGGGCCTATAATCCATCAATATTAGATTGCCTTCTTCATCGTAAGAAACATAAGGATTCAAATAAGAATCCTTATAGAGTTGATATCTATCCTTGGCGCAACTGGATTTAAGTCATTGGGCACGAGGAGTGCCAAAGGGGCTCCCCTGTCTAAATATGGTTGTCTACCCCCTATGTAGTAAGGTTGCATGTAAGGTTGTTGATAAGGAAACCTTTGCTAAGACGTGTCATGTTGAAGACAACAGGTGGACACGTTACAGGTGGAATTCCTACTGGGAGGAAAATTGACTTCGGTCAGATTCAGGGTTATGAACCTAGGTATCCATGAGTCTTTGCTCGGAATGGATTGGCTTAAACCTAATGATGCCCACATTCACTGTGGAAAGGGCCAAGTTTCCTTTTGAAATTTTAAAGGGGAATTGGTCACAACTCAAGTAGAGGCTAGAAAGCCAAAAATTCAATTAGCCAAAGCATCTCGGATAATAAAGGGAGTTAGAAAGGGACTACTTGTCTATTTGATTAAGCTTAATAAGCTAGATCAGAATCAAGAGTCTAGTGAAGAACCTTCATGGCTAAAGGAGTATGCAAACGTATTTCCTGAAGAGCTGACAGAACTTCCTCCTCAAAGGGAATTTGAGCATGAAATCAAGCTAGCGGCAGGAGCTGCGCCAATTGCAAAGAGGCCATATAGAATGTCCATCCTGGAAGCGATTGAGTTGAAGGAGAAACTCAAGCAACTATTAGACGAGGCTACATCCGTCCTAGCAGTTTGCCATGGGGAGCTCTAGTGCTGTTCCAAAAGAAGAAGGATGGAACACTTCGGCTATGTATTGATTGTGGAGCAACCCTCCTGATCTCAAGAATTAGCAATGATGAGCCCCATGCAAGAGGATGTGCCAAGCACAAGTACTACCACAAAAGAAGCAGGACAAAGACCAGGGGGGGTAGAAGGTAAGGGAAAGGCCCCTTTGCATGCAATCCCACTTGTCATAGTTATGCTAGCAATCACTACTTTGCACAGAGCATCTAAATCGAGGAAAAATCATATTGCACTTAGTTTAAAGAGAATGTGAAATGAGAAGGATGCATCTCTCGATCTCTTTACTCGTAGGGTACAGTCCCATTCTGGTCCCCTAAGGTTAATACGTCATCGTGATTTGAATGTTGAGAAGCCTCCCAGTCCTCTAGGACCACCCTGCCGTAGGATAGGGACTCGTCAAGGGTTCTACCCACCTGCTTCCCTTGATAGCTTTAGTTTTCTACTTACCTAAGGGCACATTAGTGGTAACACATACAAGCAATTTCCTTAATTAACCTGTTAGTCACATGTTGACGCGAAAACAAATCAGAAAAATTCCTTGAAAGTAAACTTTATATTAAAATTTCAACTGAGATACAAATCTCATCCACGGTACGATTCTCGCAATCCATAAGGATGCATCTTATTTTCCTCTAAGTTTCCGCCCTTGCACCAGTAACATGGCCTCAAAATTCCTTCTCGAGTCATGTAGACCATCTAAGTAGGTCCTAGAGGGGTTGGGGATTTACAGCCAAAGTCCCCTGGCACCTGAGCATCTTCCTACGAACAAATTTTTCTATGGAGATACCTCTCACGACAGGTTTAGTCCACATTCCTGACGTGGCTATCAAAAACCCCCTTGGATAGGGTGACTTCCCTCTAACGAAACCCTACGTATTCATTTAAACTAGAGTTTGTCGCATAATTCATATAGTTATTTAAGGACTTTGAAATCCTTTCAGCTTCAAGCAAGATGGGCCTTGAGAAGAATCCTTTCAACTTCTAACACTTTAGGGTTTGAAATTATTTCAACTTCCTAGGAACCCTATGTATTCTATCACAAGTTTAATCTATGTTTTGTGAGATGTAATAGGATTTTCTTTTTTTTCAACCAAGAAAACGGATGCAGATGTATAAAACCTATCTGGATTAATTACAGTTTAATGCTATTCTTGAAACTTTTCATACATATATTGGCATGAAATTTCTATGCAATTTATGTGTAATATAACGGCTTCTAAGTCCAAAATTAATTGATCACCTAAGATGAATGCGATGAACAAAATTTTCCTAGTACACTCATTATCTCGAAACATGCTCAATTAAGTTGTGATCATTAATGTAAACGTTCTTTTCTCCCAATTTATTTTCCCTAATATAACGAGGTGCACCTGATTCATAAGAGATGTGTTTCCCGTAGTTGCAGTTCCTTGGTTCATGGTCCCGTTGGCTGTGATGGAAGTTTTAGAATTTGGAGAGATCTTTCGCTTAGGGGCCATCGTCCACAAGTGGATTCGAGAGATAAAGAAGGAGGAAAGGATTTGAGATGGGAGAGTGTAAGAGAAGATGGCTTAGCCAAAGACTGAGATAGGGGTAATTGAGCTAACTCTCTCTCTCTCGCAGCCTCTCTCTCTCTCTCTCTCTCTCTCTCTCTCTCTCTCTCTCTCTCTCAATCTCTTGGAGTGGTATCCTTCTACCTCCCTCTCTCTACGTCTCTCTCACAACCTCTCGGGGTATCCTTGTGCTTTTCTAACTGCTCCCCATGCCTCATATTTATAGCTAAACAAGAGAAGAAGGGTTGTGGCTGAGAAGAAGAAATTTTTATGGAGGGGATCTTGGAAAAATCAGCAATATGATGCTCAAATCACAATTCGGATAGTTCTATTGGCTGTGAAAGGGAGGTAGAACCCCAAGACACTAGCCAAGTAACTTGGTTAGAAATCTTCCAAATCACTTCTTCTTTTTCACCCTATTCGAAGTGTTGTTTACTACTTGTAAACTACGATCGCGACGTGCACGATTTCACCAATCCTTCTTTTTTTGTATTAAATCTCTAAAATAATTTGAATAAACCACTTGCTTTTTTTACATGACATCCTGTTCTAGAAATCTCCATATCTTTTTAGGATATTTATGATAAGTAATATCTAAAATATCTAAAATATGCTAGTGTTGCCCAAAATCTAATATTTTTGGACCATCTATATTATACATATTAACACTAGTGATTTAATATGGCTCATAACTCTCATTCACATTGTAACTTCCGTGAAGGGTGGCTATAGCCCTTGCTAATCCGAGAAAAATGTCGAATTACAACTCAATTTTTTTTATATTTTTAATTAAATAAAAATTGTTAGTTATTAATGCTAGTTAGTTTTTACTTTAGTTAGTAACCTTACTACTAGCTTTTGAACTAACCAACTAATGTTTAATTGCATGGAAGTATTACATTGGAGTTGTAGAAATAAAATTGAGCTTAAGGGGGAGTGTTGACATGGCAAGCTCAACATGTGTTAACATTGATGATGGACTGTATGGTTAGATGGGTCTACACATCTACACTTAACATACCGATGGTCCTTATAATCCTCACATGGCCACTAACTTGTCAGTTATTATATTTGGTTAGTTACACTTAAAATTGGCATAGCTATAGTGCTAATCGATTAGTATAGTCAATTACGCATTGTTTGACTTGGAAAGTCACATTTCTTTATATTGTATCTTATATATACCTTTTGTATATTGTATTGTGAGAGGAAGAAGGAAGAGGACTAGCAACAAAACTTTTTGGCCTCCATCTCTCTTCTTGTGTTCTTGAGTGAGCTTCCTCTTGTTTGTATTATGAATGTTCGACGTAGTAGCTCAAGTAAGTCTCTCCACCATGCAATTCATTGACAACTTATAGGGGGAAACCAAAACTCCAAACCCATATATAAGAGACAAAAACTAAACAAACAAGCTTTATTCTTACGTGTGTAAATTTGATAGCTATTTTTTTCTTGCTTCCATCCTATTTTCTTGTGCATGATGTTGAGAGTGAAAGAGAGTGAGAGTGCAAGTGAGGGGCGGAGAGTGAACCACATTCTACCATCCTTGAGATGGAAGCTGAAGAGGAGCTCAATTATGTATCCAATTCTTTCCTTGAAATTATGCCTATCATCAAGTAGAATGAGAATTTACTAAAAAATCCAATTATAAATCCTTCATGTAGTATGTCAAAGCACAAGCATAGATAAGATTTGCATGAGAATTGAATTTGGAAAAGAGTGCAACTTACAAGGGATTCATGGTGAATAAAAAGTCGTATGAAAATAATGGATTCAAAAAAAAATGCATACAAGGAACACAAAGACTATTTTCAAAAAATTTCAAAAAAAATTTAAGTTGATAGCACAAGATAAGAGTGAACTTTGATATATACCAAATGAAACTTTTCCAACAAAGACCTTGTGGTGTTGTAAATACATGTTATGATTCTTTTGTGTTTAGTTTCACAAATGTTACTACATCCACCTCCTATTTTATCTAACTTGGGACTATGAAACAATTTTTGAATATTTGAGAAGAGCTTCTTGTGATAATAATTACATGGATCTCTCCATATTTTCTACCAAGCTAGAGAACACCTGAAAAGAATAAAAAATGAAAGCCATAAGCTATTTCATATCTTACAATGCTCTTGAGTTGAAAGTCTTGCCACACAAAAGCAAGTTTAACCTTAAGTGATGTAAACACACAAAAGTTCACTTTCTTGAAGCGAGTTTGAGACTCAGTATTAGAATTGAGGCTCAAGCAATGGAGAAAATAAAACAATCCACGCACAAAACAAGCAAAGATGGAAGAAGTGAAGAGTGAGGCTAAGAATGGGTTCACAACATGGCAAACAAAAACCCTCCCTAAAATGAATTCTATTCTACTTCAGTTCACATATAGTTAGCCATCTTTAGTTAATTTAGTTATGCCATGCATTTGCATCCAATCATCTTTGGCTAGTTGGCAAGATATCATTCTTGTTTCATATGTTCACTATGTTCAAGTGCCATGAACTTCAATTTGCAATTGTCCGTCTTGTTTCTACTATAGATGTGGTGAGCAATCTTTTTCTCTGTCCACTTTTAATCCAATCCCCTATTTTTAACACGTCAAAAACGTGCTCAAAATTGAATAAGCATGTGTCTAGACATGTCTAACCTGGCCTAACTTTTAAAATGTAGACTCATAAGGTTTGATAACTTTGGAAATCAATGTTGGATTCTTTGTACTATTAGTGCCATCAAATTTGAATTTGGACATTTACATCCCATGAAATTTGAAAGTGTTCCATTAGCGACACATGCGTGATTGAGTCACAAAGGAACGATTGAGCAATAAGGGCTATATAAATGTGTAATCATCACTCAAATGGTTGCAATTGCATGAGAGATGAGGAAGAATTAGTGGATAACACCTTTGAGTAAGCTATGATAAGGATCTCAAAGTCTTGGTCTAGCGAGAAGCCCTACTTTTGTGACTTCTTGCCCCGACCCCATCTGAGACCTCTACCACAACAATCCAACCAGAGTATTTTTGCCATCCTTGCTAGCACTACCTGACCCCACCACCACTACATCTCCATCCCATCACCTCCATTTTCTCTTCTCATGATCCCTTCCTCATCTTGCCCACCACCTTTGCCATCACAATATTGTTATTTGACATAGATTCATGCATGATTCCTGCAGCTCTAGTTGCCCTACCCTCCTGGACAAATACTTTTGACACAAATGAATGTCATGGACTTGCATGCCAATGTATCTATCATGCCCTATATAGTCACATGGTGTAGCAATCATGAATATATTTGGAGCCCCAAGAGGAACACCAAGGAAAAAGGGATTCTACTACAAGAAAATCTATCTTGTAACATCAACAAGCTTTTATTTCATTCTTTTGATGACCAAAACAAAGAAAACAACAAATCTTCACACAGTATCATAGTAGATATCTCCCACAGATTTGATAGAATCAACCATAATCTTCAACATCTTCACAGAATCCTTCAATATAACAAGGAATATAAAAGAATATAACATTTTTGAATGGAAATCAATCACATAGTATTCATCTTCAATGTCTTCATAGTTTTCTCTCTCAATCTCTCATATATAGATACACTGTTTTGATAGAATTGACTATCTTTTACTCTCTCTCTCTCTCTCTCTCAATAGTACATAATCTTCTCACTACAATACTCAATAATGACTCTCAATAATCCTTCTTATGTCGTGGATGCACCTCCCAAGAGGTATGTCTGTGTCGAAGAGGCACCAGAGCCACTACAGTGTCTCTTCATAGCTCACTACTGTCACTATCACTTCAGTCTTCTCTTCAGTCTTCAGCAGCTGCTTCTTTCATTTGTTTTAGCTCTTTTTAACTTAGATTCATCCTTTCAAAAGTTAGAAAACTTTTCCAAAGTCACACATACATTCTACAAAACACTTACAGAAGATCTACAGAACAAAATAGAACAGAAACAGAGCAGAGACAGAACAGAGATAGAGGATCTACAGAAGGTTTACAGAGAGTTACAGAAGGTCATCAGAGAACAAAAAAACCTCATAACTCATACTAAAACCATTCCAAAAACTATTCAATAATCTTTCAAAATATTTCAACCTTCATCCATCATCAATCCATGCTTCATACAGAAGAAAATCAAAACAAAACAGAAGCTATACATAAGGTATTAGAGCCAATCAAAACCTCAATAGAACCTATCAGAACATCACAAAGCCTCATATTTCTATTGAGAATCATTATGAGCTTCCAAAACATAATCAATATCATCCAAAACACTCTCAAAAACTTTCATTATCAATCATACATCACTCTAAACCCATAAAAAATCAACCATTCAGACCTCAAAAACAACAAAAATCAATGAAAATTTTAGTCTTTTTCCACTCTCAACATATCCTCACACTTAGAAAGGAAGCATCCTTGTGACCTAAGGAAAAAAAGAATATAAGTTCACTAAAGAGCTCAATTTGATCTTCTTCAGTATCTTCAATAATCACTCCAAACCCCGACCCCAACTTATCACCTGTATCTCTAGAAAAGAATACTACTAAAGGAAAATTTCATTATTCATTCACACATCTGATAAACAATAGAAAATCATAACAAATTTGTAAAGGATATAAGAGGTTCTTTAGCTTTCCATCGTAGGCTTGCCATCCTCCATCACCATCAATAGTTGAAAAGAGAGCTCTTGAACAAATTTTTCAACTAGCACGAACTCATCACATACAAATTATTAGAACACACACACAAACACAACCATCTGAATGGCACCTCCAAAATATGTCTCATTAAGAAGCACAAAAAATACATTCAAGGGTATCAATGAAGATGATCCCTCTTGAAAGCTTGATGATTTTGAAAGTGATCCAGGGATAAAGACTCATCTACAAAAGATTTTGGAGGATTCTGAAAGAATTGAAGGCAGCACATCCGTTCTAGCAAAACAAGGTATCTGCTAGGTAGACAAAGGGCATGAAAATATAGGACATCCAACTGTTTGAATCAATTTTCACATTGACAGTCATACAAAGATTTGGAATGGCCTTTTGATCATTATGGGAATGCCTATGCATATATGCTAAGTACCAAGCAAAATGGGCTATCAATCTCATTGAAGGATCTAGAGATTGTGAATATTGTTGAGAAAAATGGAGGTAATTTTGGTATGCTTGACTAACAGTTGTCCAGTCCCCTAGAATTAATGGCCAATTAATTTGTGGTCCCGTGAGAGAATCAGTTGAGCTCCATCCTCTTCTTCTCGGAATTTGCTGATCAAATCCTTCGTACCCACTAACCAACTGAGGGGGTTGAGAAATAGAAGTGGCAGGAGATGAAAGGGGAATAAGTAAAAGAGGATGAAGAGATAGGTAGGCAAAATCATAAAATGAGGAATAAGCTAAAGAAGGAGTGGCTGAAAATTTAAGCGAATCAGTTAGGAAAGGTGTCAATTGATAAGTAGGAAAAGTAGAAGGTATATGGATAGATGGAGAAGGGCATGGCGGAGAAGGGGAAAAAACGCGATCTTCAATGAAAGAACAATAGGTAAAGATTGGAATTTGAGGAAAACCGTAAGGTTGGAAAAGGAGAGGTAAGATAGCTATTGAGTTAGATTGATAAAGGGAAAAATATGTTAGAAAATGGGCATAGAAACCCACTATAAGCAAGGGAGTGTAAGGGCAGATGGGTGTGAATAGCCCTAAGGGCAGGGGAAACCCTAACCCTAGCTGGCAAAGGGCTATATAAACAGCCTATGGGTCACTATCACCTGTGAGAGAGTGTACCCAAGTTGTACTCTAAGCAACTTAGTAAGCAAGATTTCATTCTTGTACTTTGATCTCTTCTCTCCCTCTTGTGTACACATTCTACTGCTGCAAACTCTGATTCTCAACATGGTATCAGAGCCATCTCTGATCTCCTCAGCTTCCCTCAGCATCAGTCATCACTAAGTGCACATTAACTGTCATTTTCTTCACTCTATCCTTCTTTCCTCCATAGCTGCCTGCAACCTACCTCCATTGGAGGACTTGAGGAGGACAAAGGAGGCCATATTAGCCTGAGATTTCTTCTGGAGATCTTTTCCCCACATCAGGGCGCAGCTCCCTGTCAGCTCAAACACTGACATTGTCCACGCCTGAGGCCAGCATTGCCAACATTCAAAAAACGGCGCAGTCTGGACAGGTCCAAATCTCGGGCTGAATCGTGGGCAGCAGGTGGCGCAATCCCAGCCACTATCATAGGGGTTTGATAGCCCCCCAAGTGGGCTATCCTCAGCTAAGAGGGCTCTGGGAAATTCCTCTTCTGCTGGTTGCTACAAGCCAAACCCTAACTGTGTTTTTTTGGGCAACCATAGCCAGCAAGCTCCAAGCTTGACATTTTGGGTTTTTTACACTCTGAGCTTCATTAACAATGATTCTAATCACTGAAGCAGAGTCTCTGAATCCTTTTCCAGAGTCTAAAGCTCTTGGGCATGATTAACGGACATCACCAAGCATTGGGAAGCCGACTTCCAACCGAGTTCCGTTCAAGCACTTCACTAAGCTTGACAATAGTGTTCTCTTAACACTAATCATAAATCATCAGTTGAATAGCTTTCTGGGCATTCACTAAAACCCAGTGAGTTTTTTTTCCTCTTCATGTATTGTTGTAAGGTTATGTGTAAAATGAACACATAGACCATTATGCACAAGAAGTGTATTGCATACCGTAAGTGACATTATCTCAACTACTTTGGTCAGTAAAATCAATAGCATGAGTGTCATCATACTCTCCTCGGAGTCATCAGTAACAAGCATTGAGATCATAGACAAACCGTGTCCAACACAAGCTTCATCCACTAAGCCGTACCACAAGGAGGAGCCTGAAGTCCAGTCTAGGTTTACTTCATTGAAACCTAAAAAGACTATTAAACCACGGAAGAAGTTTGCACATAAGAAAGGACCACCAAAGTCATACCTGGAAATATTACACTTATATGATTTTCAGCCTTTCTCTTCATTGCAATTTTGACTTCACTTTGTCTAATTTGCTTCCGCATTTAGTGAAAGGTTTGTAAGGGACTAGACACTGCCCTTGTCTTAACAAGTGGTAAGACCTTCCCAATGACCACAACATATGCTGATGTCTGTCCTCAAATTTGAAAGTTTGATGGTAAGGATTTCCATCCATGGCAGGTACTTATAAAATACAAAATGATGGAGAGAGGGTATTGGCCTCTTATTCAAGGCAGTAGAGTTGTAAACTCTGCAAATATGATTGATATAGAGGATGACCAATGGGCTCAAGCAATCATAATGCTACACTTAGATGAATCCCTGATTCATCATGTTGATCAACTAAACACTGCTAAAGAAAAATGGGATGAGCTTGAAAAGCTCTATGGAGCCACTGGGAAGAATACTAAAATCTTCCTTAAAATTGAATTCTTTAGCTTGGAATATCGTTCAGGAGAAGATTTGGGAAAATTCATTTCTCATATGAAGGGACTTATGGCACAGCTTGCTTCTGTACAAGCTCCAATACTTGAAGAAGATGCTATTAATATTCTCCTAAAAGCTGTAAAACAGGTGTTTCCTACTCTTGTAACCACTCTCACCAACATTCCAGATCCTACTTTGGCAAGTACCATTCAATCCTGTTTGGATGAAGAAAAGAGGAACCACAAAGAAAGCAGCAATAGTCAGGCAACTTCAAATTCCCGTGAACAAGTATTGGTTCATACAGTTCTCACTAAATGTTCTTTCTGTAAGAAAAAAGGGCATCTTGTAAACAACTGCTGGAAGAAGTATCCCAAGAAGATGAAATGTTACAAATGCAAGAAGACAGGGCATATAACAAGTAAATGCCCCAACACTCCTGAAATACCCAAAGAATTGGTGGCCAACTATGTCTCCAATTCATCTGAAGATCGACTGTTTTGACTATTTAAATCATCTACCTAAAACAACCTTGTAAGCCTGATTTATAAAGGCATTCAAAAAGGGGGGGATCTTTTACATGTCTTGTAATCCAATGCCACCCTGGCATTGAGGGGGGGTGTTAGAAAATGGGCATAGAAACCGACTGTAAGCAAGGAAGTGTAAGGGCAGATGGGTGTGAATAGCCCTAAGGGCAGGGGAAACCCTAACCCTAGCTGGCAAAGGGCTATATAAACAGCCTATGGGTCACTATCACCTGTGAGAGAGTGTACCCAAGTTGTACTCTAAGCAACTTAGTAAGCAAGATTTCATTCTTGTACTTTGAGCTCTTCTCTTCCTCTTGTGCACACATTCTACTGATGCAAACTCTGATTCTCAACAAAATAAGCATCATAGCGATGGGCCATTTGTTGATAGTACAATAAGCTAGGAACAGAGGGACCTAAAACAGATCATCGATGGTAGGCATCAAAGAAGGATGAATCAAATGGATGGTTCTTGGAAAGATAAGCTAGGAGATCAGTGCTCTGCACATAAGTAGAAGCTGTATTTTGGCATCAAAGAAGGATGAATCAAATGGATGGTTCTTGGAAAGATAAGCTAGGAGATCCACCCTCAATTGGTTAGTGCTTTTCACATAAGTAGAAGCTATATTTTGGCATTGGTTCAAGACTACAGAATCAATCATTGAATGCCATGAAGTGTCAGGGCAAGTAGCCACTTTAGAAGAATAGCACTGGAACATGTCATCTATCCTCAAGTCCAAATGGTTGACATATAAGGCAGCTTGTAAAACCACATCTCTCACATACCAAGCTAGATCTACATTATCTGAAATTAATAGATCACCTCGTAGATACATATAAGATAGCAATATCCGTCGTTACGGAATCTTCAAAGACCATACTGACAACTTCTGTTAGCAAATCAGAAGACCAAGCCCCACTCCAATCATCCTCTGAAAGAGGGAGATCCATGGTTGAGAGCTTAATATAGAAGGCCAACTTCTGCAACTGATAGTGGACAAAAAAGGAATGGTCCGGAGAAACATACTCCTGAAAGTGCTCAAATGTAGACCATAATAAATCCATCCTGGACTACAATCTTTCCACTTTATCTTGAAACAACAGACATAATGTGGCCTGTCTCTGGAGAATTGCCAAGTCCTGCTGAGATATAGAAGGAATCATAGGGACACTGGGACTTGGAGGAATGGACTGTGGCTGCACTAGTTGGTCCTACAACTGCTTAATCTGGGAAGCTTGGGATTCCAATGTATGGTGAGCAGTCTGCAAAGCTAATAGTTTTGTATCTAAAAGAGTCTTAAACTCTTGAGCTTCTTTTGACATTTTCTATTTCTCTTTCGAAACTCTAGTGACCTCTGACTAAGCCTTTGCTAACTCAATTTTCAAAGAAGATATTTCTTCTCTCTGGATCTTAATCATGTGGGTATGCTGCTCCATCTGCTTAAACAAATCAGCAAGAGTGTCTTTAGTAGAGGCTAATGCTGTGGTTGCCTTATGCAACTGGTCTTTGGATTGCATTAATTCTTCATAGAAAGAAGCATATAACTGTTGAACACAAGCTGTCACTGAGAGTTCAATAGAACTCTGGATGTCGTTACAAAGGAAAGGAATGGCATCCCCTAACACTAAACTGTTCAGTGAAGGAACTGATATTTCCAAAGAACCCTCTCGATGTGCCCTGAATAAATTGTTACATGTGAGGTAGGAGGTCACTTCCAAAGGTAGCAGGAACTGTTACTGAAGAAATGAGTGGGGGAATTTTCTCTGCCACACACTTCAAGCGCTTCCGTTGAATGACCAATGGAGGAGGAGAATCAAGATCCTCTATGTCAATGGGTTCTGAATCCTTTGAAGGTGGAGGGGGAGGTACTGGATTAGATGGAGGAAGAAGAACACCCTTCTTAAGGCCGAAATATGTAAAGAAAGCATATTAATATGAACCGTAGGTTACATTGGTAACATTCCCTCGAGTCACTTTGACAAAATGTTGGTCCATCTTCGTAAGAAGGTAAGTACTCCAGTCAATGGCAACTCCTTTTAACACCATCTTGGAAGCTGTGAAGAGCTCCTTGGACAAATAGTGAGATGGTTTCTTGGCAGGCATAAACCTATCTTGGAGAAATTGGCAAACTAGCTTCCAGAGAGGATCCATGATCATTGAAAAAGACACTCCTTAAGTGGTAACCATCTTCTTGACATCGAGTACCTCTTTAGTCTACTTCTATAATAGCTTGAGAATCTCGTCATTTGAGAATAATTGTCTGGCTATAACAAAGTGTTCTCCTTTGTAGGGAAGAGACAAAGCCTTCCCTAACCCTCTAGGTGTCAAAACCATGGAAGTACTACGAACCAAGCCCGATTTCTTACTGTATGACGTAAGAAACTCATCACATAGGGCTGGATTGTCTGGAATCAGACAGAGTGAAACAACCACAAAAGTTGCAAGGCTAGCTTTTGCGATAGGCTCAAAATTCAATAGGGAAGAATAATCCCTACTTATCAATGGGACATACTAAACAGGAGGAGAAGCTTGAGGCGCCATTCAGATGGAATATACACACATACCACAAACACAGACAATCACATAGAATGTTTGGTAGGGGTGTGTATGCAAGAGATTGAGGGCATACTGAGTAGTCCCAAATATAAGGAATCCAACAAAAAAGCAAAAACCACTGACTGGAAAAAATAAAACACCTTAGTATTTAAAAAAAACAAAATAAATATCAAGGCAATATTAGTGGGATCACGTTTGGTATAGGCAATGTTGATTAGTGTTTGGGTCAGAATATTATTAGTATTTTTTTAACTTGTAATTTAGGTGTGTTTTGATTTTGTATTTTATGTTTTTTTGTATATTTTTTATTTTAAAATTTTTGATTTATTAGAGTATCAATCAAACCTAATTGGAAATGAAACCATCAGGCTTCAATAATGGATTTGTAATTTTTTTAATTATTTTGTAATTTGGCAGCTTACTTTTGGAATTTAAAATAAAAATTTTATGAATTTAGATTAAAAGTTTATCATTTGGGTCCAAAAATAATAGGTTGATCACGTGCCAAGGTATTTTCAGCTTAGAAAATATTCCAAAAGCATTCAAATGCATTGATGGAATTTTTTGTGATTTTTTTGAATTTAATTATGATTTTTAGAGATTTTTAATGAAAGTTTCTCAATTTTTAGTGAATTTTAAAAGAAATTTAAATATTGTTAATTTTTTTGCAATTAATTCTTTATATTATAATCAACAAGATCAACCAGAAAATTACCCAATCTAGGAATAAAATTTTCAGTAAAATTTTTTGTTTTTTAATTGACTTTTTATGAAATTTTTAATGTTTTTAAGTGTTTTTAGGTATTTTTCTCGGGTTTGTGAAAAATCAAAAGAGAGACCCAGGCTGCATGTGAATAGCTATGTGTGCTCCGGGACGGCATGCACCACCACATGGAGAAGATTGAACGTGCATCCTCGCACGTGAACACTCGCGAGCAGCTCCCGTAACGCACAGGCACACGTGGACGCTCGCGTGAACACACGTAGACACGAAACCATCGGGCAACAAGTGGCATGCATGTGAAGGGTGGGGGTAGAGTGGGGTAGGGGTAGGGGTAGGGGTAGGAAAGGGGGACTAGAAGGGGGGGAACCTGGGGTTAGGTTAGAGGGGGTTAGGTTAGGGTAACCAGGGTAGATTAGTTGAATTAGGGGGAGGGGAGTTAATTAGGGCAGGTTAGTGAGCTAGTCAGGTAGGTTAACTAAGTAAAGTAGTTAAGCTAAGTAAGTTAGGTTAGCTAAGTTAATTAGGTGAACTAAGTTAATTAGGTTAGTTAAGTTAATTAGGTGAATTAAGTTAGTTATTGGGTGAACTAGAGGAGGGGGTGGGAGAAGGAAGGAGGAGGAAAGAGGAAGAAGAGGAGGCGGCAGAGGAGAAGAGGGAGGGAGGGGAGGAGAAGGCGAGGAAGAGGAAGGAAGGCGGTGGAGGCGAGGAGGAGGAGGGGTGGAGAAGACGAGGGAGAGGAGGGGTGGTGGTGGAGGCGAGGAGGAGGAGGGGTGGAGAAGGTGAGGAAGAGGAGAAGTGGCAAAGGAGGCGAAGGGGGAGGAGAAGGGCGACGATGGAGGGGGAGGCCAGCTGGCGGCGGAGGGGGAGGAGAGTGGTGACGACGACGGTGGCGCCACAAGCGGCAAGAGGGAATGAAGAGGAGGACGAGGGGAGGGGGAAGAGGGAGGGTGCAGGAGGAAGGCACGGACGAGGGGAGAGCAAGGCCGCAGGAGGAAGGCACGGGCGAGGGGAGAGCAAGGCTGTAGGAGGAAGGCACGAGCGAAAGGGAGAACGCAGGAGGGAGGGCGACCCCACGACGTTCGACAGGTAAGCGGTTTGTTTTTTTCTCGTCTTCATTTTTTGCTTTTTTTTGTTTTTTTCGTGTTTTATTTTGTATGTTTTTTTAATAATATATTTTATTGGTTATTTTGTGTTTTTTTGTTCTCATGTGTTTGTTTTTTGTCTTTTTTGTTGTCTTTTTCTGTTTTTCTTTTTTTTTGTTCTCTCTCTTTTTTTCTTCTTTTTTTCTTTTTCTTTGTTTGTTTTTTTTTCTCCTTTTTTTATTTTGTTTATTTATTTTTGTTGTGTTGTTTTGTATTTGTGTGTCTTTTTTTCAAAAAAAATATTTGTGGTTGTTTCGGTTTTTTGTGGTTTTCTTTGTGTCTTGTTTTTTTTTTCTTTGGTTTTTTTCTTATTTTTTTCTTTTTTCTTTTTTATGTTGTTTTGTTTTGTTTTTGTGTTTTGTGTGTATATGTGCGTGTGTGTTTTTTCATTTTTTTATTTTTTTTTTGTTTTGCAAAATCCATTAAAAAGTGAGCGCACCCCCGTCCTGCTCACATGCGCGGGGTGGGAGTAAAAAAATTTGCATTGGTGGGATCAAACGGGGCGGGGACGGCAACATGCGAGGCACAGAGGCCACGAGGGCGGCTCGAAGCGCGTGAAACCAAAAACATGCACGTTCACTCACGACACGAGAGATGCGGCCACACGTCAAGAGAAAGAAAATTTAATAAAACCCAAACCATACAGTGGATTAAAAGACTGTAAAAAGGAAAAATGTGCCGACAAATGAGGGGAAGATGAATAAAAAATGCAACACGGGTTCCGGGGCCAAATCAGGGTGTTCACATGGAAAAAACCCAAAAATCGTACCCGAAAATGGATTCAAAAATTAATATGGAATGATCCGTGCACCGGAATAGAGGACAGTAAAAAGGAAAAATGTCCAAAAAAATATAATCATCAGGGCTATCACATCAAATTGCAGTGAGAATGGGGTAGAAGGCGTTCGCATGGAAGAAACAAGAAAATGACGCTAAAAAACACCAATGAAAATTAATAACAAAAAAATCCAGATGGTGAAACAGGGTAGAGAAAAAAGAAAAATTTTGTAGGAAGGGTGGCCGGACAAGGCGATCCAGTCCAAAAAGAGTAGGGCAGGTTCACATGGAAAAATGTTAAAAATATGCACGAAAATGGCCTAAAACCGCGCAAAAATTAATATCGGATGAACCGTGCATTGGAAGGATAGGGAGCAAAAAGAAAAAATGTCAAGAGAAAGATAGAGGACAAGGTTGTCATGTCAGATTGTTATTTGAAAGAAATAAAGGGGCATTCACATAGAAAACCATCCAATTTATGGGAAATGCTTCAAAAATTAATAACTCAAGAACCATTGGTCAGAACAAGGGTTGGTAAAAAGGAAAAATGGGTATACAAAGGGAGGAACAGGGCTGTAAGGTTGGATTTGGAGTCCGGTGAACGTAGGATGCATTCACATGCAAAACGTCAAAACAAGGTGATAAAGGAAAATAGGGAAGGAATGGCCCAAAGGATGGGATAAAGTTAGACGGGGGGTGGGATGGGACCCCATGAGTGCAGAAAGAGGCCATGGCATACATGCATGATCACCTTGAGGCATATGTAGGGGATATGCACATCAGGCGCGTAGAGACGTGCCCCCACACTGAAAATCGTAACGGATAGAGTAGATTGATCGACACGGCCACAGACTTGTCAACCGACTAGACGCTGGCGTCCCCACACTTAAGACATCACATACACTTGCAAACAGAAAATTAGGGTTAGGAACACTTGGCCCGTTTCACGTATGGTCAAAGGAACCGTCACTACTACAGAAGGGTTGGAGTCAGTTGCAAGAGAGGTACCACGGCTTGCTCCAGCGTTCAGCCAGCATGGCAAGGACCATGCAGCAGCACCCAGGGAGGTAGTTGGTTGATGAAGCCCATCGGGGGAGGTGTCATTTTTTACGAAAGATAGTCACTCAACTCACAAGCACTCAAATGGGATGAAAGAACAGTCGCTCTCCCCACAACTTACATCACTCGAGGTAATACTGATGGAAACCCAGATCTCGCACCCAGTTTAGGAATCGACAAGGGGGTAGTGCAGAGGGAGTATGCCAGGGTGCACAATTGATGGTGCATTAGTGCATCCAACCCATCTAGCATAGATGCAAGCAGGAAGGCCAGGGAGCCTTGCAGTACTGTGTATAGAACAGAGTGACGTGTCCTGTGCTGATGGAAGAGACCCATCCCGTGGGTGCAGAGGGAAACAGAAACATACCTGACTCCAATGGTCGTAACGTCCCTCAATCCTCACCTCTCAATAATTGATTGAAGAACCATCCGTCACAGTCAGCCCACCCTCTGTCTCATGCTCCGTTGAAAGATATAGAGGGTAGCCCATTCCTGAAGCCCATTAATGTAATCCTCACAGTCACTTGTGCAGAGATTGTATGCCTTGTGCGCATTTGATGGTACAACAGTGCATCCCGCCCGGCATATAGTGCAAGAAGGAAGGCTAGGAAACCTTATGGTGCAGTGCACAGGAACAAATCGTGCGTTGTTCATTGAGAGGCCCATCCCGTGCGTGCAACACTCTGTTCACACATCTCACCTCTCATTTGATTTGAAGGGAAATACTGGTCACTCACCCCAACCTCTCTCTCATTCTCAATGATAGATACAAAGGGCAACCCATTCTCACATCCCCATTCGGTTAGGATGAAAGCTCACATCACTCAAGGGGTTGGTGATGAAGATCAGAGGGATTGATACTACAGAGATAGCGTGCCAAGGGAGGTGGATTCAAATTACTTGCTGAAAAGGTGCAATTGGTGAGTCAGCTATCCTGAACTGCGGGGCATTACCACCTTTTCCACAGTCAGCTTCTCGCCCAAGGGTGTTTCCACATTTTCTTAGAACGAGGCATGTTCTGACAAGGAATTTCTTCATTTTCTCCCATAACAGTTTTTTTTGTTTTTTTCCTTTTTTTTTCTTTTTTTTTCTTTTTTTCATTAAGAAAGAGAATGGTAGAAATACTATGTATCAGGACCAACCTCGCCACCATTGTTGGATCAGACGAGAAGAGAACAAGGTCGGGTTGAGAGGTATCTGTGAGAGGCTAACAGAACGAGACCGCCTCATGAGGAAGATCATAAGGGCTATCATAAGCACGAAGAGAATGACAGTGCGACACCCAAAAGGGGGAGGGTAGGTCCACTATGATTGTCACGATCCCCAAGGAGGGAAGTACTTCTTTAGATGATAGCCATTGATCAGGAAAGGATCATCAGAGGCATCAACGGTTTGCACCTGAACAGAGCAATTAGGATTGACAGCAAGTACCTTGTATGGGCCCATCCACCTTGTTGAAGCTTGCCAAAAAACTTGCCAAATCTCGAATCATAGGCTAGGATAAGATCACCTTCTTTGAACTAATTGTGCTTGATAAAACTATCATGATAGGCCTTGCATCGCGCTTGAGTGGTTTCCATACACTATAGGGCCATCCGCCGTATCTCATCCAAGCATTCCAAGTGCAGGAGGTGACGTTGCAGTGACTCATCATCTCCCAAGCGTTCTTTTCTATAGCTGCCTTATGGGAGATTCTATATGCCCAGAGGGCCTCTGTAAGTCGATCGTCCCAGTCACGACGATGTGTGGCAATCATTCTAGTCAGGATCGAGCAGAGGATACGATTGGTGACTTCAACTTGGCCATTGGCTTTGTGGTAATAGGGAGTGGACTTGCGATGGCGGATCTTATACAGCTCTATCAGCTCCTCCATGATTTTGTTAAAGAAATGAGTACCTGTGTCACTTACCAGCTCGAGGAGACTGCCAAAACGGGTGATAATATTCTCGTACATGAATAGGGCTATGCTATTACCATCGTCCCACTTCAGAGCTTTAGCTTCACACCACTTTGTGATATAATCCGTACATACTAAGATGTATATGTTCTACTTCCGTCTGGTGGGTGGATCCATGGGACCCACAAAATCAATCCCCCACTTCTCGAACAGCTCTAGGGGAAGAATGGGTTGCAGTAGCATGGCACTTGTTTTGCTGGGTTTCCCCATTCGCTGACAAGCATCACATCTCTTGCAATAGTCATGTGCATCCTTGTGGAGGATCGGCCACCAATATCCTACTAACAGAGCCCTCCTGGCTGTCGCTTCTCCTTCGAAGTGTCCACCACATGGTTCGTCATGAAATGCTTTCAATACTATGCTGATTTCATCCCCTGCAACACATCTTCACAGCACTTCATCTTTGCCTCTCTTATA
The DNA here is from genome assembly GCF_053477565.2 of Lygodium microphyllum. NCBI lineage: Eukaryota > Viridiplantae > Streptophyta > Polypodiopsida > Schizaeales > Lygodiaceae > Lygodium > Lygodium microphyllum. Next base: position 56,085,956 of record NC_141159.1, on the reverse strand, counting down.
CAGTGCACCGCCTAGCAAAGTGTAGGGGGCTGATTCTAACAGAAGCTTCTTATTCTCACGGCTTGAGATGCCGGAGGATACTATTGAGTTGCCAAGAGGTTGGCTATGTCTGCATACCAAGGAGTAACTATTTCAGCTAGAAACAAGGAAGCATCAAGAAGGTTTGGATCATCCCATTCCTCTTCTGCAGTTTGAGGAATCCGTGATAGATGATCGGCTAGGACATGGGAACGGCCAGGCTTAGTGAGCACTTCAAAATTGAACTCCTAGAATAGGAGCAACCATCTCATCAGGCATCCTTTAACATCTGCTTTGTTCATCAGGAAGGACAGGGCTTCATGATCCACGTAGAACTTGAAATGCATTGACAGTAGATAGTGTCGAAACTTCTCTAGTGCAAACACCATTGCCAAGCACTCAAGCTCTGTCACTGTGTAGTTCCATTCCCTATCAATGACCTTTCGGCTTGCATAATATATTGGTTAATCTAATTTAGAGGGACCCTTTTGACATAGAACAACACTTAACCCTTCAACTGATGCATCTGTGTGCACATGAAACTCCTTCGTCCAGTTAGGAGGCTGTAAGATATGTGCTTGGATAAGGCACTGTTTTACGGAATTGTTTTAGTGTATTAAAGGCTTCTTCACAGTCATCAGTCCAAAGAAAATCCGCATCTTTCCTTAGGAGCTTCTACAGATGGGCCGCCTTCGTTACAAAATGTGTAATAAATCTTTTGTAGAAAGTAGCCCATATGGCCAAGAAATCCCCTCAATTGCTTGAGGTTTATTGGTGATGTCAAGGCGGCAATCTTCTCAATCTTTGCCAGGTCTGTTGCAATCCCTTGTGTAGAGACAATATGTCCCAGAAGAGCTCCTGATGAGACACCAAAGACACATTTGTCGAGGTTGAGAGAAATCCCATACTCTCGGCATCTGTCAAAACATTTAGGTGTCCCCAATGCTCAGGGATTAAGCTATAGACACAAAAGTCATCAAGATACACCTCAATGAAATCATGAAGATGATTCTGGAAGGCAGCCATCATTACTCGATGGAAAGCGACAGGAGCATTACAGAGTCCAAATGGCATCACTCTATAGACATAAGTCCCCCATTCTGTGGTGAAGGTTGTTTTGGATTGGTCCTCTTCTGCGATTTGGACTTGGTTATATCCGTTGAATCCATCTAAGAGGGAATACAACTCATGACCTACCACTATGTCCAAGAGTTGGTCTATAAAAGGGATACGGAAATGATCCTTCTTCGTCTTCGAATTGAGCTTTCTAAAGTCTACACATATTCGAAGTTTCCTGTTCTTCTTGGGTACTACCACAATGGGAGAAACCCATTCACTATTAGCCACAGGATAAATGAACTCGACTTCAAGAAGTTTCAATAATTTAACCTTCACTAGAGCAGAATAATTAGGATTCATATGCCTTTGTCTTTGCCTTACAGGTTTGGCATCGGGCTCTAGGTCAATGTGATGTTGGCATACTGTGGGATCAATCCCCTTTAGGTCTTTGTACAACCAAGCAAACACATCTAAGTTCTCCTTTAGTAAGTCTCGCAGGACCACTAGTTCTTCTTCTGGAAGATTGAGACCCACTTTTAGGTGACGTTCAAGACCGCAAGAATGCTATTTGCCTTTCACCTTCCACTTCGCGGATGAATGTCCCACGGATTGCTTCTGGATAGAGGTCTGACTCTTTCAAGGGAGTAGTGTCATCATCTGATGTTCCACTAGAACCAATGTCCTCCTTCTGAACAAATGATTCATTTGTTCGTTGAGATTGCTGGAAGGGTATCAGAGATTTGTTTTCTTTTGTGTGAGTGGTAAATTCTTCCGGACTTAGGGATTCATCTTCAAAGGATGCGTCTAGGAATGTCACATAGCCGGACCTTCTAGAGGCTGTGGCTCTAAGGGCTTTGGCTTCTGTTGGCAGGGGGCATCATCATCATCTTTTCTCTAGACTGAATGGTCAGGGTGACAAGAGCCACTAGTGAGCTTAATTTTTATGCCTTTAATCCATTGCTTATGTAGATTCTGTTCAAAGATGAGAGAGAGAGAGAGACAGGGAAACACCATATCCATGAGCCTTCAGGCTCTCAATATCATTTCTTCATTATTCAACTTCTCACTAAAACCACCCAATACAATGTATAGTAAACTAGACTGACTAGATTGGCTAACTCTAGTCAAGTCACTGACTAACTACTAACCCGACTTATTTAATGTAGTCACATGGAGACAGTTATACACTAGCTGTCACAGATGTCGGTTACACACCAAGACAAACTGACGGGTGGAGCTTGATTTCTAACACTCCCCTTCAAGCTCAAACCAAAAAACTCAAATCATTTGCATCACTCCAAGTAGCTGTCTAAAGTGAATGAACTTATCTTTACCAAGTGGTTTGGTAAAGATATCTACTACCTGGTCTTCAGTCTTCACATGCTCCAAGTCAATCTGATCTGCTAAAACCATTTCCCTGATGAAATGGTAGTGAACCTCAATGTGTTTTGATCTTGCATGATAAACAGGATTTCTTGCTAACATGACACTGCTTAAATTGTCACAATACAGCCTTACTTTATTGTCCAAGTGTATTCCCAAGTCATTCAGCAACTTTTGAAACTACATAGCTTCACAGGCCGCTAAGGCTGCACCACGATACTCTACTTCCGTACTTAACAGTGCAATTGTAGGCTGTTTCTTACTCTGCCAACTGATCATGCTACTACCTAATCCAAATGCATAGCCGCTGGTTGACCTCCTGCCATAAGTGCAACCAGCCCAGTTAGCATCAATATACCCCATCAAGTCAAGGGGTTTCCCATATGCATAAAACAACCCATGATCTGTGGTACTCTTTACATATCTCAGAATTCTCCTAACTGCATCCAAGTGTGGTTTGCGAGGCTTCTGCATGAACTGACTTATCAGCCCCACAGCATAACTCAAGTCAGGTCTAGTGATCATGAGATAGGTCAAGCTGCCTACCATCTGTCTGTACATGGTAACATTCTCAATCTCTGTCCCAACATCAATCTGCAGCTTGACATTCTGCTCTAAAGGCGTATCCATAGGCTTGCAATCAGCCATACCATATTTCTGTAAGATGTCTTGAGCATATTGCTTCTGTAATAGCCATATGCCTTGAGGTGTAGAGACAACCTCAATCCCCAAAAAATATTTCAGCTCTCCTAGGTCCTTGACCTTGAACTCGGCTTGTAAACATGTCTTTACTTCAGCAATCCCGCTTTCATCATCTCCTGTAATGATCAAGTCATCAACATAGACAACTAGGAATACATAGCCACGATCTATCTTCTTCACAAACAAACTATGATCAGCATCACCCAATCGGAAACCATGTTGCTGCAAATAACTGCTGATGTGAGCATTCCATGCTCTGGGTACCTGTTTCAACCCATATAATGCCTTTTTCAGCCGGCATACATGTGCTGGAAATTATGGATGCACATAGCCTTTAGGCTGTTCCATGTAAACTTCTTCCTGTAACTTTCCATTCATAAAGGCATTTTTTACGTCCATCTGCCATAGTTTCCAGCCTCTAGCTGCTGCCAAAGCAATCACAGTTCTAACTATATCCATCTTTGCTACAGGGCTGAAAGTCTCTTCATAATCAAGACCATACTGCTGCACATACCCTTTTGCAACCAGCCTGGCCTTGTATCTTTCCAATGATCCATCTGATTTACATTTTATCTTATACACCCACTTGCAGCCAATAGGTGTTTTGCCCTCAGGCAACTGTACCAAATCCCATGTGCCATTTTCAGCCAAAGTTGAATATTCCTCATCCATAGCAGCACGTCAATCCTCATCTGCAACTGCCTCATCAAACTTACTTGGTTCTCTAAAACCTGTTACTTTTGTCATATAAGCATAATGACGGGCTGAATATCCAGTGTAAGTGTATCTATCAACAGGTCGTCTGACCCTCTCTGATCTCCTGAGCTATGGCTCATTATGAGCTTACCTCTCATGAGGCGGCACATAACGACTTTGCCTAGCACCTGGCGTCATAACAGATGGAATCCCCAATTCACTGTCTAAGCTGTCACTGCTAGATGACTCATAACCTACAGTGAGTGGACCTGTTACATCTTCAAAAAACCTTTTCTTTTCCCTTATCTGTTCTCCCCCTCACTAACATATCCGTGTCAATGGATGCAGTAGTGTGACTACACAATCGTCCTGTCCAAGGACTCACTATAGATGATACATCACCTGTTTGACCACTCATGGAAGTACTCTCTGCAGGAGTATTTTCAGCGTGACTCATACTGGGTGAGCCATCAGTAAGCACTGCAACAAGGATTCCCATACCAGGATGCTAACTCATCAAATACCACATCTCTGCTTACGAGTGTCTCATGCGTAGAAGGTACATAACACTTATAAGCTTTCCATTCCTGTGCATATCCCAGAAACACACTCTTCTCTGCCTTAGGATCCAATTTCTTCCTCTTTTCATATGGTATATGCACATATGCAATGCTACCAAATACCTTCAAGTGCGAAATATCAGGTTCATTACCATACAGCCTCTCATATGGAGTGACATCATGAATCCCTGTTGTAGGGGTTCGATTCAGCACATAGACAGCAGTCATCACTACTTCAGCCCAATAACCATTTGGCAGACATTTCTCATTTAGCATAGCTCTAGCTGATTCCATCATGACCATGTTTTTCCTCTCTGCAATACCGTTTTGGTACGGTGTATAGCTTCAAGTACGTTGTCTTCTGATCCCATATTTAGCAAGATACATGTCAAAGTAATTAGAGACATATTCAACTCCTCCATCTGATCTCAAACAGGATATGTAGCAGCCCAACTCATTTTGTGCATGCTTCTTGAAATCTTTGAATGCATCAAACACATCATCTTTATGCTTCAAAACATAAAGCCAAGTATACTTGTTGAAATCATCAATAAATGAGACATAATACCGTGCACTTCCAAATGAAGCATTATGTGAAGGACCCCAGACATCAGAGTGCACCAACTGTAAAGGCCTAGTGCTGTTTTTTACATGTCTCATGAACGGAAACCGTGCTTGCTTCCCAAATTGACATGCAGGGCATACATGACCAAAGTCATTATACTTGAATTTAGGTAATCCAAGTACTACTTCCTTCTGCTGCATAGATTTCATCTTTTGTACATTGACATGTCCAATCCACTTGTGCCAAATCTCTACATCCCGAATGGCACTCTCATCATGAGCAAACATGGCTGCCTTAAGTCCCGGAATGGTCACATCCAAAGTAAACATCCTGCCATCTCTTTTGCCCTTGGCAATTAGCTTGCAGCCATTTCCATACTCCTCAATGAAACATCCATCTTTGTTAAATCTTACTTGCAGATTCTATTTTGCCATTTGACCCACAGACAAAAGATTCTTTCTTATGGTCGGTTCATATAATACATCATGCATGACTTTCTTCTTGCCATTAGGCATCATGAGAGGAACAATCCCTTTATGCTTTATGTCATGTTGGGTGTCATCCTCAATACATACATGACCATGTGTACCTACAACCATCTCATCAAACCACTCTCCATGCGGTGTCATGTGGTTCGATGCTCCAGAATCAATGTACCATCTATCATCTCTATTATGTCTCGATGCATTTTTGGATACATGCTGCATGGCAAATAGTCTATCAACTTGCTCATCATGAGCACCACTGGAAGATGCATAGTGCCCATGTTGTCTGGCTTTGCTTTCATATCTCCCTGCTTCTTGTAGCAATCCTTTGAAATGTGCCCATACTTGCCACAATAATGGAAATCCTTGTCCCTATTGGATTGATCAGATGACTGCCATGAAATAGATCCACCACCTCTACCTCAGGGTGATCTCCCCCTGCCTCTAAACCCGCCAGATCCACGCTGGCCTTGTGTATTTGCACCATGCCAATTACCTTGCTGCTGCTACTGTCCATAAGCATTACGAGTGTCACCACGACCTCGAAATGAACCACGACCTCTAAATCCTCTGCCACGCTGGCTAGAGTATAACACAGTGTCTCTACTCTGAGATACACTAGAACCTGTATTCAAACCAAGCTTGACCCCCTCATGCAGCAACAAAGCAACTAGCTCTTCCCAGGTAGGGGGCTCTTCTCTAATAGAAATGGATGTGTCAAAAGCTTTGTACTCTTTCCCTAATCCATTCAAGGCAACAGCAATCATATCATCTTCTAATACACTTGAGCCAATGGTAGCAAGTTGATCAGCTATGGTCTTAATCTTCATGGTATACACCTGGATGCTCCTGCCATTCCTAGACATGTTGTTGAACTGCTGTTTCAACTGCATCTTCTGTGCATGTGTCATGGTTCCATAATTTTTCATCAGTATGTCCCAAGCATCTTTCAGAGTCTCACATCTAGTGATTTGAATTACCATAGCATTAGATATACATAGAGAAAACCAATGCAGCACCTTGCATGCTCTCTCATTCCATAGCCTATGAGCTCTTTTCTGTTCATTAGTTGGATTCATTGCAGGCAACTCAGGAGCAGCCTCATCTCCTGTACATAGATCCCAATAACCCGTGCCAACTAGAAAGTTCTTCATTCTGAATTTCCATAATGAAAAGTTCTTATTGTCTAACTTCTCTCCAACTATCTGAGTGATATTATCAGTCCCATGTGCATTAGCCATGATGCAATAGACTGTCTGTCAGATGTTTAACTACCTGCAAATCAATAAGTATGACTGACCAAGTTCAGTCCACAACAGTTTATGATAGTTTTCTGCAACTAATTGCAGTAAAAAACCAGATTATTTTAGCCCACTGATAACCCAAAAAAGTCCCAAAACAAATGGTCTAACCCGTAGGTAAAACAGTCAATACATATGATATGTATTTGCTTCAGTTTAAACTCCTGCAACTTCACTGCCAGGGACCAAAGATGTAGTCTGAAAACTGTAGACTTGTATAACCAGCACAATTTTAAGTCCAAAAATAACATGCATACATGTCATACATGTCCCAAAACTTCCCAGATAGCTGCTAGTACATGTGTCAAGCCATACATAGGCATAGAAGCACAAAACAGTGCATAACCAACAAGTACAAGTGTCAACTAATTTGGTTGCAGGTTGCAGTCAACCAAAAATCAGCATAACAAGCTTTAAGCAGCTCCAAAAATTCTTCAAATTATGTCATACATTCACTCTGAAGTGATAGGTTTAATACATGAGCATTTGAGTAGGCATAGACAACCTGTCTTCATTAATCACTGTCAAGGAATACATTACTGTTCATAACCAGCCCAAGCACTGTCAAGACAATTATTTCAGGTCCAGATCTGAGTATTCAGTAGCATCCAATGCTTTCCACAATCCTCCATACATTCAGCATGCATATGTCAGTTCATATAGGTGATAGAAGCTCCAAAGTGACATGTATTGCTTCAGCAAGATACAATCCTTGCTATTCACTATGTATGACAATTTTGAGCTTGTCAATGGTTTTCAAATCTGAGTGTTTTGAGCAAGAAATCTCAGCTCCAAGACATTAGATCCAATGTATACATGCTTTGACACATTCTTGTGCTTTGAAGATGCCTTCTGAGTGTAGCACAAAGCTCCTGTATGTCAATAATGACTGAATGCATGCTATCCATTCATTTTAACAGCAATTCAGAATTGATTACAGGTCTGTGTTTGTTACCCCAACTCATAATAGAGCTCCCACACAAGCATTTGCCTCTTGTACTCTTCAAATACCTTCAAGAGTGAGCATACATGCCGTATGGGTCTTATTCAAATGCCCCATTTGATGTTTGACAGGTTGCAGTCAACCTAGACAAGCGCAGTTCACACAGATTCAACAGGGGTTGCTGATGTACACAATGGCTGATCTAAGCCTATACAAGGCTTGCATAGTCTCAATAGGGCCTTTCAGATACTCGAGCAAGGTCACCAACAGCCTCTTGACCAATGGCTACTCTCCTTCAACAATGCATACCTCTGTGTGAGCAAAATAGTGAAAATGACAGTCAGTCCTCTTCTTTTTCCAGCCCTTCAGGTCAGTCTTGAAGACTTCTTCTGCAATGCTCTACTCCACAGAGCGCAATCTTCTGGATGCTCTGATACCATGTTCAAAGATGAGAGAGAGAGAGAGAGAGGGAAACACCATATCCATGAGCCTTCAGGCTCTCAATATCATTTCTTCATTATTCAACTTCTCTCTAAAACCACCCAATACAATGTATAGTAAACTAGACTGACTAGACTGGCTAACTCTAGTCAAGTCACTGACTAACTACTAACCTGACTTATTTAATGTAGTCACATGGAGACAGCTATACACTAGCTGTCACAGATGTCGGTTACACACCAAGACAAACTGACAGGTGGAGCTTGATTTCTAATAGATTCTGCATACTTTGTGGTCCATTGTGTTCAAAGAGTAGAGAGAGAGAAAGGGAAAGACTCCATATCCATGATCCTTCAGGCTCTCAAGCTCATTCCTTCATTTCCACACACTCTACTGAAAAGCACACACACTATAAGATAAAGTGACCTAGTGTAAATGTAGACTAGACTGAATAACTCTAGTCAGGTCACTGATTGACTCCTAACCCGACTTATTTAATGTAGTCACATATAGACAGCTGTATACACTAGCTGTCATAGATGTCGGTCATAGATGAAGACACACTGACGGTGAGCTTGATTTCTAACACTCCCCCTCAAGCTCAAAAACAAAACTCAAATCATCTGCATCACTCCAAGTAGCTCTCTAAAGTGAATGAACTTATCTTTACCAGGTGATTTGGTAAAGATGTCTGCTACCTGGTCTTTAGTCTTCACATGCTCCAAGTCAATCTGATCTGCTAAAACCATTTCCCTGATGAAATGGTAGTGAACCTCAATGTGTTTTGATCTTGCATGATAAACAAGATTGCTTGCTAACATAACACTGCTCAAATTGTCACAGTACAGCTTGACTTTGCTGTCCAAGTGTACTCCCAAGTCATTCAGTAACTTCTGTAACCACTTAGCTTCACAGGCCGCTAAGGCCGCACCACGATACTCTGCTTCCGTATTGGACAATGCAACTGTAGGCTGTTTCTTACTCTGCCAACTGATCATGCTACTACCCAATCCAAATGCATAGCCACTGGTTGACCTCCTGTCATATGTGCAACCAGCCCAGTCAGCATCAGTGTACCCCATAAAGTCAAGGGTTTTCCCATATGCATAAAACAGCCCATGATCTGTGGTACCCTTTACATATCTCACAATTCTTCTGACTGCATCCAAGTGTGGTTTGCGAGGCTTCTGCATGAACTGACTGATCAGCCCCATAGCATAACTCAAGTCAAGTCTAGTGATCGTGAGATAGATCAAGCTGCCTACCATCTGTCTGTACATAATAACATTCTCAATCTCTGTCCCAACATCAATCTGCAGCTTGACATCTTGCTCCAAAGGCGTATCCATAGGCTTGCAATCAGCCATACCATATTTCTGTAACATGTCATGAGCATACTGCTTCTGTAGCAGCCATATGCCTCGAGGTGTAGAGACAACCTCAATCCCCAAAAAATATTTCAGCTCTCCAAGATCCTGGACCTTAAATTCAGTCTGTAAACATGTCTTTATTTCAGCAATCCCATTTTCATCATCTCCTATAATGATTAAGTCATCAACATAGACAACTAGAAAAACATAGCCACTATCTGTCTTTGTCGCAAACAGACTATGATCAGCATCTCCCAATCGGAAACCATATTGCTGTAAATAACTACTGATGCGAGCATTCCATGCTCTGGCTGCCTATTTCAACCCATATAATGCCTTTTTCAGCCGACATACATGTGCTGGAAATTCTGGATGTACATAGCCTTCAGGCTGTTCCATGTAAACCTCTTCCTGTAATTCTTCATTGAGAAATGCATTCTTTACATCCATCTGCCATGATTTCCAGCCTCTAGCTGCTGCCAAAGCAATCACAGTTCTAACTGTAGCCATCTTTGCTACAGGGCTGAAAGTCTCCTCATAATCAAGACCATACTGCTGCGCATACCCTTTTGCAACCAGCTTGGCCTTATATCTTTCCAATGATCCATCTGATTTACATTTTACCTTATACACCCACTTGCATCCAATAGGTGTTTTGCCCTCAGGCAACTGTACCAAATCCCATGTACAATTTTCAACCAAAGCTGAATATTCCTCATCCATAGCAGCACGCCAATTCTCATCTGAAACTGCCTCATCAAACTTACTTGGTTCTCTAAAACCTGTTACTTTCATCATATAAGCATAATGACGGGCTGAATATCCAGTGTAAGTATACCTGTCAACAGGTCGTCTGACCCTCTCTGATCTCCTGAGCTGTGGCTCATTGTGAGCTTGCCTCTCATGAGGCGGCACATAACGGCTCTGTCTAGCACCTGGCGTCATAATAGACAGAATCCCCAATTCACTATCTAAGATGTCACTGCTAGATGAATCATAACCTGCAGTGAGTGGACTTGTTACATCTTCAAAAACCTTTTCTTTTCCCTTATCTGTTCTCCCCCTCACTGACATATCCGTGTCAGTGGATGCAGTAGTGCGTCTTCGTAATCGTCCTATCCAAGGACTCACTGTAGATGATACATCACCTGTCTGACCAGTCATAGAAGTACTCTCTGCAGGAGTATTTTCAGCATGACTCATACTGGGTGAGCCATCAGTAGGCACTGCAACAAGATTCCCATACCAAGATGCTAACTCATCAAATACCACATCTCTGCTTATGAGTGTCTCATGCGTAGAAGGTACATAACACTTATAAGCTTTCCGTTCCTGTGCATATCTAATAAACACACTTTTCACTGCCTTAGGATCCAATTTCTTCCTCTTCTCATCCGGTATATGCACATATGCAATGCTGCCAAGTACCTTCAAGTGTGAAATATCAGGTTTATGACCATACAGCCGTTCATACGGAGTGACATCATGAATCCCTGCTGTAGGGGTTCGATTCAGCACATATACAGTAGTCACCACTACTTCAGCCCAATAACCATTTGGCAGACATTTTTCATTCAGCATAGCTCTAGCTGACTCCATCAAAACCCTGTTTTTCCTCTCTGCAACACCGTTTTGCTGCGGTGTATAACTGCATGTGAGCTATCCTCTGATCCCATGTTTAGCAAGATACCTATCAAAGTAGTTTGAGACATATTCACCTCCTCCGTCTGATCTCAAACATGATATGTAACATCCCAATTCATTTTCAGCATGTTTCTTGAAGTCTTTTAATGCATCAAACACATCATCCTTATGTTTCAGGATATAAAGCCAAGTGTACCTGCTGAAATCATCAATAAATGAGACATAATATCGTGCACCACCAAAGGAAGCATTATGTGAAGGACCCCAGACATCAGAGTGTACCAACTGTAAAGGCCTAGTGCTGTTTTTTACATGTCTCATGAAAGGAAACCGTGCCTGGTTCCTAAACTGACATGCAGGGCATACATGACCAGAATCATTATACTTGAATTTAGGTAATCCAAGTACTACTTCTTTCTGCTGCATAGATTTCAACTTTTGTACATTGACATGTCCAATCCGCTTGTGCCAAATCTCTACATCCCGAATGGCACTCTCATCATGTGTAAACATGGCTGCTTTAAGTTCAGGAATGGTCGCTTCCAAAGTAAGCATCCTGCCATCCCTTCTGCCCAACCCTTGGAAATTAGCTTGCAGCCATTTCCATACTCCTCAATGAAACATCCATCCTTGTTAAACCTCACTTGCAGATTCTGTTCTGCCATTTGACCCACAGACAACAAATTCTTTGTTATGGTCGGTACATGTAAGACATCATGCAGGCCTTTCTTCTTGCCATCAGGCATCATCAATGGAACAATCCCTTTATGCTTTATGTCATGTTGGGTATCATCCCCAGTACATACATGACCATGTGTACCTGCAACCATCTCATCAAACCACTCTCCATGCGGGGTCATGTGGTTTGACGCTCCAGAGTCAATGTACCATCTGTCATCTCTATCATGTCTCGATGCATTTTTAGAGACATGCTGCATGGCAAAGAGTCTATCAACTGACTCATCATGAGCACCACTGGAAGATGCATAGTGCCCATGCTGTCTACCCTTTGCCTTTATATCTCCTTGCTTCTTGTAACAATCCTTTGCAATATGCCCATACCGGCCACAATAATGACAGTCCTTGTCCTTGTTGGACTGATCAGTAGACTGCCATGAACCAAAACCACCACCTCTACCTCGGGGTGATCTCCTCCTGCCTCTAAACCCACCAGATCCACGCTAGCCTTGTGTATTTGCACCATGCCAATTACTCTGCTGCTACTGCTGTCCATAAGTATTACGAGTGTCACCACGACCTCGAAATGAACCACGACCTCTAGATCCTCTGCCACGCTGGCTAGAGTACAACACATTGTCTCTACTCTGAGATGCACTAGGACCTGTATTCAAACCAAATTTGACTTCCTCATGCAGCAACAAAGCAACTAGCTCTTCCCAGCTAGGGGGCTCTTCTCTGACAGAAATGGAAGTGTCAAAAGCTTTGTACTCTTTGCCTAAGCCATTGAAAGAAACAGCAATCATATCATCTTCTGATACACTTGAGCCAATAGTAGCAAGTTGATCAGCTATGGTCTTAATCTCCATGGTATACGTTTGGATGCTCTTGCCATTCCTAGACATGTTGTTGAACTGCTGTTTCAACTGGATCTTTCTTGCATGTGTCATGGTTCCATAATTTTTCATCAGTATGTCCCAAGCATCCTTCGGAGTCTCACATCCAGTGATTTGAATTACCATAGCATCAGATATACATAAGGAAAACCAATGCAGCACCTTGCATGCTCTTTCATTCCATAGCCTGTAGGCTCTTTTCTGTTCATTTGTTGGATTGTGTGCAGGCAACTCAGGAGCAAGTTCATCTCCTATACATAAATCCCAATAACCTCTGCCAACCAGAAAGTTTTTCATTCTGAATTTCCATAATGTAAAGTTCTTATTATCCAACTTCTCTCCAACTATCTGAGTGATATTGTCAGTCCCATGTGCATTAGCCATGATGCAATAGACTGTCTATCAAGTGCCTGACTCCCTGCAGTTCAATAAGTATGACTGACTAAGTTCAGTCCGTAACAGTTTATGACAGTTTTCTGCACTAAATTGTAGGAAAAAAACCAGGGTATTTCAGCCCACTGACACCCCAAAACAGCCCTCAAACAAGTGGTCTTAACTGTAGATATAACTGTAAATACATAAGCTATGTGTTTGCTTCAGCTTAAGCTTATGTAACCTCACTGCCAGGGTACATACATGCAGTTTGAAAACTGTAAACTATGAGTAACCAGCAGCAATTTCAAGTCCAAAACTGAGTGTGTCAACAAATTCAGTTTCAGGTTGCAGTCAACCAGAATTCAGCATACCAAGCTCCAAGCATCTCCAAAATGTCTTTTGACCATGTCATACATTTACTTTGTAGTGGCAAGTTCAATACATGAGCATCTGAGTAAGCATAGACAACCTATCTTCATTGACCAATGGCATAAACCTCATGAGCTGTTTGTAATTAACCAGGACAGTGTAACTGCATTTACTTCAGCTTCAAAATTCAGTTTTCAATGATGCTCATTGCTTGCTTCAATTCTCCATGCATTCAACATGTATAGGCCAAATCATATAGATGATGGAACCCCCAAGATGACCTGTATTGCTTCAGTAATGCACAGTACTTGTCATTGACTGTGTATGACAGTTTTCAGCCTGTCATTGATTTTCAGATCTAAGTATTCTGTCATTGACTGTGTATGACAGTTTTCAGCCTGTCATTGATTTTCAGATCTGAGTATTCTGTCATTGACTGTGTATGACAGTTTTCAACCTGTCATTGATTTTCAGATCTGAGTATTCTGAGCAAGAGATCTCAGCTTCAAGACATTTGATCCAATGTATATATGCTTTGACACATTCTTGTGTTCCAAAGATGCCTTCTGAGTGTAGTACAAGGCTCCTGTGTGTCAGTAATGACTGAATGCATGCTATCCATTCATGTTTACAGTAGTTCAGAAATGATTACAGATCTGTGTCTGTCACTCCAGCTCATAACATAGCTCCCACACAAGCATTTACTCCTTGCACACTTCAAATACCTTCAATAGTGAGGATACATGCTCTCTGAACCTTGTCCAAGTGCCCCACTGAAGATTGACAGGTTGCTGTCCACTCAGATCAGCAGGCGCAGATTTTCAGATACAGGTTGCTGTCCATTCAAATCAACATGCGCAGATTTTCAGATACAGGTTGCTGTTTTTCAGGAGACAGTCCACGATTTTCAGACACAGGTTGCTGATTTGCAGGAGGCAGTCCATGATTTTCAGACACAGGTTGCTAATTTGCAGGAGGCAGTCCACGATTTTCAGAAGGCAGTCCATGCTGATTCCTCCCTTTGACTATGGCTTCATTTGCAAGTTGTCATGCCCATTCTCCACAGCCTCATGGATGAAGCTTTGATACCATGTTCAAAGAGTAGAGAGAGAGAAAGGGAAAGACTCCATATCCATGAGCCTTCAGGCTCTCAAGCTCATTCCTTCATTTCCACACACTCTACTGAAAAGCACACACACACTACAAGATAAAGTGACCTAGTGTAAATGTAGACTAGACTGATTAACTCTAGTTAGGTCACTAACTGACTCCTAACCCGACTTATTTAATGTAGTCACATATAGACAGCTATACACACTAGCTGTCATAGATGTCGGTCATAGATGAAGACACACTGACGGTGAGCTTGATTTCTAACACATTGGTCAACCCAAATGGAACCATGGTCATTCCATCCAACACCCCGATATTTTCAGCCTCTGAGGTCTCTGTAGGGACATCAACAAGATCATCCACTATCAGAGGATCTTCTTCAACTGCACTTTCATAACCTGCCTCGTTTTCTTCATTATCATTTTCATCCTCTTCCTCTGGTGGCTCTATCTCTGCTTCTGTAGAGGCTCTGTAGGAGAAGAACAGATATTCTACCTCTATGTCTGTTTTTGCTTCTGCCTCTATCTTTGGCTCTGTCTCTGTTACTCTCTCTGCGGCGACTGCCATGTAATAGGGAGAATAGTACATCCATGCTTCTATCTCGCTATCAGAGGTGATTTCAGAAGTTAATTCTAGTTGAGGTAGGAGGTATTCTCCCATGGACAAGGACTTTGCTTCCCTTGGTAGTTGGCTTACAGTGCCCATTGTTAGGGATTGTGCCTCTATTTTCTTGGGAAAGATCTGTTTAACAGCCTCTTTGTCTCCTGATGTACCACCTATTACCTCATTGGAGGAGTCAGTTATGACTTCAATGGATGTGGATCCATTATCTTTTTGCGATCCATACAACTTCAACACCACTTTGTTGGGTCCTCTACCTAGGGTTAGGGTTCCTTTGAACTAGTCCATCCTGGCCCTCGCTTCAAAAAGCCAAGGTCTTCCCAAGAACAGAGGGTATGAGATCCTGTAAGAATTTTGTTTGACCACCAAATATGTCAGCCAATAGTCTCTTCCTGCAAGCGTTGTTTTTACGTATGCGAGGATGCCCAATGGTTTAATTCTGCTTTGGTCTACGAATGTGATAAGCCACTGTGTAGGTTGAATTCCTTGCAACCCTAAGTCCTTCATTGTCACATCCGTCATTATGTTTACTGATGAGCCTCCATCAAGCAATGCATCTGAAATAAAGCATCCTTCTATCCATACACTAATCTCTGGGGTTCAAGGATCGAGGAAGGCGTTAGCCACATCTACTTCCTTTATAGGCTCCGGGGCCTTATTAGTCTCGGTCGTTGTTGAAGGAGCTATCCTTAGTCCAGGTCTTCTTGTCAATATACTTTTGAATTTCTTTCGGTAGCTGGGAGACAGCATCAGCAAGTGTCGGAATGTTAGGTTTGGTTTAAAGGTGTCTAGGTCTTTGACCAGGTCATATTCTCTGATAGGATCCACGAGCTTCTCCAACCTGCTTGGGAATGGGGCTACACTAATTTTCATCTTTTCTTTTTCTTCTAGAATTTTCTATGTTTCTAAAAGTGCTTCTGTATCATCTATCTCCTGGACCTCTGGTCCTGTTTCTGGGACTGTCTCTGTGACTCTCTGTGGCACTACAGTGCTCTGTACTACACTGTTCTGTCCTGTACTGCTCTGTCCCTCTGTTGGCAGGTTGAACTTCACAGTCTTAGCAGGAGAATTATTTTTATTCTGAACAAGTGGTTCCTTCTTCTTGGCGCGCGTGATGGCGGCAACTTCCAACTCTAGCAAATTGGAGGCAGACTCTTGTACCTTCTGTTGGCTATCAGTAGCATTGGCCTTGACAGGGGCTAGACTTGGACAGTCCTTTATAGTGTGGCCTTCTCCTTTGCATCGGTTGCATAAGGGCTTGTAATCCATAGATCCTCTAGTGTTTGGACAATTTGGACCCTTTTCTCCACACCTGTAACATTCCACTCTGATCTTTGACCACCACCAGACTGTCGTCCTCTGTAACTTTGAGAGGGAAACCTCCTTGGACTGAAATTAGGACCAAACACCCTAGGCTTTGGTCCAATATCTTGTGTTGTCAATTTGGATTCTAGCAAGTTGAATCTTGCATTTTCATCCTTCTGTCTTCGTTCATGCATCTCTTTCAGAGAGCAAATATCCTCTGTATGGTTCTTCTGCAAATAGTAAGAACACAAGGCTCCAAGAATGGTTGGTTTTCAGGTACATTCAGTGGCTAAATGTCCCACTTGATGACCACCATGTATTAGAGCGCATCACATCTCTCCCAGCTCCTATAGGGGTGGATATATTGGTAGTATTCACCTTCAGCATCTGTAACTGCTCTGTAATCATATCCATAAGCTCTTTCTTGATACTTGCAACTGAGTTGGATAAGTACTCCTTCAGATTTTCACCTCCTGAAGTACTTATAGTAGGGTTTTGGGAAGCTTTTGTAATTACTGCATACATTATTTGGGTTGATCCAAAAGCTCCTCTATTCTGGTTCTGATTCAGAGCTCCTGCTGAGACTTGGGATTGTTGTTGTTGTGGTTGCACCATCATTTGAGGCACTGTCATCTGTGGCGACCACAGTAGATTAGGTACATTATACTGAAGCACTGTTTGCATCTAGGGATAGGGGTAGGGAACTATCCCCGGGATTGTATTTGGTGGGTATACCATTCCTGGCATGGGAGGAAGTAAGACTCCTCTTCCTGGAGTCATTAACAACCTTGCTTCAACTTCGTCATACAATCTTGCACCTTCCACTACAGCTTGCAGATTGACTGGTCTTCTCAATTCCAAAACTTGCAAACTTCTAGTTGTAGGCCTCTAAGGAACACTCCTTTCTGAATACCTTCGTCTAAATGATGGTTAGTCTATCTCTTTAGGATGGATTCCATTCGCGAGACATAAGCTTTTACTCTTTCTCTAGAGGACCGACTTAGGTTCATGAACTCCTCTCTTGCATCCGCTCTTCAAAACCTTCACTTCTGAATTTAGTGAGGAAGGCTAACTTTAGGACGTCCCATGTGCCAAAAGTTCCTGCTGCTTGTCTCTCATACCACTGAAATGCCGCGCCCTTGAAAGTGGTAGGGAATATCGCTAACCAATGCTCAAGGGTTCTGGCATTGTTAGCCACACATGCTACCATAAATTCTGCTACATGAAGATCGGGGTCTTCATTGTACTCTCTCTTAAAAATTGGCAATGGGACTACATTTACTGGCCTATCATCAATATTTCCAGGACAAATCTGACTAAGAAGGGGACCTTGAGTTGCCATGGGGACTTCTGTAAAGAGTTCTTTTAGAGCATCAAAGGATGCTTCTCCCGCGAGCTCGTTCTCGGCTTTGATTCTTGCATTCTCTCTTCTCACATACCTATGGACTCATTCTAACGCTTGCCTCTTGATTGCATCATTCATCAGGGGGTTTCCTCCAACTAGTTGGTCAGTACTCAACAGAATAGAATCAGAGAGGGGCTTCAGTCTCTCGAGGATTCTCTGGCCAACATCTCCTCTACTTCCTTCTTTTCAACATCTCTGAATTTGGCTTTCAAACCACTACTACAGTGGGGAAGATATTCCGTTTTGAAAGTATCAAAACTCATTCTTCTTAGGATTGTTGTTGTGCCATTATAATAATGCCAACTTCTGAGGGTTTCAACAGTGTATGTTGTGAAAAACACTTTGTCTGCCAACTTCCAGTGGGTTGCTAATTGGACAAACAGAAGATTTTTAGTGCACCAAGCATCCCACGTATCTTGCTGTTGAGCATCCACGAACAAATTCCAACTCTTTTCCTTCTTGTTTTCATGAACCTCCACAAACCACGACTCCTGAAGCTTCTTCACAATCTCCCACTTGATGATGTCTGGAAACTTTTCAATGAATGCTAAATCTTCCATGGATAGTCATTCTCTGTGCTTTTGTCCTTCTGTTTGTTCCCAAACAATTTTCCACCAAGATGCACGTCTCTATTGCTTCAATAGGAAAGAGGAAATAGTCCATTGCATAAAGCTTGCATCATGATGGTGATATGTTTCCGCCATTGTGGGATGAACTTCTTGTGAAAAGTGGCTTTGGCAATAAGAATATCCAACTCTTCATTGGAAGAAGGAACTTTGCAGGCATCCATTGAATTCTTCTTTTCTTGGCAATGCCATTTCCTTCATTTTCAACCTCTTTTGATGCTTGTTGATGGCAAGTTTCCCCGGCTGCGCACCAAAAACATGGAGCCCCAAGAGGAACGCCAAGGAAAAAGGGATTCTACTTCAAGAAAATCTATCTTGTAACATCAACAAGATTTTATTTCATTCTTTTGATGCCCAAAACAAAGAAAACAACAAATCTTCATGCAGCATCATAGTAGATATCTCCCATGGATTTGATAGAATAAACCATAATCTTCAACATCTTCACAAAATCCTTCAATAGAACAAGGAATATAAAAGAATACAACATTTTTGAATGGAAATCAATCACATAGTATTCATCTTCAATGTCTTCATAGTTTTCTCTCTCTATCTCTCATATATAGATACACTACTTTGATAGAATTGACTATCTTTTACTCTCTCTCTCTCTCTCTCTCTCTCTCTCTCTCTCTCTCTCTCTCAATAGTACATCATCTCCTTACCACAATATTCAATAATGACTCTCAATAATCGTTCTTAGGTCGTGGATGCATCTCCCATGTAACGTGTCCCCCTGTCCACTTGTAGGACACGTCTTAGTAGCCCATCGAGAAGAAAGTCTAGAAAGCACCGCCCGGCACTCACAAGGAATGTCACGGGGTTTGTGATCTAGGTCTTCCTGAGTCTGCCACGAAGCAGAAGCATTCTGTCCTTTCCCACTTAGGACCGATCTGAATTAGGGTTTTTCCTAATGGTCAAGTTCCTAGGAGGTAGCTAGCGTCGACAAACTACTTTGCACAGAAACATCAGGGTTGAAGTGGATTTATACTGTACTTGATTCAAGTAGAATGGGAAATGAGAGGGATGCGAAGCTCGACCTCTCCACCCATAAGGCATAGTCCCATTCCGTTCCCTTAAAACAACATAAATCGGGACTCTAGCTTTATAGATTCTAGGTCATTGTTACCTTGCTGTCAATTCCTTCAAGAAAAGTTCCCGGCCAACTGGGACCACCCTTCCATAGGACGGACCCAGAGTCACGTCCACTACACTTTCCTCAGGTTGCTTTAGTTATCTAATTATCTACCACATTTAGTTTGATAAGCAAAAATAGCTTCCTTAATTAACTAAATTAATCACTGGTTCCTTCACGTAACTTAAGCACTGACACAGAAAAATAATGTCAAGCAAGTTCCTTTTCAACATTTGATATTTATTTATCAGTCTTTGGAATACATCAAATAACCTGCCCGAAGGCTATTCCAAAAATCCACATGGATCGCTATTCCAAGTTTCGCCCATTGACTAGTATGCGGGCCTCGAGATCCCATCTAGAGTCACATCGGCCTCTTATGCAAGATTGGAAGGCAAGGGATTTACGGCCAGAGCCTCCCTTGGCACCCAAGCGTCCTCCTGCTCCAAGTAGCACCCACGAAGAGCCTCTCACGACAGGTTCGGTCCACATACCCGGCACGGCTAACAGCCCCCTTGGATAGGGTCAGGCTGATAGTTGGAGGTAACTGGTACTTCCTCTCCCTCTAGGCTTTCAGCCTGAAGCATTAGTTATCTTTCTTGAATTAGTTCCTTGAGCAAAGAAGTACAAACAATGCACCTAAGTGTACAATCACGAGCATTCCAGTGGTCGTTTGTATGGCCAACTGCTAAGGTGTGACTCCTTCTCCCCGAATGACAAGATCCCAAGGGTTTCGTAAGCTGAATTGCTTGTTTACCCTCTTTCCTTGGGTTAGATTGTCAATACCTTAGGTTTCCTTATATTAAGGTCAATAAATCCTGGGCAACCTCGTCGCCCTAACTTGGTTGTTCAACTGCTTTCTTGGCAATTCGTAACTCCCCTAGCTTGGCAAATCAGTCCCAAGGAAGAGTGATGTAGCAGGATGACTATTCATCCTCTAGAAAATTAGACTTGTACTTAGAACTTGCCAAACTTGGTCTAAGGAGTGGCAATAATATTTCGTGATTTAGACACAAGACCATACGACGTTGCCGCTTGTTGCACGAGATAGGTGTCAGTACCTAACTTGTGGGGATTATTTTCTCACCACATGGTATTCCTTGGTCAAGAATACCTTGATCAAGATGTAGGGTTTGGGAGTCCTATTGACCCAATCCAAAACCCTAACCCTACTAGGCCGATAAACATTTTGGCCCTAGGGTTCCTAAATTCCTTGCGGAGGTCTAGTATTTGGTCAACTGATCCTGAGGGTAGGAACCCTAGATCATTCTTGCATGGCGATTAGATAATCCTAACATTTGGTGGATGTGGGTAGGACCTACAAGATTGGAAGTATTAAGTCGGCATCCCAAGTGCGATACTAGGCAGAATTTTATCATAGCTTAACCCTACCTAGCACATTGAGGTGATCATCATATGCTAACTATTCATACCTTTATGATTCTCATGTAGGCTACTCAATTATACGCGAATTACATAGTTGATCTAACCAACCCACGATTTAAGATGATCTTCCCTTTTAAAGATGCAAATACTTCCTTCTAAATTTGCAAGTACTTTCCCCTAAAATATGTAAGTAACTGCAAGATAGGTGAGATGCATCATTCCATGCAATTTCGAGACCATATACCTATTTGCCTTTATGCAACTTAAAGGATCTACAGAGATCTTTCTTTTCTTGGCCCTATACTATAATGATTGACATTCAGAGCTAACTCTTATAAACCCTATGTTTAATGCATTGAATTCAAGCTTTAATATGAAGATGCATCCTTTCCCAAATTCAAACTTTGATAAAAAAACTCCATGAATGGATGCACCATTTTCATATGACTAGATGCCAATGAGTACATCATTGATTTAATCCTTCTTTTATCACTTAACCCGACCTAAAATGTAACTATCATCGCATGCAATTTGCAAGGTTCATAAATCCTTTCCATGCATTGCGACTATTCGGACATCATTTAATGGGCGTCTACGATTATTTTATACATGAATCACAACTAGGAAATTAATACATAAGTGCATTATGTGTTATATGCCTTGTCCTTTGTGCGATGCAACAAGGATGTCTTTGCACAATTCCGTCTTCTTACTTATGCATCATACGATCAGAATTGCAACTACCCTTGACCATGGAAGTGCAAGCAATTGCAAATACACGACATGCAACTAAACTTTGTAGATCGAATGAGTATATAAATTTCCTAATGCATTTAAACTTCCCTACAAAAATTAAAACATTTTTTATGCATCCTTTCCATGCGAGAATAATATTTGAAACCTGGGCATTCATTATCGGGGCGTTGTCCACTCTCATACTGTGGGTGGAAGCTCCCACGTGCGCTCTTCTCATCTTTTGCTTAGGAGCCATTGATGCAGTAGATATCGACGCAGCGAATCTTCCTTGGCTCCCTTACGCACTTCGAGGTTACTACTATCCAAAATTCTCCTATTCCGTGCAGGAATTGGGCCTTGCAGACACGATTTTGAAAAAACCCGAGAGGCACGGGTGAATTGGGCTTAGGAAAGATTCAATAGAAGCTTCCAAGCTTTTGGATACAGGGATGACATGGATGGGGAGATGATTGTGAAGATGACGATGATGATGATGATGAAGATGATGGTGACGACGATGGGGCGCAACGGCCTGGTGGCAGCAGCCTGGCGACGGCGGCTTCCTATGGCGGGCAGCACAGCACGATCTCCTTGCTCTCCCCTCCCCTCAAGCTTGGGAGGGGGGGTTCATATAGATTGAAGGGGGGTGGGGGGTAGCCACACAAGGCGGGTTGTATGCCTCCCTCCCCCATACCCCTCCATACACCTACTCAAGCCCCACACATACTCCCTCTCCCTGCCATGCAACGGCTGAAGGGGAGGGAGTTAATACATAAAAAAATTTGCAAAAATTATCCCTTTTCTTTCCCGTGAAGGGGTGTTCCTACGGTGGCTTGCGGTTTTGAGCCACGGATTCATGTGCACCATGCGGGAATGGAATTGTTTATGCACAAGGCTGGAGCACTTAGACCAGAGTTTTGTTGTTGTGGAAGATCACTCGAAATTACTTTTGTGCGGGATCAAGAGTTGTTAATATTTCGTTGCGGAAATATTACATCCCAAGAGGTATGTCTATGTCGAAGAGGCACTAGAGCCACTACAGTGTCTCTTCTTAGCTCACTACTGTCACTACCACTTTAGTCTTCAATCTTCAGTAGCTGCTTCTTCCATTTGTTTTAGCTCTTTTGAACTTAGATTCATCCTTTCCAAAAGTTAGAAAACTTTTCCAAAGTCACACATACATTCTACAGAACACTTATAGAAGATCTACAAAACATAACATAACAAAAACAGAGCAGAGACAGAGGCTCTACAGAAGGTTTACAGAGAGTTAGAGAAGGTCATCAGAGAATAACAAAACCTCATAACTCATACTAAAACCATTCCAAACTATCAAAAACTATTAAATAAGCTTTCAAAAGATTTCAACCTTCATCCATCATCAATCCATGCTGCATACAGAAGAAAATTAGAACAAAAGAGAAGCTATACAAAAGGTATCAAAACCAATCAGAACCTCAACAGAACCTATCAAAACATCACAGAGTCTCAAATTTCTATTGAGAATCATTATGAGCTTCCAAAACATAATCAATACCATCCAAAACACTCTCAAACACTTCCATTATCAATCATACATCACTCTAAATCCATCAAAAATCAACCATTCAGACCTAAAAACAACAAAAATCAATCAAAAATTCATTATTTTTCCACTCTCAACAACATTGAGTACATGTTCATGGCCTCCTTCCCTATTCCTCTAATGTACCTTTTGAATCCATCTCCTCCCATCCACTTTGCTCATATCACAAAGCTTTGATTGATGTGCTCGTTTGTAGGCATTGCAGTCTCTATTAGACTTTGCAAAAAACATCCAAAGAAATTCGTAGAGTTATTAGTTATTTACATTACTTGTATAAGAAAGATCCACAAAAATACTCATATGTATAGTCGCCATTGAGTCATGGCATATAACTTGACCCTTTCACACTTGGATACTGTAGGTCATATTGAGAAACTCCTACTTTATGCTTGAGTTAATGGTAGTTTGTATTATCATTTGACTAAATGGGGACTTGCATAGCTGGAGATAGTATCATGTGAGACCAAGTAGACTCTAGCATTGGGTTTATCAAAATGTAACTCAATGCAAGTGGGGGTAAGAAAAGGAGAGACAAAGTGAAGGTACACATCTTCCTAGATGATTTTCGTAGGTAGTTCTTCCCTTATACCAATGCCTAGAATCACTTCACAAGACTTTGTCTTTCAAGAGGTTAGCTTTGTTCATAGGAGGCTCAATTTTAAGATTGAGTCTAGAATCTCACATGCAAAATCTTCCCTTGTATGCATGCCTAGAGTATATTTACAAGACATTTATCTCTCTCTTCACAAAAGAGACTCAATTTTAAAAGTGAGCCTCATGCAACGATGTTGGCTAAGTACATTTAAGATTTAACCTCACATGTATGCTTCTAAAATACAGTAAGGATGGAAGAACTAGAGCCACACCTAGAAAATTTTAAGCCACCAACCACCTAGCTCAAAATTTTGAGCTAGCTACCATAATTAATCTATAGTTTAAGCTCTTTATACAGGGCTGCTTTTAAGATTGAGCCTCATGTCATATCATTGACATTTTTATTAGAAGGATAAATTTTAAGATTGAGCCTCACTCTCATATCATTGGCATAGATTAAGCTCTTTACATATAGCTCAATTTTAAGATTGAGTCTCATCTCATATCATTGCCATGTTTGTTAGAATTATGAGGTTCAAACTTCAAAGTGCAATTTCTGTTTGGCTACAGAGAACTGAAATTGATATTTGCAAAACTATCAAGAAAGTAAGTTAATGAAAAGTAAGCTTGAGACTCATGCAACATTGTTGGTTTTTATGTGCTTCATGTATAACTTTCTATATTTTATTTTTCTTTCTTCATAAGCTTCAATAAGCATTTACTTTTAAGAAATGAAGCTCTCTCCTTGAGGAAAATAGGAGCTAGGATGTCTAAAAGGATACACAAACATATATTTTCATCATTATGAAAACGTAAGAGCTGATATCTAACCCATAACTTAGTTAAGCTTCCTTGAGCCTAGCAATCTATATTGAGGTTTGACCTTGGGGGTTCACCAATAAGAAATCATCTATATAACATGTGTTCAAAGGATAATAAGAAATACCCTTTCTTTACATGCTATAAGGCCTTAAAACAACACGTACATAATTCTTGATGAATCTCCAATAGAAAGAGAATAGTCCTAGAAATCCTCTCAATGAAGTAGAATTTTGTGATATGGGCCAATCTTTAATACATTGAACCTTCTTTGGATCTACCCTAATCACTTTCTCACCCACAATACGATTGTAATGTACCAGGCTTGATTACGTGACAAGTAACATTTCAGTAGTCACCCAGAGTTTACCTTCCAACCGTCACCATACGTACTCTAACCAGAATGATTGGATTTTGTTCGTCAGCTAGTTAACCCTAGGTCTACCCCGTAGGGGAAGCATCCTACCGTTACCCATGGAGAACTGACTTCAAGGTTCCTAATTGACCTAATAGTCACCTATCACCAACTAACTCACATCCGAAGAGGTGTCCTTTGAGAGGCTTCTTGTCCAAAAGGAGCGATTGCCATTACCCTTAGTTCATGGAGTACAACGCTTTTTTCTAGTAGCAGACTAAGGATTTATGAAATCCCTAATAGTGCTCTGGCACCTTTCCCTTAAGATAATTTACAATTCAGTTCTAAGATCAAACCCTAGGTAAGTCGGTGAATCGACCCTTCTTAGAGTTTCTTCCTAGCGTTGTTTTTGGGGAAACCTCTCGGCTAACCAAGACCACCCTTCCATAGGACTGGATTCGTCGATAATTCATCCACCCGCTTCCCTTAATGAAGTTTCTTAGTTATCTAATTGCCTAACACATTATGTGAAACATATAAAAACAGCTTCATTAATTAAAAATCCCTTTATACACCGCTTTTTGTTTGTGTAATTTACTCACGGACATACAATCAAAATAAAACAAATTCATTGATTATATTCCATAATGTGTGTTCTCCTACCCATATAGGAGAAAAACTTCAATTTCATGTGCTGCCTCATCCGACGCATGTGTACGTTACCAAGATCAAATCCACCTATAGCTAGCATTTTTAAGTGTCCCAAGTAGAACTCAGGTCATACACAGGACCAAGTAGTTCCTAGGTGCGTAAAGGATATACTAGTCAGAACCCCCCTAGCACCCTAACCACCTCCTACTTAATACAATCCCTGTTAGGAGACCTCTCGCCATCAAAGTCGGTCCATGCTTCCGCAGGGGTAAAAACATCCCCACTTGGTATGGGGTTTTAGCACCTACCCTTGGGGGAGTTATAGGGCTCCTCAATTTCTATATTTTCCAATACTTAATTCAATCAAGATCTAATCTAGAAAATCACAAACAAGATTGATGTCTTCAAGCAATTATGACTTCAAATACTCATGCAACTTTCAAGTGATGATTAATCTCGTAGCAATCCACCTTTGAATTTCATGCGGTGAGCTCTTCTCCTTGGAATTTAACTATTGTATCTAGATTGTGGGGTCCCTAAATTCTCAGTTTAAGGTTTATGATGACATTCTTGTAACCAAGTTTCTTGGTCTTGAGTCAGTTTCTTCAGCTTAGAGATATTCCCGGTCTTTAAAATCCTCTATCAAAGCTTCTAGATTAAAACTACATCGTGCACAAGTAACGTTTTAGTAGTCACCCAGAGTTTACCTTCTAGTCATCACCAGTCGTACTTTAACCACAATGATCGAATTTTGTTCGGCTAGTTAACCCTAGGTCTACCTCACAAGGGAAGTGTCATGTCGTTACCCACAAAGAACCAACCTGAAGGTTCCTAATTGACCTAACAATCACCTATCACCAACGAACACACATCTGGAGGTGTCCTTCGAGAGGCTTCTTGTCTGAAAGGAGCGATTACCATTACCCTTGGTTCATGGAGTACAACACTTTTTTCCAATA
Organism: Lygodium microphyllum; assembly: GCF_053477565.2. Classification (NCBI taxonomy): domain Eukaryota; kingdom Viridiplantae; phylum Streptophyta; class Polypodiopsida; order Schizaeales; family Lygodiaceae; genus Lygodium; species Lygodium microphyllum. The sequence continues at coordinate 56,059,182 of NC_141159.1, read as the reverse complement.
GTAGACTTAGAATTTATGAAATCCCTAACAATGCTTTGGCACAACCGCCACACCTTTCCCCTTAGATAATTTATAGTTCAAAGTTAAGACCAAACCCTAGGCAAGTCGGTGAATCAGCCCTTCCTAGAGTTTCTTCCTAGAATTTGTTTTTGGGGAAACCTCTCGGCAATCAAGACCACCCTACCATAGGACTGGATTCGTTAGGAATCCATCCACCCACTTTCCTTAATGAAGTTTCTTAGCTATCTAATTACCTACACATTACGTAAAACATATAAAAACAACTTCATTAATTAAAAATCCATTTATACATAGCTTTTCGTTTGCGTAATTTACTCACATACATACAATCAAAATAAAACAAATTCATTGATTATATTCCATAATGTGTGTTCTCCTTCACACACAGGAGAAAATTTACAATTTCATATGCTGCCTCATCCCGCGCATCTACATGTTACCAAGATCAAATCCACCTATAGCTAGCATTTTTAGGTGTCCCAAGTAGAACTCGGGCCATACAGGTGACCAAGTAGTTCCTAGAGGTGCATAAAGGATTTACTAGCCAGAGCCCCCCTAGAACCCTAACCACCTCCTACTTAATATGATCCCTGTTGAGAGACCTCTCACCATAAGGGTCGGTCCATGCTTTTGCGTTAGTAAAAATATCCCCTCTTGGTATGGGGATTTAGCATCTATCCTTGTGGGAGGTATAGAACTACTTAGTTTATATCTATTCCAATACTTAATTCAATTAGGATCTAATCTAGAAAATCACAAATAAGATTGATGTCTTCAAGCAATTATGACTTCAAACACTCATGCAACTTTCAAGTGATGATTAATCTCGTAGCAATCCACCTTTGAATTTCACACATTGAGCTCTTTTCCTTGGAATTTAACTAGGGTATCTAGATTTTGGGGTCCCTAACTTCTCAATTTAAGGTTTATGATGATATTCTTGTAACCAAGTTTCTTGGCCTTAAGTTCGTTTCTTCAACTTAGCGATATTTCAGGTCTTTAAAATCTTCTATCAAAGCTTCTAGATTAAAACTATATCCTTGACTAATTTCTTTAGGGTTTTGTTCTTAATAAATTTGTCTTGAAAATTTTCTCATAATTCCTCTTGAGTTCTAGAATTTCAAAGTTTTCCTAACAGTTTCTAGCCTATAAGATGTTCTGACAATTTATCAAGTGAATACTCTAAGATCGCAGTATTTCTTAAGAGACTTATCTTATTTCTATTGAATTCGGATAGTAATTTTTTGAAAAACCTGTGGTATCGAAATTGGTAAAGGTTTTTATCCGCGCTCATGACTCCTGTGCTCGCAACTCCAACCATTGTTTCCACGTTAATAGGATCACTCACGATTCCCGCTTTTAAATTATTTTTCTTTGGGGTCATGATGGATATATGATTTGTAAAAGAAGAAGAAGAAGAACACGGCCATAATACCAGCTAGAAAAGTTGTAAGACTCTTGATGATGATTATGGTGATTGCAGGATTCGATGATGTAGGCATCGCGGATGGTTCTTCTTGCCTCGTGGAGAGTAACACTTCTCTCTCTCTCTCTCTCACCTTAGCCAGTAAGGTTAGGAACAAGAGTAGCTCTTTCTCTAGCATAGAGCAAGAGCGAGAGAATAGGCACAGTCTCTCTCTCTCTCTCTATTAGACGGAGTAGGGACGAGAGTAGAGGTATGACTTCTAACCGGATTGATAGAATAGGATAGAGTTCTTCAATGTCTTCGCTTCTCGGATTAGACTAGAAGAGGATGAGAGACCTTCAGCGTATCCCCTTTCTTGGGTTGAATGGAATATTGTCTCTTTGTCTCGCGGAATAAAGTCTCCTCCTTTCCGATCAACGTCTCATCCTCGTCAAGATTGCTCTTGTCTCTCTCCCTGGTCATCCCCATGCCCTCAATTTATAGTTTTCTAGGGGGTTGTTGATCAAAATCACAATAATATTTTTTTTAATGTTTAATTTATTTGGGCAAGAGAGGGGGGTTATTATCCCTCCTAGTTTGCACACGATGCTGATGTTTGCAATGAGGAGGATGTTGTTGACGTTCGCAATGTTCGGTCATTTTTTCCTCTCTTTTTTTACAGAAAAGAAAAAAAAAGCTTACATATTGCGTAAGAACATTACATCCTCTTCCCCTTAGAGGAATCGAGATGTCCTCATCTACAGAGAAGTTGGGAGTGTTGTTTATGTAGGGTTTCTTCATCAATCCAAGTGGCATCCTCCTCAGGATAATCCTTCCACTAGATGAGATATTCTTTAAGGGTCCTATTCCTAAGGATTTTTTCTTTTACATCCAAGATTCTATCAAGTTGAAGCTCAAGTATACCTTGGCTCAGCATTGCAACTTGTTGATCATCAAGAATATGATAAGGATTAAGTACATAGGGCTTCAAGAGACTTACATGGAATACATCATGAACGTTTAGGGTCTTAGGAAGTTGCAGCTTATAAGCATTAGGTCCAAGATCCTTTATGACTTTATAAAGTCCACAGTATCTTGGGCTTAACTTCTTGAATTTTCCCAAGGATAAAGAACTCCTCGTTGGGCGTACACAGTCAAAAACCTTGTCCCCTTCTTGGAAGATTTGCTCTTTTCTCCCTAGGTCAACATAGGCTTTCTACCAATCCTTGGCAGCTTGTATATCTTGCTTGATGGTTTTAACTTGTTCATCCATCTCTTCAAGCATCTTCTTAGAAATTTCAACCTTTAAGTTAGGGTCGGAGAAGTTTAGCAGAGTTAGGCATTCTTGCCCATAAAGAGCTTGAAATGGGTTCATCTGAATGCTTTAATGATTGGACGCATTGTAATAAAATTCCTCCAAATGTAAATATTTTATCCACCGTCTGGGTTCTTTGCAACAATATGCCCTAAATATGTCTTCAATTACTTGATTTACATGCTCTGGCATCCCATCAATTTGAGGGTGTGATAAGCTGTACTAAAACAAAGTTGTGTACCGAGAGCTTAAAATAATCCCTTCCAAAAATGCAAAGTGAATAGAAAATCACGATCCGCTGATAATTCTCTTTGGCAGTCCATGAAGTCTAAAGATTTATTTGACAAATAACCTGGCAATATCTGAGGCTTTGTAGCTGGTTTTGACCAAAATAAGATGGGTAACCTTATTCAACATGTCCATAATTTCGTTGAAGGTAGCAAGGGTGTTTGTTAGTCCAAATGACATTACGATAAACTCCTAATGACCGTACCTTGTGCTAAAAGTGGTTTTTGGAATATCTTCCTAGTAATACCTTGATCTAAGATTAATCTTGGAGAAAACCTTCACTCCTTGTAGTTGATCAAGTAGTTTCTCGATCCTTGGAATCGAATACTTATTCTTGATCATTACCTTATTTAGCCCTCAATAATCAATGTAGAGACAAATAGTCCCATCCTTCTTCTTCTAAAATAACACCGGAGCTCCCAGGGTGAGTTATTGGGTCTAATGTATCTTTAATCTAAGAGCTGTTTGAGTTGTTCCTTTAGTTCTATGGCTTCTAGAATGGATATTTGATATGGTTGCTTTGCAACTAGTGCAGCTCCTTGTACTAGCTTGATTTCGTGGTCGACTTCTCTCTGTGGTGGAAGTTTAGCTAATTCTTCAAGAAATACGCTAGCATATTCCCTAAGCCACGAAGGTTCATCTTTGACTTCTTTATCCCATTCAGTCTTATTTAATTTGATTAGGTATACTGTGAGCCTTTTCTTTAACCTTTAACGATTCGAGAAGCTTTCGCTAATTGAATCTTTGGTTTCCCTACTTCTCCTTGTGTGGTCATGTGTTGTCCTATAAGATTCAAGAATGTGACTGGACCCTTTTCACAATGAATATGAGCATCATTGGGAATTAACCAATCCATTCCTAACAAGCACTCATAGGTTCCTAGGTTCATCACTTTGAAATGCATGTTGTTGTGATTGCCACCCATATTAAACTCCACCTTACTTGTCTGCTAACTCAACTATGAGTCTAGGTGCATGCATTATGTCTATGCCTAGTTTTCTAGCACACCTTGGTGATTTGAATGAATGTGTGCCTCCACAATCAATAGAAATTTTGAAGGGTTTACTGTTATAGGTTGATGGTGTTTGAATCACTAAGAACTGTCAATTTGGTCCCTTCTTGTTGAGAGAGGTGTGAATTCTTGCTCTCTCCATGTTGGTTTCCAAAGTGGGACCTTCATCATCTTCTACTTCCTTAAGGGTTATGCTAGCAACTCTTCCTCTAACTGTGGTTGTCCACCAACTCTAGTTGTTATAGGACTTTCTTTGACATTTGTTTTGTTCGAGTTTGGGGCATTGCCTTTGGATGTGGCCAAGTTCGTTATAATAATAGCACCTGAAAGTATCATTATTACTACTAGTAGAAGGAATTAAGTTTCCCACCGCATATGTCTTAGCCTTCTTGCTATTAAGAGATTGGAATTGACCTTGGGCTCTCTTTTCATAGCCCCTAGACATATTTCTATTTTGGAAATTATTATTCCAAGGCTGATTGTTTCTTGGATTGGACTAGAGTTCCTGTACAATTGGTCTTGCTCTTATCAATGTGTCTTGGAGATCGGATGGACGCATTGCTTCAAGCCCTGTGTTCAGGGGATCATCCAATCCGTGGCAAACTTGGATTCTTGCTGCGCAATATCCATAGCCCGGGGGGGGGGGGGGGGGGGGGGGGGTCCACTAGGGTTTATCGTATGGTACCATGTGAGTGTAAGGGAGGTGATGGGACCTAAAATGGGCCAGCACTGGCTATGGCACTAGCCGGACCTCATGCATACGACAGACAACCCCACCACACGGCCTCGCGGGCCAGAAGCATCTGAAACTCACTTTGCACTAAATGCTTATGACGATTTTTCCTTTGTATCCACTATGTAGTCCAATGTTCACCTTCCCTTCTCCTCAGAGAGAGATCCCATAACATATAAGCATAATGCCTTGTAATATGCACATAGGGAAGCACCTCTCGGCTGATTGCCGTGGCTTCATTGTGACTCTCATACACCTCGCGGATTAGTCCCCAAGATGCGTCGCTAACACATATAACATTCACACAAACTCCACTCTTTCATAATTCAGCGTTCTAGGAGATTTTGATTTGCCTCACAAAACTTTCCCCAACGGAAGCTCCCATCTAATCCACAGCTTGGGTTTCTTGTCCTCTCAGTGTTGGTCAAAGTTTATCAATCAATTGCAATGCATTCCAAGAGATACCACGTGGCATGCTTGATGCAAGGTGTATGACGATTGTGCACAACCAATTTATGGTTAAAAAACCAGCCATGTTGTAATGTGTCCACTCCTCAAATCGCGGGACACGTCTTAGCAGTCCATCGAGAGATATTTCTAAAAGACGCCGCTCGGCACTTCCAAGGAATGACATGGGGTTTTCCAACCAGGGTCTCTTGAGTTTGCCCCTCAACGGAACTTATCTGGCCGTTCCCATTAGGATTGACCTGAAGTCCGAGTTCCTTGTAATCGGGTCTTCCTAACAGCCTTCTAGCGTCGGTCTACAAGTGCTCCACTTTGCACAGACACAACTGGGCCAAAGCAGACTCATACCGCACTTGGTTCAAAGAGAATGGGAAAAGAGAGGGACGCATCGCCCGACCTTTCTACCCGTAGGGCATAGTCCCATCCCGGTCCCCTAAAACGGTATGAATCAAGGTTCTAACCAACATTTTCTAAGGTCATCGTTCAACTTTTCCTAATATTCATCGCTAACATTTCCTTTGAGGAAAGCTCTCGGCTAACCGAGACCACCCTTCTGTAGGATAGACCCATTGGTCACATCCACCATGCTTCCCTCGGGGGTTGTTTTAGTTATCTAATTACCTACCACATTATGTTTGACACATAAAACCAGCTTTCTTAATTAACCTGTTAATCACAGGTTCCTTTACGTAATTTAGGGCACTGACACAAAAACAAGATAAAACAAGATCAAACACTTCCTTACCTTATCTTCAGATTAATGTTTGTCTCCTTCCCATACAGGAGAATTAAGTGTTCCTTTCTGCCTCCGCAGAAAAATCCTTCCCTCTCCCAGCAACAAAACCCGAAGGTTTATCCTACCAAGATTCCACCTTGTAACTAGTATCAAGGCCTCGAGATCCCATCTCGAGTCACGTAGAACACTTGTGTAGGGCCCAGAGGCATTGGGATTTATGGCCAGAGCCCCCACTGGCACCCAAGTGTCCTCCTACGCCAAGTAATTTCCATGGAGAGACCTCTCGCAGTGGGTTTGGTCCACATTCCTGGCATGGATTCATAACCCCCTTGGTTAGGGTTTGACGGTTCGCGGGGGGTAGCTAGTGCCATCCTTCCTTAATTATCCCTTTAGGAAATCAACCACAACTGAAGCAACAAGCTTAATAACATTTACTAGGGAAAATATCCCTTTTGTTCCCATGGCAATCAATCATCATAGACCCGACCATGAAATCATCAACCACACCCCATTTGGGTTAACATCCAAAACCACATTAACAAACAGTTGAATGCACAACCTTTTGCTTCAAGGCATCGCAATCCCATTGCATGCACAACCAGAATTTAACTTGGATGTATCAAAACACTTGCTCAAGGGATTTACAACATTTTCAAACAACCAAGCATAACTTGGGTCAACAATCCACTTAGGGTTAGGTCACCAGCTTCTATTAAGCTAAGAGCATATCCATTTGCGATAGTCCACAAAAAGATCGATAAAACAATTCGCACGCAATTATACTTATTCCTAATGCACCGGATTTCATGTGACTTGCATATAAGAAACTTTAGGATTCTATCCATCGGTGCAATTGCATCTTATGAACGTAAACTGTCATTTCATGTGTTTCTTTTAGTCATGATCACGAGGCATGAATTCTAAATGACTATTCATGCACTGAACTGGTTCAAAAGCTATTATTTTATGTGAAATAATGCAAAAACCTTATCTTTTGATGTGTGTAAAATCTATCATTCCATGCATATAAACTTGTGCAAACTCCATACTCTACCATTTCATGCATGCAACCGGGCACTTAGAGTAAATGGAAAGTCCTAAGTCTTGTTCTTGTTCCATGCATGTAGCTACCCTTTTATTTCTTCTTCTAGAAGCAATATGGATTATGCTTAATCAATATTGATTTTAAAACCTAGGATATTCAAAAAGAACCTGGGTTTGATTCGTGATCGTAGGGGCATTTGTTGCATTGGTCACTCTGCTCGCCTCTCCCACATTACCGGTACCAATGGTAGCTTTGGCACCTACGCTTCCCACAACTTTCTTTTTGGGAGCCATTTGCCACACGGAGTTTGGACAGACCAACGGCCTTCAGGACGATAGGCTCGGGTAGGAAAGGTTGTTAGATGGGGGTCCTTCGCCGAAGGGGTGGCTTGAAAAAGATGGCTTCACGAACGTGGCTCCTCAAGGGCTACTCACCAACTCTCACCCCCTCTCTTTCTCTCTCTCTCTTCTTTTTCTCTTCTTCTCTCTCTCTCTCCTCTTTCTCTTCTACTTCTTTCTCTCTTCTTCTCCTTCTTCTCTTCTTCTTCTCCTTCTCTCTTCCCTCACTTCTTCTCTTCTCCTCTTCTCCTTCTCCTCTTCTTCTTCTCCCTCTCTCTTCTCTCTCTCCTTCTCTTCTTCTCTCTCTCCTTCTCTTCTCTTCTTCTCCTTCTTCTCTTCTTCTTCTACTTCTCTCTTCTCTCTCTCCTTCTCTTCTTCTCTCTCTCCTTCTCTTCTCTTCTTCTCCTTCTTCTCTTCTTCTTCTACTTCTCTCTTCTCTCCTTCTACCTCTTCTACTTCTTCTTCACTTCCCCTTCTTCTCTCTCTCTCCCTCTTTCTCTCCTTCTCTTCTTCCCTCTCTCTCTCCTTCCCCTTCTCTCCCTCTTCTTCTCTTCTTCTCTTCTCTCTCCCTCTCCTTCTTCTTCTTCTCTCCTTCTCCTTCTCTCCCTCTTCCTCTTCTTCTCTCTTCCCTCTTCTCTCTCTTCCCACTTCCTCACCTTCTTCTTCTCCTTCACATGTCTAGGTCGCTATTCACAGGCACAGGAGGGTGCCACTGCCTGCTGTCATGGAGGGGGAGAGCTCGTTGTCTCTGCCGACCATCAAGGGCCCTTTTTCCAACAGAGGGAGAGGAGGAGTTACTGTCGGACGGCCCAGGGCCACTGCTACTGCTGCCGTAGGGAGGAGGTGACGAAGTAGGGAGGGGGGGCGCTCTCTGTAGACGAGCGACGGGGAGGAGTTACTGTCGGACAGCCCAAGGCTGCTGCTGCTGCTTGCTGCCGCAGGGAGGAGGTGACAAAGGAAGGAGAGGGGCGCTCTCTGTAGATGAGGGAGGGGGAGGAGCCTCCCCTTTTATAGGAGGGGAGGAGGTGGGCATGGCTGCCACCCCTCCCACCTGGGGGGCTGCATGCCCCCCATACTACCACAACACTCCCTCTCTCTCTCCCCCTAACGTGCTGTCGGCGAGGAGAGAGAGGGGGAGTTAAAAAATTTTGAACTAACTTAATAATTTTTTTCAATTAAAAGGGGGGGAGTTCCTATGGGGGGGGAAGGCACGGGGGCACATGGGGAGGGGGATGTTACATCCTCTCCCCCTTAGAGGAATCGAGATGTCCTCATCTCGAGAAGAAACTGGGGAATACAAGCACTACTAGACCTTAGAGCCTGTGGGTTAGGGCCCATCGCGCTTTCATTGTGCTACTTTGATTACTCAAATTCTCAACTTAAAATAACAACTTGTCACAACTCATAGGATTCAATAGGATTTATTCCAAATACAAGACTTATTACCTCAAGAAGATCTTCCTAGGATATCTAGTCATCCTCAAAGGTTACAACAGCCTCCAAGCCTTCATCCAAATATGGTTCATAACATGAGCCAAAAGTAGAGTTTAGACGGCTTTGTTTGACCGCACGTTCCTGATTCTCAGGGTCCAACTCAGGATAATCTGTTTGGATGTGTCCTAGTTCATTGCAGTGGGAACATCAGCAGTTGGGGCATCTCTTATGGATGTGTCCTATCTCTCCGCACTTGTGGCACCTCTTCTCTTGATCTCATGAGCCATCTTCATCATAGTTTCCTGATTTAAGTTCTTGGACGATTGGATTCGCTTGGAGTAATGTGTCTTGCAAGTCCGTTGGGTGCATCGATTCCAATTGAGTATTTAGGGTGGATTCAACCCAACACAGAATTTTGACACTTGTTGTGTCATATCCATTGGGGGTGCACACCTTAGGAGTGAAATGAACTTCAACTAATATGCTTCAAGGGATAATCCTAGCTGCTTCAAGCCATAGAATTCATTCATCTTTTGTGTGTGGTAGGCAAGTGGCAGATACCTCCCTTGCACAGCTTCCTTAAGCTTATCCCAAGTGACTGTCCCATCCGAGATCACTTGGTCTCTGCACCACTGTTTCCACCAAAGTCTCGCTTCACCTGTAAGCTTAAGTTTGGCGATCATGGCTTGGTTAGCAGATGCAGTTTCTGCTGCCTCAAAATAGTCCTCCATGGACTCAATCCAGATCTCGGCGTCAGCTTGAACAGTCCTTCCCTTGCCATCAAACTCGAGTGGCTTAATTTGTTTGGGAAGGAACTTCTTCTCTTACATGTCAGCATTCGTGGGTGCAAAAGGTGCTTGACAATCAAGCCATACCACTTAGGTTATTTCTGTTTAGGATATGTCTATGAACCGAACATTAATCAGTCATGTATCATTATGAATTTTTTCTCTGATACCAACCATAACGTGCTCGCTTCTCAAATTGCGGGACACGTCTTAGCAGTCCATTGAGAGATATTTCTAGAATACGCTGCCCGGCACTCCCAAGGAATGACACGGGGTTCGCCAACTAGGGTCTCTCGAGTCTGCCCCACAACGAAACTTATCCGGCCATTCCCACTAGGATTGACCTGAAGTCCGGTTTCCTTGTAATCGGGTCTTCCTAACAGCCTTCTAGTGTCGGTCTACAACTGCTCCACTTTGCGCAGACACAACTAGGCCAAAGCATACTCATACCGCACTTGATTCAAAGAGAATGGAAAACGAGAGGGACGCATCGCCCGACCTCTCTTCCTGTAGGCCATAGTCCCATTCCGTTCACCTAAAATGGTATGAATCAAGGTTCTAACCAACATTGCCTAAGGTCATCGTTCGACATTAGGAAAATTCGAATGATGACCTTAGGCAATGTCATCATTCGACTTTTCCTAATGTCGAACGATGACCTTAGGCAATGCTGGCTAGAACCTTGATTCATACCGTTTTAGGGGACCGGAATGGGACTATGCCCTAGTTGAGAGCTTTCCTCAAAGGAAATGTTAATGAGGAATATTAGGAAAAGTCGAACGATAACCTTAGACAATGTTGGTTAGAACCCTGATTCATACCGTTTTAGGGGACCGGAATGGGACTATGCCCTACGGGCAGAGAGGTTGGGCGGTGTGTCCCTCTCGTTTCCCATTCTCTTTGAACCAAGTGCGGTATGAGTATGCTTTGGCCCAGTTGTGTCTGCGCAAAGTGGAGTAGTTGTAGACCGACGCTAGAAGGTTGTTAGGAAGACCCGATTACAAGGAACCCAGACTTCAGGTCGATCCTAGTGGAAACGGTCGGATAAGTTCCATTGCGGGGCAGACTCGAGAGACTCTAGTTGGCAAACCCCGTATCATTCCTTGGGAGTGTCGGGCGACGTCTTCTAGAAATATCTCTCGATGGACTGCTAAGACGTGTCCCGCGATTTGAGGAGCGGGCAGGTTACACATGTGAGGTGCGAAAAATAGCCCTTTCATGAATTTTAACTAAGTGTTATGTACTGCGCTACTTTAGGGACTAGCACCGGAACTTTCGTGCTACTAGTTGCCTATATTTAATTATAGAACCATCCCTAAATGCTATGCACAAAGAGGAAAATCAGAATTTTTATCTTTTCAGCAATTAGATCATCGCACAAACTTCATTCCCCCCTTACCATTTAGGTGTTGCTGCAATGCATAGGTGTAAATGGTTGTTTTGTATCATTTTTGTATGTAGAAAATAATAAGCACGTACTATAACACAAAGGACGAGGCTAAACTGAGGCTTAACCTCATGCTTTAACCTCGCTAAACATTCACGCACATAAATCTTATTTTTCTACTTTTTTGAGCGTGAAAACCCCAATTTCCTCTTTTGTTCACTATTCTTCCTATTTATTAGTCATGAAAAATATGTATTTTTTTATTTATTTGTGTTGGCTTATTATTTTGACTGAAACTTAACATTTCCTCTGAGTTTATCCCATTTCCACTCCTTTCTCCCAACTCAAAATCGAAAAAAACCACTAATTTTCATTAAAAATGACATTTTACGAGATTTAAAGAATTAATAATGGCTCTAAATCATCACCGGTTTTGCATTTCTATAGTTACAAACCTCAAACATGATGTAAACAAGATCCAAACAAAAATTCATTGCATATGAACAACAACAAAAACAAGCAAATTTCTTCATAAAATTGGAGCATACCGCGTGTCTTGCAGGTTGCGGGTTTTTTAATAATTATTATGGGCAGCCCACAGACCGACCAACAACATTCTTCAGTGCTGAACCTCTTTCCTCAACCTCCTCTTCATCTTGAAGCAATCCGCAGACAAGCATCCTTCAACCCCTCTTCTTCTTGATTTCTTGCACATGAATTGCCTCTATGTAGGAGAGAGAGTGAGGAGAGAGAAAGATTGGGTTTTTTATCTCTTTGCTCAGTGCATCATTCCTTGATCCGTTTATGGTGATGGAGGGCGAAAGATAAAAGCATCTCAGGCCCAAGAGGATTCCTCCTGCCTCCACATCAGAAAATCCATAAAGAATGGGGAAAAATGGGGAGCAAAAAACTGACGCCTCCCCCCCCCCAACATTTCATTTCGTGGCTTCTTGGGTTGTTAAGCTGTTTGTTCAGAGCTTTTAAGCTCTTAATCAAATTATCTAGTTCATGCCTTTTGCTTTCACACTTTCGGTAAATGGTTTTTTCGCTTTTGGAGGGGCAAACGACATCGGATTCGAGATCTGTCTGGATGGGTGGTTCCATGGCATCGAAATCTACAAAGCTGATCTCCATTATGCTCTTCTCGACTTCCAAATCCAGTAGCTACTTCACAACCCCGAACCTTGCGGGGATTAAATGGGGGATCAAACAACCTCGGAATGGAGATCCAAGACTTGTGTTGGATTCCTGACGTCGTTTTGCATCTACGAAAACCAGTTCCACCATCATTTGATTTTCCATGAAAATTAGCACTAGCGCTTTAGGGACTTGCCGCTTAAAATCGTACTGATTGCCACCGCCGCCTTCGACAAAGTCTAGTTTTTCCTTGATATTCGTAATTTTTGGCTATTTTTAAGCACTTCTCGACATCAAAATTCATATGTTAGGAGGGGGGTTATTTAAGGGAAGGAAGGTACATTTTATAAGGTAAGGTCCCATAAATAGGGGGTAGATAAGGGGTATTTTCATATATTCCTTGCACACAAGTGACGTCTCCTTATTACTACTAGTGAATCCCCCGTGATCCATAGACGGTGCATATTTGAGAAGTGTTACAAACTTCGAGTAATAAACTTCCAACGTCATTCCAAGTTTCTTTAGACCAAAGAATTCATTCATGTTTTGCGTACAGTAATATACTAGCAAGAGATACCGACCTCCCACTGCATCCTTTAATACATCTCAACTAACAGATGCTTCGGAGATTCCTTAGTTCTTACACCACTATTTCCACCAAATTCGGGCTTCTCCTATTAGTTTTAACTTATCGATCATTGTTTGATTAGCTAGGATAATTCCAACAACAATGAAATAATCTTCCATGGACTCGACCCTTATTTTTGCTTCAGCCTCGACGTTTTTGCCTTGGCCATCAAACTCAAGTGGTTTGATTTGCTTAAGCAAGAACTTCTTTTCTTGGATCTCAACAGCATTAAGGGTAGGAACAACTTCCTGTGGTATCATAAGATTTTCTCTAGTCAGCTCTATGAATGTTATCATACAATTTGCTTGTATCTTTTCAAAAAGAGAAATCCTTTCAAAAGGAAAAAAATACTTTATATTAAAATTTCAAGGAAGACTACATCATGATAGAGGTTTCCAAATTAACTTAATGAATCTAACCATGGATTTCATATATATTTACTGACTCATAAAATGGTTTTTTTAAAATTATTCTTAGTTGCTAGAATGGCAACCAATTTCTTATACAATGGATAGATTAAATAATTTCTTTTGTCATAGGGAAAAAATACATGGTTTATTTGGGATGGTTGGTTATTTGGGAAAGATGATTTCCCTAATACAATCTAAGCATGGCATTTGGATACATCCATTGGGTAATAATTGGGCTTTGAAGAACGGATATCTAAAAATTGGTACTTTAAAGGAAGATCAAGAAGTCCATCTTTGACATAGTTGCAGCATTCCGAGCGACCAACAACCATAACTCAGTCTATTGGGATGACCTTTGTCGCTCCCTCGTAAACATTTTGATTTAGTTTAACCTCCCGGCCTCTAGTGAATAAAGTTGAATTCACTCTGGCTTCATGAAATAAATAAACCTTCACAACTTTAAGGTCTTCCATCCATCTTATCCTCTTCAAATTGGTTTGAAGGAAAGCAAGATGGTTTGCATTGATATAACAATATCCACCACTTATCATCCGACGTCTTTCCTGGTATAGTGAAGAAGGATCATAGATGCAATCCAGAATCCGCATTACTTGCATTCTCCATCCATAATCTGTAGAATGCATTGCCGATGTAAACATTGCTCTGAATACTAGGAACTACTCCCAATCTTCATCTCTCTAGGTAGGATAAAAACACATATCAACAAGGGAAGGAAAAAACAACTCATATCTCAGGCTAAAATTACCAAGTTTTTTATGTATTTTGGCTCTGATACCAATTGTAACATACATAGCTAGATTACGTGATGAGTAACGTTTTAGTAGTCGCCCAGAGTTTATCTTCTAGCCATAACAAGTCGTACTCTAACCAGAATGATCGGATTTTGTTCGGCTAGTTAATCCTAGGTCTACCTCGAAGGGGAAGTGTCTTGTCATTACCCAAGGATAACCAATCTGAAGGTTCCTAATTCACCTAGCAGTCACCTATCACCAACTAGCTCACATCCGAAGGTGTCCTTTGAGAGGCTTTTTGTCTGAAAGGAGCGACTCCCATTACCCTTGGTTCATGGAGTACAACGCTTTTTCCCAATACCAGACTAAGGATTTATGAAATCCCTAACAATGCTCTAGCACAGCCACCATACCTTTCCCCTCAAATAATTTGCAGTTCAGTTCTAAGACCAAACCCTGGGTAAGTCGGTGAATCGGCCCTTCCTAGAGTTTCTTCCTAGCATTTGTTTTTGGGGAAACCTCTCAGCAACCAAGACCACCCTACCATAGGATTGGATTCATCTGGAATCCATCCACTCGCTTCCCTTAATGAAGTTTCTTAGTTATCTAATTACCTACCACACTACATAAAACATATAAAAACAGCTTTATTAATTAAAAATCCCTTTATACACAACTTTTTGTTTGCATAATTTACTCACGGACATACAATCAAAATAAAACAAATTCATTGATTAGAGAAACTTGTGGTATTGAAATTGGTAAAGGGTTGTTATTCGTGATCGTGACTCCCATGCTCCCAACTCCAACCGTTGTTTCCACGTTAGTAGGATCTCTCGCTATTCCCGCTTTTGAATTCTTTTTCTTTGGGGCCATGACGGATATATAATTCTAAAAGAAGAAGAAGAAGAAGAAGAAGAAGAAGAATAGGCTGTAATACTAGCTAGAAAAGTTGTAAGACTCTTGATGATGATGATGGTTATTGCGGGATTCGATGATGTAGGCCTCACGGATTGTTCTTCTTGCCTTGTGCAAAGCAATATTTATCTCTCTCTCTCTCTTACCTTGGCCAATAAGGTTAGGGACAAGAGTAGCTCTTTCTCTAGTATAGAGCAAGAGCGACAGAATAGGTATGATCTCTCTCTCTCTCTATTAGATGAAGTAGGGATGAGAGTAGAGGTAAGACTTCTAACCGGATTGATAGAATAGGATAGACTTCTTTAGTGTCTTCTTTTTTGGATTAGAGTAGAAGAGGAAGAGAGACCTTCAGCGTATCCCCTTCCTTGGGTTGAGTGGAATGATGTCTCTTCGTCTAACGGAATAGAGTCTCCTTCTTTCCGATTAGCGTCTCATCCTCATCAAGATTGCTCTTGTCTCTCTCCCTGGTCATCCCCATGATGCCCTCAATTTACAATTTTGTAAGGGGGTTGTTGATCAAAATCACAATTAAATTTTTTTTACATGTGATTTATTGCGCGGGGAGGGGGGGTTATTATCCTTCCCAGTTTGCATGTGATGCTGACCTCTACAATGATAAGGATGTTGTTGATGTTTGCAATGATGTTGTTGTCACCATTCGACCATTTTTTCCTCTCTTTTTTTTACAAAAAAGAAAAAAAAACTTACGTATTACATAAGAACATTACATCCTCTTCCCCTTAGAGGAATCGAGATGTCCTCATCTCGAGAGAAGTTGGGGGTGTTGTTTACGTAGGGTTTCTTCATCAATCCAAGTGGCATCCTCCTCAAGATAATCCTTCCACCGGATGAGATATTCTCTAAGGGTCCTATTCCTAAGGATTCTTTATTTTGTATCCAATATTCTATCATGTTGAAGCTCAAGTATTCCTTGGCTCGGCATTACAACTTGTTGATCATCAGGAATATGATCAGGATTAGGTGCATAGGGCTTCAAGAGACTTACATGGAATACATCATGAACTTTTAGGGTCTCAGTAAGTTGCAAATGGATGGAATTTATCAATCAAGCAAATAAGATATACCGAATTCAACCCCTCCTTAAAAAATTGGCTAAGGTTCAACAATTGGAATTGGAGAGATTAAAAATGAGTAGATGATACTTTGTTTGATGCTTGAGGTTGATATAGCTTGCTAAAATTGATCAGATGCCTTCAACATAGTTGATGGGATCTTTGGAAGTCTTCCATTGATTAAGAGTTCACTTGAAGTATTCAAGAAGCTTTACGAATGCCAATCTTGAATCATGGTTGCTTACATTGATCCAAGAGCTGCCAAAATATTCAAGATCCCTCCATTTCTTCTTCAAGAGCTCCAAAAATAGTGAAGACTAACTATAAGAAATCTTGACTAGTCACACTTTAAATTGTACCAAGTCCTATAACAAAATCTTGAACTCCAATTACCCTAGATGGTGCTAGTAACCATATATAGGATTGGAAATGACCTTATCAAGAATCAAATTTAAGGCTTTGATACTATTGAAATGAACTTAGTCTAGATTGAATTAAAATAACAAGAAAATCAAGAAACAACTATTCAATTAAATGTTCATAGCCATGCCATAGATGAAAATGTATTAAATCTATAGCACAATGAAACCATAGCTAGATGAAATCAAATGCACAATGAGAATCATGGATGAGATGCTATTGCAAGAAATCCACCTCTTGCTATGTTGGGCATTGAGTATTCACCCCTCAATGTTGATGGGGAAGACAAGAACCCTCAAGCTCCAAGTAGTGGAGAAGTTTACAAATGTACTAAAAAGATGTTTACAATGGCACACTCTTGTCTTTTATACTCCAATCCCAATTAAGCTAATTTCCCTAAGCTAAAGGGTACACAAATTATTTTATTACAACCTCTTTCTTCTTTCTTACTCACATTTCCTTCACTATTCATCATCAGTGATATGCATGGGCCATGATCACCTTTTGTAGTATCCTTTGTATCATCTGTCCATAAACATCCTTGTATCCTACTTTATAAAGGCATCCCACTGATTGGTTGAGGGGGAAAACATCTAACATACTATGTAATCCAATGCCACATTGGCATTGGGGAGGGGGGATTAGAAGTATAGCATCGGCACCCTATGTAAGCAAGGTTGCATGAGGGAACATGAGGTTTGAATGGACTAGAGGATAGGGGAAACCCTAACCTAGCTCTATTAAGGCTATATATACATGGCGAGGGGTCACTCTCAAAGATGAGAGAGAGTATACAAGTTATATTTTCATGAGCAATTGAATAAGAAAGTTTTTCTTCTTGCACTTTGTGAGCTCTCATGTAAGGACTCAAACAATTTTGTGAAAAAGGTAAGTTGGCATCTAGTGAATCATAGATTGCCAAGGTCATCGCTCCTTCCCTCATACAATTTATTGTCTATTCCATGCATCTCATGTAAGGCCCAAAATTTATGTTGTATTGAATGCATTTCATACCTATTTGGTTAATAAAAATCTCCTCCCATGTATACTCTAGATGAGAAAAAGGCCGATGCCAAGCGAGGTGCTAAACAAAAAGAGAGGTGTCCCTCTCTTACCACTAAAGACCCTGAAGGGACATACAACCCATACTTAGGGAAAATTTGCCCACCTCTTGGTGATCTAGAGCCCAATACTTGTGTGTATATCCATGTACATTATATGATTACCCCCCATTCTTGATGAAAAATACCCATAGCATGAGACACATGCATTGACGAAGGTATCTATGTATGGCACTTTGACATGTATGTAGTCAACATCGGATGTATGATAATGAGGCCTTAATATATTCTTGTAGAGCAAATTCATGCTTGGATTGATGCGGGATCATGCTTATTAGGTCATGTATGCTAGATTTTATGATGCATAGGCTTTTCATCCCATAAGCCTCTCAAATAATGAGAATTTGGGTTAGGACATGTAGTATTGAATGCATTTCATACATGTTTGGTTAATAAAAATATCCTCCCATGTATACTCTAGATGAGAAAAAGGCCGATGCCAAGCGAGGTGCTAAGCCAAAAGAGAGATGTCCCTCTCTTACCACTAAAGACCCTGAAGGGACACACAACCCATACTAAGGGAAACTTTGCCCACCTTTTGGTGATCTAGAACCCAATACTTGTGTGTATATCCATGTACATTATGTGATTACCCCCCATTCTTGATGAAAAATACTCATAGCACGAGGCACATGCATTGACAAAGGTATCTATGTATAGCACTTTTACATGTATGTAGTCAACAACGAATGTATGGTACTGAGGCCTTCATATATTCTTGTAGAGCAAATTCATGCTTGGGTGGATGTGGGATCATGCTCATTAGGTCATGTATGCTATATGCTATGATGCATAGGCTTTTCATCCCATAAGCCACTCAAACAATGAGAATTTGTGTTAGGGCATGTAGTATTGAATGCATTTCATACATGTTTGGTTAATGAAAATATCCTCCCATGTATACTCTGGATGAGAAAAAGGCCGATGCCAAGCAAGGTGCTAAGCCAAAAGAGAGATGTCCCTCTCTTACCACTAAAGACTCTGAAGGGACACACAACCCATACTAAGGGAAACTTTGCCCACCTCTTGGTGATCTAGAGCCCAATACTTGTGTGTATATCCATGTACATTATGTGATTACCCCCCATTCTTGATGAAAAATACCCATAGCATGAGGCACATGCATTGATGAAGGTATCTATGTATGGAACTTTGACATGTATGTAGTCAACACCGGATGTATGGTACTGAGGCCTTCATATATTCTTGCAGAGAAAATTCATGCTTGGATGGATGCGGGATCATGCTCATTAGGTCATGTATGCTAGATGCTATGATGCATAGGCCTTTCATCCCATAAGCCACTCAAATAACGAGAATTTGGGTTAGGACATGTAGTATTGAATGCATTTCATACTTGTTTGGTTAATAAAAATATCCTCCCATGTATACTATGGATGAGAAAAAGGCCGATGCCAAGCAAGGTGCTAAGCCAAAAGAGAGACGTCCCTCTCTTACCACTAAAGACCCTAAAGGGACATCAACCCATACTAAGGGAAACTTTGCCCACCTCTTGGTGATCTAGAGCCCAATACTTGTGTGTATATCCATGTACATTATGTGATTACCCCCCATTCTTGATGAAAAATACCCATAACATGAGGCACGTGCATTGACAAAGGTATCTATGTATGGCACTTTGACATGTATGTAGTCAAAACGGGATGTATGGTATTGAGGCCTTCATATATTCTTGTAGAGAAAATTCATGCTTGGATGGATGCAGGATCATGCTCATTATGTCATGTATGCTAGATGCTATGATTCATAGGCTTTTTATCCCATAATCTAGTCAAACAATGAGAATTTGGACTAGGACATGTAGTCTACTAGTTGTAGGAATCTGGAGACAGTCATAAAAATCTTGCTACATAAAGTTTTATATGGATTCTAGGAAGAAACCTATAGCTCATCTCAAAGAAGGCATTGTCCCCTTCAATTTTTTAAAACAAAATCTTGGATTGGTGTTATAGCCTAGGAGATACTACCATTTTTGTACACATAGGTCACTATGGATAGGGCACAAAGACCTCTCCAAGATAATCACAGAGATTACATTGCATGATTTTTTGATAATTCTAAATCAAAACTCTTGATAGATCAACTTGAAGAGGATATTGTTCCCTTTGATTTGAATCAAATACTTTATTTGAAGTTATCTATCAAAAGTTATTCTTATTTTACTAATAGTGGGTCTAGTTGAGTGCATCCAAAATGGAAAGAAACAAAGGTAGAGGCAAGGCTAAGGGTAACTACTGAGAGAGATTATTGATTCTAGAGAGACTATAGTTGAAGCATCACATAGGGATGACTTTGAGGAAGAGTCACCCGAATGGGGAGCCTTCAGTACCCTCAATCAGACCACCCTGTGCCAACATGAAATGAACCATACACTGAGGGACATTGGCATGGTCTCCGAGTACAATGACATTGTCTCTAAGCATAATGAAGTGGTATCCAAATTGGATAAGCTCATTGATCATTATGGCCCACTCACATAGCCCCTCCAATATGATTTTATTGATTGAGAAAATAGCCATTTCCAACAAGCAAACCACTCTTGCTCAACCTCAAACTCAAAAAACCTTGGAAAGGCTCATAATACTCGCCTCTCATATGGCCACCAATCATTTGTAAGACAAGAGAGTAGAGATAGAACCAAATCGAGGTATCCCACTCAACCCCCAAATGGTAACTCTTTGCCCAATTAAAGGTACCTCATGCTACCCCCAATGCAAACTAGCAGCCTGGTATTATTAGAAGTAAAGGAAATGGGTGAACCATCTAATAGGAACAAAGAGCCAATGATGATGCCTTCCCTACTCACCTTGGCATTAGAAGTTAGTCCCTAGTGTTGAGTTGATTTCAGCCTCATAATTGTTAAACATCAAGCTCATATTTTTGTCTTTGGTATGACTGTACCCGACACTTCAATTGTCCAGCTGTACTACATGATGCAGACATTAAATAGGTTGATGCTTAGGACTTAGTTATTTGGTGTGAATGGTCCTTGAGACCTTAGGTTCTAAACAGTCATTTCAGTTATGTGTTAATGATAATGAAAGATAGGAGTGAGAGCTCTCAGCTCCTCACTGTGTTTCTGACTTTAAACATGGTATCAGAGCACCCATGACTGGGATCTGTGGAGTGCATGTGGGAAGAAGAGCTGAAGAATGAAGTGCCAATGTTTGCAGAGTGAAAGGGCTAATCGCCATTGATTGTCATTGTCTATGATACAAGGTATGCATTATGGTATCCTACTTGCCATTGGTCAAGAAGAATTTGTGACTTTGTTGAGCCTTTGGGAGGCCTTATTGAGCATCATAAAGTGTACATTTTCCATCATCAAGTCCGTGACCAGCTCCTGTAAACAGATTCAACAAATAGCATGTTTGGACCTGTGATCAGGGCTGAAGGCATTGGCTGGATACTGAGGCACAAAGCACCATATGAGTTATATTGAGCATGCATCTACTCCTTGGAAGGTAGTTAATGGTCTTTGGATGCTAACTTGTGGATAAGCTTATCTATGAGCTGTGACAATTGAATGCAGATCTGAAAATAGTCCAGGCTTGTTGTGAACAGTGACAAGGTAGCACATACATGACTCTTGTTGATGCACCAAAGCTATATGACATGTACTTTGGCTACAAATGAAGCTTGGCCATACATTGGAAGTCATATCTATTGGTTTGAATGTCTTGGAGCTGAATATTACTAATCAAATGCACTCAGATCTGAAGCATTTTACTTGACTAAAAACTGTCAAATTTGTGGGCTGCATGTATCTCTTGACTCTTGAAGAGAATTAGATGACTCTAATTAGCTCCAGGTGTTAGAAGATAGGCATAGGAACCCACTTTAAGCAAGGGTGTATGAGGGCACATGGGTGTGAATAGCCTTAGGGGCAGGGAAAACCCTAACCCTAGCTTGGAAAAGGCTATATAAATAGCCTATGGGTCACTATCAAACTTGAGATAGAGTGTACCCAAGTTGTACCTTGAGCAACTTAATAAACAAAAATTTGTTCTTGTACTTTGAGCCTCTTTCTCCCTCTTGTGCACACATTCCAATGCTGCAACTTTGCTTTCTAACATGGTATTAGAGCCTCCTCTAATCCCCTCAGCTTCCTATACCCTCAGCCTCACTAAGTGCACATGAGTGTCCATCATCTTCATCTTTTACCTCTTGCCTCCATAGCCAAACCAGACCCACCTCTGATGGAGGACTCGGGGAGAATAAAGGAAGAGGTTTTAGCTTCTTGTTCCTTCTGAGGAACTCTTCCCCATCTCAGGACGTAGCTACCCAGCATCATAGACCATGAAATAAGCCGCGCAGAAGGACGACATTATGATCTGAGTTAGAACAATGTAGTTTTCTATCAGCGTGTCATTCGTACCACTATGCACGCAGCAGGCGACGCAATCCCAGCAACCACCTTGGGGCTTTGATAGCCCCTCTAGTGGGCTATCCTCATATACAAGGATTCCTGGAAATTTGCTCTACAGAGAGAGATCTTTGACAAAACCTAACTGTATACCCTATGGTATCCATAGCCAGTAAGCTCTAAACTTGGCATTTTTCACCTTTTTCACTCTGAGCTTTATTAAACAGTGATTCTAATAACTAAAGCATCTTCTCTGAAGCTTATTTGAAATCTAGAAGCTCTCAGACATGCTCGATGGACATCACTAAGTGCATTGGGAAGCTGACTTCCAACCTGCTTTCATTCAAGCATTTCACTGAGCTTGACATTAGTGTTTCTAAACACTAATGATTAATCATCTAATTATTTTCTTGTTGGGTATTTACTAAATCTAGTGAGTGTTATTTTTTCAAATTCCTCTTCCTATATTGTTGTAAGGTTATGTGTACAATTATAAACACATAGACCATCATACACTAGATTTGTATTGCATATCTTGAGTGACTTTGGTTCAAGTACACTAGTCAATGCAATAAAAAGGATGAGTGTCATTGTACTCTCCTCAGAATCATCAGCAAAACGAGCATTGAGATCATAGACCGACCTTGTCCAACACAAGCTTCATCCACTAAGCCATACCACAAGGAGGAGCCTGAAGTCCAGTCTAGGCTTACCTCATTAAAACCTAAAAAGACTATTAAACCTCGAAAGAAGATTGCACATAAGAAAGGACCACCACAGTCATACTTTGAACTATTACATTTGTATGATTTTTGCCTTTCTCCTCTTGATTTCAATTGTTTGCTTTGCTTCCACATTTAGTGGCAATTTCGTAAGGGACTAGACAATGCATGTGTCTTACAAGTGGTAAGACCTTCCCAATGACCACAACATATGCTGATGTCCATCCTCAAATTTGAAAGTTTGATGGCAAAGATTTCCACCCATGGCAGGTACTTATAAAGTACAAAATGATGGAGAGAGGGTATTGGCCTCTCATTCAAGGCACTAGAGTTGTAAACTTTGCAAATCTGGTTGATGTAGAGGATGATCAACGTGCCCAAGCCATCATAATGTTACACTTAGATGATTCCATGATTCATCATGTTGATCAACTAAACACTGCTAAAGAAAAATGGGATGAGCTTGAAAAGCTCTATGGAGCCACTGATAAAAATAATAAAATCTTCCTTAAAATTGAATTATTTATCTTGGAATATAGATTAGGAGAAGATTTGGGAAAATTCATCTCTCACATTAAGGGACTTATGGCACAGCTTGCCTCTATACAAGCTCCAATACATGAAGAAGATGCTATTGTTATTCTCCTAAAACTGTAAAATAGGTGTTTCCTACTCTTATAACCACTCTTACCAACATTCCAGACCCTACATTGGCAAGTACCATCCAATTTTGTTTGGATGAAGAAAAGAGGAACCACAAAGAAACTAGAAATAGTCAGGCATCTTCAACTTCCCGTGATCAAGTATTGGTACATACAGTTCTCACTAGATGTTATTTCTGTAAGAAAAAATGACATCTTGTAAACAATTGTTGGAACAAGTATTCTGAGAAAATGAAATGTAACAAATGCAAGAAGACAGGGCATATCACTAGTAAATGCCCCAACACTCCTAATGTACCCAAAGAATTGGTGGCAAACTATGCCTCCAATCCATTTGAAGATCGACTGTTTTGACTCTTTAAATCATCTACCTAAAACACTCTTGTAAGCTTGATTTATAAAGGCATCCCGGGGGGGGGGGGGGGGGACATCTTACATGCCTTGTAATCCAATGCCACCCTGGCATTGAGGGGGGGTGTTAGAAGATAGGCATAGGAACCCACTGTAAGCAAGGGTGTATGAGGACAGATGGGTGTGAATAGCCTTAGGGGCAGGGGAAACCCTAACCCTAGCTTGGCAGAGGCTATATAAACCCTAATCCTAGCTTGGCAGAGGCTATATAAACAGCCTATGGGTCACTATCAAACTTGAGATAGAGTGTACCCAAGTTGTACCTTGAGCAACTTAATAAACAAGAATTTGTTCTTGTACTTTGAGCCTCTTTCTCCCTCTTGTGCACACATTCCAATGCTGCAACTCTGATTTCTAACACCATGTACTTGATGACTTGAGTTTTGTCTGTTAAATGCATTGAGAAATGGGAAGGGAGTTGATGCAAATGTCTGGAGCTGAAGCAAATGGTTTGACATGGTCTTGAATGTCAATGAGCAGTGAATGAATAGTAAATGCTTTGTATGCCACTACATCTCGGAATACAGAACACTCTTGGATGTTGTCAGGTTCATGTATTGACTCCCATGTATGGTGGCATATGCATGTGACACTATGAGGAGTTTTGTGGACTGAAATACATTGTGATTGGCTGGTCTTGGATGACTGAAATTTGTAGGTAGAATATTCTACACTTGTACTTGTAGTACATGATGTACTCAGTGTCAAATTGACATGTTTGGAACCCCATATGCAAAGATAGATCTCTGAACTGATGTAAGTGTTCTTGGGGCATGTACCCTCTATGTTGAGCTCAAAGAGGAGCTATTGTTTACGGTTATTTTTTAGCCTATAGACTGCTTGTCTGTACATGAACAGCTTGCCCAAATACATGTTGTTTTTGCATTGAATGCAGTCTGTACATGCAGGTTGCAATACCTAGGTGATTCCCAAGTGTCAGGAGGTGTATGTACCATTGTTTTTCATGCTGAAATATTGACTGTGTGAGCACATAGAGTGCTGAAAACTGTCATAAACAATCGCATGCTAAAATTGAATTGTCATGAAGATTTTGGCTTGCAGGTAGTCAGGCAAAGCATATGACATGGAAAATGTTGACAGGATAGACAATATTACGCAGATTGTGGGGGAGAAATTGGACAACCATAATTATGCCATATGGAAGTTCTACATGGAGAACCTCTTAATTGGGAAAGGATATTGGGAGTTGGTGACTGGAGCAGAAGCCGAACCTGAGCTCCTAGAGAGACCTACAGTTGATCAAAGATGGCTACACCAAGCTTGGACAGAAAGAGCTCGCAGGGTGTTGCACTGGCTATCTCTATGTATATCAGATGCCATGGTAATGTAGATGATGAACTACAGCTCTCCTAAGGATGCTTGGGATATCCTGGTCAAGTACTATGGCACAACCACAAGTGCCAAAAAGATCCAGTTAAAGCAAAAATTTAACAACATGGAGAGAAAGAGCAGATCTATACAGGATTATGTCACAGAGATCAAGACCATTGCAGATTAGCTGGCATATATTGGATCACAGGTTGAAGATGAAGACATGGTTGCTGTGACTTTGAATGGCTTGGGGCCTGAGTATAAGTCTTTTGATACTTTTGTGTCTGTGTGGGCTAAAATTCCTGATTTCAATGAGCTGGTTGTATTGCTTATCCATGAGGAGCTTAAACTTGGCTTAGCTACAGGGTCAAGCACTTCTAAAAGCAAGGATGCAGTCTTTTTATTCCAATCAACGCGGCCATGGCAGCCATGGTAGAGGATATGGTTCTAGCAGAGGAGGCCAACAAAATGCATCCTATGGCAATAACAACTAGCAGGTATCGAATGCAAGAGGTGGTGGAAACTTTAGAGGCACGGGGAGATCTAGCCCTAGAGGCAGAGGCTCCTGGTAGCAGCAACGTCCATTTGACAATCCAAATAAGGATAAGGATTGTCATTATTGCGGGAAGTATGGTCATATTGCCAAGGCTTGTTGGAAGAAGCACGAAAATCAAAAGGGCAAACAACATGGACATTTTGCTACGTCCAGTCAGGTAGATGATGCTTCAGGAGATATATTGTTTGCCATGTAGTATGTGAAAGATAGGGCTGCTAAAAAAATCATTGATGATGCAGTATGGTACATTGATTTAGGAGCATCAAACCACATGACCCCTCACGATGGTTGGTTCACTGACATGGTAGCTGAAAGACATGGCTATGTATGCACAGGTGATGACACGCAGCATAGCATTGAGCATAAAGACAAAGTGCCTCTTCTGGTTCATGATGGCAGAAAGCAAAATTTACATGATGCACTACATGTCCCATTGATAATGAAGAACTTACTATTTGTCGGTTGGAGCAGAACTTGTAGGTTAAGTTCAATAAGCATGGATGCTTTATTGAAGAGTTTGGAAATGGATGCAAGTTGATTGCTCGCGGTCACAGGAATGGCAGAATGTTTACTCTTGATGCCACTTTGCCAGACCTAAATTCGGCTATGTTTGCCCATGGTTCTGGCACTGTCAAAGATTTGGAAATTTGACATAAGAGAGTGGGACATGTGAATTTGCAAAGGCTGCAAATTATGGAGAAAAAACAGCTTGTTACAGGTTTACCCAAGTTTCAATACACAGACATTGGTCATGTATACAATGCTTTGCCAGTTTGGTAAGCAGTCGAGGTTGCCATTTGTCAAGCATGTAAGGCAGAGTACATGTCCATTGCAGTTAGTGCACTCTGATATCTGGGGGTCAGCCTATAATGCATCTATGGGAGGCTCGAAGTACTTTGTGGCATTCATTGATGATTGCAGTCTCTATACTTGGGTGTATATTATGTAGACAAAGGATGAGGTGTTTATTATTTTTCAACCGTTTAAAAAGTAGGTTGAAAAGGAATTTGACTGTTATATCTCTTGCTTGAGATCAAACAGCGGTGGGGAGTATGTATCAAATGAGTTTGACAATTTTCTAGCTGAAAATGGCATACGTAGGCAACTTACATGTAGCTATACTCCACAGCAGAATGGAGTGGGTAAACGTAAGAACAAGGTATTGATGGAAGCTTCTCATGCCATGATGAACGAGAAGAAGATGCCACTCTATTATTGGGCTGAGGCTGTTATGACAGCCATGTATATCTTGAATCAGACTCCCACTGCATGTATTCATGAGATAACACTGTTTGAGAAGCTGTATGGATATAAGCCGAATGTAAGTCACATGAAAGTCTTTGGCTATCTTGCTTATGTGCACATCCCAGATGAGAAAAGGAAGAAGCTGGATCCAAAAGCGCATAAGTGTGCTTTCATTGGATATTCACAAGAGAAGAAGGCATAAAAAATGCTATGATCCCTCTACCGGGGAGACTTTGGTGAGCAAGGATGTTATCTTTGACGAGATGGCCTCTTGCTATGTATCACTATTTACAGTGCCATCGAATACGCCTTCTACTCATGTATCTATAGCTGATTCATAGCAGAGTACTGCTATGACAGGTCCTACTAGTCAGACAGTTATCTCCTTGGACATTGGTATGTCAGTGAGGGGGAGATATGATATCTTGGACAACAAAGAAAAAGAGAAAGCTATTGAAGATACATTTGGTATGATGACACCTAGTAGGATGACGTCTGGATATGAGTCTGTTGATACTTTAGACAGTGAGCTTGGTATTCTGACTATCTATACGCATGGCACAAGGCAGAAGATCAGGTACATTCCGCCTCATGAGAGAGGGGAATCGAGCCATGCACCACAGCCTAGATGCTTGCAGAGGGTCAGATATCGTGTTGACAGGTTGATGTACAGTGGATACTCTGCAAAGCACTATGCTTACATGACAAAAGTGATGGAGATCAAAGAACCAGGTACATATGCTGAAGCAGTAAAAGATGAGAACTGGTGTGCAGCTATGGATAAAGAAATGAATGCCTTGGCTGAAAATAAAACATGGGATCTTGTGCCAGTGTTGCCTGAAGGGAAAAAGACCATTGACTGCAAATGGGTCTACAAAATCAAATGCAAGTCGGATGGTAGTGTGGAAAGGTACAAAGCCAAGCCGGTTGCTAAGGGGTATGGACTTGATTATGAGGAAAAATTCAGCCCTATTGCCAAGATGGCAACCATACACAATGTGATTGCTTTGGCTACTGCTAGAGGCTGGAAATTGCAGCAGATGGACATGAAGAATGCATTCCTCAATGGTGACTTGGAAAAGGATGTCTATATGCATCACCCGGAAGGGTATGTACACCCTAATTTTTAGCAGTATGTATACAGGCTGAAAAAAGCATTGTACAGGCTGAAGTAAGCTCCAAGAGCCTGGCATGCAAGGATCCAGAACTACTTGCAGAGCTTGGGATTTGCTATTGGCAGGGTTGATCACAGCCTATTTACGAAAAAGACTGATAGTGGCTTGGTAGTGCTGGTCATATATGTTGATGATTTGATAATCACTACTGATGATGACTTGGGCATACAACATGTAATGAAGATGCTGAAAATTGAATTTGACATAAAAGACTTAGGTGATTTGAAGTATTTCTTGGGCATTGAGGTGGTTACAACTGAAAATGGTTTATGGCTTATGCAAAAGCACTATGCCATTAGGGCCAAAAAAGCTTCAAACAAGGCACTTGTAAGAAAATGATTAAGTTGCTAATTAGTTGAGATTTTGGAAGAATGAAGACGCCAAATTTGGTTGCTTAGATGTGATTAATGAGAGAATATTGAATTCATCAAAGAGTTGAGCCATTAATTG
The DNA here is from genome assembly GCF_053477565.2 of Lygodium microphyllum. NCBI lineage: Eukaryota > Viridiplantae > Streptophyta > Polypodiopsida > Schizaeales > Lygodiaceae > Lygodium > Lygodium microphyllum. The sequence continues at coordinate 56,030,816 of NC_141159.1, read as the reverse complement.
TCCCTCAAATTTAATTTATGTCAGTGTCACCTTTTCGGCCGTTTTTTGTCTTGGAACTTGGGAGAATTTGTATTTTCGAGAAATGTCCATCTATATCACGATTTTTCTACTCCCGCATCTTCTTTTCACATGCTCTTTCTCCATTCTCTTCCGCCATTCTCTTTCTCCATTCTCTTTCGCCATTCTCTTCTTTGTGCTCACTTTCTTATCACTGCGATCGTTGATCTACTAAAATGTTTAGCAACACCTCTGCAAGTGATACAAATGCGAGCACATGCAAATACAAACTTACCATCCAACTAGATCCAATTTATTCATCTTGGAGAAGTATACATCGTCGAGTACTAACAGATGAGATGGAGGCCAACTCAAGGAAAGAAACATATAGATTTGTGGGTAGATGGAAATATTTATCCAAAGGATCCTTCAACAAGTAAACCTCGTAATTTTTTTAATATTCATGACTATGTGAGATATGTTGTGGAAGGTTATAATGGGATGCTTGGGTATTGTAAAAGCTTACACTCTGCATCTTACACATACATGGCTCATATGAATGAAATGAGAAAAGCATTATTTATTGCAGAGACAAGCATTTCGGAGCTAACAAATAAGATTGACGTTTTGGAAAATGCTAATAAGTCATTATAAGACAAGTTAGCACATTTAGAGAAAACTCCAATATGATTAAGAGAGGGAAAGAGACCATTAAAAAATATAACTAGCTTGTGTGAGAGAGCAAAGAAAAGAAGATTGAATCTTGCAAAAAAATATGTCTCCAACATGTCCGGTATAAATATTCATGAGAGTGAGGAGAGAATCAGTTTCTTAAAAGAGACCATGAATAAGAATGATATTTTGAGGATTCTTAGGTCATCCCAAAATATGGATTTGAGAGGCCCAACTCTAAAAGAATTAGTGAAGGATTTAAAGGACACAGTAAAACCAAACAAAATTGTAGAGACATGTGATACTGTGGGCATTAGTCGAAAAGGTTATCGTGCTATCTCAAGATTATGGTTTAAAAATCTAAAATGTAATAGAATAACTGCATTTGGGTTACCTCGAGCCCTAGGAGTATCGGTTGCAAGGAGTACCATGAATCGTAAGATTCCACAAGTTTTCATGGAATACATTCATATTGAAGCATCTATGCCATATGAAAAGACAAAAAGAAAATCTATTTTTGAATACAATGTATTTAACAATATATGGGTTGATCTAAGAAGAGTGCAGATTGCAATGGTTCACATGTATAGACTCACGTTGGAGGAATGTCACGGTGTTTTAAAGTTTGCCTTGAAGTTAGATGAAGCACAGATTCAAAAAGGACAAAAGATAGAAAGAGTCAGCATTTGCATCATGAACTGGGCATTGGAATACAGCAATGGTGGGGGTCAAGCACCAGTGCATAAGTTCCAATCTGAGATGGAGATTTGGTGGGTTGGTGCAGCTCAGGTACCAATTGAGAATCATGAAACACTGAAATGGTTGTTTACTCATGAAACACTGAAATGGTTGTTTACTCATACATGTATTCCAAACATTATTAAGTCTCAAAGTGAAGGAGAAATGTTAGTTGTTGATGGGGTTGGTAATTATAATGTGGAATGGCACATGAGTGCTTACTTGAAAACTATCAAATGTATGCTTGGAATATGTAATGGGGCAAATGCAAAATATCCTTGTATTTATTGAATGGAAAGTGTTGGGTCTAAAAATTGGAGCAACTTGCACCCTGTAAGAAGATCCCCAACTAGAGACTCTATAGATCTAAGTTTAAAAAAACAAGGAAGATATATGGGATCCAATTCTTTCAATTCCTCTTACTAATGTTCATATATGTACTTTGCATGCATAGATTAGAATTATTGATAAACTTCTCAAGTTGCATCTTGACTATGCATACTCAATTAAGCCTTTGTCTTTATTGAATGAATGTATTGACAAATGTGAGGCATTACTCTCCAAAATGGGTTTTCATGGAGGTCAAGTTCATTTAAGAAAAGATCCAACACTTTCAGGGAAAACAAGAGATGTCTTGGCTGATGTCTCAATGCGAGGCTCAAAAGCTAGACGATTTTTAGGGTCTTTATGTGAACTAATACCACCTCTTGTCCCTTTACCCCGTCCCAAGAAGTTATCAAAATCTTCAATATCCAACTGTAAAAAAATATTAATGTCAAATGAATGTTGAAATCAAACATATTAATGTATATAAATCTTACAAAATTTGAGATAATAGTACCAATTGATTTTCATCATTTTCTAGCTTAGTTGGATTCCGTATGTTAATTGATGATTGTGCGTCATTGGTATCTTCCAATTCTTTAACATATTGCGACTCTTCTCTTCCAAAATTGGAAATTCCAAGTCGGTCTTGAAGGCCGTGGAATTCCTCTTTAGTAATCCCATACTCTTCCTCAGCATTCTTTGCCTTATGAAAACAAAGAGAAAGGGCATCCCCTGCTTCAATAAACTTGTCGTCCGTAATTTCAGTGTCAAGTTTAAGTAACTCTTCTTTCGATTCATTTTCGACGTCAGCAATGCCATTTGCAGCATCAGAAGCCTCTACAATGATGGCTAAACAATAATCCTCCCTAAGATTGAAGAGCCTTTGAATGTTTGCTAGCAGTATGTATTCTTTGTCCTTGATAAGGAAAGTTGGAAGTGAAGCAACAATATAAAAAGAAGAGTCAAAAACAAGATTTTCATTTGCATGGTTTTCTTCAATAATGGTCTCAGCTTTGAATTGGGCAACATCTAGTTTGCCAGCAATATTTGCTTCTTGCTCAGGGTCCAAACATTCCTCTGCATCCTTGTCATTTTCTACCTCGTCCAAAAGGCAAAAGCTGGAACATTTTGGACCTTCTAATTGTTTCTCATCAAATTTCACAGGATATTTTACAAGAGAAAATGCAATGAATGCAGTTATTTTGGACATAAGCCTGCATTTCCTAGAATGAGCAAAATAAAACAAATTTGAGGTACAAAACCGGTCAAGAGAATGAGATGTACACTTTCTTGAAAACGAGTACTTCTCTGAAGGTGAGCTCCCAATAGGTAGGTGAACATATTCCTTTGCATCCTTTTCAACCACTGGAAATGCAAGACTTTTAAACTCAGCAAACTCCTCCAAGGAAGACTTCTTACATGAGTTCAATACATGGTCAATATCCCAGTCAAGGTTGAAAATATCCTTTGCAGTTCCGTAATAAGATAACTCCATGCCATTCTGAAGAAGAAAGTCTAGGAGCCTTTCAGATTGAGAAACATCTGTGATCTGAGACAATCCAAAAACCCTCAATGGTGACTTGCCTTTGATTGGAGACTTCTTAGGCATTCCCACACTTGCTAGTGCTGAACAAGGGGAGGAAGCTGTGGGAATTTCAGGGTAGAAGGGGTTACCTGCTCTTGGGAGCCTACAACATCCTTAGGCTCAGACATGAGTGAAAGTACGATATTGCACGAAACTGTGCAACCACACTCCACGAGCGATGCCTTCTCGCTTCGTATTTTCTAGTCGACGATACGATGCGAATTTGGCAAAGCGACCTCAAGAACAATATCTCCTCGCTTCGTATCAAGGGGTAAACAAAATCGCGGAAATTCACATAAGAAACCCTAAAAGTGGACCTCAACTCTAAACAAGCTTGGAAATTTGTAATTTAAAAAAAATCATAAATGTCTGACAACCGTATTTATATAGAGCGAAAAATATTTGCCACGTGCGATGCCACGTAGACAGCCACATGGATGGCCCGTGCAAAACCTAGCCAATTAAACACTGCCACGTGTCATGAACCCCGCAGTTATAAAAGATCGTTGAAGCTTACGTGGTTCACTTTTCAAATCCCAGAGCGCGAATACACAGCCACATCGAGATCATCCTTGCCCTATATTGGTCACCGCAATTACGGCGCGAGGAGTTGTTTTTTCAACCTGTGCTTAAACATAGTCGCACCGTATCAGTAATCGCAAATACGGTGCGAGCAAGTGCTTTTTTTAACATGCACTTCATTGTTTTCACGCTGTATCGAACACTACAAATCCTCGCTTTTTGCTGTTTTCACGTTGTATACTTCACCACAAATACGGCGCGAGAGGTTACTTTTTAAAGCTTCGTTTCAATGCATTCATGTCGTATCTTTCAAAATCGTGCTTTAGTCTAAGGCAATAAGGCAAATACGACATGAAGATTACAATTTTTTACCCACGGTTTGTCACCATCGCGCCATATTGGTCATCTGCAAATACGGCGCGAGAGGTGGCATTTTAAAACTTTGTTTTGATGCAGTCACATTGTATCAGTCAAAACGTGCTTTTACTCTTTGCAAATACGATGTGAAGATTAGAATTTTTGACCCACAGTTTGTCGCTATTGTGTCGTATTAGTCATCCACAAATACGGTGTGAGGAGCTTAACTTCAAACCCGGGCTTTGTCACCTATCGCACCGTATTTGTTATTTCTCTTTGGGCATTTTTTACTCATAGTTTTTAAATGTTCTAACAAGTCTCATTTTTCTGCAGGTTCATGGCTAGGACAAAGCAGACTGCAAGAAAGGTATATATAGATAGCAAAGAGAGTGAGGAGGAGACAAGGCTTTCAGCTTCTCAATCTTTCCATCCTGAGATCCCACCTACCCCTGGTTTCCCTCAGTCTCCTACCATGGAATCTAAACAATCTAGTGCAGAGATAGTGATGGGACCTGAAATGGGCCGGCACTGGCTATGGCACTAGCTGGACCTCATGCTCATGACAGACAAACACACCCTCACGGCCTCATAGACCAGGAGCGTCAACCTGCTACTAAAGGACAAACTACCCTAAAGCCTAATCTATGCGTTTATAGTTTTGTAGTTTTGTAGTCCAACGTTTCCCCTTCTATAAACTCCACAGAGGGAGAACCCATACACATTGTCAATGCCACGATAATCACATACATGGAGGCAACCTCTCGGTAGAAACACCGCAACCCCACTGCAGCTCTCCTACATCGCAGGGATTGGCCCCTTGATGCACTGCTCTACATATAAAACAAACAAACAAACTCCACTCTTCATTTCGAATCCAGGAGACATACCATGTTTCCTTACTAAATAATCCCACAAGAACCAACGTCTATCATACGGCTTAGGATGCCTTTCCACACTCAACATGGTCATTGTCATTGAAAACAGGTGCTATGCATCCAGGATTTCTTATTCTCTGACACCATGGTTTCATCATGCACATGTAAAGGTGAATGATTCTAAAGTGCTCAAACATCATTTTCAAAATCATCAACACGTGCTTAGTGCACAAACAAGCTTTATAATGCTTATTCCTTAACCCATTGCAGCGACCTTAGGTTGTAAATAGTCTTTTCAGTTATGTGTTATGATAATGAAAGATATGAGTGAGAGCTCTCAGTGCCTCACCGTGTTAGCTCCCTGACTTTAAACATAATGGACAAAATGAAAAACATGTATGTAATGGGCAACATGGCTACAATGGGTAGCATGCATATAATGGGCAACAAGATCACAATGGGTAGCATGCATACTATGGGCATCATGGATGGAATGGCCATCATCCTTACAATGGGCAACATGGCTTGAATGGGTAGTAAAAGGCGGCTTATGATCGAGAGATCTAGGACAAGATAATCCTCACCAAATAAAATGGGAAATCTTTGTCCCCATTGGATATCTAGAGGAGTGGAAAGCCAAGTTGGAATTCTACTTTGATCTCTACCCCAAGACAGGAAGAGTAAAAGATTTACTTTCCAACTCTTCATCTTGAGGGTTTTGCATACACTGAATGGCACTATGTAAAGTGTGAAAATCAGCCTATCCATGGGTGTGGGAGGACTTCAAGTCATACATGATGCAAGTTTTTACCTCTTTGATTGAGACAAAGTGACTAGCTAGGAGGTGGTACCAACTAGAGCAATGTAGTATATTTGTGAGAGATTTCATGAACCAATTTCTCAACTTGACAATATGTGTGGAAAATGCTAGTACATGATGCCAAATTGCACATGTTTTCTTATCATAACTCTACTCATGCTAGCATTGGAGTATCTCCCTCTGAGACCATGTATGGGTGTAGGGTGCCCCTTCCTAGGTCATATTCAGTGAGAAGTTGAACCCTCATGGAAGAGAACTAGATCACATACAAGCCCTAATTCAACAAGTTAAGATCCTAAGAAGGCCCACGAATGCATAAAGCTCTATGTTGATGGAAAAAGGCACTCCCTTGAGTTTCAAGAAGATGAGTTAGTTCTCTTAAAGGTACCCAAGTCCCAATACTCCACACTAAAGGATGGCTCTAGCAACAAGTTTGGGGACCCACACTGGCACATGTTATCGAAGGCCCCTTTGTAACATACCAACATGGTTGCTACTATGAGAGAGATTATCCTAGTACATGCATAGATGATAGTCACAACAAGGAGAGGAATAGTCATGTTCTTATAAGCTGATGATGCTATGGGGAACCTATAAGTAGAATATGCATAGAAGAAATGTGTAAAAGAAGAAGAGGAAAACTTGGAAAAGCAACCTTCCATACGTTCACCTACTACTTTTCCATCTCTCTCTCTCTCTCTCTCTCTCTCTCTCTCTCTCTCTCTCTCTCTCTCTCTCTCTCTCTCTCTCTCTCTCTCTCTCTCTCTCTCTCTCTCTCTCTCTCTCTCTCTCTCTCTCTCTCTCTCTCTCTCTCTCTCTCTCTCTCTCTCTCACACACACACACACACACATAAAAGTGATCTTCCTTGTAGGTTATTAGTTTCTAGTGTACATATATTACAAAAATGCTCATAAATTCTAATAAAGAGGTTCCCAACACTTCAACTGACTCGTTGAAACAAAATAATAAGAGGATAACATAGAAAGTTGGTTCAGTGGAAGCAAAGAATGTGCATTAGAAAAATGACTAGATACACTCAAGAAGATTATGTATTGATTCAAGTTAAGTGTAATATTCCGCCGTTGTAAGAACCCCCCTTTAAAAAAGTAATTTAAAACAAAAAAAATTATGACCCCCTCCCTGGTGACGCCACCAACTGCTGGCAGAGGGAGGGGGGAGCTAAATGGCAGTCCACAAGGGTGGAGGAGGAGATCATGATGGCAAAAGGGAGTGACATGGCGATAGTGGATCCAATTGAGGATCACAGGGCATGAATATGGTGAGGACGATGAACTCAATGGGGGGGAGGGGCACATGTGTGCCACCTCCAACCCCCCCAATATCCCTTCCTTCCCCTTAATAGCCATAGGGTGACAGGTTAATCTGGAGGTCTTGTGAAGTTAAGGACCCCTTAGCTCAACGTTTCCCCCCTCCAAATTAATACCCACCTTTCCCCTATATAATCTCCCCCTTAAGGAATGCACATGCTATTCTTCTTTCCCCCCCCCTATTGCCAAACTTGAGAGAGAGAGAGAGAGAGAGAGAGAGAGGGAGAGGGAGAGGGAAGGGAAAACTTAGAGAAAAAGGGAGAGAGAGAGAGAAGAGGCTCAAGAGCAACTCCTTTCTTGGGCGAAGGCTCGAGTACCCTCTCTCCCCATCGCCACTTCCCGATATCTCTCCATCAACTGCTTCTAGTTTACAAAGAGATCGTGAAAGTCAAGACAAGGCTTAGGGAACTTCGGCACCAAGGAGTCCTCAAAGAGGAGTGAAGGTCACATTCCAAGCTCCGAAATGGCCCCAAGCATAAACTCTCCCAAGTAACTGGAAAAGCCACGACTATGGAAGGAGGATCTGGCAAAGATGCCACCACTAACACGACTGGGTTGTCATGTATAAATGCTAATTCAACACTCCAAAACTAGGTACTGCTACCGTGTCTAGTACTTTGAACCAAACAGTAAAGCATGGACATCATTAGGAAGAAGCCATACTTCACATCTCATAACTTGCATAACTCGAAAGGTAGTTGTAAAGGCTTAATAATGATGATTTGCCACGAATAGATTGAGCATCTACGGGTTGTTGCAATATTAAGCCAAGTATTAGGTTTGAACTTTTGTAAATGCATCATAGATTGCGAATGTACATAAATATTCCATGTAGGTCAATTGCATCATGTAGACATTGGAGTGAATTAACTTGTATTTACGATGAACTCATGTACACTCGCAATTAAATACTTAGGTCACACTTTATGATTTGCATAAATACACTAGAATGAATTTTCATGAATGGAAATCATGCATCGTATCATCAACTCAAGAAATACTTGCATCTAGATTTGTGTGGCATCATGGACAGTTTTGATTGCACTACATAATAGGGATTCATCTTAAAAGATAGATTTAAGATGTGCTTGTGAATTGCTAAACTTAATTGCAAGAGGAAATTTGGCAAATGAAATCCTATATGATAAGTAAGTTTGGCTCAGCTAGGATTTAATTGTAAATATGTTAAATTGTTATTACGACCATATTTTGACTTAGAGTCAAGTAAACATGCTCTTTGGTCTCTATCCCAATAACTAGCCACGATGAGTCCAAAACACTCTTGGAGATATCATTTTCAAAATATGATACATCTCGAAGCTAATACAAGGAAACTCAAATGTTGTATCCACAAGAAGAACGACCATTTTCCATGTTACATTCGATGCGCTCGCAACTATTTAAGGATTGTAAATGGGCTTAGTTTACTCTTGACTTGTGAGAGGAATGAATAAAAGTTCCTACTATCTTGAGGGAAGGAAACCCTAGGGTAAACTTAGAACCTTGATATAATTCCAAGGTGGGAAATTTGGTTGCCAAATGACCAATTGAAATCCTAGTTTGAATCATCTAAGACCTGGACCCTTAAGATAAGAACCAAAGGTTAGCAACTTAGGGAAGCTACCATCCGAAAACTATCAGATATAAATCCAATAGCATCCTATTACATAGGAGTGAGGTCAGAAAGAGGGTATTCTCTATCTCTCAAAAGATAATGGAAATTGACCCCAAGGCCAGAAAGACCCAAGAAGGGCGAACGCTAAGTGTTCAAAGATAGAATCTCCACCTTAGCAGATGTCATGAGCACTCGCCTTCATTGTTGTTTGTGCTTGTAAATCTAGAATCATTGTCTATGAAAGGAATGTATGACCCAAGCTCACAAAAGAAATTTGAATAATGAATCAAGTTGAACTCGTGGAAGGCACGCCAAGCTACACCCAGCTAGCCACCAACCCTATCCAAGGGGGTTCTAAATAACCGTGATGGGAACGTGGACCGAACCCACCACGAGAGGTCTCTCCATGGGTTAGTCTGAACGTAGGAGAATGCTTGGATGCCAGGTGGGCTCTTGCTGTAAATTCCCTACCTCTGGGTTCTACTCAAACAATCTACGTGACTCGATATGAATTCTCGAAGCCCTGTTACTAGTGCAAGGGAAAAAACTTGGAGGAAATAATACACATCCTCACGGGTTGCGAGAATTATCCTTTTTGGACAAGACTTGTATCTTAGTTAAAATGCTAATATAAAGTTGCTTCCAAGGAACCTGTTTGAACTATTTTCATGTCAGTGCCATAATTTACGTAAACAGCTTAATTAAGGAAGCTAATTTTAAATGTCACACATAAATGTGGTAGGACCTAATTAGATAACTAAAGAATGCCTATTGAGGGAAGTGAGTGGGCGGAACCCCCGACGGATCCGTTCTAAGGAAGGGTGGTCCCAGAGGATTGGGAGGCTTCTCACAAGGTTCTACAATCATACAATCTTAAGGTAATATTAAGTTAGAGCCCGATTCATGTGTTTTAGGGGACCGGAATGGGACTATGCCCTATGGGCAAAGAGGTTGAGCAACGCATCCCTCTCATTTTCCATTTTCCTTGAACCAAGTGCGGTGTAACATTTTGGCTGCATGGGAATCGCCACCCTCTCCCCTTATTAATAATAACCAAAAAAAATTACCACCCCTCCCCTATCATTGCCAATAGGAAGAGGGAGTGGAGTCGGCGAACAAGAGGAAGAGGACAGCGAGGACAACAGTGGAGCTGTGGATGATGATGACGAGTATGGAGTCAACGATCATCACGAGGCCTGTGGTGAAATTGATGGGGGGAGGGGCACACGTGTACCACCTCACTCCCCCCCTTACTATCTATTCCCCCCCCCCCAATAATAAACCTCCCAAAGCATTATATAAACCCCCGTATCATAAGGGGTAGGGGACATTTTGGAACGGAAGGGCGTGGGCATTGAGCAGCACACTGAGGGAAAGAAAGAGAAAGAGAGTGAGGGAGAGAGAGGAGGAGGAGAAGAGTACAAGAAGAGGAGGAGGAGGAGGAGGAGGAGGAGTGTTCAAAGTTGAGAGAGAGAGAGACAGGGAAACTCCATTGTCATGAGTCTTCAGGCTCTCAAAGTCATTTCTTCATGTTCCACACACTAACTCTGAAAAGCACACACAATACAAAAATAAAGTGACCTAGTGTAAGTGTAGACTAGACATACTAACTCTAGTCAAGTCACTAACTGACTACTAACCCGACTTATTTAATGTAGTCACATGTAGAGAGCTGCACACTCTAGATGTCATAGATGTTGGTCATAGATAAAGACATACTGGCGGTGAGCTTGATTTCTAACACCTCCCCCTCAAGATCAAAACAAAACTCAAATCATCTGCATCACTTCAAGTAGCTATCTAAAGTGAATGAACTTATCTTTACCAAGTGATTTGGTAAAGATGTCTGCTACCTGGTCTTCAGTCTTCACATGCTCCAAGTCAATCTAATCTGCTAAAATCATTTCCCTGATGAAATGTTAGTGAACCTCAATGTGTTTTATCTTGCATGATAAACAGGATTGCTTGCTAACATAACACTGCTCAAATTGTCATAGTACAGCTTGACTTTGCTGTCTAAGTGTACTCCCAAGTCATTCAGCAACTTCTGTAACCACTTAGCTTCACAAGCCACTAAGGCCGCACCACGATACTCTACTTCCATACTGGACAATGCAACTATAGGCTGTTTCTTACTCTGCCAACTGATCATGCTACTACCCTGTCCAAATGCATAGCCGCTGGTTGACCTCCTGTCATACGTACAACCAGCCCAGTCAGCATCAATGTACCCCATCAATTCAAGGGGTTTTCCATATGCATAAAACAGCCCATGATCTGTGGTACTCTTTACATATCTCAGAATTCTCCTGACTGCATCCAAGTGTGGTTTGCGAGGCTTCTACATGAACTGACTGATCAGCCCCACAGCATAACTCAAGTCAGGTCTAGTGATCGTGAGATAGATCAAGCTGCCTACAATCTGTCTGTACATAGTAACATTCTCAATCTCTGTCCCAACATCAATCTGCAGCTTCACATTCTGCTCTAAAGGTGTATCCATAGGCTTGCAATCAGCCATACCATATTTCTGTAACATGTCATGAGCATACTGATTTTGTGGAGCCCCAAGAGGAACACCAAAGAAAAGGGAATTCTCTTGCAAGAAAATCTATCTTGTAACATCAACAAGCTTGTTTATTATGTTTCATATGATCACAATGAAGAAAAGAACACCAGGCACAACAAATCTTCATGCAGCATCATGTAGATCTCCCACGGATTTGATAGAATCAACCATATTCTTCAATATCTTCATAAAATCCATCAATAGAACAAAGAAAGCAAAGGAATACACCATCTTGGAATGGAAATACATCACATAGTATTCATCTTCAATATCTTCATAGTCTTCTCTCTCAATCTCTCATATATAATCACTCTGTTTCAGTAGAATTGGCTATCTCTGACTCTCTCTCTCTCTCTCCATCAATAATACATCATATCCTCACTACAATCTCTCAAAAATCACTCTCAATCATCCTTCTTAGGTCGTGGATACCCCTCCCAAGAGGTATGTCTGATATGAAGAGTCACCAGAGCCACTACAGTGTCCTTTCATAGCTCACTACTGTCACTTCACTCTAGTCTTCACTTGAGTCTTCAGCAGCTACTTCTTTCACTTCTTTCAGCTCTTTTGCACTTGTATTCACCTCTTTCCAAGGCTAGAAAACTTTCCCAAGCTACACTTTCATCCATTAGAACACATACAGAAGCATACAGAACAGTCACAGAACAGTACCAGAACAACTACAGTACAGAACAGAACAGAAACAGAACAGAGACAGAAGCTCTACAGAAGACCTACAGAAGGTTACAGAAGGTCATCAAAACCTCATAACTCATTCTCAAACCATTCCAAACTCTCACAAACCATTCAATAAGCTTTCACAAGATCTCAATCTTCATCAATCAATACTCCATCCCTCCTTACAGAAGACAATCAGAACAAAACAGACCAAAACAGAACAAAACAGAAGGTATACAGAACCTATCAGAACCTATCAGAACATCACAGAACCACCAATAATCATCATGATCTTCCAAAACACAATCAATATCATCCAAAACACTCTCAAACCACTTCCAAACCAATCAATCATCTCATAAAATCAACCATTCAGCTCTCAAAAACAACAAAAATCAGCCAAAAAACAAGTCATTTCAACACTCAACATATCCCCATACTTAATAAGGAAGCGTCCTCGCGACCCAGGAAAAAGGGAATACAAGTGCATTTAAAATCGCAACTTTGATCTTCAATATCTCGTCAAAAAGAATCCATCCACCACGACCCCAACTTATAACCTATAGCTGATATAAAAATACAAAGAAAGGAAAACCCTTTATACATTAACACCACTTAGCAAACAAGAAAATCACAACAAATTTGTAAAGGATATAAGAGTTTGCTTCTTCTTCATCAGCATCAACTTCAATTCTGCATCCACGACCCCATCACCACAATTCTCCAAAATGTAGCTCGTACACGAAATCCAATCCAATAGGAAACCACCACGTTCGTTTTACATAAATGAACTCACAACACAAACACTAATACACAACACAACCATCTGAATGACTCCTCCAAAAAGAGAGATTTTCATTAAAAAGCATCCACCATACATTGGAAAGGTATCAATGAAGATGATCCCTCTTGAAAGATTGATGTTGTCGGAAACGATCCATAGACAAGGATTCATCTACAAAGTTTTTGGGAGGATTTTGAAAAAACTGGACAGCACATCCTTTCCAACAGGACCAAGTATCTGCTAGGCAAACAAAGGGCATGAAAATAAAATATATCCAGTTGTTGGGAATCAATGCTCACATTGACATTCATACACAACTTTAGAATAGGCTTGGAATCATTATGAGAGTGCCTATGTATATACGCCAGGTACCAAGCAAAGTGAGCAGTTAATCTCACTGAGGGATCTGCAGATTGTGAATACTGCTGAGCAAAATGAACATAGTTCTGATAAGCTTGACTGGAAGCTGTCCATTCTCCTGGAATTACTGGCCAATTGATCTGAGGTCCTGTAAGGCAATCATCCGAACTCCATCCCCTTCTTCTGGAAATCTGATTATCAAACCCGTCATAGTCACTAACCAACTGAGGTGGTTGAGATATAGAAGTGTTAGGAGAGGGTAATGGAATAAGGAAGAGTGGATGAAGTGAGGGATAGGAAAAATCATAAAAGGAAGAAAAGGTTAAAGAAGGAGTGGCAGAAATTTGGAGGGAATCACTAAGAAAGGGTGTTAACTGATAAATAGGAAATGTAGAGGGTACATGAATGGATGGAGAAGGACAAGGTGGAGAAGGGGAAAATACCCTATCCTCAATAAAGGAACAGTATGTAAAAATGGGAATTTGAGAGAAAGAGGAAGGTTGGAAAAGAAGGGGTAAAATAGTTGTGGAATTAGATTGACAAAGGGAAAGATATATAGCATATCGGTGAGCCATTTGTTGGTAATAGAGGAGGGTAGGAACAGAAGGTCCTAAGAGAGATCGTCCATGATAGGCATCAAAGAAGGTAGAATCAAACAGATTATGTTTTGAAAGATAGGCTAAGAGATCCATCCTCAGTTGATTAGTACTCTGGGCAGAGGTAGGAGCTATGTTTTGTCTTTGATTCAGGACCACAGAATCCATCATGGAATGCCACGAATTATCATGACAATCAGCCACTTTGGAAGAATAACTCTGGAACATGTTAGCGATGCGCAACTCCAAATGATTGACATACAAAACAGCCTGTAAGACCACATCCCCTACATACCATGCCATATCCACCTCATCTGGAATTAACAAGTCTCCTCGTAGATACATGTATGACATCAACATGGTATCTGGCATGACAGAATCTTCAAACACCATTCTTACTACCTCTGTCAACAACTCAGCAGACCAAGCCCCACTCCAGCCATCCTCTGGAAGAGGTAAATCCATCGTGGAAAGCTTCATATAGAAGACCAACTTCTGCAAGTGGTAGTGGACAAAGAAAGAATGGTCTGGTGAGACATATTCCTGAAACTGCTCAAATGTAGACCATAACAAGTCCATTCTGGATTGCAATCTTTCCACTTTATCTTGAAATAGAGGGCACAAAGTAGCCTGTCTCTGAAGAGCAGCCAAGTCCTGCTGTGAAAGAGAAGGAATCAATGGAACATGAGGGCTTGGAGGAACAGAGCGGGACTTTGCAAGTTGATCTTGCAACTGCTGGATTTGGGAGGCTTGGTTTGCCACTGTGTCATTAGCCATCTGTAAAGTTGAAAGTTTGTCATCGAAGATAGCTTGGAATTCATGTGCTTCTCTGGACATCCTCTCCTTCTCCTCTGAAAGGCTAGTAACCTGGGATTGAGCCTCGAGTAACTGGATCTTCAAAGAAGAGATCTCATCGCTTTGGGTGGCAACCAGTTGGGTTTGCTGTTCCATTTGCTTAAATAAATCTGCTAGGGTATCCTTAGCAGAAGCTAACTCAGATGTTGCCTTATGCAACTGGTCCTTAGACTGCATGAGTTCTTCACAAAAAGACGCGTACAGCTGTTGAACACAGGCTATCACGGACAACTCAATGGAGCTTTGAATGTCTTTATAGAGAAAAGGAATTGCATCTCCTGAAACTAGACTGTGCAGGGAGGGAACTGATATGTCCAATGATCCTTCGCGATGTGCTCTGAACAGGTTATTACAAGTGAGATACCCAGGGAGATCACTGCCAGAGGTAGCAGGAATGGGCATTGAAGGAAGTATGGAAGGAGCTTTATCCGCTACCCGCTTCAAGCATTTGCGTTGTATGACCAGGGGAGGCGGAGAATCATCATCCTCTATGTCAATAGGTTCTGACTCATCTGAAGGTGGAGGAGGAGGTACTGGATCTGATGGAGGAGGTGGAGGCACAGTCTTCTGTAAAACTGAATAGGTCAATAAGGCAGACAAATATGATCCATATGTGACATTGGTAACATTACCCCTGGTGACTTTGACGAAATGCTGATCCATTTTAGTGAGGAGGTAAGTGCTCCAATCAATAGCAACTCCTTTTAACACCATCCTGGAAGCTGTGAAAAGCTCTTTGGACAAGTACTGGGATGGCGTTTTGGCAGGCATAAACCTGTCCTGGAGAAACTGACAGATCGTCTTCCATACGGGACCAGTGATCATAGAAAAGGAAACTCCTGAAGAGTTAATCACCTTCTTAACATCCAGCATTTCCCTTGTCTGCTTTTGCAACAGCTTTAGAATCTCTTCATTAGAGAAAAGCTGACGAGTGGTCACAAAAGGTTCACCTTTGGAGGGTAGAGACAGAGCCTTCCCTAAGCCTCGCAGTGTCAAAGTCATAGAAATGCCCTGGACTAGTCCTGTCTTCTTGCTGTAAGAGGCCAGAAACTCATCACATAACGACGGATCCTCTGGAAGCAGGGGAAAAGAAGTAGCCACAAAAGCAGCAAGTCCCGCCTTCGTGAGAGGCTCAAAAGTAAGTAGGGAAGAGTAATCCCTACTAACTAATGGGACGTACTGGATAGGGAGAGGAGCGTGAGAAGGCGCCATTCAGATGGTTACACACACACCACAAACACAGACAATCAAGGAGAATGCCTGCAAAGCAACAGACAAAAAACCAAGGATAAGAGAACAACCAATAAAACGTGACGCGACCAACTAACCCCAAGCAAACCACAACCTAGAAAAAATTCGACATGACCTCTAGACATATGCGATCGAAAGCTTCATGCTATGCATCAGACAAACACCCTGAACCCCGTATCAGGCAATAAAAGAAAAAACTACATACCGTACCCTTAACCGTAACAAAGACAGTAAACCAAAACAATACCACATCCAACACATATCAAGACTACCTCGTTGATAAACCAGTGTTTGACTATGGAAAATAACTGTAAGGACGACGCATACCCATCCCACGAAACGGTTCATTAAAAAGGGGAATTAAGTGCAATGAGGGGGGATTAATTTAATGAATGGTTGATTTTAATAAATTATTAAAAATGGGTGAATTTTTATTAAGTGATAAACCTTAGCAAGAAAATGGCGGTTCCTTATTATAAATTTAATTACCAATTATTAGGTGAAAACGGTGCTTTAAGTCGAATCCCGGACTGCGATACCCAAACTGGGTCTCTAAATGCAAGTTCATTGATTACAAATTAAGGTGATGTGGAGCGCTTTTTTGCCAGCGTGTGCTCATGTGACGGCTGATTCATTTTAATTAAAAATTAAAGTGCCTCTGTAGCGCACGTAGCGCGTGCGAAGTGAACGGCGGGGTGATTTTAATTAAAAAGTATGGTGTGTTGAGCGCGAATGCGTGTGGAAACTGTGGGTGAATAAAGAGTTCATTTTAACAATTAATTTGTGATTAAGGGGGAAAGGAAAATAAATAAAGCACATAAAATAAATACCTGGAAGGGGTGTGTATGTAATGCAGAAATGCACACGGAAGAGTCCCCCAAAAGAAGTGAATCCAGTAAAGGAAAAGTAAAGACCACTGACGAACAACAAACACAACACCTTAGTGGGTGGGTTGATTTGGTTTTTGTTGGTTTTTTTTTTAATTTTTGTAATTTGTGATTATTTATGGTTGGTTGTTGTTTGTGAGGTTATTATGTTTTGTGGATGTGTTTTGTTGTTTTTTGTTTGTGTGGTTTGTGGTTTGTTTGTTTTTTTAATAATAATAATAATAATAAGGAAATCAAGATATATAGCACATGAATATGGGATGAAGGGAAAAAATGAAAATGCAGCCATGGAGGAAATATCCACAATGGAGTGTATGAAAATAAAATAGAGAGTGGTATGGTTAATTTCCATTTGTTTTTTTTTTTTCTTAACAATAGGGGTACCATGTATGATAATATTTTAAAGTGAAAAATAAATAAAAAATAGTCAAGGGGGGTGAGGGGAATTTTTTAGAATTTTTTACTATTTTTAAATGAATTTTCTACATGTATTGGTAATTTGGGGGATAAATTGGGAAATATGTAATGTTCAGAAATTTTTGGGGGTGGTAATTTCCAGCGGAAAAATTTCCAAAAATTGGCAAAAAGCGAAGGGAATTTTGAGAAATTTTTCGGAATTTTTAGGAGGTGGAAATTAATTTATAAATTAATTAAATCAGGTAAATCAGGTTAGTCTAATAAGTAAGTTGAAAGTAAGTCAGTTAAGTCAAGGTAGTCTAGATAAGTCAGGTAAGTCAAAAGGAACTAGTCAGGTTAGTCAGATGGAATTCGGTTAGTCTAGGTGAAGTCAGATAAGTCAGTTAGGGGGACTAAGTCAATGGAGACTAACCTAAAGGGGGTTAGTTAACCTAAGTTGGGTTAGGGTTAGGGTTAGGGTTAGGGTTAGTGGTAACTAACCTAAGGTTAATGGTAACTAACCTAAGGTTAATTAAGGGGGGTTAGGGGTAAGTTAGTTAAACTAACTAGGTTAAGTTAGGAAAACGAATGTTAGGTTAGTTAATCAAATGTGAGGTTAGGGAAACTAACCTTAGGTTAGTTAGGGAGGAGGAGGAGGAGGAATCGGGCGGCGCGTGGCGGCGATCTGGCGGGAGAAAGGCGGGAGGGCGGCTCGTGGCGGGAGGCGGCGCGGAGACTGCGGAACAGGCGGCACTGGCGGCTACGCGGGGGCGATCCGTCGTGTCGGCGGGCTAGGGGCGGCCTGGGCGACCTCCAAGCGACGGCGACGGCGTCCGGCGGTCTGACCGCGGGTGGCGACGGGCGTTGGGGACGAGGCGCCGACGGCCGCACGGCGGAGCATGCGACGGGGAGGACGGGCAGGGACGGCGTGCAGGCGGCGACGTGGCGGCTGGAGGGAGGAAGGGAGACGGTGGAGGGGAAGGAGGGGATGTGGAGAGGAAGGAGAAGAGGGTGGAGAGAGAGGAGGAGAGTAGAGAGGGCAGGAAGGAAGGAGGTAGAGAGAAGGAGAGGGAGGATGGGACGCAGGAGCAGGAGAGGGAGAGAAAGAGGGGAGGCAGTTGGAGTGGAGGGGGGGTCGGGTGGGGGAAGGGGAGGGGGAGGGGTTAATGGGCAGGGTATAGGGAGGGGTACCCAAGGGGAAGGGTAGGGGGAGGGGTTAATGGGCAGGGGCCCATGCAAGGGGCGTACCCCCTCGTCCCGCGCGCGTGCGCGGGGCAAGGGTAAAAAAATTTGTCGTGACGGGATTGAATGGATGCCCGGATACGAGGACGAGACACGTGGATGCGACCAGGGCGCGTTAAGACGCGTAAAACCGAAAAAGGGCGCGGTCACGCGCAAGACAGACGCGCGAAAACACATAAAAATAACGAAAAATTAATAACTCCCAATCCGGACGTCAAAACGAAAGGACGTAAAAATAAAAAGTGGGTAGGACGACAGGCAGAAGACAGGGAAAATATGCGGCGGAGGTTCCGGGAGGGGTAAAGGGCGGTCACGTGCAAAAAACACAAAAAATGAATCAAAAAACGCAATTAAAAATTAATATCGGAAAATCCGTGCATCGGAATGAGGTGCAGAAAAAAGGAAAACTGTGCAGAAAGACGTGCCCAACAATCCTATCACATCAAAACATAATTCCGACTGAGATAAGATGCATTCACAAGGAAAAAACCCAAAAAACAAACCCAAAAATGGGATCGGAAATTAATATCGGACGAACCGTTCGCCGGAATGTCAGGCAGTAAGAAGGAAAAATGTCTGTAGGAAGGGGTTGCACCGGGTTGGCATGTTAAACCACAGTTGCGGTGGAAGTAGGAGGGGTTTACATGCAAAAAACTCCAAAAATACGCCCGAAAACTCATTTAAAAATTAATAATAATAAATCCAGAAGTCGAAAGAGGGGGGAGGAAAAAGGAAAAAGGTGGGGGAAGACATAGGGAACACGGCGGTCAAATCAAATTGAAATTCTGATGCAAATAGGACAGGTTCACATGGAAAAAGGTCAAAAAGACGCACGAAAAAGTCGTAAAAAACCGGAAAATTAATATTGGACAAACCGTGTATCGAAATGACACGGAATAAAAAGAAAAAATGTCAGAGGATAAATGGTTGTCAGGGCAATGACATCAGATCATGGTTCCGAACCAAGTAAAGCGCATTCACATGGAAAACCGGCTAATTTGAAAAAAATGCTTCAAAAATTAATAACTCGAAAACCGTGCACCGGAACAGGGGTAGGTAAAAAGGAAAAATAGTCCGTTCAAAGAGAGGAACAGGGCTATAAGGTTGGACGTGGACTTTGGTGAACGTAGGGTGCATTCTCATGGCAGGACCTCAAAAACAGGGAAGGAAGGAAAACTGCAAGGGACAGCCCCAAGGGTGGGTGAAAAAGGAACGAGTGGGTGGGAAGGGACCCCATCAGGGTAACAACAAGGCATGGCAGACATGCATGAGCAGGTTAAGGCATATGCAGAGGGGTATACAATGTAGAAGCGCAGGGACGCATCCCCACACTTAAGACCGTAACGGATAGGGTTAACCGAGCAACAGGGACCTAGGACCACGCCACAGACCATCCACTAACGTCCCCACACTTAAAACATGACCGTCACGAAGAAACCAAAGTGGGAGGGTTAGAAAAACTTGGCCCATTTTGTCAAGAAGCAAGGTTGAGTGTCGATGGCACGTCCAGTGTTGTTATCGGCGCTGGAGGTACCAAGGCATCTTCTCGGCACAGGTCCGTCATGGCAGGTACCACGCGGCAGCACCCAGGGAGGTAGCTGATGGAAGGAATCACAGGAAATTTGTCGATGATGAGGGATATTGCACTCAACTCACAGTCACTCAAATGGAATGAAAGAACAGTCACTTGCCCATGACTAATATCACTCGAGGAATAAGGAGTGAAACCCATATCTCGTACCCGGTTGAGAAATCAACAGGGGAATGGTGCAGAAGGAGTATGCCAGAGTGCACAGTTGATGGTGCATTAGTGCGTCCAACCCGTCTGGCATAGGTGCAAGAAGGAAGGCAAGGGAGCCTTACAGTGCAGTGGACAGAACAGGGTGATGTGTCTTGTGATGAGGGCAAAGACCCATCCCGTGGGTGCACAGGGAAACGGAAACATACCTAACTCCAAGTGTCGTAACGTCCCTCAATCTCACCTCTCGGTAATTGATTGAAGAAACTCCAGTCACACTCAGCCCACCCTCTGTCTCACGCTCTGTTGATAAATACAGAAGGGCAGCCTTTTCCTGAAACCCATTGATATAATCCTCACAGTCACTTGTGCAAAGATTGTATGCCTTGTGCGCACTTGATGGTGCAATGGTGCATCCCGCCCTGTGCCGGCATACGGTGCGAGAAGGAAGGCCAGGGAGCCTTATAGTGCAGTGCACAGAAACAAATTGTGCTTTGTGCATTGAGAGACCCATCCCGTGCGTGCAACACTTCATTCACACTTCTCACCTCTCATTTGATTTGAAGGGAAAAGACTGGTCTCTCGCCCCACCCTCTGTCTCACTCTCTGTTGATAGTTACAGAGGGCAATCCAAACTCACTTCCCCATCCGGTTAGGATGAAAGCTCACGTCACTTGATTGTTTGTCGATGAAGATCGCGTCGTCAGTTGTTGAAGAGGCGTACCTAGGGAGGTAGCCATCAAATCGAACGTTGTGTTGAATAGGACATGTCATCTGCTAGAGGACAGTTAGACGCTCTGCAGAAAGACCCAGGACATAGCGTACCAAGGGAGGCAGCTTCGGAATTGGATCCTGGAAATATCAATTAATGAATCCACTTTCTGGACTGCTGGGTGTTGCCACCTTTTCCACAGCCAGTTTCCCGTCCAAGGGTGTTTACCACCTTTTCTTGGAACGAGGCCTGCTATGACAGGGAATTTCTTTATTTTCTCCCATAACAGATTTGTTTTTTTTTATCTTTTTTCTTCTTCTTGTTTTCCCCTATTCCCAAAGGTGTTTCCACCTTTTCTCGAAGAATAGGTTGGCATGACAGGGACCTTAGTCCTTTTCTCCCATGACCGATATGGATATTTTCCTTTTTTTTTCTTTTTTTTTTTCTTCGAATTGAGCAAGGGAATGGTGGAAAGACCAATTGTCAGAACCAACCTCGCCACTGTCGCTGGTGGAAAATAGAAGATAAGAGATCAAGGCTGGAAGGGGGATTTGAGGGGACAGAGGGTTGCGTCCACTTCATCAGAAGTGACTGAAGAACGGCTATCAGAAGTAGCATCATAAGAAGTACAGTGCCGCGCCAATGAGGGAAAAGATCAAGTGTCCGTAATTGTCAAGATCTCCAAGGAGGGAAGTACTTCTTCAGGCGATATCCATTGATCAGAAAGGGATCATCAGAGGCATCAACGGTCTGTACTTGGACAGAGCCATTAGGGTTGACGGCAAGTACCTTATAGGGGCCCATCCACCGCTGCTGGAGCTTGCCAGGAAACTTGCCAAATCGTGAATCATAGGCTAGGACCAAATCACCTTCTTTGAACTCCTTGTGCTTGATGAAGCTGTCATGGTAAGCTTTGCGTCGAGCTTGTGTGGCTTCCATGCACTGGAGAGCCATCCTACGAATTTCGTCCAAACATTCCAAGTGCAGGAGACGGCGTTGCAGTGAATCATCGTCCCCCAAACGCTCTTTGATAGCCACTCTCAAAGAGGGTAGTTCCAGTTCAACAGGGAAAACAGCTTCTGTACTATACACCAGCTGGAAGGGTGTCTGTCCTGTTGCTGCTTTATGGGAGGTTCTGTACGCCCAGAGGGCCTCTGTAAGTCGATCGTCCCAATCACGACGATGTGCGGCAATCGTTCTTGTCAGAATCAAACAGAGGATGCGATTGGTGACTTCGACTTGGCCGTTGGCTCTGGGGTAATAAGGAGTGGACTTGCGATGGCGGATCTTATACAACTCTGTCAATTCTTCCATGACTTTATTAATGAAATGAGTGCCTCTGTCACTTACCAACTCTAAGGGGCTGCCAAAACGGGTGATGATATTCTCGTACATGAACAGGGCCACGCTGTTACCATCGTCCCGCTTGAGGGCTTTAGCTTCACACCATTTTGTAACATAATCCGTACATACGAGGATGTATCGGTTCTGTTTCCTTCTGGTGGGAGGATCGATTGGACCTACGAAGTCGATGCCCCACTTCTCAAACGGCTTCAAAGGAAGAATAGGTTGCAGTGGCATGGCACTTGTCTTGGTGGGTTTCCCCATTCTTTGACAAGCATCACATCTTTTACAGTAATCATAGGCATCTTTGTGAATTGTAGGCCACCAATATCCTACTAGCAGAGCCTTCCTGACTGTAGCTTCTCCTACAAAGTGACCTCCACATGGCTCGTCATGGCAAGTCTTCAGAACAATCCCAATCTCATTTCCTGCAACACATCTTCTGAGCATTTCATCTTTGCCTTTCTTGTACAGTGCGCCATCTAGCAGGGTGTAGGGGGCTGATTCTAACATGAGCTTCTTTCTTTCCCGACTAGAAAGACCAAGAGGATATTGTTGGGTTGCTAGCAGATTGGCAATGTCTGCGTACCAGGGAGTTACAGTTTCTACCAAGAATAGGGAAGCATCAGGGAGGTCTGGGTCATCCTGCTCCTCGTCTGCAGTTTGTGGGATACGCGACAGATGATCAGCCAGAACATGGGAATGACCAGGCTTAGTAATCACCTCAAAGTCGAACTCCTGAAATAGAAGGAGCCATCTCATCATTCGTCCTTTCACATCCGCTTTTTTCATCAGGAAGGACAGGGCCTCATGATCCACATAAAATTTAAAGTGGGTAAGGAGGTAGTGGCAAAACTTCTCTAGGGCAAACACCATTGCCAAGCACTCCAGCTCTGTCACTGTATAGTTCCGTTCCCTATCAGTGACTTTTTGGCTTGCGTAATAGATCGGTTGATCCAACTTCGAGGAACCCTTTTGGCAAAGGACAGCACCTAAGCCTTCAATTGATGCATCAGTGTGTACATGGAACTCTTTCGTCCAATCAGGAGGTTGTAGAATGGGTGCCTCTATCAGACACTGCTTCAGAGTGTGGAAGGCTTTGTCACATTCTTCCGTCCAAGTAAACTCTGCATCTTTCCTCAGGAGCTTGTGCAAGGAGGTTGCCTTTGTTGCAAAATGGGCTATGAACCTTCTGTAGTAACCCACATGGCCTAGGAATCCCCTCAACTGTTTGAGGTTGGTGGGTGCTGTCAGAGCTGCAATCTTTTCGATCTTTGCAGGGTCCGTTGATATCCCTTGTGTAGAGACAATGTGGCCCAACAGGACTCCAGAAGAGACCCCAAAGATGCATTTGTCGGGGTTGAGGGAAATCCCATACTCCCGGTATTGGTCAAAGCATTGTTCCAGGTGTTCCCAGTGTTCACGGATCAAACCATAGACACAGAAGTCATCCAAATATACCTCAATAAAGTCGTGCAGATGATTTTGAAATGCGGCCGTCATGACTCGCTGGAAAGTAGCAGGGGCATTGCAAAGCCCAAATGGCATCACTCGGTAAGCGTAGGTCCCCCATTCTGTGGTGAAGGTTGTTTTGGACTGGTCTTCTTCTGCGATCTGCACTTGGTTGTATCCGCTGAATCCATCCAGAAGGGAATAAAGCTCATGTCCTGCCATTGTGTCCAACAGTTGGTCTGTGAAAGGGATAGGAAAGTGATCCTTCTTTGTCTTGGAATTAAGCTTTCGGAAATCCACACATATTCGCAATTTGCCATTCTTCTTGGGTACAACCACGATGGGTGAAACCCATTCACTATTTGCCACTGGATAGATGAACTCGGCTTCCAGAAGCTTCAGCAGCTCCGCTTTCACCAATGTGGAATAATTCGGGTTCATTCGCCTCTGTCGTTGCCGTACTGGCTTGTCATCAGGCTCCAAGTCAATATGATGCTGACATATTCTGGGATCAATCCCCTTTAGGTCTTTGTAGGACCATGCAAACACGTCCAAATTCTCTTTCAACAAGTTGTACAAGGTTAACAACTCCTCTTCTGGGAGACTGCTACCCACCTTCAAGTGGCGTTCAGTGCCATCTGCATCCACAAAGGTTAACTGCCTTTCACCTTCTACTTCACGGATGAAGGTCCCACGGACTGCTTCTGGATACAGATCTGACTCCTTCAAGGGAGTGGTGTCCTCTTCTGATGTCCCACTAGAACCAACTTCTTCTTTTGGTGGAGACTTAGGTTGCTCCTTGAGATGTTGTTTCGGGTTTGGTTTCAAGATTAATTACCTCTTGACTTGAAGACTCCTCTTCTGAAGATGACACATCCAGGAACGTCACATAACAGGGACCCTCTGATGCCTGTTGGGTTGGTGGGATTGGTGCTTGTTGGCACGGTGCATCATCATCATCTTTCTTTGGCAAGGATGGGTGAGGATGGCATGAGCCACTGTTGAAAGACGGCTTGTTCTTCTTAATCCATTTCTTATAAAGATTTTGCATATGAGAGGATCCATTTACCAGACCAAATGGTACCATCACCATTCTGTCCCATAGCATGAGCTCGTCTGTTTCTGATGCTTCTGAAACTTCTTCTCCAATTGTATCCTCTTCGGGTGGAATAGACTCTTCTAGCTCACTTTCACAACCTTCTTCGTCCATATCATATCCATCCTCTTCTGCTTCTGTCTCTGCTTCTGTTTCTGTCTCTGCTTCTGTTTCTGTCTCTGCTTCTGCTTCTGTCTCTGCTTCTGCTTCTGCTTCTGATTCTACTTCTGATTCTGCTTCTGTTTCTGCAGGCGCTTTGTAACAGAAGAACAGATTCTCTGTTTCCTCTCCTGCCTCTGTCTCTACTGTGGCCATGTAACAGGGAGAGCAGTACATCCATGCTTCTATCTCATTGTCAGAAGTGATTTCAGAAGTCATTCCTGGTTCAGGCAGGAAGTATTCACCCATTGATAATGGCTTTGCATCTTTTGGAAATCGGCTTACAGTATCCACTGTTAAGGAACGTACCACTGTTTTCTTAGGAAGGATCTGTTTGACAGCATCTTCGTCTGTTGATGTTCCATCTGTAACCTCATTAGGGGAGTCAGAAGATAATTCCAAGGAGGTGGATCCATGTCCTTTTTGAGAACCATACAGTTTCAGCACCACTTTTTTGGGTCCTCTACCCAAGGTCAAAGTTCCTTTAAACCAATCCGTCCTTGCTCGGGCTTCAAAAAGCCACGGTCTGCCCAGTAACAGAGGGTAGGATGTGCAATAAGAGTTTGGCTTCACCACCAGATAGGTTAGCCAATAATCTTTTCCAGCCACTGTAGTCTTCACATATGGGAGAATGCCCAAAGGCTTGATTCTACTCTGATCCGCCAGTCTGATGAGCCATTGGGTGGGTTGCACACCTTGTAGGCCTAGATCCTTCATTGTCACATCCGTCATAATGTTCACTGATGAACCACCATCAATCAGTGCATTTGCAATAAAGCAGCCTTCTATCCACACGCCAGTCTCTGGAGTACCCGGATCTAGGAAGGCGTTAGCTACGTCCACTTCTTTGACAGGCTCTGGAGTTTTGTTGGACTTTGTTGCTGTTGAGGGAGCAATCCTTAAACCACATCTCCTTGTCAATATACTTTTGAACCTTTTTCGGCAACTGGGAGACAACATCAATAATTTTCGAAATGTGAGGTTTGGTTTAAAGGTATCTAGATCTCTGACTAGATCATATTCCTTAATAGGATCCACTGGCTTCTCTAACCGGTTAGGGAATGGGGCAACACCCATTTTCATTTTCCCTCTTTCTTCCAACAGGGGAATCATGGAAACTTCTTCTGCTACTTGCGGCACTTCCTCCTCTTCTGTATCCTGGACCTCTGGTCATGTCTCTGTAACTGTCTCTGTAACTCTCTGTGGCACTGTAGTGCTCTGTAAGGCTCTGTTCTGTTCGGTTCTTCTAGTGGAAGATTGAACTTCACTGTTCTGGCTGGAGAGTTATTTTCTTTCTGGACAGGTGGTTCCTTCTGCTTGTTTGCACGTGTGACGGCAGCAACTTCCAATTCCACTAAATTGGAGGTAGGCTCTTGAGCCTTCGCCGGACTATCAGGAGCACTGTTTTTCACTGGGGCGGGGCTTGGACAGTCTTTTGTAGTGTGGCCTTCTCCTTTGCATCGACTGCATAAGGGCTTTTAATCCACTGACCTTCTGGGATTTGGACAATTTGGTGAGATGTGTCCCTTTTCTCTGCATCTGTAACACTCCACTTCTGTCCTCTGACCACCGCGAGACTGTCTTCCTCTGTAACTTTGAGAAGGAAATCTTCTGGGTCCGAACTTAGGGCCAAACTCTTTGGGCTTGGGTCCAATATCTTGTGTTGTCATTTTGGATTCCAGCAAGTTGAATCTTGCGTCTTCTTCCTTCCTCCTCCTATCATGCATCTCCTTCAGAGAGCAAATGTCCTCTGTATGGTTCTTCCGCAAACAGTAGGAACAGAAGGCCCCAGGAATAGTTGGTTTGCGTGTACATTCAGTGGCTAAATGGCCTGCTTGATGACACTTACCACACCAAGTATTTGACCGCATCACATCTCTTCCTGCTCCTGCAACGTTGGATATGCTAGCAGTATTCACTTTCAACGTCTGTAGTTGTTCTGTAATCACATCCATCAACTCCTTTTTGATGTTGGCAACTGAGTTGGATAAGTAATCCTTCAAGATTTCTCCTCCGGACGTACTGGCAGTAGGGTTTTGAGGAGTCTCTGTAATCACTGCATAAACGGGTTGGGCTGGTACAGAGGGGTCTCTGTTCTGGTTCTGATTCAGAGCTCCTGTTTGAACTGTTGGCTGTTGGCTCCAATTGGTAGGATTCCACTGTTGCTGCTGATTTGGCATTGAGGAAATTGGTTGGGACCATTGTTGTTGAGGTTGAACCACCATTTGAGACATGGATTGTGGCCACTGTGGATTTGGTGCACTTTACTGTGTTACCGGGGGCATCTGTTGGTAGGGATAGGGAACAGTCCTAGGAACTGCATTGGGTGGATACATCATTCCTGGCATCAGAGGAGGTAGGACTCCTCTTCCTGTATTCATCGCCAATCTAGCTTCCACTTCATCGTACAGTCTTGCACCTTCTGTTGCAGCTTGTAGGGTGGCTGGCTTTTGCAGCTCCACAAACTTACGGACTTCTGGTTGTAATCCTCTGAGAAACACCCCCTTCTGAATGCCATCATCTAGATTATGGTTAGTCCATCTCTTCAGGATGGATTCCATTCGTGAGACATAAGCTTCTACTCTTTCTCCAGAGGACTGACTTAGGTTCATAAATTTCTCTCTCATCCGCTCTTCAAAACCTTCACGCCTGAATTTAGTGAGGAAGGCCAACTTCAGGTCGTCCCATGTGCCAAAAGTTCCTGCTGCTTGTCTCTCATACCACTGAAACGCCGCGCCCTTGAAAGTGGCAGGGAATATTGCTAACCAATGCTCAGGGGTTCTGGCATTGTTAGCCACACACGCTACCATAAACTCTACTACATGAAGATCGGGGTCTTCATTGTACTCTCCCTTAAAAACTGGCAATGGGACTACATTCGCTGGCCTGTCATCAATATTTCCAGGACGAATCTGGCTTGGAAGTGGACCTCCAGCAGGAGGAGGAAGGGCTTGATGTGCCATTGGGACTTCTGTAAAGAGTTCCGCAAGGGCGTCAAAGGCGGCTTCTGCTGCGAGCTCGTTCTCGGCCTTGATTTTTGCTTTCTCTCTTCTCACGTACCTCTGGACTCGTTCTAACACTTGCCTCTTTATTGCGTCATTCAGTAGGGGGTTGGCTCCACTATGTTGTTAGTGCTCCACAGAGGGTTAATAGAAGGCTTCAGTCTCTAGAGGACTCTCTTGCCAACATTTCTTCTACTTCTTTCTTTTCAACGTCCCTGAATTCTGCTTTCATGCCACTACACAGAGGAATGTATTCGGTTCTGAAGGTGTCAAAATGCATATGTCTGAGCATTGTGGTGGTGCCATCATCGTAGTAATGCCAGCTTCTGATAGTTTCAACAGTGTATGTTGTGAAAAACACTCTGTCTACCAACTCCCAGTGGGTTGCTAATTGAACAAATAGAAGATTATTAGTGCACCAAGCATCCCATGTATCTTGCTATTGAGCATCTACGAACAAATTCCAACTCTTTTCCTTCTTGTCTTTGTGAACCTCTATAGACCAAGACTTCTGAAGCTTCTTCACAATCTCCCACTTGATGATGTCTGGAAACTTCTCAATGAATGCCAAATCTTCCATGGATGGGCATTCTCTCTATTTCTACTCATCAGTTTGTTCCCAAACAGTTTGCCACTAAGATGCAAGTTTCTGCTGCTTCAATAGGAAGAGGAAACTGTCCACCACATAGAGCATGCATCATGATGGTGATGTGTTTCCGCCATTGTGGGATGAACTTCTTGTGGAAAGTGGCTTTTATTATGAGAAATTCCAACTCTTCAGTGGAAGAAGGAACTTTACAAACATCCATTGAATTCTTCTCTTCTTGGCAATGCCATTTCCTTCATTTTCAACCTCTTTTGGTGCTTGTTGATGGCAAGTTTCCCCGGCTGCGCACCAAAAACATGGAGCCCCAAGAGGAACACCAAAGAAAAGGGAATTCTCTTCCAAGAAAATCTATCTTGTAACATCAACAAGCTTGTTTATTATGTTTCATATGATCACAATGAAGAAAAGAACACCAGGCACAACAAATCTTCATGCAGCATCATGTAGATCTCCCACGGATTTAATAGAATCAACCATATTCTTCAATATCTTTATAAAATCCATCAATAGAACAAAGAAAGCAAAGGAATACACCATCTTGGAATGGAAATACATCACATAGTATTCATCTTCAATATCTTCATAGTCTTCTCTCTCAATCTCTCATATACAATCACTCTGTTTCAGTAGAATTGGCTATCTCTAACTCTCTCTCTCTCTCTCTCCATCAATAATACATCATATCCTCACTACAATCTCTCAAAAATCACTCTCAATCATCCTTCTTAGGTCGTGGATACCCCTCCCAAGAGGTATGTCTGATATGAAGAGTCACCAGAGCCACTACAGTGTCCTTTCATAGCTCACTACTATCACTTCACTCTAGTCTTCACTTGAGTCTTCAGCAGCTACTTCTTTCACTTTTTTCAGCTCTTTTGCACTTGTATTCACCTCTTTCCAAGGCTAGAAAACTTTCCCAAGCTACACTCCCATCCATCAGAACACATACAGAAGCATACAGAACAGTCACAGAACAGTACCAGAACAACTACAGTACAGAACAGAACAGAAACAGAACAGAGACAGAAGCTCTACAGAAGACCTACAGAAGGTTACAGAAGGTCATCAAAACCTCATAACTCATTCTCAAACCATTCCAAACTCTCACAAACCATTCAATAAGCTTTCACAAGATCTCAATCTTCATCAATCAATACTCCATCCCTCCTTACAGAAGACAATCAGAACAAAACAGACCAAAACAGAACAAAATAGAAGGTATACAAAACCTATCAGAACCTATCAGAACATCAAGAACCACCAATAATCATCATGATCTTCCAAAACACAATCAATATCATCCAAAACACTCTCAAACCACTTCCAAACCAATCAATCATCTCATAAAATCAACCATTCAGCTCTCAAAAACAACAAAAATCAGCCAAAAAACAAGTCATTTCAACACTCAACATTTTGTAGCAGCCATATGCCTTGAGGTGTAGAGACAACCTCAATCCCCAAAAAATATTTCAGCTCTCCAAGGTCCTTGACCTTAAACTCAGCATGTAAACATGTCTTTATTTGAGCAATCCCATTTTCATCATCTCCTGTAATGATTAAGTCATCAACATAGACAACTAGGAAAACATAGCCACTATCTGTCTTCTTCAAAAATAGACTATGATCAGCATCACCCAATCGGAAACCATGTTGCTACAAATAACTGCTAATGCAAGTATTCCATGCTCTGGGTGCCTATTTCAGCTCATATAGTGCCTTTTTCAGCCGACATACATGTGCTGGAAATTCTGGATGTACATAGCCTTCAGGCTATTCCATGTAAACCTCTTCCTGTAATTCTCCATTGAGAAATGCATTCTTTACGTCCATCTGCCATAGTTTCCAGCCTCTAGTTGCTGCCAAAGCAATCACAGTTCTAACTGTAGCCATCTTTGCTACAGGGTTGAAAGTCTCCTCATAATCAAGACCATACTGCTGTGCATACCCTTTTGCAACCAGTCTGGCCTTATATCTTTCCAATGATCCATCTGATTTACATTTTACCTTATACACCCACTTGCATCCAATAGGTGTTTTGCCCTCAGGCAACTGTACCAAATCCCATGTACCATTTTCAGTCAAAGCTGAATATTCCTCATCCATAACAGCACGCCAATTCTCATCTACAACTGCCTCATCAAACTTACTTGGTTCTCTAAAACCTATTACTTTCGTCATATAAGCATAATGACAGGCTGAATATCCAGTGTAAGTATATCTATCAACAGGCCGTCTGACCCTCTCTGATCTCCTGAGCTATGGCTCACTGTGAGCTTGCCTCTCATGAGGTGGTACATATCGGCTCTGCCTAGCACCTGGCGTCATAACAGATGGAATCCCCAATTCACTGTCTAAGCTGTCACTACTAGATGAATCATAACTTGCAGTGAGTGGAACTGTTACATCCTCAAAAACTTTTTCTTTTCCCTTATATGTTCTCCCCCTCACTGACATATCCGTGTCAGTGGATACAGTAGTGCGACTTCGTAATCGTCCTGTCCAAGCACTCACTGTAGATGATACATCACCTGTCTGACCACTCATGGAAGTACTCTCTATAGGAGTATTTTCAGCATGACTCATACTGGGTGAGCCATCAGTAGGCACTGCAACAGGATTCCCATACCAGGATGCTAACTCATCAAATACCACATCTCTGCTTATGAGTGTCTCATGCGAAGAAGGTACATAACACTTATAAGCTTTCTGTTCCTGTGCATATCCTATAAACACACTTTTCACTGCCTTAGGATCCAATTTCTTCCTCCTCTCATCCGGTATATGCACATATGCAATGCTGCCAAATACCTTCAAGTGCGAAATATCAGGTTTATGTGACCATACAGCCGTTCATACGGAGTGACATCATGAATCCCTGCTGTAGGGGTTCGATTCAGCACATAGACAGCAGTCATCACTGCTTCAGCCCAAAAACCATTTGGCAGATATTTTTCATTCAGCATAGCTCTAGCTGACTCCATCTAAACCCTATTTTTCCTCTCTGCAACACCATTTTGCTGCGGTGTATAACTACATGTGAGTTGTCTTCTGATCCCATATTTAGCAAGAAACCTATCAAAGTAATTGGAGACATATTCACCTCCTCCATCTGATCTCAAGCATGATATGTAACAGCCCAATTCATTTTCAGCATGCTTCTTGTAGTCTTTGAATGCATCAAACACATCATCCTTATGCTTCAAAATATAAAGCCAAGTGTACCTGCTGAAATCATCAATGAATGAGACATAATACCGTGCACCACCAAAAGAAGCATTATGTGAAGGACCCCAAACATCAGAGTGCACCAACTGTAAAGGCCTAGTGCTGTTTTTTACATGTCTTATGAAAGGAAACCATGCTTGCTTCCCAAACTGACATGCAGGGCATACATGACCAAAATCATTATACTTGAATTTAGGTAATCCAAGTACTACTTCCTTCTGCTGCATAGATTTCAGCTTTTGTACATTGACATGTCCAATCCGCTTGTGCCAAATCTCTACATCCCGAATGGCACTCTCATCATGAGCAAACATGGCTGCCTTGAGTCCCGGAATGGTCGCATCCAATGTAAACATCCTACCATCCCTTCTGCCCTTGGCAATTAACTTGCAGCCATTTCCATACTCCTCAATGAAACACCCATCTTTTTTAAACCTCACTTGCAAATTCTGTTCTGCCATTTGACCCACAGACAATAGATTCTTTGTTATGGTCGGTACATGTAATACATCATGCAGGCCTTTCTTTTTGCCATTAGGCATCATAAGAGGAACAATCCCTTTATGCTTTATGTCATGTTGGGTGTCATCCCCAGTACATACATGACCATGTGTACCTACAACCATCTCATCAAACCACTCTCCATGCGATGTCATGTGGTTTGACGCTCCAGAGTCAATGTACCATCTGTCATCTCTATCATGTCTCGATGCATTTCTGGATACATGCTGCATGGCAAAGAGTCTATCAACTGGCTCATCATGAGCACCACTGGAAGATGCATAGTGCCCATGTTGTCTGCCCTTTGCCTTCATATCTCCCTGCTTCTTGTAACAATCCTTTGCAATATGCCAATAATGGCAATCCTTGTCCCTGTTGGACTGATCAGATGACTACCATGAACCAGATCCACCACCTCTACCTCGGGGTGATCTCCCCCTGCCTCTAAACCTTCCAGATCCACGCTGGCCTTATGTATTTGCACCATGCCAATTACTCTGCTGCTGCTGCTGTCCATAAGCATTACGAGTGTCACCATGACCTCGAAATGAACCACGACCTCTAGATCCTCTGCCACGCTGGCTAGAGTATAACACAGTGTCTCTACTCTGAGATGCACTGGAACCTATATTCAAACCAAGTTTGACTTCCTCATGCAGCAACAAGGCAACTAGCTCTTCCCAGCTAGGGGGCTCTTCTCTGACAGAAATGGAAGTGTCAAAAGCTTTGTACTCTTTGCCTAAGCCATTCAAGGCAACAGCAATCATATCATCTTCTGATACACTTGAGCCAATGGTAGCAAGTTGATTAGCTATGGTCTTAATATCCGTGGTATATACTTGGATGCTCTTGCCATTCCTAGACATGTTGTTGAACTGCTGTTTCAACTGGATCTTCCTTGCATATGTCATGGTTCCATAATTTTTCATCAATATGTCCCAAGCATCCTTCGAAGTCTCACATCCAGTGATTTGAATTACCATAGCATCGGATATACATAAAGAAAACCAATGCAGCACCTTGCATGCTCTTTCATTCCATAGCCTGTAGGCTCTTTTCTGTTCATTTGTTGGATTGTGTGCAGGCAACTCAGGAGCAACTTCATCTCCTGTACATAGATCCCAATAACCTCTGCCAACCAGAAAGTTTTTCATTCTAAATTTCCATAATGCAAAGTTCTTGTTGTCCAACTTCTCTCCAACTATCTAAGTGATATTGTTAGTCCCATGTGCATTAGCCATGATGCAATAGACTGTCAAGTGCCTGACTCACTACAGACCAGTAAGTATGACTGACCAAGTTCAGTCCATAACAGTTTATGACAGTTTTCTGCACTAAATTGCAGGAAAAAACAGGGTATTTCAGCCCACTGACACCCCAAAACAACCCACAAACAAGTGGTCTCAACTGTAGATATAGCTGTCAATACATAAGCTATGTGTTTGCTTCAGCTTAAGCTTCTGTAACCTCACTGCCAGGGTACATACATGCAGTCTGAAAACTGTAAACTGTGAGTAACCAGCAGCAATTTCAAGTCCAAAACTGAGTGGCAATCATGTCATACATGTTTCAAAACCTCCCAGATAGCTGTTAGTACATTTGGTAGTCAAGACATGAGCATAGAGGCACAGAACAGTGCATAACCAGCACATATAAGTGTCAACAAATTCAGTTGCAGGTTGCAGTCAACCAAAATTCAGCATAACAAGCTCCAAGCAGCTCCAAAATGTCTTCCAATCATATCATACATTTACTTTGTAGTGGCAAGTTCAATACATGAGCATCTGAGTAGGCATAGACAACCTATCTTCGTTGACCAATGATATAAACTTCCTGAATTGTTTGTAATTAACCAAGACAGTGTAACTGCATTTACTTCAACTTCAGAATTCAGTTTTCAATTATGCTCATTGCTTGCTTCAATCCTCCATAAATTTAGCATGTATAGGCCAGCTCATATAGATGATAGAACCCCCAAGATGACCTGTATTGCTTCAGTAATACGCAATGCTTGTCATTGACTATGTATGACAATTTTCACCCACTAACATACTTCAGATCTAAGTGATTTCAGTGAGCAACTTCAGCTCAAATGCATTACATCCGGTACATATGGCTTCTTGACATACATCTTGGCTCCAGTGATGCTTCTGGGTATGTATGAGTGCTTCAAGCTCATGCCAGACAAGTATATATGCTTTGTAGTGGCTGTATACAACAGGCCACTATTTATGACAGACCTGTAATCTCTGTTTTCAGCTCATAAGTGGGCTCTCACACAAGCATTCACACTTTGTACTCTTCAAGTACTTCCCACTAGTCCCTGTCAAGAATTTAGCCACTTCATATCACACGTATGTGATGTTTCCATCCCACTAAGATGTCTGTAGAACCATGCGCAGTTTGCACAGATCTGTCCTCTGCTCCACAGCTCAATTTGATGAGGTTGATGCTGATGGAGCACACACTAGTGCTTAATACCCCCTTCACAAGGCTTTAAACAAGACACAACCTGTAGCTTGAACCATAGAGTGGGCAATCACTCAATGCATACCTTCCAATTTACAATGGCATTCAGCCTGTTTGACAAATGACACAAGTCTTCAACTGCAGATCATCTTCACTCCCTCCTGCTCCAAGAGGTCCACCAAGTAAAGCTCTGATACCATGTTCAAAGTTGAGAGAGAGAGAGACAGGGAAACTCCATTGTCATGAGCCTTCAGGCTCTCAAAGTCATTTCTTTATGTTCCACACACTAACTCTGAAAAGCACACACAATACAAAAATAAAGTGACCTAGTGTAAGTGTAGACTAGACAGACTAACTCTAGTCAAGTCAATAACTGACTACTAATCCGACTTATTTGATGTAGTCACATGTAGACAGCTGCACACTCTAGCTGTCATAGATGTCGGTCATAGATAAAGACACACTGATGGTGAGCTTGATTTCTAACAAGGAGGAGGAGGAGGAGGAGGAGGAGGAGAGGAGAGAGAGAGAGAGAGAAGGAGAAGAGGGAGAGGGAGAAGAAGAGAAGAAGAGTAAGAGAGAGGAGAGAAGAAGAGAAGAATTCATGTATTTCCAAATTAATAGATGCTTGCTTTGATCTCCCACATGAGATGCATTAAACTCATGTTATGCCTACGGGAATATGACATTAAAAAGAATAAACCGCATCGCAAGTGTTCAAAGGATTGCATGGCAAGCAACTTAGCCTAGAAAAGAATCATTATCTAGCTCTAGTCCTTTGTCCAAGCTCTCGTTAATGGCTTATGTTTGATAGATTGGGAGTATTGATGTTGTGCATAGTTAACACAAACAACAATCATAAGGGCTAAAACTTAGATGCCTTGAGATCCATCCGATAGCTATGATGTTATATCAATCCTATTCAGGCACTGGAATGGATACAAACAACTCTAGGCCTCAAAGATGAATGAACAGCTCAAGAGTTAGGAAACCCTAAGTCAAAGGAAAGAGCGATGCTTTTGTACTCAAGAAGGTTCAGTTATCAATCAAAGTAAGGGATTATTAGAACTCATGTCTTGAACAATGTTGAAACTTCTACATATGTCCTAGCCAAATGGAGGAAGTGTTAAGTAATTTTTACATGGAATCGCTTAGATCCCAAGGGGGAGAGTAAACACCCGATGAAAGGTTATTGCGACTATTCTCGCAATGTTTGGAAAAGGATGCCAATGTTTTGTTAATTGATTAAATAACGTCCTAAATGCTTTTGCATTAAACTGATTGTGAGATGTGAACTGAATGATTATTCCAAGTGCTTGTGTTTCCCCCTCATAACTCTTTTATTTCCACAACCCCTACGCTTTTTCTTAATCCCCCGTATCCCCATTATTATTTTTTCCCCTCTGAACTTCAAAATCCAAATCATCATCATGGCCTCGGATGATGTCCCGTAAGGAAAAAGTAGCCCGTGAGATAAAAGATAGGGAGGGAAAGCAGAGGGAGTGAAAAGAAGGAGTGAAGGAGGAAGAGTGGGAAAATATAAAAGATAGGGAGGGAAAGTAGAGGGAGTGAAAAGAAGGAGTGAAGGAGGAAGAGTGGGAAAAAGATAAAAGATAGGGAAGGAAAGTAGAGGATAAGGAAGTGAAGTAAAATATAAGGAAGGGAAGTAGGGAGGAGTGAAGGAAAAAAGGGAATAGTGTGAAAGAAGTAGAGGGTGAGGAAAAGATAAAGAAGAAAAAAAGGAGTAAAAGAGTTAGGAAGGAATAGAGGAAGGGCAAGGAAGGAGAATAAGTGCCTTCTATTCCTTTTACCCCACGTCTAAGTCCTCCAAGGGTTCTTGTGGTTGCAAAACCACACTCACCCATAAACTTTTTTTCCAAAGAGACGGTGGAATTCCAGAAGAAAGAGGAAAAGGCTATCTCACATTCAAACTATGATGCCGCCTAAGAAAGTCCAAGGTGTACCTGCGGGAGGGTCATCTCCCGGTATCCATGTGGATATCTCACCCCAAAACCAGGTTTTTCTTCTTGGCTTTAATTCGGTTTTAAGTCGATCATGCAAAGAGAAATTGTTAGGGATAGGATATATTTGTTCGAATTATTTGTAATGAAGGAGTTTAGCTTATGAATGATAATGTATAGAACTTAGTTTCCTTCAAATTGCATCAAGCATGATAAATTACGAGCAAGATTATCCATTTACTATAGTAGAATATTTTAGTTAAATCCTAAAGGTATAGAAATTATATCTTGCACCATTAGTCTTATTCCTTTTCGCAACGAATCATTGTAAATGATTAAATTCATGATAGGGTTCTTTCGTTGCTCAAATTACTAGGAAGTTATCATTGCTAGTTGTACATCTTAGCAAGGGAAATGTTTGTTATTTGGCATGAGTTCATCTGCAAGGAAAAAGGAAGTTTAAATTGAATGGTATTGACTGAAAAGTAAATTGTCACAAAGATGGCAAAACTGTGACAAGACGATTAATATTACCTTCCAAAAGATATCCAAACCAATCTAAACATAGAAATATTCATACCCTAAGGTTAAAAAAATTCGTAAAGATAAAGAACTAGGGCTGTCCCCGAGAGCCTTAAAAAGAAACCCTAGGCCCGACATACGTCAGCTTAAAGGCTCTAAAACGGATTATTCCATCGCAGGACTTGTGCATCAAGTACGAAATCATTTAGTCTTGTGATTGATTCACAAGGAGAAAGGGTAAAAACCCTCAACAAGGATGGCAGATCTCTACGCAAGTTATCTTGCAAAAGGACGTAATTTTTGGATATCCTTCTAAATAAGGAAAGTTGTAAACCGGAAACTAGCATATCTAAGGAACGTTAGGGTTGACCAAGTTGGGTTAATAAGGTACGCCCTACACCGGAATGTAAATGATCTTGCCAATTTACAAGACACCTTGGGAACGAGTGCTGATACACTCAAAAGGAAAGAACACTTCCTTAGCAGTTTGCCAAACAACACGATTGATTAATAGAAATGTTTTTGCTTGCTAGAGATTTTAGGTCTCTGTTTGAATTATGAATTACAAATTAAATGAGTACCTATACTTCAGGTTAAAGGCCTGAAGGAAGAGGCAGTTTCAATTACCCCCGACTACCTGCCTAACCCTAACCAAGGGGGTTGTTCACCGCACCGGGAACGTGGACCGAACCCGCCGCGAGAGGTCTCTCCGTTGAGCTCTACTTGGAGTAGGAGGACGCTTGGGTGCCAGGGGGGGCTCTGGCCGTAAATCCCTCGCCTTCCGAGTCCTGCACAAGAGGCTAACGTGACTCGGGATTGGATCTCGAGGCCCGCATACTAGTTTACGGGCGGAAGCTTGGAATAGTGATCCCTGAGGATCACTGGATAGCCTTCGGGCAGATTATGGACAAGCCTACGAGCGGAACTCCTTGTATTTCTAAGATAAAATGATAAAATGTAAAAAAAAAACTTGCTTGATATTGTTTTTCTATGTCACGTGATAAGATTACGTGAAGGAACCAGTGCTTAACGGGATTAATTAAAGAAGCTGATTGTTATATGTCAAAATAATGTGTTAGATAATTACATAACTAAAACAAACTGAGGAAAGTGCGAAGGATGGGCCATGGGTCCGTCCTACGGTTGGGTGGTCCCGGTTAGCCGGGAACTTTTCTCAAAAATCTCGAGGAACAGCGGGATGATCATCATCATAAAAATGAATAACGAGAGCGATGACCTAAAGTTACGTCTTACCCGATTTACGTTGTTTTAGGGGGAACGGAATGGGACTATGCCTTATGGCAGAGAGGTTGAGCCTTGCATCCCTCTCGTTTCCCATTCTCCTTGAA
This sequence comes from Lygodium microphyllum, assembly GCF_053477565.2. Taxonomy (NCBI): domain Eukaryota; kingdom Viridiplantae; phylum Streptophyta; class Polypodiopsida; order Schizaeales; family Lygodiaceae; genus Lygodium; species Lygodium microphyllum. The sequence goes on along the minus strand of NC_141159.1, from coordinate 55,992,221 downwards.
CCAAGTGCAGCATGAATCCGCTTCGGACCTGGCGTTTCTGCGTAAAGTAGTTCGCTCGGGTCTGACGCTAGTTGCTGTTAGCTAATGACCAATCAGGAAAACCCTAATTTCGATCGATCCTAAGTGGGAACGGCCAAGATACTTCCGCTACGTGGCAGACGCGGGAAGACCTAGATCGCAAAACCCGTAACATTCCATGGGAGTGTCGGGCGGAGTTTTCTAGACATCCTTTCCGATGGACTGCTAAGACGTGTCCGGGATGATACTAGTGGACACGTTACAACATTGTTGTTGTTTTGAATGTGAGTTTGTTTTGATTTCTTGTGATTGTTGAAAATGGCTAATGAATTTCCTGAGTTCCATGGTAATCATACTGAAGATCCCGAAAGATTTTTAGAAAAAATAGAGCTGTGTTATTTGATAGAGAGAGTGGCTGACCCTAAGGATAAACTCCAAATTCTTAGGTATCAATTGCAAGGAGAAGCATGAAATTGGTTGCTTGACTTTGAGAGAAGCCTACAATATAAGAGACATAAATTGGACTATGAGACTACTAAAAATACTTTTCTATCTAGGTTTAAAAAAAGAGAAAGTCAATGTGAGATATGGGCAAAAATAGAAACTTGTCTTCAAAAAGATGATCAATGTGTTGACGATTTTACTAGGGAGTTTGAAAGATTGTGGAATCGATGGAGTTTAACATTGTTAGAAGGTGAGATAGCCCCAGTTATGTTGAAGATAATGTATTTTGTAAATGGGCTGAAATTAGAAGATTGGAGAGTGAAATTAGAGGTAAAAAACCCTAAGACTTTTGAGGAAGCAGTGAAGATAGCTCAATATCAAGAGAGGAAGACCAAAAGAAAAAAAGAGTTAGGGTTTGATGAACCAAGGGAAAGGTTGAGTTCAAAGCAAGTTGAGAGAAAAGTTTTTGAGGAGCAGAGTTAGTTATGTCTATCTTGAGAGAGGTATACTATATTCTCTATTTAGGAGAGATGAGTTGACTTGTGAGAAATCAATTGAAGTATGTGAGGAGAAATTCCCTAGGGTAGTTGAGGAGAAAAATACTTGTTTGATTGATTAGAGTGAAGAGTCTAGGAGTGTGAATTCATACCCATTGACCACGGATACTTCTAGTCCAGTGATTAGTGATTTAACTAAAGAAGAGGGATCGACTGATGATACTTTGGAGCTTGAGGACTATAGAGATGAGCCAGAGATGGATTTGAGTTGTAAAGAAGAAATTGAGAGACCAGATTTTTTAAAGGACCAAGAGTTCTCATGTTCCTTGGGAGAGGATGAGAATCAAGAAAGTTTTGATATTTCTGATGAGGGAGGTGTGATGAAAATTCTGATAGTCATGGCACTGTTGTAGAGAGTAAAGACAATTTAGAGAGTGAGTTTGTTTGCCTTGGTGATAGTATAGATGGATCTGATTGCTTAAAAGATGAAGAGAGAACAGAGGATGAATTTTTGAGTTTGTTAGAAGACCATGAGGGGGAGGGCTTAGAAACTCTAAGTTTTCAAGATGAAGTTAAGGGTTCAAATTTGTTGCCTAATGAGTTTGTTGAGTTTGGTTATGAGTTTGTTAATCAAGAGAGTATGGAGGTTTTAGGTTCTAACTCATGTTGTGATTTTGGTGTTGGTGTTGTTGACTCAGTTAAGTCTTGTGAGTTGGTTGGTGATATTTTGAGTAGCCCTAGAGAGGCATTTGTTTGTGGTGTTGATGATGTGGTTTTGAGTAGACCTAATCTCTTACTCCTTGATAGTTGTGTAGATGATTGTTTGATTGTTTTAGGCAACAATGTCGAAGAGAAAACTTCATCTGATAGTATTTTAGTTACTTTGAGTTCTCCTGAAGGTTTTGATGTTGTTTGTAATGATTCTGATTGGGGTTTTGAGGATCTTGAGAGTGACGTTGATGAGGATGTGAGAGAGAAATTGAGTAAGGCTTTAAAAAGGATTGAGAACTTGAGGGAAGAGCGGTTTAAAATCAAGAAAATAGAGTTGGAAGAGGTTTGTGAGGAGGTAGTTGGGGATTTGATAATTAAGGAGTCTTTGGTTGAGGTTTTAGACCCAAAATTGTTGTATTGTGAAGATGTTATTTGTGATGATGTAGAGGTGAAAGTTTTTTCAGTTTCTTGTGAGGTTTCTTGTAAGGATACTATGGAAGGTGTTTACTACTCTTTTTGTGTGAAAGACTTGATGGAGTCTTGTATTGTTGATGAGTTGAGTGATGTGGCTGGGTGTCCTAGAGTGACCCCATTTGTGGATGTTGCTAGTTCTTGTGGTGTTTTGAGTCCGGAGTTGATTCCTTTTGATGTTGTGTTTCATTTGGATATTGAGTTGGGAGATCCTTACATAGTATCTTTAGGAGAAGTTGTAGATGAATCAATGGATGAATTTGACATTGGAAACAAAGAAAGGGTCAAATTTTTATTTAGAGACTCTAAAAAGAACACGGTTTTTCCTAGGGAGGATGGGTGGAATATGAAGATTTTGGATTATGGTTGGGATTTAAAGAATTTGGAGGATGATGTATTTTCCTTAGATGGAGAGGATTGTCTCAAGGATTTTGATGAGAGTTTCATGGATGAGTTTTGTCTACCTGTAAAGGAGTTGTTTGAGAGACATGTGCCATTTGTGTTTGTTGAGAAGATTGTGGATAGATCGTTGGATTTGATTTTTGATTGGCTTATAAATGTTGCATCGTTTTATGAAAACAACTGCTGCACATGAATGTTTGCAGACTAGGGGGAGGGCTAAATATGTCAAGTGTTTTTCTAAAAACTGAAAAGCCCTAGTCAATCTGTAGCTAGGTTTGATTTTTACTAGGCTTAATTGTTTGCGTGACAGTTTGTTTTGTTATTTTGTAATTGGATTTCTTGTGTTTGATTAGCATAGGATTTTTTTTTGTCATTTTGTTTGATTTGTTGAGTGTGAAACTTGATAGCCTTGGTCGAGCTCGGTATTTTTTTGAACAGGATGAAGCTTGTGTTTGTCAATAGCTACTGAACATTAAGGAGCTAGGTATGTGTTCTTGTCAAGACTCTTGCACATCACGAGGATAATGGGTTCACGAGCACTTCATGTTGCACTTGTTAATGCACTACACTCGAGGATCGTCTCCTGTTCCTATCAAATACTTCCATGCCATGGATTGGGACTATGCACACTTTGCACCATCATTGAGCACTAGCACGGCATGAGGTCCGCTACAACTATATGCAGTAAATCTTAGATGCACGTGCACATGAGAGAGCACCTATCATTGAGCACGCACATTTCTTGCACACACGATATTTGGGATGCTCATCACAAAGTTAGGAACCTCTGGTTGAGTGTGTAAGGAGGTTGGGTGAGTTAGAGGGTCGTGAAGGATGCCACCAATTGTGAGATGGGTTGTTCTTATCTGGTCAACATCCCACGTAAGCTTGTCGACTAGATGCGTTCCGATCATTTTAAGTACTCGAACAACTATATTCAGAGTTCAATTGACGAAGTTATGATCCAAACAAGTTGCAAACAGGCATAGGGTAGAAAAAACGAAAATAGTGAAAAGCAGTAGAAAAGCAAAGGCCAAAAGCTGAAAGAAAAAAGCCAAATGTATGTGAGTGTGGATAGAAAACTATATAAGGAGAGGAGATTGAAGAGTTAAGGGCCTTCCCCCTCTTATACAATTGTATTTTGTGAGAGAGGAGAGTGGAGGGTCGCATGCTAGAGTGAGCTCTTATCATGCCAATTTGAAAGTTGGAGCCTTTGGATGTCGAAGCACCAAGTGTCGGCTCAAGGTTGTTAAGGTACGAGAACTATGTTGAAACTTTATTCCGCAGAGGCTACAGTGATACTTGATGGTAACAATGGAGGTGACCTTGATGATCGATGGATGCCTTAATCTTGATGGGGACCTTGGAAGTAACCCAAAGACCAAACACTAGGCTCTCATATCAATATTGCAAGAATATACCATAGTTTTGTATAAAATTAATGAAATCACTAATTGCAAAAAATAGAGCTGAGAGAGAGGAGTGCAGGAGAATCCAAAGCATGAGAAACCAATGTCATATGCAAGTCTACATATGACAAGCTAAAATCATGCAACTATCAAACAATTTTGAGAATCCAAAGAAAAAATAGATCATAATCTTATATTTCTATAACTCTTCTTATAATTTTGATAATATGTGCGGCTTGTAGTGCATAAGATAAAGTTGTGCATAAGTATAATCTATGTGAAAGATGCAGGATGGGATGAGCTCAAGAAGGCTCTAAAGAGGGAGTCTTTTATTGAAGACACAACTTTGGTGACTCACAAGATATGAAACCCAATAAAGATCTTGCAGCTACAAATCTTTTTCATAAATTTGAGCACAAATTTGGCTAGTTAGATACTGCAAATCAACAATCTCTTGAATAAAAGAAGATAGAAATGTTTCTATAGACTGCATACTTTATAGTTGAGCTTAGAAGAACTTTTGGTAGATGATACTATTGAACAAGGTTTAAAGATAGTGGCAAGATGTCAAGGATGTTATCTCTATGCTTGCCAAGAGACAAAGGAGATAGGCTAGAATACATGTTGGGCCTAGGACTTTGGCCACTAAAAGGGTTATAGAGAGTATGCAGGAAAGCAACCTATAGAATAGCCACTTTAGTCAAAGAAGGGAGAAGGGCAAGAAGCAAGTTTTTTGAACAAGATTTTTTTGGCAACCCCTCTATTGTTGTTCCACATAGTTCACTTATTCCACCCTTAGATGTACCCATCTCCACTTCCACTTCCACCACCACCACCACCTTCACACACACACACACACACACACACACACACACACACACACACACACATATACATATATATAGATACATATACATATACATATATATATATACATATACATACATACATATATATATATATATATATATATATATATATATATATATATACATATACATATACATACACACACACACACACACACACACACACACACACACACACACACACACACATATATATATATATATATATATATATATATATATATATATATACATATACATATACATACACACACACACACACACACACACATATATATATATATATATATGTAAGTAGCTCACTCTTTGTCTCTCTCTCTCTCTGTCTCTCTTTCTCTTCTCTTATGCAAAACACACACACACACACACACTCTCTCTCTCTCTCTCTCTCTCTCTCTCTCTCTCTCTCTCTCTCTCTCTCTCTCTCTCTCTCTCTCTCTCTCTCTCTCTCTCTCTCTCTCTCTCTCTCTCTCTCTCTCAACCCAAAAATAATTTGTGCCATCACTCTAGATTGATAGAATCTGTATTATACTATATTATGAAAGGTGTTTCAATCAATAGTTCTCTCTCTCTCTCTCTCTCTCTCTCTCTCTCTCCATGTGAATAATTCTCTTTGTTGCACAAATAAATCTCTCTCTCTCTCTCTCTCTCTCTCTCTCTCTCTCTCTCTCTCTCTCTCTCTCTCTCTCTCTCTCTCTCTCTCTCTCTCTCTCTCTCTCTCTCTCTCTCAACCCAAAAATAATTTGTGCCATCACTCTAGATTGATAGAATCTGTATTATACTATATTATGAAAGGTGTTTCAATCAATAGTTCTCTCTCTCTCTCTCTCTCTCTCTCTCTCTCTCTCTCTCTCTCTCTCTCCATGTGAATAATTCTCTTTGTTGCACAAATAAATCTCTCTCTCTCTCTCTCTCTCTCTCTCTCTCTCTCTCTCTCTCTCTCTCTCTCTCTCTCTCTCTCTCTCATGTTTGTAATATGGAAACATTTGTGCAAGCACTACAAATTGATAGAACTTGTATTACATTGGATTGTGACATGTGATCCAACAAATAATTTTCTCTTTACTGGTATATATATATATATATATATATATATATATATATATATATATATATATATATATATATATATGTATGTATGTATGTATGTATGTATGTATGTATGTATGTATGTATGAGAGAGAGAGAGAGCATCATCTTGATCTCTCATTGTGCATGTCTTTCCTAACTTGAGATTATGTTGTTGTAATATTAATATTCATAGGCTAAAAATATACTTATACTTCTTTGAACTAATCATATGTGTGTTCATATTTATCTACGCTTATTAGGACTTCCAATATACACACACAAGTACATGCATACATACATATGTATACATATTAACAAGAGAGAGAGAGGGAGAGAAAGCGAGAGATTTTTTGTGACAATAGTTTTTGAATAAGAGAGAGAGAGAGATAGAAACAAGTTCTTAATGAGGAACACATGTATGTATGTACACATGCACACACAAATACACACAAAGAGAATAATCAAGGTAGGTTTGTCTATTGCATATTATAGAACTAAAGATACATCTTTAAAGATTATTACTCATACAAACTCTAATCCACCTTGAATAAGTAATTTATCAATGGTTTGCCTAGTCTTTAATATCAAAAATATAATCGAGATAATTTGAAGGTAAGGAATTTCAATTGGAAGGATATTAGGACTCAAAGGAGAAAAGAGAGATAAAAATAAAATTTGGATGAGAGAGAGAGAGGGGAGATAAAAAAATTTATTGATGAGAGACAAGAGAGAGGTGTCTTTTTAAAAATTATTAATAAGATAGAAGAGAAATAAATGTGAAAAGTAGTTTGGATAGAGAGGTACCTTTTTCAAATTAATGTAAGAGAGACCCAAAAGTAGTATTGTAGTATTATAGGAGAGATGCTAGAAATTTTTGAAGGTGTCCCTTCTTTGGCTTCAAAAATTTTTAGCACTCTATTCTATAATACTACCTTAGACTCTCTCCTACATTAACAGCCTTGGATCTTTCTCCACACACACACACACACACACACATTGCAATGCTATCTTTGGGCCTTTCTTACACATTAATATCTTTAAATTTTTATCAAAACACACACACACACACACACACAATCTCTGTGTGTGTGACTGGCTTGAAAAAAATCATCAACTCTCTTTTATAGTACCACAATACTACCTTTGAACTTCTCCTATATTAATAGCTTTGGACCTTTATCAAAACACATATATACACACACACACACACATACATACTCTATATGTATGTGTGGCTTTAAAAAATTATAGCAACTTTCTCTTACAATTCTACATTTGGGCCTTTCTTACACATTAATAGCTTTGGATCTTTATCAACACACACACACTCTCTCTCTCTCTCTCTCTCTCTCTCTCTCTCTCTCTCTCTCTCTCTCTCTCTCTCTCTCTCTCTCTCTCTCTCTCTCTCTCTCTCTCTCTCTCTCTCTCTCTCTCTGTGTGTGTGTGTGGCTTAAAACAATTCTAGCAATTCTCTCCTATAATACTATAGTACTACCTTTAGGCTTCTCTTACATTAATAACTTTGGATCTTTATCAAAACACACACACACACATACACACACACACACACACTCTCTCTCTCTCTCTCTCTCTCTCTCTCTCTCTCTCTCTCTCTCTCTCTCTCTCTCTCTCTCTCTCTCTCTCTCTCTCTCTCTCTCTCTCTCTCTCTCTCTCTCTCCAAAACTTGAAATCAAATTCCTCTATTTAAAAGTTTTTGGCCTAAGTATAATTGGAATAAAAAGTCACATTTTGGATAGTATAAAACTTTTTAAAATATTTGATAAGGTCTTTATTTTTCCAAATACACAATGCAAAAGAAAATAGCCATTATATGTTATGTTAATTGTTAGTTTTCACTGTTAGAAAAAAAATAATTTTCCAAAATAGAGGATGACTTTTTGTTCATAAGGTCCAAACATTTCAATATAATTTATTCACAAAGTCTCAATCTACTATATCTCACATTAAAACATATCATAAATACACACATAATATGATATTCTTAGATAGTAATTATTTTTACTCTATTCTCTCTCATTCAAAATTATTTTAAAACATTCCTCTTTTAAGAGCTGTGCACAACTACATACACACGCACATACACACATTCACTACTTAATTTATTGCTTAGTTAATAACTTAATAACTAATTATTTTTAGTTAATTACTAAATAAATATAGAAAGAGAGAGAGAGAGAGAGAGAGAGAGAGAGAGAGATGCTTTGAATTTCTTTTCCGTCGAGAAGGGAGTTGCTAGCAACTCATCGTCTAACAACCCCTTCTTGTTGGGAAATTTTTTTAATTCATAAGTCCCGTTCATCATTTCTTTGAAGGGACTAGTGAAATTTTTGTCGCTGAATGGGGGGTTGCCGGCAACCCCTTCTCGGTGAGTTTTTTTTCACAAGACCTTTCTAAAATTTTGTTTCACTGAAAAATGGGGCTATCAACAAACCCTTCCTAGCCAATTTTTTTAATAAGTTCATTTCAAGAGATAGAGGCAACTTATGAATTTTTTTCATTGAGAGTTGATGGAGGGGAGTTAGGGAGTTGTGATTTAAGGCTCTCTCTCTAATGAGGAAACTATTATAACATTTAAGTGGATAAATATTTGTTCTTCTAGCTCACATAGGAGATAAAGAGAATTTCAGACCAGATGATGATATTGAGTCTTAGAAGTCGTACAAGTTAGTAGCATGGAGACTTCTCTATAGGCATAACTTGGTATCCTTCTATAGAAGTATATTTGAAATGGTAACTTGTTGATGTGTTCTCTATATATAATAGAACTATGAATGTCAGTTCATGTATGGGCAATTGGAGAAGGGAGCATTGTAAACTTTGCCATGAGAAATGTAGGGATTAGGTGGACTTGAAGAAGGAATATCTCATATTCAAGAATCATTTAGATTGATCAGTAGTGGAATGAGGAGGTGTACCAGAGATGTCTATCTTCCTTGACTACCTAAAGGGGATTTCCCCTTCAATGAGAAGGAATTATACAAAAAATACTCAAAGAAAAAAATGTGCAAGAGACAAAAAGGATCCAAATTTTGGGTAAGTAATTTCACATGTATTCTTTAGAATATGTTAACTTTTATGTCTTCTTCTAAAGAGACTATGACTGATTGTAGGAAAGTGATATCATGGTGCATTTGTTCTCCTAACTCATTCATCGGGAAGGAGTTAGGGTAATGCCATAATTTCTAAAATGTTTTGATGATATCGATTGGCCACACTTTAGCCCTATAATGATACTATTCATTAATGATAGATAAATAAGATTCAATGTAACCCACCTAACTCCTTTATATACCCATCTACATTTTAAGAAAATCCCATGGATATTATCCTCTTCAAACACATGCTTCTCTATTTGACTAAGGAAAATCCCATAGATATCATCCTCTTGGAATACATGATTCCCTACTTGACTGAACTAGTAAGTTTTCACGAGGGAGTCTAAGAGTTTGTTAGAGAACACCCATTTCACCCTCCACCATTAATGGAGTTGGATTTATATTTAATATTTGCAATAAATATGTTCATTTTCTTTGTGCATAGTAGTTCACTAACTTGCAAATGCATTTGTGGATTTAGTATATTTTTTGTAGTCTTTATAGTAAGTTCATGCAATACAATGTGAAATATATTAGTATATTACAATATTCAATTGTTAGAGTTTATAGTTTAAAATAAAGAATTCTTGGAGAAAATAATAGCTACATGTAATGAAGTAATACAAAGATATATTTTACGGAGATCATGAAGCAATTACTTGCAAGGGTCTATTGTAAATAGATGCATAATTTCAATCCATATATAAGCCTAATCGAATGAGGAAGAGAGAGAGTAAAAGTCTATTGTAAATGGATGCATATTTTCAATCCATATATAAGCCTAATCAAATGGGGAAGAGAGAGAGCAAGAGAAAGAGAGAGAGGAATGTGTAAGTATAAGTGGATGTGTCTATTGGTTACTCATGTATGCATAATTGAAGTACTAACACATCAATATATAATTATAAAATATGTGCAAGAAGGGAGAGAGGGTGGATGTGAATGTATATGTAGTGTGATATCTCATATGTATGCGTAGTTGAACCATTAACATTATGATAATATTATCAAAGATAAGCACATAAGCTTAATCTAGTGATTGTTAGAACTACTAATGCATTGAGAGAGAGAGAGAGAGAGAGAGAGAGAGAGAGAGAGAGAGAGAGAGAGAGAGAGAGAGAGAGAGAGAGAGAGAGAGAGAGTTGGGGGTGAAAAAGACAAAGAGAGAGAGGTTGTTATTTAGAAGGAGGAGGAGAGGGAGATACATATCATGTATCCCCAATATATGAGAGAGAGAGAGAGAGAGAGAGAGAGAGAGAGAGAGAGAGAGAGAGAGAGAGAGATGCATAAGGTAAGTGTATCTGGTTTTGCTCATAGGTGCACAATTGAAGTACTAATACATCATGATGTAATTGTAATATATATGCAAATAATTGAGAGAGAGGGGGGATGTGAATGTATATGTAAGTGTGATATCGCTTGTGTATGTGTAATTCAACCACTAACATTGTGATAATATTATAAAAAATAATCTCATAAGCTTAACATAGTGATGTAAAGAAGCTAAGGAGAAAGAACTACTAATGTGTTGAGAGAGAGAGAGAGAGAGAGAGAGAGAGAGAGAGAGAGAGAGAGAGAGAGAGAGAGAGAGAGAGAGAGAGAGAATTTGGTTGTGGTTCTAATGAGGAGGGTGAAAGAAAAATGTGGTGGTGGTGGTGGTGGCGATGCTAGTGGTGGTGGTTGTGGTGGTGGTAGGGGTGGTGATGGTGGTAATGGAGGAGCAGCAATGGTTCTTGATATATGCCCAAAAGAAAAAGAGGACCAAATGGACTATGTGGAATAAAACTAGAGGTTGCCAAAAAAAGCTCGCTTCAAAAGCTCACTTCTTGCACGCACTCAGAAGATGTTCTAGATGAAATAGAAAAAGGTATTATACCAAAGCTTGCAAAGAAGGAAGAAAAGGGAATGACCCATAGCTCTAAGAGTCCCAATTTGTGAAGGCTTTGTACATCGGTGCATCTAGTATGATGGCATGAAGCACGAGTGTGTGTACTATAAGAAATATGGGGATGCACTAGATAATAATTTGATCCCCTTCAAGGAAGAAAAATTTCATATTCAAGAAATAGGTTTGCCACTCAATCCAAACTCTAGAAAGGGTGTGATGTAGAAATTAGTTTGATGAAATGGATGTATGGAATGCTTATGTTGTAGTAGGAGCAGCTACTTTTGGTCTTTTGATCGAGAAAAATCCTAGATGTATTACTATGTGACATCAAAAATCTAAAATTTGGTCTCATGCTATGCATATAGCAAAAAAGGATAGAATACCTAGGGTTGAAGAAAATGATGTAGGGAAGTGTATTTGTGAGATGACAAGCTAGGATGCCCTAGTAGTCTTTTTTCTCTGTGAAACTCATGGTTTGTATTTTCTTATTAGCTTGTTTAGAGTATGATTGCTAGGCTTTTGCAACTTAGGTGTTAATTTAACAACAAGGTGTTTCTTAACACTTTTCAATCTTCTCTTTTCAATATGTAACCAAACATAATCACCAACATTGAAACTCATGGTTTGTCTTTTCTTATTAGCTTGTTTAGTGTATGATTGCTGGGCTTTTGCAATCATATCTTTAACTTGAGCAAAAATAGTGGCATGCATATTGGCAATATCATCAGTAACTTTAACTTTATTCAACAATGATGTGACAAATGTAGGTAATCTATGTCCATAAATGATTTCAAAGGGTGCTTTATGAGTAGCTATGTGTGGTGTATTATTGTATGCAAATTGAAGTAGATATAAATGTGTGTCCCATGTTTGTGGTTTTGAAATCGCGTATGCACGTAAAAGATCTAGAATTGTACTATTAGTAGCTTTTGTTTGCCTATTGGTTTTAGGATGGAATGCAAATGAGAAATCACTAGTTATTAGTAACTAATTTGTTCTAATAAGCTTGAAAATTGTGGTTAGGGTCATAGGTATCCTTCATAGGAGTAAGGAAATCAAAGGATAGAATGGAAATATTATGGATACTTGGTCTCCTACTCAATGCATCAGCAATAATATTTTCTCTTCTTGGTTGATATCGGATAAGTGGATGAAAACTTTGAATGAAAGCATCCCATTTAATATGGTGGTCATAAATTTGTGGCTGACTAAGGAGATGTTTGATACCTTGCTGGTCAATTTTAATCATAAATTCGGATCCCATTAGATAGTATTTCCATTGATGTAAGGCTTGAACTACAACTAACAATTCTTTATCATAGGTGGAATATTTCAACTCAGAAGGTTTAAGTTTGCAACTAGAATAGTCTATGGGATGTGAATCTTGCATGAGGACAGCTCCTATTCTTGATCCGCTAGCATCAATGTGACTACTAGGAAGAATGGTCCACTAAAATTAGGTAATTGCAAGACATGTGCATGTGTTAAAGCATGTTTCAACAAATCAAAAGACTTTTATTGGTTGTCACACCAACGATACATAATACCTTTCTTTAACAATTTTGTTAAAGGCGATGCAAGTAATGAAAAATTTCTCACAAATTTTCTATAAAAGCTGGCAAGATCTAAGAAAGAATATAACTCATCCACATTTTTAGGGGTTGGCCAGTTCAAAATTGCCTCTATCTTTTTAAGATCAATGCGAATACCATCAGAAGAAACAATGTGACCTAAGTATTCAATTTGGGTTAGGAAAAATTCACTCTTGTTAGGGTTACCATACAATTGATTCTCTTTCAACAATTTGAAAACTAGAGATAGATGTTCACAATGCTCATTCTCATCCTTACTGAAAACCAAAATATCATCAAAGAAAACAATCACACAATTCAAATACTTCAAAAATATACAATTCATCATACGACTAAATGTAGCTAGAGCATTGGTCAAACCGAAAGGCATAACAAGAAATTCATAATGACCAAACTGAGTTCTAAATGTAGTCTTAAAAATGTCAGGTGTATCCATGCGTACTTGATGATATCTAGACTTGAGATCTATCTTGCTAAAAATAATGGCCCCTCATAGTTTATCCATAAGGTCGTCTACCCTAGGGATTAGATATCTATTCTTAACAATGATTTTGTTTAAGGCGGCACGATAGTCAATGCACATCCTATATGTATTATTTTTCTTCTTAACTAATAGGATATGTGCACCAAAAGGAGAACTACTAGGCCTAATGAGTTCTCGGTTCAACAGTTCCTCAACTTGTATTTGGATTTCTTTTTGTTCAATTTGATTGTGTCAATAAGGTGCTTTACATGGTGGTTGAGAACCTGGGATTAAATCTATTTTATGGTCTTCAGGACGTGTAGGTGGTAAACTAGGTGGTAAATCAACATCAAAACAATCTTTAAATTATGAAAGAAATTGTGGATTCCTAGAATGCATCTTATTTTCCTTAGCTTCAATTTCATTCACCCATACTAAATATGATTTACTACATTTTCTCAATGCATGTTTAACTTGTGTGTGACTAAGTAGTGGAAAATTATCAAAGGTGTGTGATCCATGTAATGCAATTTGGTTTCCATTAAAATGAATTTTCATGGAATGTGCGGAATAATCTATGTCAGGGTTATATTTGTGACGCCAAGGCATTCCTAAAATAATATTGCTAGCTTGCAAAGGCACAACCAAGAAATTTCTACGCTCAACATAATCACCGATTTTAATCTCTAAATCATGCACTTCTTGTGTACCATTGTATCTAGTGCCTAAGAATGTAGTCCGACATTTCAATGGTATGCGAGACAAGCAGCAGGAACTTTTGGCACATGGGACGACCTGAAGTTGGCCTTCCTCACTAAATTCAGGCGCGAAGGTTTTGAAGAGCGGATGCAAGAGGAGTTCATGAACCTAAGTCCTCTAGAGAAAGAGTAGAAGCTTATGTCTCGCGAATGGAATCCATCTTGAAGAGATGGACTAACCATCATTTGGACGAAGGTATCCAGAAAGGAGTGTTTCTCAGAGGCCTACAACCAGAAGTTTGCAAGTTTGTGGAATTGAGAAGACCAGTCAATTTGCAAGTTGCAGTGGAAGGTGCAAGATTGTATGACGAAGTTGAAGCAAGGTTGTCAATGACTCTAGGAAGAGGAGTCTTACCTCTTCCCATACCAGGAATGGTATATCCACCAAATGCAGTCCCAGGGAAAGTTCCCTATCCTTATTCCTAGATGCAAACAGTGCCGCAGCACAGTGCACCTAATCCACAGTGGTTGCCGTAGATGACAGTGCCTCAAATGATGGTTCAACCACAACAACAGTGGCCTCAAATAGTTCCTCCAATGGCAACTCAATAACAATGGAACCCTACCAACTGGAATCAACAACCCCAAGTCTCAACAGGAGCTCTAAATCAGAACCAGAATAGAGGACCCTTTGGATCAATCCAACCAATGTATGTAGTAATTATAGAAGCTTCCCGAAACCCTACTACAAGTACTCCAGGAGGTGAAAATCTGAAGGACTACTTATCCAACTCAATCGCAAGTATCAAGAAAGAGCTTATGGATGTGATTACAGAGCAGCTACAGACGCTGAAGGTGAATACCGCCAATATATCCACTCCTGCAGGAGCTAGGAGAGATGTGATGCGTTCTAATACATGGTATGGAAAGTGCCATCAAGTGGGACATTTAGCCATTGAATGTACCCAAAAAACCAACCATTCCTTGAGCCTTCTATTCATACTGTTTAAGGAAGAACCATATAGAGGATATTTTCTCTCTGAAAGAAATGCATTAACGAAGATAGAAAGATGAAAACACAAGATTCAACTTGCTAGAATCCAAAATGACAACGCAGGACATAGGACCAAAGCCTAGGGAGTTTGGTCCTAATTTTGGTCCAAGGAGGTTTTCCTCTCAAAGTTACAGAGGGACGACAGTCTGGCGATGGTCAAGAGATTAGAGGTGGAATGTTACAGATGTGGAGAAAAGGGTCACATCTCCCCGAATTGTCCAAACCCTAGAAGATTTGTGGATTACAAGCCCCCCTTATGCAGCAGATGCAAAGGAGAAGGCCACACTGCAAAGGATTGTCCAAGTCCAGTCCCTTTAAAGGCCAATTCCATTGATAGCCAGCAGAAGGCACAAGAGCCTGCCTCCAATTTGGTAGAGTTGGAGGTTGCCGCTATCATGCGCGCTAATAAGAAGGAACTAGTTTTTCAAAAAGAGAACAACTCCCCTGCCAAGACTGTGAAGTTAAATCTGCCAATAGAGGGATAGAGCAATACAAGGCATAACAGTGCAGTACAGAGGCATTGCAGTGCTACAGAGAATCACAAGGATAGTCCTAGAAACAAGACCAGAGGTCCAGGAGATAGACGATACAGAGGCACCTCCAGAAATAGAAGAAGTGTCGATGCTACCATTGCTAGAAGAAAAAGGAAAGATGAAAATGGGTGTAGCCCCATTCCCCAGTAGGCTAGAGAAGCCTGTAGATCTTATCAAAGAGTATGACTTGATCAAAGACCTAGATACCTTTAAACCAAACCTAATATTCCGATAGTTGCTGATGCTGTCCCCCAATTGCCGAAAAAGATTGAAAAGCATCTTGACAAGAAGACGCAGACTAAGGATTGTTCCTTTAACAGTGACAGGACCAATAAAGCCCCAGAGCCTGTAAAGGAAGTAGATGTGGCTAATGCCTTCCTAGATCTTGGAACTCCAGAGATTAGTGTATGGATAGAAGGATGCTTTATTTCAGATGCATTGATTGATGGAGGCTCATCAGTAAACATAATGACGGATGTGACAATGAAGGACTTATGTTTTCAAGGAGTTCAACCTACCTAGTGGCTTATCAGATTGGTAGACCAAAGCAGAATCAAACTGTTGGGCATCCTCCCATACATAAAAACAACCCTTGTAGGAAGAGACTATTGGCTGACATATTTGGTGGTCAAACCAAATTCTTATCGGACCTCATACCCTCTACTCTTGGGAAGACCTTGGCTTTTTGAAGCAAGAGCTAGGATGGACTAGTTCAAAGGCACACTAACCCTAGTAAAAGGGCCCAATAAAGTTGCGTTGAAATTGTATGGATTGCAAAAAGGAAATGGATCTACATCCATCGAAGTCATAATAGACTCCTCCAATGAAGTAACAGATGGTACGTCATGAGATGAAGAGGCTGTTAAATAGAGCTTTCCCAAGAAAACAGAGGCACAATCCCTAATAGTGGGCACTATAAGCCAACTACCAAAGGAAGCCAAGTCTTTGTCCATGGGAGAATACCTCTTGCCTCAACTAGAATTGACTTTTGAAATCACCTCTGACAGCGAAATAGAAGCATGGATGTACTGTTCTCCCTGTTACATGGCAATCGCAGAGTCAGAGCCATAAGCAGAAGCAGAAGCAGACACAGAGATGGAGGATTTGTTCTTCTCCTACAGAGTCTCTACAGAAGCAGAGAGCCCCAAGAGGAAGAGGATGAAAATGATGAGGAAGAAAATGCAGTAGGTTATGAAAGTGCAGATGAAGAGTTTCTCTGATAGCGAATGATCTTGTTGATGTCCCTATAGAGACCTCAGAGGCCGAAGATCTCGAGGTGTCGGATGGAATGACCCTGGTTCCATTTGGGTTGACCTTGGACCACAAAGTATGCAGAATCTACATAAACAATGGATCAAAGGTATAAAAATTAAGTTCACCAGTGGCTCTTGTTGCCCTGAACAGTCATTCTGGAGAAAAGATGATGATGATGCCCCTTGTCAGAAGCCAGAGCCATCAGAGTCACGGCTTATAGAAGGTCCGTGCTATGTGACATTCCTGGACGCATCCTTTGAAGATGAATCCCTAAGTCAAGAAGAAATCACCACTCACACAGAAGCAAACAAAGCTTTGATACCCTTCCAGTAATCTCAATAGACAAATGAGTCATCTATTCAGGAGGAGGACACTGGTTCTAGTGGAATATTAGATGATGACACTACTTCCTTGAAAGAGTCAAACCTCTATCCAGAAGCAATCCGTGGGACATTTATCTGCAAAGTGGAAGGTGAAATGCAAGTGACGTTCTTGGATACTGACGATACTGAACGTCACCTGAAAGTGGGTCTCAATCTTCCAGAAGAAGAAATAGTGGTCCTACGAGACCTACTAAAGGAGAACTTAGACTGTTTGCTTGGTCGTACAAAGACCTAGAGGGGATTGATCCCACAGTATGCCAACAGATAACTCCTTGCTCACTAATGCTTGCAAGCTTGAAAAAATAACTAGAGCACATGGAATTTCAAGATGCAAACTCTATCAATGATAAGAAACATGTGGAAGATTGTTACAGGTGACTATAGTCACCTAATAAGAAACATGTGAAAGATTGTTACAGGTGACTATAGAATATAGATTATAGACTATAGACTATAGACATGCTAACCCAAGCTAGTATATAGTCTATATTCCTCCAATAAAGAAATGATTGGGATAGAAGAGTAACCCAAGCTCAAGGCTTCATTATCATCGATGTTTGCAATAGCATGGTTGGCTACATTCAAAATGTAACAAGCAAAAAAGAGGCAAGGGACATCTTAACAAAGATGCTTGATAGTAAGAGCACCATTAGAGCAATGCATTCAAAGTGTAAGATGAATGAAGTGACTAAAAATTTAAATTAAAATATACATGACTACTTGCTAAAGATTGAAGATACTAAGGATGAGCTAACTACTTTGGATGAGATTGTCAAAGAGAAAGAGATTTCACAAGTTATTCTCAAAGGCATAAAGAAATCGTACAAGCACTTTTTCAATTCCATTTTTGTGAGGCTAAAAGTTCCTTCACTTGAAGACTCAAAACCTTTCATATTCAAGAAGAAAAGTTCAAGGAAGACATATCCACTTGCAACAAACAAGAATCATCCATTGTAAACGGTAAGAGGAGAAAGAGTAGCTACTACAAGGGGAAGATATGGAAGAGGAAGGGGAACCCACTTCAACAACTCAAGATCTCAAAACCAAGATGAATATTCAACAAATTAGCACACATTTAGAACTAGCTACCCACAAAGAAGAAGAACCAGTCATATGCAACCGAGAGAAAGAAAATATCCACCAAGAAGACAAGGCTAATGTAACTATTGTGGATATGAAGGCAATTGGAAAAGAGATTATAGAAAGAATTTGGCTAATCAATAGCAAGGAAGAAGACCCCACTTTCAAAATTGACCTCACATCAATGGAAGAGTTTCAAATACTAACTACATGATATCCATCTCAACTCAACCCAAAAATGGTGTGAGCAAGTATTCATATCCACTTGCATGAGTCACTCAAATTAGCAACTTCAAGATGAATGGTGCATCAATTCTAGATCCTCTAATCACATGAATCATCACTCGGATTGGTTTATTTCAATTGAAACCCTCAATACAACACAAATATTCAACATAAGAGATGGATTGCAACATACTACTGATGGCGAAGGTACTAATCCCATCGAAATATCCTCAAAAAAGGAAAAATACGTATCTAATATTCTTGTAGTTCTTGGCTTTACTAAGAACCTACTTTTAGTTGGCCAGATTATTGAGCAAGGACATGAAGTTGGATTCAATCCAAATGGATGTTTTGTACAAGTTTTCAAAGATAATGGAAAACTAAATGCACAAGGAGGGAAGATTGAAAGGCTTTTCAAAGTGAAAACATTTACCCTTCATCAAGAAAACTACTTTGGTCAAAAGATGAATTAGAGAATGTAGCAAAAAATTCAACACAACTAACCCTTAAAAGATCTACAAGAGTCTCTTATGCTCTAGTGGTGCTTATTTACACTATGAATCATGCTACTAAACATGTAGCATTTATGTCAAAAATCTATTTTATCATTGACCCTCAGTCATACAATGAAGCATGCATAAAGGAAGAATGGAATTGAGCCATGGACAAAGAATACAATGTTCTCATGGACAATGATACATGGGAACTTGTTTATCTACATGAGAGAGAAGGCTATTGAATGTAAGTGGGTGTGCAAAGTTAAGCTCAATATTGATACTTCAAGTGATTGATACAAAGCATGGTAATGTGCTAAAGGGCTTGCTCAAACATATGGTGAAGATTATGATGAAATTTTTCTCCACTCGTAAAAATGATGTGTTAGTAATTGCTTTTGCTAGTCATTATGGATAGACCATACACCAAATGGATGTAAAAATTACTTTCTTAAATTGAGATTTATAGAAAGAAGTGTACATGTAATAGCCACTAGGATATGGAGATTTATAGGAAGAAGTCTACATGCAACAACCACTAGGATATGGAGATGCCAACTATCCACACAAGGTAAGAAAATTAAAGAAGACTCTGTATGGGTTGAAAGCAAGCCCTTATATCCTAGTACTCCAAGATAAACTCCTTACATGCTCATGGATTTTGAAACAAAAATGCTAATCTAATCTCTACATAAAGTAGGAAGAAAGGATACTACGTTAATAATTCTTTATACTAATGATTCATACTCACTGGTATTAGTATTAGAAGCATGAATGCTATCAAACGTTAGTTGGAAACGGAACATGTAGTCTTGTAAACCAATCTCTACCACAATAGAAGTAGATCTTAAGCTTGTGAAACATGATGGATCTAAAACTACAAATGCCAATCTATATAGGCCATTATTTGGTTGTCTAATCTACCAAATCATAATGAGGAGATTGATCTTTCCTTTTTTATAATAAGTGTTGTCGGCTAGTATATGCATGAATTGAATATATGCATGAATCGAATATATGCATGAATCTCTCAAATATCTACCTTGTAAATAGTCATATCTTGCATGCCAGGACTAAACATATGAGATACACTATCAATTCACTTGAGAGAAAGTCTTAAATCAAGAAATTTTTTTAATTCAGTACTCCACACATGATCAAATTGCATATATCCTCACAAAACCACTTGGACTAGATAAATTCACCATGTTAGGGAACAAGCTAGGTGTATGCAAGTATACTTCTGTACTCGAGGGGGAATGTTGAAGAACCATCATTATAGTAATCTTGGAAAGAAGAATAAGTACCTATGCAAGGTAGTTCTGGATAGTACCTATGCTCAAGAACAAAATACCTATGCCCATGAACAAACTACTTGTATAGATACTTCTAGGCAAAATAAGTACTTCTAGATATAAAAGACAAAAACGTATCACAAGTTGGAGATAAAATCATCATAGGATGATATAGAGTAAAGATACTCCACCTTGGGCTACCATCTTATATATGAATGGTCCAGACATCTAATATTCTAGGCCTAACTTTGATCAACAACTTGACTGTCTACTTTGGGTGGATGTGTGTGGATGTGTGATAATCCAATCATTAGATCAAGTTGAAATCTCCTAGTTGTTCCCTCTACTCATGAACTACATCCACACTACTCAAATCAATTATATTTTACTCCACCTAATACAAAATACACCTTTACTGATTTGTAGATTTCAAAAGAGAAAAGAAGTTTGAGACATCCACTACTCTATAATCCTGAACGGTGGCTACTGAACTGGCGCGGAAACTTACGGCTCCCCAGGGCGGCGGCAGTGCGTCAATGTCCTCTCTCTCCCTCACAGCACTCACAAGGTCTCAACTCCTTCATCCTTCTCTTCCCCTGGGCTCCTTCCTCGCATATGCCCTTCCTCCTTATGGCAACGTCTCCTCCACAGCGTGTGGACCCTCCCTCCTCACGACATCCCCCTCGATTTAAATAGGGGAGGGGAGGGGGATCCTCCCTCCCTACCTGTCAACTCCATAGCGAACAGAGATGAGGAAGCTTCAGCAAGGAGCTTTGCTGGCCATTCTATTTCCCTCTCCCCCCCTCCAGCACGACCGTCGAGGCTAGGGGGGATAAGGAAAAAAAAATTCCATTTATTCATTAAAAGAAAATGTTATATCATTTTCCCTAAGAGGTAGTTTTCATGAACATTACAAATGTCAATTTCGGCACTCCTCAGTGGGGGCACCAAAAAAGAGATGTTACGCGAGCGGTGATCGAGAGCAAGCCTCACTCACAACCCGATAACAAGACGTTAAGGAGTGTCAGTTGGGGTAATTGACTTTGTGGAATGCACAACACAACTTAAAAAATTCAATTATTCGATCATATACCACAATCCACACAAAAACAAAACAAAGCCTCTTATAGCTCAACAAAAATTTAAAACCTGTATGCCGGTAGAGCATCACACAACCACAACACAACAAAAATACCAACAATCGAAAATAAACCAAGTGAAATATATTCTCGTACCTTAACAACCTTGAGCCGACACTCGGCGCTTCAACATCCAAAAGCTCCAACTTTCAAATTGGCATGACAAGAGCTCACTCTAGCATGCGACCCTCCACTCTCCTCTCTCACAAAATACAATTGTATAAGAGGGGGAAGGCCCTTAACTCTTCAATCTCCTCTCCTTATATAGTTTTCTATCCACACTCACATACATTAGGTTTTTTGCTTTCAGCTTTTGGCTTTTGCTTTTCTACTGCTTTTCACTACTTTCGTTTTTTCTGCCCTATGTCTATTTGCAACTTGTTTGGATCATAATTTCATCATTTGAACTCTGATTATAGTTGTTTGGATACTTAAAACGATCGGAACACATCTAGTCGACAAGCTTGCCAGAATTACAAAAATCCATCAAATACTGATATTCGTAAATTGCATCATTTTTTCTCCATATTTTATCTTGGGCGACTTATTCCCTTCCTTGGCCTATTGTTATTGTAATTGCACACACTTTCACCACACATGTCCTCTTTTCCTTCAAGAAATACTCACTGACAATGTAAAACGTACGATCTTTTCCTTTGATCCTTGAGTCTTCAAAATAAACATTCTCTGGATATGAACCTGTTTTTTATGCAGTGTGCCCTAGCAGGAATATGCTATGAAAGAGAACTCCGTGCACAACCATACATGATTTAGAATAATATGCAATTGATCGAATCCATGACATGCTACCATTCAAACAATGCTCACACAAAAAATATGGATGCATTGGAAGAATTGTGCCTAGCCTATCTACATGTGCTAGTGCATCATGCAAAATGCAAGCAAAATTCCTTGTTAATTTAAATCCTTATCTTCACCTCTCAACGCTCTTCAAAAAAATATAACATACTCCGCTCCTCCCGCCCATAATCTCACCAACACTCTGGAAAAGATGGTCCTCAAGATGTTGACTAGATAAGAACAACCCATCTCACAATTGGTGGCGTCCTTCACGACCCTCTAACTCACCTAACCTCCTTACACACTCAACCAGAAGTTCCTAACTTTGTGATGAGCATCCCAAATATCGTGTGTGTAAGAAATGTGTGTGCTCAATGACAGGTGCTCTCTCATGTGCTCATGCATCTAAGATTTACTGTATATAGTTGCAGCGGACCTCATGCCGTGCTAGTGCTCAATGATGGTGCAAAGCGTGCATAATCCCAATCCATGGCATGGAAGTATTTGATAGGAACAGGAGACCACCCTCGAGTGTAGTGCATCAACAAGTGCAACGTGAAGTGCTCATGAACCCATTATCCTCGTGATGTGCAAGAGTCTCGACAAGAACACATACCTAGCTCCTCACTGTTCAGTAGCTATTGACAAACACAAGCTTCATCCTGTTCAAAAAAATACCAAGCTCGACCAAGGCTATCAAGTTTCACACTCAACAAGTCAAACAAAATGACAGAAACAAATCCTATGCTAATCAAACACAAGAAATCCAATTACAAAATAACAAAACAAACTGTCACGCAAACAACTAAGCTAGAAAAAATCAAACCTAACTACAGATTGACTAGGGCTTTTCAGTTTTTAGAAAAACACGACACCGATACCATATACATAATCTAGATGACTTCAAAAGGAATTGGAATCTTCAAATCTTCAAAAAGTAGCCTTTATAAAGAGTAGAAAGCTTGTTGTATAAAATAGGGCATGCTAAAAAAAACTACCATAACCTCTTCTAGAAGTATCCATTTCAATCGATATGTCAAGTGTCCAATATGCTTCAAGATCCTATAGGGCCCATACAACCTATGAGCAAGCTTGTTGCTAGAGCCATCCTCCATAATAGAATATCGAGACTTGAGTACTTTGAAGAGAACTAACTCTCCCTCCTAGAACTCCATAGGTTGCCTCTTCTAATCAGCATACACCTTCATCTAATCTTGATCTTTTCTAAGATTCATTTTACATTGTTGAAGAAGGGCCTACATTCTTTCCAATTCCTCCTTTCCATGAGGGTTAACTTCTCACTGAAAATAATTATAGGTAAGGACATCTTGTAGCCATACATAGCTTAGTTCCCATGGAGTTGAATACCACACACTTGCCATAACTTACTCATAAACTTGGTATCTCTATCATGCACAATCACATGTGATAATCCATGTAATCTAAAGATCTGCTCCATGAACTAACTAGCCACTTGTGAAGCAGTGAGCTGAGTCTTGGTAGGAATGAAATGGATATTTTAGTGAGTTTTTCCACTACCACATAAATGCTATTCCAACTATTTTTGGTAATAGGTAGACCAGTAATGAAGTCCATGGTAATATGTGTCCACTTGCCTTCTAGAATATGCAAAGGACTGCAACGAACCACCTAGTTTAGGGATACTATCCTTCTTCCACTGACAAGGCATACATTTCATAGCATAATCCTTAACATCTTTTTGCAATCTGAAAGATCTTGCTAATTGTATCATAAATCTTAAACACATCAAAGTGTCTACTCCTCAATAATTTTCAACTTGAAAGAAGAAGTAGAGGGAATAACAAACTTGCAATTAAACCAAATGAGGCCATTTTTAAGTTGATAAATGGGAGTTTTCCTCCATAAGACCTTGCTATAGTTTCTAAAGTACATGGCTAATTAAGCTCATCATCCAAAAGACATACTTCCTATAATTCATGAGTCCAGTCACCATATAACGTAGTCATAGCTCAAAATCATAGTTTTGTAAGGTACCTACCCACGTATGCTGCTTAGGGGTAAGATTTGTCTAAGTAAGAAAGTACTTTAGAACATTGTGACATACAAATAATGGTGCCATTTCCGTATTGCATGTAGAATGGCCAACATCTCTTGGTCATAGACATTCATAGCCATCTCTTTGTTTGTAAGCTTATAGCTTTCAAAGGCATCACAGTTTATGGTAAACTCTCTAGAGAAATCTGGGCATACTAGAATAGGAGCAGAAGTAAGTAATTCCTTTAATTGGTTGAAGCTACTATCTATTACAAGTGCATCCCAAGAGAAAGTTTTCTTCTTTAACATGTTAGTGAAAGGAGCTGCTACAACCGCTTAATACTTAATGAATATGTGTAATGAATATGTGGTAGAATGATGATAGACTAAGAAACCCTCAAAGGAAAATAGTGGTGGTAGATGTTGGCCAATCTCTGACACACTACGCCTTCTTAGGGTCAACCTGTACTCTTAGTTTACTAAAAATATGACCCCAAGTACTGCACTTCAGAGTCTACATGAAAAATTATTTCTTCTCCTTCCTCATATGTGATAAATGGTCATGTAAACTCTTGCTACAAATCAATATGACATCAAAGACAACTAGGATAAAATGAAAGAGGAAAGATTACAAAATCTTATTCATGAGACTTTGGAAGGTAGCTGGAGTATTAGTAAGTCCAAATGGCATCACTAGGAAATGGTATAGTTCATGATCAGTCCTAAATGTAGTCTTCACTTCATCACCCTCTCGCATATGAATCTCATAATATCTAGACATAAAATCAATCTTGGTAAAGAATCTAGCCCTCTTGAGCTCATCAAGCAAATCATTAACTCTAGGTATTGGATATATGTTCTTCACTATGATCTTGTTTAGATCCCTTTAGTCAATACACATCCTGAAGGATCCATCTTTCTTCTTCACTAACAAGACTAAAGATGCATAAGGGGAAGAAGAGCATAAGAGAGAGAAAAGAGAAGAGGGTTGACAGATTAGGGAAAGAAGAGTAGAAGAGAGAAAGAGTGATAAGGAGACCAAAAGATTAAAAATATAGAAAAGAAGTGAGAGAACCCATGAAAGCTTAGTATAAGCACATGAGATGAATAATTGTATTATGATCAAAGATGCCAAAATTTACATGTCTCACACCTTTTAGATCTATGTCAGTGTGACAAGGTATTATTGATATATATATATATATATCTCTCTCTCTCTCTCTCTCTCTCTAACATATATGTTCCTAACTTCTTATAATCCATCCCTACCCAAAGGGCCCAAAAAAACATAGTTAGAATGGCAAAGAAGGATAAATGAAACAAAGTAATACTTTGATTGAAGTTGCATAAAAGATGTGATGGAAGTTAAACAGTGAAGAGTTATTTGTTGAAATGAAGACATAAAGGAAAGCCTATACCATATACATAATCTAGATGACTTCAAAAGGAATTGGAATCTTCAAATCCTCAAAAAATAGCCTCTATAAAGAGTAGAAAGATTGTTGTATAAAATGGGGCATGCTGAAGAAAACTACCATAACCTCTAGTAGAAGTATCTATTTCAATCGATATGTTAAGTCTCCAATACACTTCAAGATCCTGTAAGGCCCATACAACCTGTGAGCAAGTTTTTTGCTAGAGCCATCCTCCATAATAGAATATCAAGACTTGAGTAATTTCAAGAGAACTAGCTCTCTCTCCTAGAACTCCAAAGGTTGCCTCTTCTCATCAACATACACATTCATCTGATCTTGAGCTTTTCTAAGATTCATTTTACATTGTTGAAGAAGGGCCTATATTCTTTCCAATTCCTCCTTTCCATGAGGTTTAATCTTCTTACTGAAAATAACTGTAGGATATCTAGTAGCCATAGATAGCCTCAAAGAATTAAATCCTAATGCTAGCATGAGTGGAGTTATTATAGGCAAACTTAGCCAAATGTGACAATAAATCCTACACATGATGTACATCATGATAGAAATGGCAAACATATGTCTCCAACCACTTATTAACCCTTTCTATCTGACTATTAGTCTACAAATTATAGGCTATAGAAGGAGCCAATTTAGTTTCTATGGAGGTGAATATCACTTGCCATAACTTACTCATGAACTTGGTATCTCTATCATGCACAATCACATGTGATAATCCTTGTAATCTAAATATTTGCTCCATGAAACTGACTAGCCACTTGCGAAACAATGAATTGAATCTTGGTAGAAATGAAATGGACTATATTAATGAGTCTGTCCACTACCACATAAATGCTATTCCCACCCTTTTTGGTAATAGGTAGACCAATAATGAAGTCCATGGTAATGTGTGTCTACTTGCTTTTTAGAATAGGCAAGGACTACAACAAACCACCTGGCTTATGGATACTATCCTTCTTCTACTAACATAACATACATTTTATAACATAACCTTAACATCTTTCCACAATCCTATCCAATGAACGCTATTGCTAATTTTATCATAGGTCTTAAACACTTCAAAGTGTCTATTCCTCAATAATTTTCAAGCTAAAAGAAGTAGAGGAATAACAATCTTACTATTAAACAAATGAGGCCATTTTTTAAGTTGATAAGGGGATTTTTCCTCTAGGAGACCTTGCTGAAATTTTTGAAATATATGGCTGAGCTTATCACCATGTAACTCAGTCATAGCTGAAACTTGACATGCCCACATTCTAAAGAGAAAATCGGCTACCACATTGTCTTTATCCCTTGTATGACTAATGTCAAAATCATTGTTTTGTAAGATAGCTACCCACCTATGCTGCTTAGGGATAAGATTTAACTGAGTAAGAAAATACTTTAGAATCTCGTGATCACTTTGAACTCTAACCCAACTACCATACAAATAATGGTTCCATTTCTTTATCACATGTAGAACATCCAACATCTCTTGGTCATAGACATTCATAGCCATCTCTTTATATGTAAGCTTGTGGATTTCAAAGGCAATAACTCCATTCTCCTATGGCAAAACAACCCCAATGCTACGGGCAATGGCATCACATTGTATGGTAAACTCTCTAAAGAAATGTGGGCATACTAGAATAGGAGCAGAATTAAGTAATTTCTTTAATTGGTTGAAGCTCTATCTACAAGTGCATCCCAAGTGAAAGATTCCTTCTTTAATCTATTAGTGAAAGGAGATCCTACAACCACATAATGCTTAATGAATCTACAATATAATGATGATAGACTAAGAAATCTTGAGGAAGTAATGATGATACACTACACCTTCTTAGGGTCAGCCTATAGCCCTAGTTCACTGATATTATGATCCAAGTGCTCCACTTTAGTCTACATGAAAGAACATTTCTTCTCCTTATCAAAGAGTTTGTGATGTCTCAACACATCAAAGACCTTCCTCATATGTGCTAAACGGTCCTGTAAATTCTTGATATAAATCAATATGTTATCAAAGAAGACTAGGACAAACTGAAAGAGGAAAGGCTGTAAAATCTTATTCATGTAGTCTTCACTTCATCACCCTATCACATATGAATCTTATGATATCCAAACCTCAAATCAATCTTTCTAAAGAGTCTAGCCCTCTTTAACTCATCAAGCAAACCATCAACTCTAAGTATTGGATATTTGTTTTTCACTGTGATCTTGCTTAGATCCCTATAGTTAATACACATCCTGAAGGATCCATCTTTCTTCTTCACTAACAAAACCAAATATGCATAAGATGATGAAGAGAAAAAGAGAGAGAAAAGAGGAGAGAGAAGCCATGAAAGCTAAGTACAAGCGAGTGAGATGAGAGACAATAATTGTATTATAATCAAAGATGCCAAAAATTACATGTCTCACACCTTTTATACCTATGTCAATGTGACAATATATTATTATTAATTCTCTCTCTCCCTAACACAGGTGTTTCCAAGTTCTTACAATCCATCCCTTTCCAAAGGTTTTTTCCCACAAAAACAAAGTTAGAATGGCAAAGAAGGATGAATGAAACAGAGTACTACTCTGATTTTAGTTATAGAAAAGATATAATGTGAGTCAAACAGTGAAGAGTTACTTGTTGAAATGAAGACATAAAGGAAAGCCTCTACCATTACATAATCTAGATTTCTTCAAGAGGCATCAAAACCTTCAAATCTTCAAGAAATATCCTTTTTTAAGAGTAGACAGCTTGATGTATAAAACAAGGCATACTGAAGAAAACTGCCATAACTTCTTATAGAAGTATCTAAATAGGGCATGCCACATATCAAAATGTGGCTATTGAAGCGTACTTTGATATATAGGATTTATCTATTTTATATATTACTTAGATCTTCATTTTGGGAATCTTGAATGAACTACAATGCTCCCAAGCATATATGGCATAAGGGGGAAAAGTTTGGTATTCAAGGAATGAATAGTTTTTTTCCCTGAAGGCTAAGTGGAGGTTATATTTACTTTTATCCTCTCTCTCTCTCTCTCTCTCTCTCTCTCTCTCTCTCTCTCTCTCTCTCTCTCTCTCTCTCTCTCTCTCTCTCTCTCTCTCTCTCTCTCTCTCTCTCTCTCTTTGTGGAATACATACAATTTCTCTCTTTCTTTTTTTAATGGAACATAGGATGTGATCATGGTAAGGGAAATGTGTCTTTGATTGAAGAATGATTAAATATATATAAATATGAGCCAATGCCTTCAAATAAAACTAAAGATCAATCCAAAGCTCAAGAGGTGCTTCAATACTTGATGAAAATCAATCCAAAGCTTCAAGAGATGCATCAATTCTTGATTAGACTCCCTTACAAGGGCTTTTTTTAATCTCAAGTTTTCAGTAGTACCTAACCCAAGATTTCTTGTATAAAATGAATGAAAGTTAATGGAAAAGGCTATTCACATGTGCGCAACTTTGTGTACTTGCCTTATTGCTTTCTATGGTGAGAGAGGGAAAGACTGAGATTTTAAGAGAGTGTGTGTGAATGTGAGGGACCATGTGGATGAAGCCTCTTTCTCTTGAGCACTCTCTCATGCCTATACTCATGCTCCCTTCCTTTGCATACTAAGGTGTTGTAGAAGATTGAGAATGGGAGGAGCATACTCTTGGATCATGGAGAGTTGCAAAGTGTGATGTTTATGCTTGAGGAAAGGCCATGCAAGCTCACTACAAATGGATCTTGGTATTTATACGGTGTGCAAGAGGCTAGCTATGAAATAGCCGTCCTACTTTGTGGTTGAACCTCTTGAACAAGTAAGAGGATGTCCAATGTCTCATTATTGAGCTTGTGTAGCACAAAATTTTGATTTCATAATCAAGACAAAGGACACATCAACTACATAGTCAATCACACACTTTGTATGGTGGAATAGGAGGCATGCATAAGTACCAACTCTGAAATACATGCAAAATAATCAAATTTTGTCATTATCGATAGAGTCAAATACATGTATTTTTCTTTTGGTTGGATGCCATGACTTTGATGTTTATTCATGGCCTAACAATCAAGAGACATAGATAGGCATTGTTGATATATTCTCTTTTAGATTTCCTTTTGTGATTATTTATATTTAATCAAAAAAATATTGGATGCCATTGTGAGGTGAAGGGAATTGGAAGGATATATTAGCTTGATCTTTTCTTTGGTTACTATGTCATGAGGCTTCACATACAAACACCCATGTACATAAGGGGCATGAGAAGAAGGAGAGAGAGATACCCGAATTGGAGAAAAGGAAACATCAAAACAAGGGTATATGCCCCTCTTCTTGAAGTTGATTACTTGAAAAAAAAAGTAGCATTGCTAAATAGCATGTGCCTTCTTCTCTTTCTTAGTCTTCATCATCATCATCTTCCCATAGTGCTCTATCTCCCCATTGCCATCATTATAACACCTTAGAGCCATCACCTAGTAGGTCATGTGGTCGTGAGTTGTCATCACATGTCATGTGGTTATGAGTGGCTTGCGCACTCAAAGGGCCAGTTGTCATTACTACCATATAACTATGAGTCACCCTCACCTACCATGTGGCTATGTGCCCCCCCCCACCCATGCCTAGAGCTAATTAGCATAACCTACCATGTGCCCCTGTGCTACATACAATCCACACTATAACTTGCACAGCCCGTCGGGAACCGTGATCGCATTTATCATCAGTACTAGAGTGGTGTCCACCACAGCACCTCGAGCCATCATACTCGTTGTAAGCCACTATAGTGGTGCTATCGAGCTACCATGTAATCCACCACTATACTGGTATCCCCAAGCCACCATGTACCTTGTTGAAAAGTGTTATATAGTCATCGTGTAGCTTGACAGTAGCCCACTTGTCAAGTGCCTGGAGCCACTAATGTATTGCATTCTCATCCACCTACATCACTATCACTATAGCCATCTAGGAGCCTACTTGCAATATGGCACCCACCATGAAAGGTAGAGGCCAAGTGGAAGCACACAAGTGAAAGCAAGAGCTATGGTGAATGGAGAGAGAGAGAGAGAGAGAGAGAGAGAGAGAGAGAGAGAGACCATATGTGGGAACTCCAACAGTCATAATGTGTGACTGACCTTCTCTTATTCAAATGTCACTAAAAGAATAAAGAATGAAGTGATAGTGATGGGCACCCACCACCTGTAGTGTAGAGGTGTGTAGGTATTGGTGGTGTAGTGAATAGATGGGTGATTAGATCAAGGTGTATTTACCCCTAACGACCTCCCACTTAAAGGTGAATATGCCTCTAGTGAGGAGAGAATAAGAAAAAAGTAATAAATTATAAATATACATAAAATACAACAAGATGAGGAATAGATGCCATCTTGTCCTACATACATCATCTTCCTAAGGAAGGCAAAACATTCCACTAAGAAACTTTTAGTGATTAGATCCATAGGATTGTCCTCTACCACCTCCCTGGTAAAGTGATAGCACACCTCAATGTGCTTTGTCTCTTCACATGGAAGATTGGATTATTAGCCAACTAAATGGCATTCATAGAATTCAAATATATTGTAGAGACCACATCAATAATACCAAGGTCTGCAACCATACGGCCTAACCAAAGAGCCTCTTTTGTAAGCATCAATGGTGGCTACAATATACTTAGCCTCTATAGTAGATAAGAGTGTCTATTTCTATATCTTGAACATCCAAGAAATAGCACCTCTAGCAAAAGTTAAAGGCATAGCCAAAGGTGGATTTCCTACTGTATTCATGTCTTGCATAATCAAAGTCATTGTATCATGTGACTCCTATATCCTAGCCACCATAACATATGCATATATCTATAGCGTCACTACAAATGCTATGTTGTCACGATGTGTGGCTATCATGGCATACATCAAATGCCCACTATGGATGCATAAGGGATCTTGGCTATCTCAGTCTTCTACTCATCAAACTATGGATAATCAACCTAAGTGACCTTCATATGAGAAGGTAATGGATAGCCAATAGGCTTAACATCTTGCATATGAAACCGCTCAAGGACCTTCTGGATATACTCCTTCTACGATAAGTAAAGGAGTCCCTTCGAGCAATCGTGTGTGATACACATCGCAAGAATATGTAAGGCCTCTCTCATGTTCTTCATCTCAAAGCTCTTCTTGAGTTGACATTTTAAGGCATCCAACTCATCGTGAGCACTCCTAGAAATTAACATATCATCCACGTAGAGTATCAAAAACATAAGGCTGCCATCATGGGCCTTCTTCATATATAAACATGAATCTATATCACTATGGGTATATCCCTGTGAGTAATCTTGAGAAACCTAGAAGCCTTGTAAGAGCTTTAATACAAAGTATGGGCCATGATGCATTCATTGACTCATCCTTCACCATTGTACACATCGAGCAATGCTAGTAGTTTGTCCCTTTATGCAACCCATGCCATCCTACAACAACTAGCCACTCTATTGAGAATGAAACAAATGAGAGGGAGGGTGTGATGTCGATAAGGAAGATGAGGTCTACTTAAGGCCATAAAGGCTCTTTTTCAACTTACACACTAGATGTTTTCTATCTTTTTTCTCAAATCCCTTAGACTATTACATATACATCATTATACAAGTCCCCATGTAAGAAAGATGTATAGACATCCATTTGATACAGGTCTAGATCAAGCTGTGCAATCATAGCCAAAACCAAGTGTAGAGTAATTATGTTGATGACAAGAGAGAAGACTTTATCAAAGTGAGTACCATGTTATTTCTTTAAATCCTTAACAACTAATCTAGCCTTATAGGCTCTGACTTGGGACATGCAAGGATGCTCTTCAACTTGTACATCCACTTGCATGGCAAAGCATATTTCTCACTAGCCAAAGAAATCAAATCCCATGTATGATTTTTGTATAATGAGGCATATTTTGACTAAATGGCCCTCTGCCAAGAGTGACTATCACATTTGCACATAGCATCATCATAGATAAGAGGCTCACTAGTATCTATCACCATAATATAATCCATAGAGGGCACAAATCGATCAAGCTAATATCTATCTCTTGTAAACCACTGCAAAATAGGCTGTGGGGCCTATATCTTCTATCTAACATCATGATCCTGGGCCATTAGAGAATCAGTTTTGTTGCAGGTTGTGTAGCTAGCTATATAGTAATAAGAGTCTCCCTCTAAAATATCACCTTATGTATCTCAATGACCTGCTCAAGCTGCTTATGCATTTTCTTCTCATGGAAAACAATATTATGGTTGTGGATGAACTTTCGAGTCTCTGGATGCCATAGGTGATAGCCCATCTCACCTACATCCCCATAATGAAGAAATATACATTTCATGGACTTAAGATCTAGCTTATTGGACTTGTCCTTAAGAATATGGCTGAAATCCTCACAACCAAAGACATGCAAAGCAGCATATGATTGGGATTTTCCAAACCATTCCTCCTCCATAACCTAATAGCCAAGAGTAGTGCATGGGAATCAATTAATCAAATGTATGATAGTAGTAACTGCCTCGATCCAAAAGTATTGCGCTAAGCTTTCCTAGCTAAGCATAATATTGACTCTCTCCTGAATCATTCTATTCATGTACTTAGCCATACCATTCTAGGGTGGGGTATATGAGGCAATCAACTAACTCTAAACACTCCTCTCATCATAAAACTTCTCAAAGGCTTTAGATACATATTCTCCCCCATTATCAGATTGTAGACATTTCAATCTATACCCAAATTGATTCTTAACAAAAGTAAGCCAACACTTCTGATTTCCACTTTATGAGGTATGCCCAGACCTTATGTGAGTAATTATCAATGAAAGTAATGAAAGAACTCATACCAGCTAGAGACTTGCAAGTAATAGATCCATAAAAATCATAATGAACAAGAGGTAGACACTCATCCATGCATGTAATGCTAGACTTCTCATACAAGCTACAAGGCTACCTATCATAAAGATAATGATCACAAGAATCAAAATACTTATAGTCAAGGGACAGAAGATACTACAAACAAATAAGTATTTTTATTCCCTTTAATGACATGTACCCAAGGAAACGATGCCATAACTATATATGTGATATAGTAGTCACTACCCAAATTTATTTGATTTACCCAAATACAAGTAAGGGATAAAGAGTATCAGACTTAGCATTATGTGCCAAGATAAGATCCTCACAAGTAAGCTTTCATGAGAAATTGCCAAAATATACAACATAACATGTCTCATCTAACTGTCCAAACAAAAAGAAAGCTTTTGGTCAAAGCCAAAACACATCATACATCATGCAAAGAAAATATATATATACTACTTGAAGAAAACTATAGCTTGACATCTCCAATACTAACAATATCCAAGTCCATGTTATTCTCCAATCTAAGAGATCGTGTCATGTTGGGATAGGAGTGGAACCACTCTCGATGAGGGGTGACATAAAATGAAGCCCTTGAATCTAGCAACCAATACTAAGCATAGGTAGACGAGGCATCAGTCAACTGTGAAGCATCAAGAGAAGAAGTTACAAGCGTGTAGTCATCATCAAAATCAGTCTACATGACATTAATCTCTTCAATCTTGACACTGGACTTGCTAAAGACAATGTGGTGATCACCATTCTTTTCTTGTACTTTATTCTTTCCCTTTTCTTTACGCTTGTCATCACACAATCTATGGCATTGTGGTCGAGTATGACCTTGCTTCCCACAATAGTGACAAGTCAATATTTACTTATGTCCACATGACTTATACGAGACTATCCACATGATTGAGAACAAGACTTCTAAGAGTCTCTCCCACGATGATCATTACCACTCTTACCATTATTGCCTCTAACTATCAAAGCATGAGAGGTGTGGTCTACATTCTTTTGGTTAACCTCTTCATTCAAGACCTCACCCTCTACATCCTACAGTTTCAGCCTATCATTAGGCATATTTGCACACATAGTAGTACAAAATATATCCCATGACTCAGGAAATGTAACCAATAAGAACAAGAGAGAAATATTGTCCTTAAATTTAATTCCATGTGAAGACAAGTGGCTAAAAACAGAATGAAACTCATTCAAGTGGATAGACTTGGAGGTCCCCTCCTTCATACAAAGGTCTATGAGTTGCTTTAGCCAATATATCTAAGAGGCAAGGCTCTAGTTATCATAGATATTGTGAATCTTATCCCATAACTCCCATATAGTCTACCCGTAAAAGACAACATTATAGTAGACTCTCTAGATTGTTCATTAATATCTCATGAGTTTTCTAAGGTTATATTATTTGATTGTGATACCAATTTTGTAATAATTTTGGGTTAGCTTTACTTAAAAATATAGGCTTTAAGATGGATTTAACCTCAACTTTCCACCCTAAGAGTAATGATCAAACCAAAGCAACCAACAAAATTATTCTTGACCTTCTTAGATTTTATATTATTGATCGACCTAGTAATTGGGACCAATATTTGCCTATACTTCAGCTTTCTTACAATAACACCCCATATTCTGCTATCGATAAAGTAATTTCTTTTAAAGTATATTATGAAAAGAAAATTGACTATTGCCATGACCACCATTGGTACTGATGTTCCAACTATTGATACTGTGGCTAGTGACCATAGAAAAAAATTAGAGAAATTCACCAAAAAGATTAAGAAATTTCAATTGAGGCATATAGCTCAAGTTTACATGATTCTCTGTGCTCACACATATGAAATCAATGTCACCTACCAAGACTCACTCTCTGATGAAATGATAATGAGCCTCAATGTGTTTCGTATGTATATGAAAAATTGGGTTCCTTACCAACTGTATACTACTCATGTTATCACGATAAATGAAAATTCTCATTTCTATTTGTGTCTCCAAATCATCAAGTAGCTTTCGCATCAAATCTATCTCGCATGCTACCATAGTAGCATCCTTATACTTTGCCTTTATACTTGACAATGCAATACTAGGTTAGTCGATGCCCCACTCCCAAAGGAAAACACATTGCCCTCCCACTGGTGAACTTTTTGTGAGACACGCTTTCTTTCCAAATTTGCATTAGTATAACCAAACAACTACACCTTTGAGTGAGCCTCATAAAATATCCCCATAATCCACTATGGCCTTAAGGTATCATAAGGTACATCTCACACTATTCAAATGAGGCTTGTGATGTACTTGCATAGACTAACTCTCCAAGACAACTGTTTAGTTACAATTTGACCTAGTGATAATAGTGAAGATTAAACCCACATCAACACTTAGCTTCACATTTTCATATAATGGCCAATTGGCTTACAATCAACCATATCATACTTCATCAACATATGCAATATGTACTAGCTTTGTGAGAGCCATATCCCTTTAGATATCCTTATCACCTTAATGCCAAGAAAATACTTCAATTCTCCCAAATCTTTCATGTCAATTTTTTGCTTAAGAATACTCTTCCCATGATCCACATCTTGCACATTATCACCCCCAATAATCAAATCATCCACATACAGGTAATCACAATAGTGCCCCAATCACTTTGACGCACATAAAGTGAGTGATCCACATTTTCAACATGAAAACCAATATAGATAAGATATTATGTTATCATGTCATGCCATGCTCTCGATGCCTACTTCAACCTATACAAGGCCTTACGTAGCCTACACACATAATCAAGGTGAACCTTACTCCCATAACCTTTTGGTTGCTCCATGAACACTTCTTCTGGTAACTCACTGTACAAGAATCTATTCTTTACATCCATTTGATGATGCAAGACCCAACCTTTTGCTATAGCCCACTGCGATAACATCTCTTATGATTTCCATCTTTGCTAGTGGAGTAAATGTCTTCTCATAGTTAATCACATAACTCTATACATAGCCTTCAACAACAAGTCTTACTTTATATGTATTATGCTTTACTTTGTAGACTAAGTTGAGCCTATAGGTTTATTTCCCTTAGATAATGGCATCAAGTCCCTAAGTCTGATTTACATCCAATGTAGCCATTTCCTCACTCATGGTTTTCTTTCCATGCACACAACCAATAGATGCATAATGGTGAGCAACATAACCATCATATATTAACCTATTTATAGGATAATTTACTCTCATTGACATATACACTTGCAGAGCACTATGTGATCCCTTTGCATCATCCATGGTTTTCCTTACACCAAGTGTAATACCAAAATCCTTATCCATACTTTAATATGACCCATTAGACTCACCATCTACATATAAATCACATACAAAGAGATCTCCCATATACCAAGTGGTTCAATCACCTTTTCTTTTCCCTTTTGTGATACATTTTCTAGACTTGTAGGAGTACTATTCACATGCAACCTACCACTCCATGGTCTTTTAGTACACCTATTAGAAGAGGACTCTTCTAGCCCACTTAATATTGGACTATAGACCCACATTTTTTGCAACCACCTCTTCTTTTACATCATCTACAACAATTTACTTTCTAGTACCATATCAACTACTCATCTCATTAACTACAATATCTTTGATCACTTGCATCTTGTGTATAACTAGATTATGATAGCTATAACCCTTTTTCTCAAGGGAATGGATAACAAATACACACTCTTCAGCTTTTGGATCCAACTTCTTTCTTAGCTTGTTAGGAATATGTACATATGCAATACATCCAAATACTTTAACATATGGCAAATTTGGTTTCTTGCCAATAACCTTCTTCTCTAGTGTCACATCATGCATTGTCATAGTGGAAGTCCTATTCATAATATACACACTTGTAGAGATAGCTTCAGTCCAATAATAATGAGGTATGTTCTTTTCAATGATCAAGGCTTGTGCAATTTCTACAATGTGCTTGATTTTTCTTTGAGTAGCACCATTCCATTGTAGAGTGTACATATCTATAAATTTCCTTTAAATTTCAC
Organism: Lygodium microphyllum; assembly: GCF_053477565.2. NCBI lineage: Eukaryota > Viridiplantae > Streptophyta > Polypodiopsida > Schizaeales > Lygodiaceae > Lygodium > Lygodium microphyllum. The sequence continues at coordinate 55,954,998 of NC_141159.1, read as the reverse complement.
ATTATTTCAAAAAAATATTTAATTTATTAAAGATATGCTCTCCTCTTCTATGTGATCTCAAACACTTAATCTACACACATGTTTGTTTTCTAATGAGATTTTTACAATCCTAAAAGTGATAGGATACCCCACTTTTATCCTTCATGAAATACACCCACACTTTTCTTATATGATCATCAATAAAGGTTACATAATACTTACATCTGTCCATTGATGCAATATTTGTATGATCCCACACATCTAAGCGTACAACACCAAGTAAACACTTGCTTACATATTTATCATGAGAAAATGCATGCCTTGCCTATTTTCCAAATTTGCATGCTTCACACATTTTTTACATATTTTCCACTTTGAGATTAGGCAAGCCCATTACAATTTCACGTGATTGCATATTCTTCAACCATTGCATATTTACATGGCCAATAAGTTAATGCCAAATGGCAATATCAACCACAACTCCTACATTGTTTGCAAACATAGCAACCTTTAGCATGGGTACATTTACATCCAAGGTAAACACCCTTGCTACATACTTGCCTTCTATAACGAATCTATATCCACTCTTAGGGGGAATATGGACTCCAAAAGGGCCCTTTAGATTAGGAGTTAATAAATTTTCTAATCAAAAAATATTTGAGGTGGACCAATAGGAGGGGGTTGTATGCTCATTCTATCCACTTTTGTTTTCAGCTTTGGTCCACCACTGTAGTTTCTCTTACACAAAGAGTGGTATTGTCAATATAAAGGCTTTATTTTCAAATTTAAAAATGTCATGATGTGCTCCGTAGCCACATGTAAATGTGAATGGGTAAAATTGAAATTTTGACATTTCAATTCTTGCACCTTTTACTAAAACATTGGTTTTAGTCAGACTCAAGACATGTGCACCGCATGCCATATTAGCCAACTCCCAACATACCTCGGATTTCATGTAACCCACTGGCACCAAGAAGCGCGTAGCACTTGCCACATTTACCACATCTCAAAAGGGGTCGACAATGCCTGATGACCCGCGAGTCTGTAGTTATGGGACCCTTGCCTGGCCATTACGCTAAAGGGCCAATCTTGAAAAAACACAAGTACATTATAAATATATAAAAATCATGAGCCATTTTTTGAGGCATTTCTTAATTCAATACCATTGTGAGTCTGTTGAAATTGGTCTTGAGATTCATGATCACATTTAGGCCCACCATCCAGTTTAGATTAGAAAAAGTAATATTTTGTTGATTATATCCTTATGAGGCCCCTTTTGAGTGCATATTCTCCCTAATGTTAAAATCTTCTACAAAATAGCATTTTCTTTGAACTTTATTTGCAATCCCTCCTCAACCATTTGCCCAATAGAAACTTCTTTGTGATGTTAGACATATGCATCACATCAACCAAACATAACTCTTCCATCTTGCATACACAATGGGACACTCCCAACATGAGCAAAATAAATGCATTGCATTATCACTTGTTTTTATAAAACTAGGCAGTTTAGGATTTCTCATTTCTCTAAACCATTCTCCATAAGACCTCATATGGTTAGAGTTAACTGAATCCACATACCATACATCGTCGCAGTCATTAGTTTTGATGCATTTGCATTCACTACATTTATCATGTGCTATATAATAAATAAATTCTCTTTATCAACTTGATTACTAGTAGATGTATAATTATTATGTTGCCTTCTCTTATTTCCATTATTGTATATCTCTTCTATTTTCTTGACAGTCATATGCAATAAGACATTTTTTACTACAATAATAATAATCTTTGTCATCATAAAATGCATTCTGCTTGCCATGTTCTTTATAACCCCTCCTACCTTGAGATTGGTCTCTACCACCTATACGTGACTATTTTTGTGAGAGTCATGAGATTTCCCCTAAGTTTGCCCATAGTGACCTTCACATCGGCCTCTACAACCACAACCTCTACCTCTACTTATGTTAAATTAGATTACTTGTTCTGAACTATTCTTACTTTGTGATGAGGTGCAACAAGACCTTAGCTTTTCTCTTCTAATATCAACATAAATCTGCAAAATCAAGGATATTCTTTGTCATCATAACATACATCTACTTGCCATGTCCTTTATAACCCCCCTACCTCGAGATTGGTCTCTACCACCTATACGTGACTATTTTTGTGAGAGTCATGAGATTTCCCCTAAGTTTGCCCATAATGACCATCACATCGGCCTCTACCACCACAACCTCTACCTCTACTTATGTTAAATTAGATTACTTGTTCTGAACTATTCTTACTTTGTGATGAGGTGCAACAAGACCTTAGCTTTTCTCTTCTAATATCAACATAAATCTGCAAAATTAGGGATTGTGTCTCTTCTGTTAATGAAGATTTAGAACTACTTGTACTCCTTGCCCAAACTATTTAGACATGTAGCCATTATATCATCATCATCAATATGCACTTTAATAGATCCAAGAGCTTCAACAATGCTCTTAATCTTCAATGCATAGTCATTGATAAATAGATTGCCATGCTTGACATTGTTTATTTTAGACTTCACTTGCAGCATTTTAGCTTCAGTATTTGTACCAAATACCTTGACCAAGCTATTCCATGCTTCTATAGGACTATTTGCATTATGTATGTGCCCAATCATGTTACCTGAAACATTGATAAAAAGCCAATACATAACTTTTTGAGCACCTTAGTTCCATTTCTTAAATATATTGTCCTACTCAAGCATTACATTGTCCTCCAACAACTCTAGAGCCTCAACATTATCCCCTTCAATGCAGTCCCAATAACCTTTGCCCATAAGAAAATTGGACAATTTGAACTTCCAAGCACGAAAGTTATGCTTGTCAAGCTTGTCATTGATAGTCTAATTAAACCCCTCAAATGTTATGTAGTAAAACCCAAAAAAATTCTTTTATCAACATACTAATTTAAGTAAACCATCACATGTATTGAAAATACAGAAGCATACCTTGAGTAGCACCTACAATATGTGATAATCTCCAAATATTGTCTAATACATCCAACACCTATAATATATTTGCAAAATGACAAGGTTTGCAAATTTCATGAACCTTATCAATTTCATACATGAATAACTTGTAACTCCTGAACAGAGACTGATAGAATGTAATTCTAACTACACATGCTTAAATTATAGGTCTATTATACTCCCTCAAATATACTCCACAAATATACTCCACAACAAGCTTTCTTATAGACTCTTTGCTTGCAACTCACAATTCCTCACTTGAACAATGCTCTGATACCATGAAAGGATAGCAAGAGAGAGAGAGAGAGAGAGAGCTTGAGCTTTTTCAAGACACACAATACATAGAGAATGCAACAAAAGATACCAAGAATAAAGAGAGAATACAATATACATAATATATAAGCGGTTGTTTACTACTAGCGAAGGAAGCGCAAAACGAGGCATCAAGAGGAAAAGCACAAGGCGAAAAAAATGATAGGTGCCCTACAAAAGAGTGGGCCCATAGGAAATCTAAAAGCATGGGAACAACCACCAAGAGTCCAAGATGCAACCATGGAAGCTGCAAGAAGCCAAAAGCAAGAAGGCGCACCTTTAAATATAAAGGCATAGCCAAAACTTCTGTAAAAGAGCACCAAGCTCCCTCCTTTGCAATTTGTAACCATGAATGGGCAGGAGGACCAAGCTAGGAAGAGAGGAGGAGAAATGGGAAAGAATGGCCTAATATGCCACGGCCGGCCATGTAAAAAAGGGGATAAGGGGATGACCACCCAAAAGGGATTTAGGATTTTGTATATAAAGTTCAAAAAGTGAATGAGAGCTCATTCTTTGGTGTGTGGCAAAGTGGACTCCTCTTCTTCTCTTCTCTTGCTTGCTTGTGAGTGCTTGAGGGAGGGAGTGTGAGTGAGTGAGGGAGTGAGTGTATGAGAGTGAGGGACCTTGGAGGTGAAGCCCTCCTCCATCTCTTCTCTTCTCTTGTCTCGCATGTGGCTATGGAGGATGGAGCTTGGAGGAAAAGGCTTGAGGATGCTTGAGCGTACATTATGAATCGTGGAGCTATAGGAGTGCTTGAGAGATGAAGCAACTCAATCAGGCATTGAGGTAAGCTCACTACACTCATAGAGAGGGATAGCGTGTCGGCTATGTGAGAGGTAGCCATTAGTGCTCACTTGAAACGCTTGAATAATAAGCAGTCCATGGGTCTTGGTGGTTGATTGCCTCTACATTTTGGTTCCATTGCCGGGACCAACGGATTCAAGCTTGAGCACTTGCATGCTTCAAATCGAGCATCGAAGTAAGGGTTTCATCCTCGAACTAGAGCTTAAGATAGATAGGAGGTTTTGGGCTTTTAATCCATGCTACAAGTGTTTTTGGTTTTTGATAATTAGTTGAGTAGGAGAAATCAATTCAGTACTTTGCTTTTGATTTTTGTCGCATTTAGAGTAGGATATGAGGGAGAAATCGGAGTGGGAAGCTTAAGGTTCACTACTGTAAAACAGTCCTAAATAGGGCAAGAACAAGGAAAAATGGGAAAAAAGAGTGCTCAGATGTCTTAGAGTCACAGGTGGAGTGATCGGGAAGGCTAAGGTGTTGGCCAGCAAGGGTTTAAGGTGCTAGGTGACCAAGGAAAGCCTCATTTGCAGTCCTAGTTTTGAGAGAGAGAGAGAGAGAGAGAGAGAGAGAGAGCTTGCAAGTCATGAGCCTACGTCAAATCGATCGGAGCGTATCAGGGCTTTTTGCGAGATTCATGTATAGGATGCCCTTGGCCTACACCTCTACTTGATTCATGGCAATTTTTAAATCAAACCAAACACATAAGGAAAAAAAAAAAGGAAAAGCACATATTGCAAGGGTAGGATGCAACAACTTGTAATTGAGGAAAATGTCAATAAAGTTTAAAATTCAATAGACTACTTTTTTTAAAAAAATCTACTTCTACACTCAAGCATTTCAGTTCATCAAGTATGTAGTCGATTCCTATTGCTTGTAATTATTCTAAAAAACTATAATGGTGAATATGGCTCCATGACAAGCACCCATCGTAGCAGGCTAAGAAAATGCTAGCAATTTTCCTTTTTCAGAAGAAGAACGGGCAAAATATGGACTTTCAATGGAAACACAAGCCTTCAATCAATTCAAGTTCTGGCATATCTTCAACCTAGAAGACGTGGCCGTTGAGGAGCGGACTCCAAGGTAGATCATCGAGCAATGCAATCTACAGAAATACATGGAAGCAGTAAGCCAGGGAGTGGACTACTTCCACTATGCAGAGTTCTTGAGGACTTTCCACAGGAACTGCATCACCATAATTGTATCTTGCTAGGAATGGACAAGGTAAAGGTCCACACCAACAATGGCATCAACTTGGTGGATATTCTGAATCCCAAAGTCCAACTCCAAGCCAAGATGGTGAACACATTGTTCTCTAGTCAGAGGTACAACACCATCATGAGCCGCATCAATGTCCCCTACTAGAGAGCATCACAGCAAGGTCGCTTTATGAGGTGAATCTCAACGGTTTTGTGAGGAAGACCATTGAGACCTCATCAAAAGCTTTGGCAACGAGAGGACAACTTGCCAGAGGAGAATCTCTTGCCACCAAGGCTAAAAGGAAAGATTCATCTTCAAAGGCTACAACCATTAGATTCTGTGGGGTCCTCACCATGATCATCAAGGAAGCCGTGGGACAAGGGCAAGAAGAAGCAGGAGGAATAGATGAGATGCCAAGGAGGTCGCCACTTCACCAGGAATAGAAGGTGCAGTCCAGTGAAAGGACACTGAGCGAGGAAGAAGAAGACAAGGAACAAGAAGAGTAGACTAGCCAAGGGAAGGCTAAGAAGATAAAGAAAAAATTTGTGCTAAGAAAGTAGGAAGAGGAGAGGAGAAAACAAAAGAAGGCCGACTTGCAGAAGGCTCGTAGGGAGTTCAAAAAGGCAGAGGAGGAAAGAAGGAGAAAGTAGGAAGAAAAGGAAGAGGAGTTGAGAAAAAAGGAGGAGGAAGACATGGCCCTTGCCACGCGTAGGTCCATTGAGCAACAGTCCAGGTAGGACGAGCCGGAGCCTACAAGCCCAATCAGAGACGAAGGGCCGAGCTCAAGCGCCCATGTGCCAGAGTTTATGCCACCTGCAGTGCAAGAAGGCAAGGGCAAGGCCCCAATCACCCCCATTCCCACTCTACTGAGACCCGCCACCACCACCGCCATCTCCACTCCTAGTTCTACGACCTAGGTGGATGCCAGCAACTTAATGGCTTGGATCTAGTACTTCATGAATAAAGAAGTGGGCCAAGGAGCAGGAGAAGAAACCCTCTTGGTAAGAACCAAAAGTCAAGGCAAGTCCCTAAGAGGCAAAAGGTGGTAGGAGCTTCTTTCTAAATTGGAGAAAGCCAAGGAGGAGAAAAAAATCATGGTAGCAAAGCTTGAAGCCGAAAAAGAGGCCATGGCTGCATCCCAGTTGGGGAGAAAACATGCCAAATAGCCATGGCCCAAAGGGAAGTTCATGAGCTAAAGGAGCAACTACAAGCTAAGGAGGAGACAGAATCGGAATGGCAGGTGCAAATGAATGAAGAAAACCAAGGCCATATGATGCCTACTACGGCACAATGAAGAGATTGTGGTATGATATGAATATCTACAAGCTAAAATGGAAAAAATCACTAAAGCCACAGATGAACTGGAGGAGCTGAGGGAGGAAAGAGCTTGTAGGTATGAAAGAGAGGTGGAGAAACTAACCCAAGAGACTACCTCATCACAAGAAGAGCAGTAAAAGCTAAGGACAAAAATGGAAGATCAAGAACGAAGGCTGACAGTGCTAGCACAGAGACAGGGGGAAAGCCTCGAAGATATGAACAGGAGGGCAGAAGAATAGGCAAATCAGAACAAAAAAAAGAGTCAAAGCCTTAGCACGCCGTCTCGCTCAAGTTAAAAAAGAAAAGATACTTGCTGAAAGCAGAGCGAAAGCCACCCAAGTGAGCTTCCAAACCTAGCAACGGGCCTTCTTGGATACCCTATTGGACGTTACCCATGCAGACAAGGGAGAGTCCATGGAGACAATGAAAAAGAAAATGGGAATGGCTCGCAAGGCACTAAAAGCAAGAATGCATATGCCGGCACAACCTAGTGGATTTGGCCCAAGCCTCAAAGAGCAACACCATTATCTCCTATTGGCAGGCCTAACCTTGCAGGAAGTGGATGCACTCGAGTCCCTTGAAAAAGAGCAGCATGAACCAAGCCAGGAGAGGGAGGTGGATGTGAACTTTGAAATGAGACCACATGAAGAAGAGTTTGTCACACCGCCTCCTTCCCCATAGCTTGAAGAGCAGCAACATGCAAACACCTCCACAGAAAGAAAGGCGGCACTGAGGAAAAGAAGAAAACAAATGGTGGAGGACATAAGGAGAAAATGGAATGCCAAGGGAGTGAGGGCACCCCAGGCACCTATCCCACCATGCGAGGATGATGCCCGAGTAAGCTTCTATGCCAAGCTAGTAATCTGGGAGAGGCAAGAAATGTCCAAGAGCCCCTTTGACTTTAGCTTCCAGTTCCCCACCACCTTGCGTAGGGTCTTACCATCAAGGTGGTGGAGGAGGTGATTAACATCGAAAGCATGCTCGAACAGAAATGGTTGGAGGAGAGAGAGCAGAATCCCGCCTTATGGGCCACTGAAGGTGCTGAGTTTTGGCAGAATAAGGTTTTTAAAGTGCCAAGGTCTGTGGTCGGCTACGAATGTCAACCTAAATGGAGAAGAAGGGTCTATAACTCCCACTTGGACACTTGGATGGCCTTTTGCAACACTCAACCCTTCGAGCAGAATGACCCAACCTTTATGCCTTACCCTCAAAGGGTAGGAGTGGATTTTGACTCCAATATCCATAACCACTATGACTTCCCTGTACTCTATAATCCTCATTGTACTACATATGAAGAGGCCCTCATCTTCACATCAGAGAACTTGTATGATACCCTAATCCTATTCACTAACAAATTCTCTTCTTGCCCTGACCCCGCCTTTATTACCACTTGTAATTACCTTAGACTACTTAGGATACTCCTTAGGCAAGACCTGACCCCATAGGAGCGCAGCCTTCTAGTACTCCATTTTGGTCCTAATGCTATAGATGGTTGTGCAATGGCTCGACTAATGATGTGGGCTGCTCTATTACCTTTATTTTTCTTAGCCCTTCTAGAGGACATGAATGATAGCCACTTCTCTCGCTACAATCGTCCATTCCTCTCTAGCACCACCCTTCAGGTCCACCTAGACCTCAAGGGGTATCTCCAAAGCTGCCATTTCTTAACAAATCTATCAAGCCCCCTTCTCCCACTCACTCCGATGACAAAGATTAACTTCTGTCACAACTATGTAACTGTGGTTTTTTTTTAAAAACATATCATATGTAGACACTGCAAGCTGCGCATCGATCACAGTTATTGCACCTAGGGTCCTCAAGTTAGGTGCGTCCGGTGGCATCGGTTAACCATGCTTAGCCCCCTAGACCTTTGGATTCCCCATGACACTTGCTTAGGCCACATCAAGGGTAGCATATCCCTAGGAAGGTAATTCTTGCCTAGGGTTTGTTACAAATCGTGGATCTAGAGCATGGCAGATGCTATGGCGGGTGGAAGATGAGGACCAAACTCATGATGACATACACAACTAGAGACAAACTGTTACACAAGTGAATTAGGTTTCAAGATGGCAGCTTGGACTCATAACACACAATTTTATGTAGGACTAACAAATTCAAGACACTTAATTGAAAGTACAAAGCATCATGACATTACATTCATTCCATATAAAAGTGATACTCAAGTACAATGCTTTATAGAAGTTGGGTTATTCCACTCTCCTCACTGTGCATATGGGATTCAGTACAGCTCTTCCTAGAGCATACATCATTTGTATATTTCTCAACACCCCCCTCAAATGATGAGTCCCTACACTTGCTGGCTTTTGTCCCCCCCCACATGATAACATGACCCGAGAGACTAGCTCATAGGCAGCCTAGTCAAGTTAAAGCTTGAGACTTTACATCTTTGGCAAGGGTTTTTATAAAGCAAATCCACTATGGGAACACATTCCTTAGAACAATCTGTCAGAGTTGTTGATGCTAGCGAAAGCATCTTCTTCTTCCTCTTCATTCATGAATTGACCTTGGTGGTGGTCATTCTATATCTATTGTGCTCTTTTCTTGTGAAAACATTCACTAGCAATATGGTCACTCTTACCACAATAATGACATGTCATCCCCATGACTTCTATTGTCAATGTTGAATCCTTGACCTCTTCCCTTGGGTCTAGTAGCTCCTTTGGTGTATAAGAGATTTTCCCTTGAGCTAGTCTCTTTTACATCTTTGCTTTTAAATTTGCTTTCTTCATCAAGCAGTGAGTTCTCAATATCTTTGAGTGAGAGACTGGGAACATTATTTAGTGTTGAAACAAGGTTCTCATATGGTTCATGATTAACACTAGCAAGTAGCACTGTTATTGCCTCATCCTCATCAATGTTCTTTTTAAGACTTGCTAGCTGAGTTTTTAAGCTCTTGAACTTATTGATGTGTACAGTCATAAATGAAGTGTCTTTTACATCCAACTTATAAAACTACATAAGTAATTTTACCTTTGAGTTATTTGCTTATGTACCAAAGATTTTGTCAAGTTCTTCCTATTCCTTCTTTGCATCCCTAATGCCAGAGATGTGATGTAATACATCATATGATAGACCCCATGCAATAATACCTAGAGCTTTGTTGTTCATCTTCTTCCATGCCTTTGTTTTAGGCTGGTCTTCTGCAGTATCTTCTTTCTTGTCATCTGCATCTTCTTCCTCATCTTCAAACAAGTCCCACAAGTCTTTCCGCATAAGATGGTGCATGGTCTTCTCCTTCCAAGCATGAAAGCCTTCACCATTAAACTTTGCTATCTGTTCCACTTCAGTCATCTTAGCAGGAGGTCTTATCACGAGAACTCTTGGGTAGTGTCTATTATTTTACAAGAAGATTGAGATCTACATGGGATTTTATGAATGTGACTTTAAATCATCACACAAACTGAGAATAATCTTTGAAGTGTGAATCAAAAGGTGAGTTACTTCTTGAATGTGCTAACAAGAACAAGTGATGGGGTAATGTCAAATCCCATTATGTAGTATCAAAAGATACTATGGTTTTGAAGATGATGATTCTTATTGCTTGATGATTGATGTTACCCCTGTTGAGATATCGAGCTCCACTCGTGATACGCCAGGGTGACCGTTGTGTATTTATGTCACCGACTTGTCAGTTGATTGCAGATGCGGTTGGTATACCGCCCATGAATAATAGCTACATGATAGCTATCCTTATCTACTCTAGTTCGTGGCTCAATTAGTATGCCACCTTAGTTAGTTGAGTTTGGTTTGAGACCCATATATAGGGTTCTTCTATTTCTTTGTATGGGAGTTCTTTTTGGCTTACACAACTAAGAAGAGAAAAACTGTTTTCAGCCTCCATCTCTGTGTGTATTCCCCCATTGTGCAAGCAAGAAAGCTACAAGTGAGACTCCTTCCTTCTCTCCCACAATCTTGACATGGTATCAGAGCCTTGTTCGTGGTAAGGAGCTCAAGAAAGCAAGCCAAGCTCGCGGTGTTCTGGTAAGAGGAGCAGTGTTGCTTTCATTTTCTATTTTGGGAGCAGATCTCTGCAAGTAGCACAGCCGAAAATTGCAAGAGTACATTGTCTCAGGTTGAGACGCCCTTCGCGGTGAAGCAACAGGGCAATATATGCTGCGGGAGAGGGCTATAGCCCTTGGCGACCCTGTTTTTTTTTATTTGAGGCCATTTCGGGGCCTGTTTTGGAGGTGAAAGTTTTCTCCACGCACTCAGGAGAAGGCCTAGTTTTATGATGTGCAGCCACTGTTCTACAGGTCGGTGAAAAGTTACTGTAGAAATTGCATCGTATGCCTATGCGTAGAGACATTGGGAGTTACAGAATCATCCTTGTTGCCTGTTAATGCAAAATCGTCACTAGGAAGTGACTATGTGGTTAAATACCACTTTCGTCAGTTTTGCAGATTTGCCCTTGTGAGGCTGAAGCTGTGTTCTCTGCAGTGACAGAATTTTTTGCAGTATTCTGTAATGGCGTCTGATTCTCTTTCACAGATTGTAACTGAAAAGCTTGACAAGAATAACTTCCAAGCATGGAAGTTTAGAATGACGAATTTCCTTATGGGAAAAGGATATTGGGAATTTGTTGCAGGAAAGGAAGAAGAACCAGTTCTTCCTGATGTTCCCAATCAACAGCAAATGCAGGCATTCAAAGCATGGCATGAAAGAGCCAGGAAAGTTATGTACTGGCTGTCTATCAGTATTTCAGACTCTATGATTGTGCATATTCAAGATGCAAGTATGCCTAAGGAGGCATGGGATACTTTGTCAAAAATGTATAGCACAAATACTCAAGCCAGGAAAATGCAGCTCAAGCAAGAGTTGCACAATGTGCAAAGAGAAAATATGAGTATCAATGACTACCACATGAAGGTGAAGAAGATTGCAGATGCACTTGCTTCCATTGGGTCGCTAGTGGAAGATGATGATTTAGTTTATGTGACCTTGAATGGTCTAGGAAAGGATTATGCACAGTTCCGAACATCCATTTCCGTCCGTGAAAGATTTCCTGATTTTGAGGAGTTGATTGCTCTTCTAATTTCTGAGGAGCAGAGAAATGGTGGTGCATCCTCTTCAGGAGGAACTTCAAAAGAACCTGTCTTCTACTCAAATGCTGGAAGAGGTAGAGGCAGAGGTAGAGGAGGCCGATTTGGAGGCCGTGGTAGAAATCAGAATATGCAGCAAACTCAAGAAAACCAGTCCTATGGAGGAGGACGTGGTAACTCTAGAGGCAGGGGGAGCCAAAGAGGTCGTGGTGGATGGCAAAGAGGCCAAAATGCAAACAGTAATGTTGAATGCTACTACTGTGGTAAAATGGGTCATATGGCTAAAGACTGCTATAAAAAGCAGAATGACATCATGAATAGAAAACTGCAACAAGGGAATTATACATCTTCTAGTAGACAGGGTGATGACAGAAATGAGCATTTGTTTATGGTGCAGCACATGAACAATTCTGTGATAAGTGCAGAAGAAAGCAATGATGTATGGTATGTTGACTCAGGTGCATCAAACCACATGACAGGTCATGCAGAATGGATGGAGGATGCAAGGAAAATGGAAAAACCAGGATTTGTGGAGACTGGTGATGATACTGCACATCCTATTGTGCAGATTAGAAAATTTCCTTTGTCTATGCAGGATGGGAAAAAGAAATACCTGTCTGATGTATTTCATATCCCGAATATCACCAAGAATCTGGTTTCTGTTGGTCAAATGGTTGAGCAGGGCTTGCAGGTCAGATTTAATCCTCATGGATGCTTTGTTGAGGATATGAAAAATAAAGGTCGCTTGATAGCAAAAGGAAAGAAGAAGGGCAGAATGTTTACGTTGGATGCAGACATGTCTGAATTGAGTGCAGCAATGTTTGCACATGGGACCGGTGTAGTTGCAGATATTGATATCTGGCATAAACGCATTGGTCATGTTAATGTACAGTGACTTAAATCAATGCAGGCCCAAAATATTGTTGCAGGATTGCCTAAATTCAAGGTTGCAGAAATGCATAAGGTATGTGAAGCCTGTCAGTTTGGAAAACAGGCAAGGAAACCATTTCCTAAACATGTTCAAGAGAGTAAGAAGCCATTGGAATTAATCCACTCTAATGTGTGGACTACTAAAGCTGCATCTCTTGGAGGCTGTCATTATTTTGTCACTTTTATTGATGACTATAGCAGAAAAGTTTGGGTGTATTTTATGAAAAAGAAAAGTGAAGTTTTTGGGCATTTCAAAACTCTTAAAGCTATGGTTGAAAAAGAAACAGACCTGCAAATAAAATGCCTAAGGTCAGATGGAGAGGGAGAGTACCTCTCAAATGAGTTTGCAAGGTTCTTGCAGAAGCATGGCATAAAGCAGCAATATTCATGCAGTCATACCCCACAACAAAATGGAATTGCAGAAAGGAAAAACATGCATATTGGAGAGGTATCTCGTGCCATGCTCAATGAAAAAGACCTGCCAGATTTTTATTGGGCTGAAGCAGTTGCTACAGCAGTCTACATAATGAACAGGACTCCCACTGCAGCAATACATGGGATGACTCCAGAGGAGAGGTATACTGGTAGGAAACCAGATATTTCTCATTTGAAAATTTTTTGTTGCATTGCCTATGTACATGTGCCAGATGAGTTGAGATCCAAGTTGGATCCAAAAGCTGAGAAGTGCATCTTTATTGGTTACTCTCTGCAGCAAAAAGGGTATAGATGCTATAACCCTTCTACTCGTAAGTTTATAGTGAGCAGAGATGCTGTTTTTGATGAGATGAGTAGCTAGTATAAACCAGTAAATGTGATTGATGATGTAGATGCACAAAATGGTAATGCTGCACAGAATTCACAGTAGCAGTCACAAAATATTAGTGGACCTGGAGCGTCCTCTAGCAGTGGTTCACATTCTTCGCCATGGACAGGCAGATTGAGATCAGGAGAATCTTCTCAAAGCAATGCAGATAGTGGTATGCAGGTATCACGAAAAGGAAAAAAGAAGGTTGATCAGCCCATGTTTGATGTGAATGCAGGTCACTCTTATGTGGATGGTGAATCCAGTGGCTCAGAACAAAGCATTGATGATGAGTTGGGTATTCCTTCTATTGTTACACCTGGAGTAAGGAAGACCAGGGATATTTTGAGAGCACCTGGGAGTGAACCTACTTTGCACAGGTCTACCAGAGCTAGGTATCCTGTGGATAGGCTGAAATATGATGGATTTACAGCCATTCACTATGCATATATGGTCAAAGCGATACAGGAACCAGAACCCACTTCTTTTGAGCAAGCCATGGAAAAAGAAAAATGGGAGAAAGCCATGGATGAAGAAATGGATGCCTTGGAAGCAAATGCTACATGGGAATTGGTACCTTTGCCTAAAGGTAAGAATGCAATTGGCTGTAAGTGGGTTTATAAGGTGAAACACAATGCAGATGGTTCCGTGAATAGATACAAGGCAAGATTAGTAGTCAAGGGGTATGCACAAACATATGGCATTGATTATGAAGAAACATTCAGTCCGGTTGCAAGGATGGCAACCGTAAGAGCAGTCATTGCTATGGCTGCATCAAAGGAATGGTCTTTACATCAGATGGATGTAAAGAATGCCTTCTTGCATGGTGATTTGCAAGAAGAGGTCTATATGGAGCAGCCACCAGGTTATGTGCATGCTGTTCATCCTGAGTTTGTTTGCAGGTTGAAGAAAGCATTGTATGGCTTGAAGCAAGCACCTAGAGCATGGTCTGACAAGATAGGACAGTATCTTGTCACTATTGGCTTTCAGATTTCCAAGGCAGATTTCTCACTTTATGTGAGAAAAACAGAGAAATGTATTATGCTACTTGTCATTTATGTTGATGATTTGATTATAACAGGTGACAGTGATGAAGATATCCTTCATGTGAAAATGCTATTGAAGCAGAAGTTTGAGATGAAGGATTTGGGAGAGCTACATTATTTCTTGGGCATTGAGGTGATTAGATCACCAAGTGGGATACAGCTCTTGCAGAGGCAGTATGGATTGGACATGCTGTCCAAATATGGGATGACAGGCTGTAAGCCTATTTCAGTTCCTTTAGAGCAGAATGTGAAGCTGAGCGCAGATGCAGGTGAGCTTCTGGAAGACCCTACTATCTACAGACGCATAGTAGGAAGCTTGATTTATATGACTATTACCAGGCCAGATTTGAGCTATGCTGTTGGATTGGTAAGTCAGTTTATGCAGGCTCCAAGGAAACCGCATTTGGATGCGGCTAGACGCATACTCAGGTATGTGAAGTCCACATTCCAGTATGGACTATTTTATGAGACTGGGGTTCAGATACAATTGCATGATACACTGATGCTGATTGGGCTGGTAGCATTACTGATAGACGATCTACCAGTGGATATGTGTTCTCTTTTGGGAGTGCTGCAGTCACTTGGAGCAGCAAGAAACAGCCTATAGTTGCCTTGTCGAGCACAAAAGCTGAGTACAGGGGTACAGCAATGGCTGCATGTGAGGTAGCTTGGTTGCATAAGCTATTTTATAATATGCATCAGTTTACAGATGGGCCAGTTGTCATTTATTGTGACAACATGAGTAGTATACACTTGGCAAATAACCCAGTCTATCATGCTAGAACAAAGCACATTGAGGTGCATTATCACTATGTGCGGGAGAGGGTTTTACTAGGTCTTATTGATCTAGTTTATGTCAGCACAGAGGATCAGGTAGCTGACATATTCACGAAGGCATTGGGCGCAGAGAAGCTGCGCAAGTTCAGAGACCTGCTTGATGTGCAGGAATTGGGATTGAGCTCGAGGGGGAGTGTTGAGATATCAAGCTCCACTCGTGATACGCCAGGGTGACCGTTGTGTATTTATGCCACCGACTTGTCAGTTGATTGCAGATGCGGTTGGTACACCGCCCATGAATAATAGCTACATGATAGCTATCCTTATCTACTCTAGTTCGTGGCTCAGTTAGTATGCCACCTTAGTTAGTTGAGTTTGGTTTGAGACCCATATATAGGGTTCTTCTATTTCTTTGTATGGGAGTTCTTTTTGGCTTACACAACTAAGAAGAGAAAAACTGTTTTCAGCCTCCATCTCTGTGTGTATTCCCCCATTGTGCAAGCAAGAAAGCTACAAGTGAGACTCCTTCCTTCTCTCCCACAATCTTGACAACCCCTTCAGCTTTGATTTCTCCAAATCTTCCAAAGCTTGATGATTGGTTGATTAAGTATTTGCTAAACACTGAGTAATTACTCAATTCAGAGTGGTAGAAGCTTGAGCGTGCCAAGAGGAGTGAGAAAATGAAGAAATTTGAAGCTTAAGGTAATCTTGGCTATGGCTTCCTAGATTAGGGTTTTAACCCAAGCTTGGTTTTTCACTGATTGTAGGAGCTACAATGGATCATTTTCAAATCTTTTTTTATGGAAATGAAGCTCTCTTTATGCTCTATAAAAGCCCTATGATCATCGTCTAGATTGATGCAAGGTCGTCACATGCAGAGCCCATAAACGCAGGCATGTGTAGTTTTGGACAGAAATTACGACTTTTGGTAATGCTAGGTTGAATGATGAGCAATGTCAAACTTTGAGACTATAGGAGGGGGAGCGCTTTGAGGTTAGAAGGATATCCTTAGAAGGAATTTTGTACCTCCATGAAGGGTATGTCCTGCAGGCCACAGACTGAGTTTATGGCAGCAACTGATAGAATTGACAATGCTAAGCTCAAGATAGGGCAATGTCAAGTTCTTATGTGATGCAAAGAAGCCTTGGAAGTTAAAGAATAAATCTTGAGAAGGGAGCTTGGAGAGATATGCCCTATAGAGAAAGTTATAAAATCTTCAAAGAAGATAGGTGCAGACCTGGCTATGGCTGCCAAGGTGGAGCAAGTGGAAATGAGTTGAGAGATAAGCTCATTAAGCTGACTTGAGGTTTAAGAGGGACTTAGAGAGCAGAGAAGGGATTCATGCCATGCCCAACTAGGCTCTAATACCGTGTTACAAATCGTGGATCTAGAGCGTGGCAAATGCTTTTGGGGATGGAAAATGAGGACCAAACTCATGATGACATAGACAAGTAGAGACAAACTTTTACACAAGTAAATTACGTTCCAAGATGGTAGCTTAGACTCATAAACACAATCTTGTGTAGGACTGACAAAGTCAAGACACTTAACTGAAAGTACAAAGCATCATGACATTGTATTCATTCCATATAAAAGTGATACTCAAGTACAATGCTTTATAGAAGTTGGGTTGTTCCACCTTCCTCACTGTGCATATGGGATTCAGTACAGCTCTTCCTAGAGCATACATCATTTGTTTATTTCTCAATAGGGTTAGACCTATCACCCTAAGTCCCCCTGCACCGCACCTCCCTTATGCACAAACTGGGTCCTCAAGTGTGGGAAACCACCAAGGGCTTGCCCAAGGTCAGACCCGTCTCCCAATTCCACAAGCACGGGCACCACGCACTCCACGGTAAGGCAAAAACGCCCACATGTAGTGCACCTTTCTTTTCTTTCCAGGTACAAAAAAGGCCCCGAACACTAGCTCTAGAGACCCCATCATCCATGCAATGCACTCGCTATCTTATGCAACATGTCACCATGCAGGCACAACAAAGCACGGTGTGGATGCAACAGCCCAAATCCAAAAGTGAATGAAGAAGCTCATTTGGAACAGCACAAGAGAAGGCAGTCAAGGAGGGCCAAATGACATATATGTCCAAGTTTATCTTCAATTTCAAAGGCATAAATTCCTCCAACACACCTTCCACCAAGGCTCGTATAAGGGCCTTTCAGTTCCATAAATCCCTCCAATATCAGGGCTCATTCCAAACTCAAGGGCCTTTCAATTCTATAAATCCCTCCAACACCAGGGCTCATTCCAAACTCAAGGGCCTTTCAGTTCCATAAATCCCTCCAACATCAGGGCTCCTTCCAAACTCAAGGGCGTTCCAGTTCCATAAATCCCTCCAACACATGACCCACCAAGGCTCGTACACAAACTCAAAAAGCCACCCCGCTACTCTAGCAACACCGCCCGCTCACCACTCAGCAATGCCATGGGACTAGCACTCAACTAGGAGAGGGGTAATATTTACTGCAAGCGAAGGAAGTAGAAAATGAGGCATCAAGAGGAAAAGTGCAAGGCGAAAAAAAGGAAAGGCACCCTACAAAATAGTGGGCCCACAGGAAATCTATAAGCATGGGAACAACCACCAGAAGTCCAAGACGCAACCATGGAAGCTGCAAGAAGCCAAAAGCAAGAAGGCACACCTTTAAATATAAAGGCGTAGCCAAAACTTCTGTAAAAGAGCACCAAGCTCCCTCCTGTGCAATTTGTAACCATGAATGGGAAGGAGGACCGAGCTAGGAAAAGAGGAGGACAAATGGGAAAAAATGGCCTAGGCCATGGCTGGCCATGTAAAAAAGAGGATAAGGAGATGACCACCCAAAAGGGATTTAAGGTTTTGTATATAAAGTTCAAAAAGTGAATAAGAGCTCATTCTTTGGTGTGTGGCAAAGTGGACTCTTCTTCTTCTCTTCTTCTCTTCTATTTCCTGCTTGTGAGTGCTTGAGGGAGGGAGTGAGTGTGTGAGAGTGAGGGATCTTGGAGATGAAGCCCTCCTCCATCTCCTCTCTTCTTCTTCTCTTCTCTTCTCTTGTCTCACGCATGGCTATGGAGGATGGAGCTTGGAGGAAGAGGCTTGAGGATGTTTGAGCGTGCATCACAAATCGTAGAGCTATCAAACTACTTGAGAGAGGAAGCAACTCAATCGAGCATTAAGGTAAGCTCACTACACTCGTAGAGAGGGATAGCATGTCGGCAATGTGAGAGGTAGCCATTAGTGCTCACTAAAACGCTTGAATAATAAGTAGTCCGTGGGTCTTGGCGGTTGAGAGCTTGAGCTCGCCTCTATAGCGGTCCATAGTATGAACACGCTCACCAAAAAGATGACTAGATAGATACCTCATAACTTGAGTAGGTACACCAACTAATGTACAGTTATAAAGTATCACTAGAATGATTTGTCAATGTAGGTATCAACCATGTTAGTGATGTGAATGCAGAGACAATCATCCAAATATGTGAGTGTTAGTTGACATCTCAATGACACAATGGCATACTATCCATAGGGGCAGGAAGATAGTGGCATCTTGAAATGCTTGGATGTGGCTCACAAAGGCCCTTAAGCCTTGTTCATGGAAGCCATAAACAATGATACTAATGCAATAAAAACATTAGTTACACCAATCATGAGAAAAATGCAAGCCAATCGGTTGGAATGAATCACTATCTTGCTCCTTTCTAAAGTAGTCAAGATGGAAACAAGGGCAAATGAAGATTGGATAACAAGCAAGATTCACTAAAAATAGAGCTGTTCCCATTGAAAAATCAGGTATCTCCATCATTGTCCTAGTTATAGTGAAATTAATGCATGGAATAGTCTTTTCTACTCTAGAGCTAGGGTAAGTGGATGAGTATCATGGTAGCTAATTGGCTCTCTTTTGAAAATTGAATGTACCTCAAATTGCAAAAAATCCTTGTACACAAAGGTTTGATAGATCGAAGAAAAAACATTTGACAACCTATGCTACTCCACTCAATGAGATCAAAGATCCGAGAGAGAGAGAGAGAGAGAGAGAGAGAGAGAGAGAGAGAGAGAGAGAGAGAGAGAGAGAGAGAGAGAGAGAGAGAGAGAGAGAGAGAGAGAGAGAGAGTGTGTGTGTGTGTGTGTGTGTGTGTGTGTGTGTGTGTGTGTGTGAAAAAAACCCACCAAGTAGTTGCAAACCTTCCCCAATAGAGAGATAGGCTTCATGATAGTAGTTGAGGTAGTCAATGCTTTCTTATGTCCAATAAAATTATAGAATGCATGTCCTTTCATTGGCTTCTCAATTCACTAAAAAAGCTAGTTGCAATGGTATTGTTCAGGGAGCCATCATATAATTATCATTCCTATCCTATAATAGCCCTTTGCCATGGAATAAGGCCTCCAATCAATTTCCTCAAAAGCTAGGTAAAAAACAAAGTACAATCCCTACAGTTTTTACCAAGCTTCTATATCTTCTTCCTCTTTGAAATAGAAGAGATAGCCCTTACCCATTTAGGCATGGACAATGGATGTTAAGGAATGCCTCCTCTCTCTATTTAGATGAACAAAGGATTTTGAATCCCTAAACCTTCAAAGGTACTAGTCTAGGTAGAGCTCCCACTAATTGGATTCAAATTAGGTTTGTGTTGGCTAGCAAAAATAGAGGAAGATAGTGTAAGTTAGTGGAATGGGAAAGGGATCAAACTGAGGAAAAGAAAAGGAAAGGACAAGCTAGATGATTCATTGAAGGTTGCCCCTAAAATAGATGCCAAATGTCTTCTTGAAGAGCTCCAAAGGAAGCTTTTCTAGGGAATAGGCAATATGGTAGAATTTCTAAATGTTATGAAGAAAATAAGACCTTGTAAGATAATCTCACACACTATCACAATTTCTTGCTTGATTCACATAAATACTAAGAAATCATACAACCCAATTGCCACCGTCATGGTCTCTAATTCTTGCATATATTGAACTATCATCTAACATCTTTGTCTCCACATGTACAAATGTAATGTATGCACGCCCAAGGATGATAGGATAGGAAGAGGAGTACTACACAAAGAAGTCTTGATCATCCCGAATATTCACCTTTACATTGAGACAAGCTACGTGCAAGTCCACTAGGAGCATGGTTAGCAACGTGCATCCTCCATCCACCTTTTATATTTAGCCCTAGTTCACATCACTTATGACTAAGACTAAGATAGATGCACTACATGCCAAGCCATCCAAATCTAAAAGAGTTTTGTCCACAAAAAATTTGAGATATATAGAGAACACAATGGAAGCTCCAAGAACTATCTTCACAACATGTATATTCCACTAAAAAAACATTCAATTGAATATGGTGACAAACTCTATTGAACAAGCACAAATAGAAGATCATCAATGAATTTCATGTAAACTTAATAATAGGGCTAATGGTATGAAAATAGATATAACTTTGCGTAAGTAGCTCTAAATCACAGAAACAAAGTATTGTGGTGAAGTTTAAAAAAAGAGGTGTCTCTTTCAAAGCATAAAATCCAAGTTTGGAAAAGCTATGACATTTTATTTTGCTACAAAAATTCAATACAGCAACATGTTCTATTCAGTGTATTCAATCTTCCTCCTACAAAAGCCATGGAAAAGAATCAAGATATGATGGTGGTGGTTGCCAAGTGGACTCTTCCATAGGCAAACCATGCCATTTAATAACATACTCCAGCACTATTTAGTTCCTTCAAAACTTCTTTTGCTTTCCAATTATCTTTTCACGTACATATATGATAAGCATTGGAAATAACTCCTCAAGTAGCTTGACTATTGGACCTACATACATTTTAAGTTGAGATACATGGAAAACAT
The DNA here is from genome assembly GCF_053477565.2 of Lygodium microphyllum. Lineage (NCBI taxonomy): Eukaryota > Viridiplantae > Streptophyta > Polypodiopsida > Schizaeales > Lygodiaceae > Lygodium > Lygodium microphyllum. Next base: position 55,933,963 of record NC_141159.1, on the reverse strand, counting down.
CATGAATGTGACTAGTGCAAGGCAATTCAAGTGTGTAGGAAAGGTCCCCAACTTTCTTAATGATTTGTTAAGGCCCTCAAAATCTTGAGCCAACTTATCTGCCTATCCTTAATTCCTCAAGTAGCTTGACTATTGGACCTACATACATTTTAAGTTGAGATACATGGAAAACATCATGAATGTGAGTAGTGCAAGGCAATTCAAGTGTGTAGGCAAGGTCCCCAACTTTCTTAATGATTTGGTAAGGCCCTTAACATCTTGATCCAACTTATTGTGCCTACCCTTAAGTAAAGCATATCTGGATTTTGGAACCTTGAGAAAAACCCAATATCCTTCTTCAAACACTAAGGCCTTCGCTTCTTATATCAACATATGCCTTCATGATGTATGTGCCTTATGGATATTTTATTTATATTGAGTCATCAATGCTTCCATGTTCTCTAACTCGACCTTGGCTTAGTGATTCACATCTTTACTGAAAAGGTCTTGGAGTACTTATACCTTCTATTATAAAGCACCTTAAATGGGGACATTCCAATGCTTACATGATGAGTATTTTTATAGAAACATTTAGCAAGGTGTAACCATTGACCCCATGAAGTTTGAGTATCATGTGGCTGTGGGAGCTTTCACTCAACCGCCAAGACCCACGGACCGCTTATTGCTTCAAGCATTCCAAGCGAGCTCTCATGGCTATCTCTCACCTAGCCGACGTGCCGTCGATCCTACAAATGCAGTAAACTTACCTTGATGCTTGATCGAGTACCCTCCTCTCTCTCACACTCCGGTAGCTCCACGATTCTTGATGCTAGCTCGAGCATCCTCAAGCCTCCTCCATCTCCAAGCTCCATCCTCCATAGCCGCGCGCGCAAGAGAAGAGAAGAGAAGAGAAGAGGAGAAGGGGAGAGGAGATGGTGGAGAGCTTCACCCTCTTGATTCCTCACTCTCTCACACACTCACTCCCTCACACTCTCACACTCCCTCTCTCAAGAGCATACACAAGCAAGAAGGAGAGAAGAAGAGAGGAAGAAGAAGACTAGTTTTGCCACACCAAAGAATGAGCTCTTCATTCACTTTTCAACTTTATATACAAAACCCTACTTCCCTTTTGGGCGGTCACCCCCTTTTTCCCTTTTTTACATGGCCGGTCATAGCCCAGGCCCTGTTTTCCATTGTCCTTTTATCTTCCTTGTTTCCTTTTCACTACCCTTCTATATTTACAAATCGCATGGGTGAGAGCCCGACACTCTTTTACAAAATTTTAGGGTGCGCTTTTTATGCGCCTTTCCCTTTTCGTGGTTGCCTTGGCCTTTAATGGTTGTCCTTGCGCTTTTGGCCTTTTCTCCTTTTTTTCCTTCCGTCGGGTTACCTTTTTTCCGCCTTTGCCCTGCGTCTTTTCCACTTTCTTTCGCTCTCTTCGTGTTGGGGTTAACATTACCCCCCTCCTAGACGAGTGCTAGTCCCATGGCACTCATTGGCGTAGGGAGCTGTTGGGGGTAAAGGCGCCTCCGCCGTGCCGCCCCGTGTATTACTACACTGACAGTACCCGCCACTGCACACTGCAGGTGGCGGGCGCCCGTCACGTCACTTTATTCTTTATTCTTTTAGTGACAGTTTGAATAAAGGAAGGCCCGGTCACACATTGTGACTGTTGGAGTTTCCATTTCTTGTCTCTCTCTTTCTTGCTCTTGCTCTCCCGCCATAGCTCACGTGCAAGCTTCGATCCTTCTCACCTTTCAACTGGTATTAGAGCTTGGCATTCTCTTACTCGAGCTCGACTCGGTGCTTCTCTACCTTCACATCAACTCCCTTCACGCATTGGATCTCCATCCCGGCAACCATATCCGATCTCCCCGAGCTCCCGTCACTCCCCGGCTTCCCGAGCACCTTCCCAGCCTATTGAGGCACCTTCAAGGCATTGATACTGAGGTATTTGATCATTCTTTCAGGGGTTTTATTTCAGTCTACAGGTTGCAAACAGCAAGGGCAGCCATGGCTTCAAACCCTTGAAGCTTATTCCCCTCATATTGTGCCTTACACCTATCAAGGCTCAAAGAGGCTTGTCATAGGCCTTCGATAGGCCCTTCTTGAGCCCCCCATTACCCCCTTTTCAGCGCATGTGGAGCAGCAGCAAGTTCAGCACCCACAGGGTAGATTGCATCATTTTTTTCCAGGCTGTGAGCACTCATCTACTTCAGCTCCACACTTGGCCATTGCTTCTTGCTCTCTACCTTGATCAAGAGGGCTATAGACTTCATGTTTGATGTCATTCAAGCTTTGGGCATTGGTCTTGATCATTCGGGGCTGATCTCTTCAGATTTGGGACTGTCATAAACTATCATAACAGGCTGAAAACAGGGCAGCACCATTGGCATTAGCATTTGTTGCTTATACTCCATTCCAGTTGTGCTATTTGATGCCCATATGCGGTCTACATGATGCCTAGTGCCTTGGGAATGTATGCACATGATTATGCCATGATTTTGGCCTGAAATATTGGCTGATTTGGGACTGTTATTTACTGTTATACAGTGCTGGAAACAGGGCAGCCACACTTGGCATTGGCATTTGATGCTTATACTCTACTTCGGTTACCTTATTTGATGCCCGTATGCGGTCTACTTCCTACCCGGATGTATTGGGGATGTATGCATTTGGTTTGACCATGATTTTGGCTTGAATTCGGGGCTGAAATCTACTGTTTAGAACAATAAATACATGCTGGAATAACAGTGAGCTGAAGGTACTTTACATGCTTTGGCACTTACCTACCGATACCGGATGTATGCTTTGAGCTTTGGCATGATGTCTCTGACATTTGGGGACAGCTTGGAGCATATGTATGAGATTATGGGATGCTTTTGAGCTTCGCATTAGCTCCATCTTCACTGGCATTTGGACCGACTTGGCATGCTCGTGGACCGCCTATGCCTCATGTCTCTGCTTGACAGTTAGGCTTTTGCATTACATGCTTTGGTTCGTGACATATGCTATTTGGTTCGTGTATGCCATACCGACATTTGGAGCTTGGATTTGGATGTATTTGAGCATTCTCGGCTTACTTGATCACTGATCTTGGTTGCTATTTGGATGTCATTGAGTTGACCGAGAGCTTATTTGGGCTTATGTATTGCTTCATGGTTAATACGACCGGTGCTTCATGTATGTCATGCTCTCTTAGATGCGCTTGATGCATTGGCAGGGTCACTTATCACTGGTGCTTTCTCTTGGGTTGTTTGAGCTTCTGAGCTCGCTTTGTACGCCTTTTGTGCTAGTGGGAGCATTTTACATGCTTGCTTGACCTTTGACAGTTGCATGCTATTGGAGCACTTACATGTATTTGGAGCAATTTATGTCTTGAGCAGCTACATACGCATTGAGACTTTGGGATCATACTCCGATCTTTATGGATATGCATTGATGTACTCTTGGTTCACAGGATGCTTATGAGCTGAGTCTCATATTTGGATCTTTCTCTTTGAGCAGACACCTATTTGTGTCAGGTTTTGGCAATTACAGGAACACTTTGCCTAGAGTGTCTGGGGGTGTGCCTTTCACTGGCAGATGTTATTTTGATATGCTTCGGTGTTGAGCTCATGTTCTTTTCACTGTCATTGGCCTTGCTTATGTCCGTTTCATGCCGGCTTTGGACCTAGCATTGTTTGCTTGACATTGGATTCTATTTTGGGACAGTTTGCTCTCTAGACTGCATACCTGCAATTTATTACAGCAAGCAGTTATTGGTCGACTGAGGTGTACTTTTCATGCTGAAATATCCTGATTTGGTGTACTGCACCTAGAACTAAGTGGGCAGCAACTTTTGGCACACTTTGCTCGCCCTTTGGACCCCGTTTTGGTCATTTTTGGGCAGTTTCTGCAGTAAAACAGCAAGCAGTTTTAGACTGTTTGGGCATTTCCAGCCTGCATAATGGCGTCATCTTCGCATGATAGTGCCATCTTTAACATTACAAAGTTGGATGGTACCAACTACTCTTACTGGAAGAGTCAAATTTGGCAGGTCTTGGTGCAGAAATCTCAGATTAAGCCACTTCGGTTGAGTGGGGAGCAGCCTGAAACTATGGACACTGACGACTGGCTTGAACTTGATGAGCTATGCAAGTCCACGATTGTATTGTCTCTCACTGAACAGGTACATTATAATGTATTTGAGGAAGCACAGATTGCATGGGATCTATGGAATAAGATCAAGAATCTTTATGATAAGAAAAGTCCGGCGAGTCAGATGTACTGGTTGAAGCAGCTTATGGATCTGCACATGAAGGATAATGTGACTATGTCTGCTCACTTGAGCCAGTTCCATGCTATACTGAAGAACCTGACTTCACATGATATCACCTTTGGAGAGGAAGTAACTCCTATTTTCTTGCTTGGGACTTTGAATGAGTCATGGGATGTCTTCCGTACTGCTCTTTGTGCCTCTAGTGCTACTCTAAAATTGGCAGATGTTGAGAGTGCTCTTCTTCAGGAAGAGGTGAATCGCAAAAACTTGGATGCCTCTCGTGGTAGTCATGCTTTGACAATTAGAGGCAGGAATGACAGGTATGACCGTGGTAATGGCCGAGGCCGTGACTCGCAGAAGGGTCGATCTAAATCTCGTGGCAAGTCGCGTAGTAAGTCGCGTGGGCGCAATGCAAATGTCACTTGTCATCATTGTGGGAAAAAGTGCCATATTAGACCACAGTGTCATGAGTTGCGCAATGAGAAGCGCAAGGATAAGGGCAAAGAGAAAGTGCAGGAGAAGTCCTCTGATCACAGCATAGTACCTGCGAAGTCCAACGTCAAGATTGAGGAAATTAATGTCACGCAGACTGAGGAGTCCGATGGTGGTGATGAGTTTATACTTGCAGCTAGTTCTTCTGATGCTTCACACTTGACTGAGACACCTAGTATGTATGCACAGTACTGGTTATTGGATTCAGGTGCGTCCTTCCATGTGACACCTTATCGTGAGTGGTTTCACTCTTACCGTACTGTATCTGGATCAACCAGACTTGGAGATGACAGGTCTCTTGATATTGTGGGTTGTGGAGATATTCAGTTGCAATTTTCCACTGGCAGTTCCTTTTTGCTCAGGGATGTACGTCATGTACCTGCGCTTACGCGTAGTCTTATGTCTGCAGGACAGTTGGATGATGCAGGGTTTCATGTCTGTTTTGGGGATTCTGCCTGGAAGATCACCAAAGGCAGACTTGTGCTTGCTAGAGGTGCCAAGGCTGGCATTTTCTATCCTCTTATTGTATCTGGGTCTTCTGTAGACCATGTTTTGGCAGTGGGCTCTATCCCACATGTATCACTTTGGCATGCCCGTTTGGGGCATATGTCTTTAAAGGGAATGAAAATGTTACCTGGTTTGCAGTATCTTCCGCCTTTGGATTATTCATGTTTTGACTCGTGTGATCATTGTCTTTATGGTAAGCAGAATAGGTCTACGCATAAGAAATTGGGTAGGCCACGCATGAGTGAGCCCTTGGCATTGGTGCATTCCGATGTTTGTGGGCCTATGCCTTGCATGTCTATGGGTGGCGCGAAGTACTTTGTTACCTTCATTGATGATTTTTCTAGGAAAGTGTGGGCTTATCCCATAAAGTAAAAGTCCGATGTCTTGGCAGTCTTTCAACGTTGGCTTACTCTTGTTGAGAACCAGACTGGGTATAGGCTGAAATGCCTTAGGACTGACAATGGGGGAGAATATGTCTCACGTGCTTTTGAGCAGTTTTGTGATGACAGGGGTATTAAGCGTCAGTTGACCGCCCCTTACACCCCCGCCCAGAATGGTTTGGCTGAGCGCATGAATAAGACTATTTAGGAGCGTGTCCGCTCTATGCTTAGCCATGCAGGTCTACCACAGAGCTTTTGGGCTGAGGCAGTTAGTGCGGCAATGCATGTCATAAACCGATCGCCTTCTAGTGGATTGGATTTCCAGGTTGCAGAGGAAGTTTGGGCTAGTAAGCCACCCTCTTATGCGCATCTCCGTGTCTTTGGATGTGAGGCATTCTGCCATGTGCCCAAGGACAAGAGGAGTAAATTGGATCCAAAGAGCATTAAATGCATATTCCTTGGCTATGGTGAGTCAGGAGAGATGGGCTATCGCCTATGGGATCCGCAGGCATGGAAAATAGTATGCAGCCATGATGTCATCTTCCATGAAGACAATATGCATAGGCAGCCTGAGAAGGTGGTTGAGATCCGCAGAGTGATCTTTCAGGAGGAGCCTAAAGCTCCAGCACAGCCAGTAGTACAGCCTGCAGCAGTTCCTCCACAGGGCCAGGATGTTGGACAGGCAGTTAGACAGGCAGCAGAGCCTGCGGTGAGACGGTCTGCTAGAGACAGAGTCCACCTGACAGATTTCAGCCCTCTATGCATTATGTTTTGGTTACAGATGCAGGAGAGCATTTCACTTATGATGAGGCTATGCGCAGGGGTGACAGTCACTCCTGGGAGAGGGCTATGCAGTCTGAGATAGACTCCCTGCATAAGAATGAGACTTGGGATTTGGTTGCCTTGCCTAAGGGCAAGAAGGCTTTGCCATGCAAGTGGGTATACAAACTGAAAAGTACCCCTGGACACCCCAAGCCGGCATACAAGGCTAGATTGGTAGCAAAGGATTTTAAGCAGGAACATGGTGTGGACTTTGATGAGGTCTTCTCTCCTGTGGTTAAGATGACCACCCTGCGCTTAGTCTTGGCTTTGGTTGCACAGCTTGACTTAGATCTATATCAGATGGATGTCAAGACGGCTTTTCTACATGGGGACTTGCATGATGAGATCTATATGGATCAGCCTAAGGGCTTTGCAGAACCTGGCAGGGAGCACCTAGTGTGCAAGTTGAAGAAGAGCTTGTATGGCTTGAAGCAGGCACCTAGGGAATGGTATCATAAGTTTGATGCCTTTATGCAGTCACAGGGCTATAGCAGGAGTGCTATGGATCCGTGTCTTTACACGAAGAAAGCCCGTGATGGCAGTTTGCTTATCTTGGTACTCTATGTTGATGATATGCTGATAGCAGGGAAAGCTCATGATGAGCTAGATGCTCTTAAATCTTAGCTGAAGAAGAGCTTTGAGATGAAGGATTTGGGACATGCCTCACATATACTTGGGATGCGCATTAAGCGCGATAGGCATCAGGGGCTTTTGTATCTCTCACAGCGGGAGTACATTCATAAAGTCCTTGAGCGCTTCCGCATGCAAGACGTAAAGCCTATTGGCTGTCCATTACCTTCTTATGTGAAGGTATCACAGGCCGATTGTCCGCAAACAGATGAGCAGAGGGCCAAGATGGCCAAGATCCCTTATGCTTCAGCCGTGGGCAGTTTGATGTATGCCATGATAGCCACTCGTCCAGATATTGCGTATGCAGTTGGTGTTGTGGCACGCTATATGGCTACACCTGGCAGCAGACATTGGGATGCCGTGAAGGGTATCATGAGGTACCTGAAGGGCACAGCAGATATGTGTATTTGCTATGGCAGCCAGGATACAGGGGTCGTGGGGTACACTGACTCCGATTATGCAGGACATGCAGATAGTAGGAAGTCCACTTCTGGCTATGTATTCACCTATGCTGGAGGGGCTGTCTCTTGGATGTCCAGGGTTCAGAAGTGTATGGCTTTGTCTACCACTGAGGCCGAGTATGTTGCAGCCACTGAGGCTTGCAAGGAGGCCATATGGTTAGGCCGTCTAGTTGCTGACCTTGGGATTGATGCTACACCTACACTGCATTCGGATTCTATGAGTGCCATTCAGTTGGCTAAGAATCCGGTCTTCCATGCGAAGACGAAACACATTGAGGTGAGGTATCACTTCATACGTGGTGTCATGGAGGACATGTCTGTTGACCTTGTCAAGATCTCCACTGACGAGAATCCTGCAGATCTGCTCACGAAGAGCCTCACTACTGAGCACTTTGCCTTCCTCAGGAGGTTGATGGGCATTGGATAAGATGTCGCCTTTCCTCATCCCTTGTACCTATGTACATTTGTACTGTCTTTTCTTTTTTCTTTTCTCTCTCACTAGGGCAGATTCGCCTTTAAGTGGGAGGTTGTTGGGGGTAAAGGCGCCTCCGCCGTGCCGCCCCGTGTATTACTACACTGACAGTACCCGCCACTGCACACTGCAGGTGGCAGGCGCCCGTCACGTCACTTTATTTTTTATTCTTTTAGTGACAGTTTGAATAAAGGAAGGCCTGGTCACACATTGTGACGGTTGGAGTTCCCATTTCTTGTCTCTCTCTTTCTTGCTCTTGCTCTCCCGCCATAGCTCGCGTGCAAGCTTCGATCCTTCTCACCTTTCAGGAGCAAGTGGTAGTATGCACTGAAGACTTCAGGGGGACAGGAGCTTGGGGCCTGCACTGGTGACCGGTTTCATGGGGGTTGGTTGGGGATGCTGCGTAGGACGATTTTTCCGGCTTGTCGGATGCTGGGTGGGCAATTAGCATTGGACGTTGATGAAGAACGAATGCCACTTGTGCTGTGGTCGTCAACACCTACAATTGAAAACCTGTCAGGTGGTCTCTCCCTAGGGGTAGTGCTAGTCTCTGTATTGTGCACAAGACTTAGTTTGGGAGACAGGTCGAACTCTAAGCAAACTGAGAGTGTTGTCTTGCTCTTGAGGACCCAAACTGTGAATTAGTTCTGTGTAGGTATTATGTGAGTGCCGTGCGTGTGCATACTTAGATATTACGTAGCTAGAAGACTGGGCGGCGTGGGGCCGTGTGGAGCAGAATTGTGGTAAGGGGGAGATGAAGTACACCTTTGACTTCTATTAGAGGCGTCGTTAGGGGTGTGCCATTGTCGTCGAAGCTTGCTTTCTTTCTTGTTCCTTTTTTTTTTTTTTAAAGGTGGGTACATGGAGGCAGCAGTACAAGGGATAACGGGAGTTCTACTCCTCATCATCCGAATGGTGGGAAAGGGTGGGTGGAGGGCGGGGGGCCTTGTTAAGGAATTTTCGGCTTAGCAAGTAGCCCTTAGTGTGGAGGCGGGTTTTGAGGGTGGTGGTGGAGAGAAAGGGGTGGTTGCATTGTGTGAATTTGTTGTCATTCATGTCTTCCAGTAGTGCACCACATAAGGATGGCAAAAGAGCAGCACGCATCATGAGACGGGTCATGGTGGTGCTGTCTATGGCATTGGGGTCAAAATAGAGGGGTGGAAGGTGGCGCTCTTGGGGTGCAGGTTCCTGGTGTACCAGGATTCTAATTAGCCTAAGGTAGTTACAGGTGGTGATGAATGCTGGGTCAGGGCAAGAGGTGAATTCGTTAAGGAATTTATCTATAGAGCTGTACAAGTCAGGCAGGGTGAAGAGAAGAGCGTTCCTATGGGAAGTGGTATTGGCATTATAAATAACAGGGAAGTAAAACCTACCGTGGATGGACGGGTTAAAATCCACTCCTACCCTTCGAGGATACGGCATAAAGGTGGGGTTGTTCCTTTCCGAAGGGAGGGTGTTGCAAAATGCCATCCACGCGTCCAGGTTGACGTCAAAAATGCGCCGCCTCCAGGTGGGTTGGCAATTATAGCCTTCCACTGTGCGAGGTACTTGGAGGACTTTGTCTTGCCAAAATTCGCGGTCCTCAGTCCCCCAAGCAGTTGGGTGGGCCTCACGCTCTTCTAACCATTTAACCTTGAGCTAGGCCCCCATGGCGATGGCATCCTCCACAAATTGAATGGGCAGCACCCTATTCAAGGCGATGGGAAACTCGAAGCGTAGCTCGAAGGGGTCTCGGCTATACTCCTGCTGCTCCCAGATAATCATTTCAGCGCGGTACTCAGTGGCGGAGTCTTGGGTGCGCAGCGGGAAAGGGGCAAGCTGGTTCGGGGCAGGTCTGGCCTTTAGTTTTCTTCTTGCCTTCTCCACCATTTCCTTCCTTCGGGTGGTGTGGGCCGCTCTTCGCTCGGCAGATGTGTCATGGGGTGGCACTTCGGTTTGTTGGGGTTGAGGGGGTGGCGGGACATATTCCTCTCCTTGAGGCCCTAGGTCAAGCTCTGGCTCACCCCCTTCTGCTTGCTCCTCCTCCTGTTTTTTCTCCTCAGTGAACCCAAGGTCATCCATCTCCTGTGTTGTCAGTCCTACTTGTGCCAGATATTTTCTTTGTTTCTCTAGGCTCTGCGGCGGGCCTCCTAGCTGCAGTGGTACGTGCGGGCCTGCCGTGAGGGCCCTGCGTGCAATGGTTAGCTTTCTCTGCAACTGATCATTGGCCTCATCTGTTTCAGAGTGGGTGGTGTGGAGCAGCGTGTTGATAAAAGTGCACTGTTGGGCTATCATAGCAAGCTGGGCTGCCTCTGCCTGGTTTTCAGCCATCACTCTGTCTCCCTTAGCCTTTGCTAGCCAGCATGCTAAGTCCCACACTCTCTGCTCGTTATGATTTGACCATTCCTTTGCCCGCCTCTCCATGTCTTCCAGGCTTTTCCCCTGTTGGAGGGTCATCACCATAAATTGTTATTGCTGGGCTTCGAGCTCATGGCGCAAGCGGGACTGCTCTCGGTGCTCCTCTACGATCTGCTCGTTGAGTTGGTCCCGCATCACCTGCAACCTGCGCACCTGTTCTGCCCTTAACTGATCCAGCTCTGCAACCTCTTGTCTAATTTTCTCAAGCTGACTCTACGCCTCCAAGTTGGTTGCAGATAACTGGTCATTCCTGCGCTGAAGGTGGGCACTTGTCTCCCTCTCCCTGGTGAGACGCTCCATTAGGATTTTCCTTCTCCCTCCCAAGTAGCGTCGCGCTCCTTCAGGGCTTTCAGCTCCTCCGCCTCCTTGGTGCTGGCCTCCTCCCTAAGCACAGCGATTTCCTTTTGATATTCTGTTATTTGCCTCACTCTGTCCAGTTGGAGGGCAGCTTGTGATTCGCGCTCCGCTGCCAGCTCCTCCACCGCCACCCTCCTTTCTTGCCTGGCCGTTTGCAACTGCGCGAGCAGCTCCTTTACATAGTCATCATAGTGGCCTGTTGGAGGTGGGGAGTGGGACATGATCGTAGTGGTAGCAATCTCCTCCACTTTTTGTCTTTTCACTTCTGGCCCTGGCTCCAACTCGGCCGTCGCTGCCCTTTTTGCACCTGAGACTGGGGTGGCCCCGGCTGCTTCCCTTGCCAACTCTCTTTCCACCAAGAATTTCAACTAGGTGACTACATTGCTTTCATCGATCTTTGGGGTGTGCATCAGGGCGGCTGTGGTAGGGGGTGTCACCTTGAGGGGAGTGGCTTGCATGGGTGGTACGAGGAGAGGGGAGACGGGTCTGACTGGGTCTTTTCCTTTCCCTTCTGTAGGAGGCAGCGGCACAGGTTCCGGCGTACCAGTGCTGGGGCCAGGTGCTTCAGGTTGGTATGGTCTGCCCGCTCCTTCCACGTCTTTCCTCCACTGTTCCTCGATGGAGCGACGCGTCGCCAGCTCCAATTCTTCTTCTTCCCTCCTCCTCAACTCTTCCTCAGCCCTCTTTCTTCTTTCCTCCTCTTCTCTTACCGACTCTCTTCGGGCCCATTCGAGCTCCTCCTTCTCCCTTCTCCTTCGCTCCTCCTCTCTCTTTCCGTGCAGAGCTTTGGTCCGTTGCTCCGCTTTCCTTTCTGGTGCAGCCTGGCGTTCTCCCTCCTCATCGGTGTCCGTTTCCGTTTCATCCGACTGTTCCTCCGCCTAGGCTGGGACTGCGACGGCGATTCGCCACCTTTTCCGCCATCTCCCTGTTTGTCCTCTCCCGCACGTCCCTGCCCTATTGCCTCGTGGATGATCACAGTGAGGGCACCTCCGAAACCTATGGTGGAGGCCTTGGAGGACGAGGCCTTGCGGGTTGATCGAGGTGAGGGGGATTCTCCTGCTACGGTCCTTCCTCCTGTTGCCAGGGCCTTTGCTGAGGCCTTAATCATCCTTCTCACGAACCCGTTTAGGTTCACCTCATCCAGTGCCTGAGCCGCGATGCTTTCGAGTAAAGGCACATTGATCCTGGACATGATGCTATTGTACCGTTGACTCGAAAATAGGGTATGCATCATTTTTGCCTGCACTTGAATCTCTGGATCAGGGATGTCTGCCAAGTTGACTCCGTCGTTGGTGTGGACTTTCACTTTGTCCATTCCCAACATGGCGTAGACGTCCCTTTTTGATTTCTTCTCCACCTTGTTCGGAAGCCCCAGTGCTCTTTCTATCAGTTCAGGGGTCAGTTCAACCTGCACCTGTTTGGTGGCTTCCGCGTCCCGCGCTGTGACGGTGCCCCTGTTTTTGTTGAAGGTGCATAGGAACTCAGTGCACAGGGTATAGTTTATCCTCTGGCCCACTGCTTCCAGGTACCGTTGTAAGTGGCATTGCTCCATGATCCGTCGTACCGCTGGTTCCTCAATAACCACATCTTCCAAGTTGAATATGTGGTGGAACTTCAGCTGATTGAATGCTCTGGTTTCCACCGTGAGGCCGTACTGCACCTGTTCTTCCTCCGAGAAAGGGAGTTTGCCAGCTTTGTCTTGACCTACCATGGTCGCCACCTGTACATTCAGTCAATTCACTTTTTAGTATTTTTGTCAACCAATTCGTAGGACGACCATAGCAGATTTTATCATTTATAACTATGATTTTTTCCTTTCAAACTTTTTCACCTATTTTTGCATGGCATTTTAATTTGGAGCCTTTTCATGCTTGGTTCACTTTTTAGTTTTAACTTTCATGCTCGGTTTGCTTTTTAGTTTTAACTCCGTTTACTGCCCCATCCCCCTTGTGGAAAAGAAAAATCCGTCCCAGGATCGGAGGGTGTGGGTTCCGAGGCATTCATGTTGTTTTGTGGAGGAGCCGATCGTAGAAGTTGGGGTTATATTCGAGGTGTGCAGAGTAGTCCAGGTCACAGGGTCGGATGCCTACGTGGGTGATGTATGTGAGGACATCGGTGAGGAAATCACCGGAGTTGACCCGACTTGCGATGTGCATCTCTTCTTCTGTCAGGATGCGATCGAGATAGGGGTGCCCTAAGATATGATCGTCCATGGTTCGACCTCGAAGAGTGGTTAACACTCGATACGAGGTGGGCGCGATGTATGTGGGATCATACTCGGCTGTCTTGATGGCTCGGCATTGTTCGGCGTTGGTCATTATGCGGCATCCTTCCACTGCCCATTTTAATCGAAGAGTGTACCACTGCTTCAAGAAGGGAGATTCGGTGTCCGCCAGGTGGGACAACCTTGTTGTTTCTTGGCTAGTGAGGCGGGACGTCGTGCGCGGGTCAAATGATGGGATGAGGCGTTGCTTAATGGCTTGCTCTTTGGAGACCTCGCGAGCGAGTAGCTCAGCGGCAGAGCGTGAAGCTTGTGCGAAGGCGAATTCAAAAGTCTCCCAAGAGCAAGGCATAGTGCGCACGTCCGTTGCAAGGGGTTCCGCTAAGAGTCCCAAGTCTAGGCGGTCATAGCTGAGGGCCAGTGCAACAAAGGTGGCATCGAGCTGTTTGATGCAGTCCACAATGTCATCCCCCGTGTCCTTGGCGAGGTCAGCGGCCAGCGTTAGGAATGACTTCCACACATAGGAAGGCTTAAGGCCGGTGGGTGGTTGAGGTTTGCTGGAGGTGGAGGTTCTGTCGGTACAGAGCTGCAGCTGGGGGCCTATTTGAGTCAGCAACTCGGGCGTTGGTCGGATGGATGCGTCAGGTTTGATCTTAGGGGCTATGCTAGTGCGGTCGGCAGGGTTGCTGGGTTGTGGGCCGGGTTGGTTGGGTGATGCCTCCGGTGGTGGTGGCCGGTGCTTGGGTCGTTGGGTGTGTGTGACGCCCGTGGGTTGACTCGCAAAGGAGTCAGATGACTGGGGTGGACTCTGCGATTCGTGGTCTTGAGGTGTCAGAGGACAAGGCCTTGCGATTGACATAGAAGCAGGGCCCGTGTCAGTTGGGATTTTGGGGATCCACAACGAGGCATTCCCCTCATAGTAGCCTTGTGCACGCAGCAGGATTTTAGGGACCCATATTTGTTTAACCACGCGGCGCTTGTGGTGATGCCGTTTTGGTCTTCTAGGTTTAGGTTTGTAGGTGTTCTGCGGACCCGCGCGTCTAGTTCTAGGCTTATCTCGAGGCTTCTTCGACACCCATTGCAAGCGAGTCTGTTGGGGTTTTGCCTTAGGTTTGGCGGGTCGCGGTGCGTGGGGATCTGGGTGTAGTAAATATGCATGGCCCTCCTCCTTAGTCCTAGGTGCGGCTATTTCTATCGGTGGCCCGTTGAGCGATGCTGGGGTTACGAGGCGCTGGCTGAAAGTTGTGACAATAGCCACCTTCCCGATTGTTAGGTGGATGCGTTGTGACTCATAATCAACATTGCAACGAGTCTGCTTTTTAAAAGTTCGCCCGAGCAATGACTCTGTGCCTGCATCCCTGGCATCGGGTAGGACATAGAACAGCATGGAAATAGTTTCAATCTCGATAGAAACGGCAACTCTGCATCTGCCGAGGATGGGTAGGATTGGGCCCCATATGGGTTCAATCTGGTTGTTGTGGGATGAAGCATTGGTGCACCAAGTTGGATCCAATGCTCGTGTGTCAAAATGTTAAAATCCGCCCCTTCGTCAATCAGAGCGTTGAAGGAGCACGTTTGCTTGGCCGTGACCGTGATGCGGAGGTAGGCGGGTTCTACAGGCTCCTCCTCATTCTCGCCGATTTCTGTAAGTGTGGCTACTCGTATTTTAACGGGCGTTTCCACCATTGGTTGTTCATGCAGTGGGTGAGTGGGCGGATAGTACTTTTTGATTCGACTGCCGTTAAAGAAGCCCATTCCCTCACCATCCAGTGTTTCCAACTCGGCATTACCAGTTCGGCTGATTGTGCGGACCTTAAAGGGTCCGAGACCTCTAAATTTCATCTTCTGTTTGTGTCCTTTAACTGAGTAGAGGAGCACTAGGTCTCCCGGCTCAAACTCTCGTTGCTTGACGTGTTTGTCAAACTAGCTTTTGTGTCTAGCTTTCTCACAGATAAGCGCATGGGTGGCTAGGAAACGCACCTCTGATAGGCGTTCTAACTCGACCAAGCATTGCGTCCATGCCTCCCTCCCCTCCCATCGTTCTTGGAGTGCTATCCGCAGGCTAGGGACGAAGAATTCTAATGGAAGAATAGCTTCAGTCCCATAGGTTAGCCTAAAAGGCGTTTGTCCAACGGCCATCTTATAAGCTATTCGGTAGGCCCACACGGCTGCCATCAACTTGTTATCCCAGTCACTTCGTGAGGCTGAGACTACTTTGGTTAGGACAGTGATGAGAATTTTGTTGGTTGACTCAGCCTGGCCATTAGCCTGAGGGTAGTATGGTGAGGATTTGCGATGGATGATGAGGAAGGTGGATAGGAGATAGGCTATCACTTCGTTGATGAAGTGCGTTCCCTGGTCGCTAACCAATTCGATGGGGCAACCAAAACGTGAGATTACTTGCTCCCATAAAAACTTGGCAGTTTTCCTAGCGTCGTTTTTCCGTGTGGCTCTCGCCTCTGCCCATTTGGTGAGGTAGTCCGTGGCCACCACGATGTATCTAGCCTGTGAATATTGTGCCGCAGGGCTGATGGGTCCTATGAAGTCAATTCTCCATTTTTCGAAAGGTTGGCGAGCGATGACCAGGGTTAACTCCATCTGATCTTTACGGACCGGGACCCTTGTCCGTTGGCACTCGTCGCAATGTTTGACAAATTGTGAGGCATCGCGGAAGAGTGTGGGCCACCATAGCTGGGACTGCAACACCTTTCGTGCTGTAGTATCCCCGCTAAAGTGTCCTCCTGCAATACCGTTGTGCGCCTCTGAGAGCACATCGTGCATCTCATGCTCACTGTGAGTGATTCCCCTGCGTCTTACTCACTCTTGCTCATTTTGGGCCTGACAGGCTTTGCTACTCTAGTCCTGGTCGCCCTACGGGTCCTAGGGTCCTATGCTGCTTCCTATTGCTCACGTGGGGGTGGGTCGCTGGGGGAGTGCCCCAGTGTGTCCCTGGATGGGTCAGGTTTTGTTTTGGTTTGACTCTGGGAATCGGACGTCCGATTTACCAGTGGTCTGATTGTGGGGATCGGACCAGGTATGTTAGGGCGAAGTGGGGGTCTTAAGGTCCGCGTGTCCGATTCTCAAGAATCGGACGGGCGAGTGTGCGAGAAATTGGTCCAATTCTAGGCGGTCAGATTCTAGGCGGTCCGATCCTAGGCGGTCCGATCGGACCGGTTGATCCGATTCTTACTGGTCCGATTATGGATGGGTCCGATTCTAGGAATCGGACTGGACATGGTCCGACTGGTGACGTGTATTACTTCGTCCGATCGGACCGGGTGGGTCCGAGTCAGAGCGTCCGAGTGGTCCGAGTGGTTGAGTCGGACAAGTTGGTCCGAGTGTCCGATTCTAAAAATCGAACGGTTGGTCTGAGTGCCACGTGGCTCGTCTGATCGGACCATTGGTCCGAGCGTAGTGATTAGATGGGTCGTTCTGATCGGACGGTTGTCCGAGTGTCCGATTCTGGGAATCGGACACTGGGTCGGACGTCCGATTCCGCCGGTCCGATGAGTTACGCACACCATTTGCTCGATTTTCACTAGGTGTATTATCCTATTGGTCGTGCGATTACCCTGCGACAGAGCTGAAGTGGGGCGAACGAGATCGGTTACCTGAAGTCGCCAAATGCGATGTCCTCCTAGCTCCGGTCGATCGGACGGCTGCCCAGCTCGCTTACTCTCTCACTCTCTATCTCTCTCGCTCTCCGTTGGTTGGAAATGGGGTCCTGTTGCCCTCCCAGAGTTTATACCCTGCTAGTTCTGCCCTACACACTACAAGTTCCTTCCCTGGCGTTTCCTATGCCGTTACCTTGCATCTACTCCATTTTTTCCCTTTGTTTCCTGTGGTTTTCCCCTTGTTTCACAGCAGCAGCCCTCTGTCTTTTCATGTGTGATTTCCTACTACTAATCTATCCTAAACACATCCTGAATCAAAAGCAAAACACTGAACTAATTTCTCCATGTTTTCCAGTCATTAATAACCAGATTGTTCCAAAACACTTACATGTTCTGAAGATCAAAAACACCCGACTTCCTACCTATCTCAAGCTCTGTTTCAGGGTGAATGCCCTACTTCGATGCTCGATATGGGGCGCGCGAGTGCTCAAGCTTGAATCCGTTAGTCCCGGCAACGGAACCAAAATGTGGGAGCTTTCACTCAACCGCCAAGACCCACGGACCGCTTATTGCTTCAAGCGTTCCAAGTGAGCTCTCATGGCTATCTCTCACCTAGCCGACGCGCCGTCGATCCTACAAATGCAGTGAACTTACCTTGATGCTTGATCGAGTACCCTCCTCTCTCTCACACTCCGGTAGCTCCACGATTCTTGATGCTAGCTCGAGCATCCTCAAAGCCTCCTCCATCTCCAAGCTCCATCCTCCATAGCCGCGCGCGCAAGAGAAGAGAAGAGAAGAGAAGAGGAGAAGGGGAGAGGAGATGGTGGAGAGCTTCACCCTCTTGATTCCTCACTCTCTCACACACTCACTCCCTCACACTCTCACACTCCCTCTCTCAAGAGCATACACAAGC
Source organism: Lygodium microphyllum (assembly GCF_053477565.2). Lineage (NCBI taxonomy): Eukaryota > Viridiplantae > Streptophyta > Polypodiopsida > Schizaeales > Lygodiaceae > Lygodium > Lygodium microphyllum. Next base: position 55,916,457 of record NC_141159.1, on the reverse strand, counting down.
AAGAAGGAGAGAAGAAGAGAGGAAGAAGAAGACTAGTTTTGCCACACCAAAGAATGAGCTCTTCATTCACTTTTCAACTTTATATACAAAACCCTACTTCCCTTTTGGGCGGTCATCCCCTTTTTCCCTTTTTTACATGGCCGGTCATAGCCCAGGCCCTGTTTTCCATTGTCCTTTTATCTTTCTTGTTTCCTTTTCACTACCCTTCTATATTTACAAATCGCACGGGTGAGAGCCCGGCACTCTTTTACAAGATTTTAGGGTGTGCTTTTTATGCGCCTTTCCCTTTTCGTGGTTGCCTTGGCCTTTAACGGTTGTCCTTGCGCTTTTGGCCTTTTCTCCTTTTTTTCCTTCCATCGGGTTACCTTTTTTCCGCCTTTGCCCTGCGTCTTTTCCACTTTCTTTCGCTCTCTTCGTGTTGGGGTTAACAGTGGCAAAAACGTTGCAAGTAGACATCTACCCATTGGTTGACACACTTGATTTGACCATCCATTTTAGAATGATAAATGATACTTGGGAGTCAAGATGGTACTTATGAAGTAAACAAACTCTGTAAAAAAAAGGATCTATAAATTTGATATCCCTATCAGATACAATCTTTGATGGAAGTTCATGAAGCTTAAGACCATTACTGAAAATTGGACTTTTGTAGGGATGAAATGAGCTAATTTATTCCATCGATCTACCGCAATGAAATAACTAATCCACCCATGCTTAGTGGTTGGTAGCCTTGTTATGAAATTCTCTCTCTCTCTCTCTCTCTCTCTCTCTCTCTCTCTCTCTCTCTCTCTCTCTCTCTCTCTCTCTCTCTCTTCTCTCTCTCTCTCTCTCTCTCCCCCCTTAACCTTGATCTCTCTCTATGGTACATGTGGAATAGTAAAAATCACTACAAAAGAAACTATACTTTGATCTACACAACCAATCTCATGCGGCTAAAATGCAAAATCCTACAATGCCTAGACAACATCTCCTTAAAACATTGCTTCTCTATAGACAAAAGGAACTCATTACAACCTATTTTTAGCTCTTTGAGAGAATCTACAATAAACTTGTGACCAATCCTCAAATCTAGTAAAAGGGAAAAGGAATAAAATTAGTAGTATCCTTGCAAAATATTAGACATTTGTTTTATAAATAGACTTTAAAATGAAGCAAATTATCAACATGAGAGTTAAAGCCTATTCCAAGTATAAAACTTTGTAAATACTTGAGCCTAGAGAAAGAGGACTTAGGTTTTAGTATAAAAGGCAAGAAGTGCTAATGTAGCATCATTTTTTGGCATGATCAAAAATTTCTTCTCTCTTGTCTTTCACATTTTCTTGTACTTGGATGACAATCCATGGCTACATTGTGCTATGGTAATGGAAGTTGTTCCATGGCATGGCCATGCTAGAATCTCAATTTAGTTCATTTATTGTCATTTGTAGCTTAAAGTATTTTTTATTTTCCTGTTCATTTCAATTGTTAGATTAGTCCTTCTTTACATTGGTATCAGAGCATTAGTTTAGATCCTGTCAGAAGTCATTTTCATGCAATAGATTTAATTGTAGTGACTAGGGAGTGAAAACTGTAGTTAAAATTCAATCCACAGGAGTTAGTTCTTCCATAATCGCGGTCTGACATGGAGATCTCTCACATACCGTGACTAAGATGGAGGTTCTTGGCATGAACCAATGGATAATGGTGGGCTCCAACCAATTTGGCAACTCGTGACCAAGTTTTGGACCAAAAATTGGGGTAAGTTGGACAAGATGAAGGTTATAGGACTTAGTTTGGTTCAAACTTGAGTTACTTTTCAAGAACAGGGGTTTCTTCCCTTTCCTTTCAAGCTTCTCTCAAGAATCCATGGCCAAAGGCTGAACAATATCTCTTCCCCGTGATCTCTATCATGCAAAAGGACTTCATAGCCTTGTTCTCCATCTCTTAAGCTTCCTGTGGAATGGTGGTTTGGCATAATATGCCTCATTCTTGTCCTGGAATCCAATAGTAAGTAGCGGCGTGAATTGTGCCTACTGCATATTCAGGCCTGTTTCATGACAAAAATGAGCTATGGAGCTCAAGTCACTCATGATTAAGGCTCTAAAGCATTTGCCAAGTGCACTCCTTCAAGCTTTGGCAAGATTTCTCTCTATTGTGGACTCTCCTCTCTCCCATGGAACCCTATTATTGACAATTTCGAACAACAACTGAAAATCTCTAATTTCTTGAAGCAAATGAAGGGAGTATTGGTGGCAAATCACTCCTGGAGCTTGCTTATGCACGTGGCTTCATTCTATTGTCAACATTGAAGCAACATTGAAGCATCTTTGGGTTTATTCTGATCTATGGAAAATTTGGACAACTTGTATCTTCAATGTCAGTAAAATTATTGGTTCTCTTGCCAATAATTGGAGTTTTCACCTTATATTGGAGTTATTCTCTACCATCTTCCAAGTTCTTCATCAAATAGAAGAAGATTACTCCTTCATCAACCATCATTGAAGCATGTGGCAACAATGGAGTCCATATGAAGCTAGGAGATTTCCTTACATTGAAGCTTGCTGAAATTGGGGATTTATGTGGATCTTTATAGCTGAAGACAGTCCATCTTTGTGTGAGGACTCTACAAGATTACTCCTTCAGCAACCATCATTGAAGCATGTGGCAACAATGGAGTCCATATGAAGCTGGGAGATTTCCTTACATTGAAGCTTGCTGAAATTGGGGATTTCTGTGGATCTTTATAGCTAAAGATAGTCCATCTTCGTGTGAGGACTCTACATCATCATTCACAAGCATATGAGGTATTTTAAATCGTCTTTAATCTCTCCCTTCTGAATCCAATTGCTAAGCTAATCCAATTGATGAATGAGGGATTAAAATGATTCAGAATTCCAACTGTTCTCTTAAAAGCATCTCATGAATAATCCATTTAGCAACCCTAGTGATTAATTTCTGATTGAACACTTACATTCATTGAAAATAACCACTTCCAATGTTTCAAATTCTCACCATTCTTCTCTAACCTGACATTGAATTGTTTTCCTTTTGTCTCATTGCCTTGAATTAAAAAATGTTGCCCAATGGTGAGTGAAATACAATTGTGAAGCAGTGAGTCACTACTGCAGGTATTCCTTACCTAGTTCCACTTCATTTTCAGTTCAACTTCTTCCAAGCTCATGCATATCATGAAATGACAATCAAATCCTTTCCAATACATGAATTTCATGTTGTTTTCTTAATCTAGCATTGACCTGCAGTGTCTCTACCCACGAGGAAAAGTGGATGCCGGGCGAGTTGATAGGAGAAAAGAGAGGTGACCCTCCCCTACTAACAAGGACCTTGAAGGGGAGCACAAAATGGCTTGAGAGGGAAATTTGCACACCCCTCAAGCCTTAGATCCCACGCATTTACAGTTCAGGTGCAGGTACCACTCAAGGGGCACAAGAATTCAGCTTTCAGCATGATATATTTGGCATGGGTTACATGATGCGAAGGCAAATGTATGGCAACATAATGCAATGCAATTGGCAAATGAGGATAGAGTTATGCTGAGCATTATGAATTCTATTGGTGGCATTTGTTATTTGGGTCAGCAATAAAGAGTTGGAACAGGGTTTTCAAGCAAAGTTCCATTGATTGAATCCTTCTTTTGCAACATACAATGGGATTGTTCAATCTTTGGTTGATTGCAGAGGTTATTTTCAATATTGGCTATTGTATGGAGTTCATTTGTAGGTCTACATAGTTGGTACATGCATGAAATTGATGGTACAAGTTATTTAATGACCAGAACAGAGCATTCACAAGTTGCAGGAAATCTCAGATAGCTACAGTAAATTGCTTACAGAATTTTATGTACTCAATCAATCATTTTCAACACTTCATAGCTCATTTGAAAGGGGGCATCCTAAGCTTTATACAGAGCCAAGAAGTTGGTCATTTGGATCATTAGAGCTCAAGATATTTGATTTTTTCCTCTATTGTACACTTACGACAGGATGTCACCTATGACTAAAAATAAAAGAAAGGAACCCATTATGGATACCATCAGTGAAGGATTAAGAGACTATCAGCTGGATAAAGAGTGTGAAGCTTCACAAGAGGTTATTTACCTTGAGAACCATGGGAATGAGGAGCTAGAGATAAGTTCAACACATGCTGCAATAAACAAACAAGTGAATGGGGTTGGCAGTACTCATGTCTCTACTGATTCTAATAGTTTTCAACAACTCTCCAACAACATTAAGGATATGAAATCAGGCATTGAAAAGCTTGTGGCTCTCTTGAGTGAGAGGATATTACCTACAGCTATTCCAAATGCTCCAAGTCTTCCCATTGTCCAAGAGTAGTCAAAGTTCACAACTTCCAAGGTTGTTGGGCAGTTTGAACTTGGAGAGCCATTAAGAGCTCAACCCTTTCAAGTTCGGCCTCAATTTCAGCCCCTAAATCAAACCCAAGACCTACACTAGCCCTCATGGATAGGATTTGGAAGATAAGGCCCAAGCTAACTCAAGGCTTGATGATGACACACATGGATGCCATCCTTTTTACAAGTCTTTTTATGGACAGCCTTCTAATATCCCTAAATCTACACATGAAGAGAAAGCTGAAGAACAAAGGTCCTATCATGGTCAAGCAATTGGAGGTAATAATTCTCATGGGCATCACCCATACAATGGACATGGTCATGTGAATTCACTTCCAAATTCTTATGGACAGCAACATCATGTCAATAATAATCATGTATATAATCATCCCTCTAAACAAGGCCCTCATTTAAATTAGTTTTGGTCTCATCAAATGAATGAACATCAACCACCAATGAATGTCACACCAAATATACACTCTCCAATGTATGGACATCAAGTCTATGGACAGCCTCATGTTGTTGGCAACTCTTTCTCTCCGCCGCAAGGACAATTCAATCAGCCAAATAGGTTTGCAAATATTCATGGACATCAACAACCATATATTCATGGAACATGGAATAATGATGTCCAAAGACAAAATTATTTTGGTCCAAACTTTTATGATAGTAGCACAATAATGGCCAATCTCATCAATATGAGCGAGAATACAATGAGAAAATAACCATTTCTAATTTCAAGGGTGAAAATTCATCCCCTACCAAATTAGAAGAATGGTTTGACAAGCTTGAGATGTATTTTTCTTTGTATCCTAGAGCAGAGAATGCCAAGGTAAAATTTGCAGCCCTACATTTGGAAGGATATGCACACACTTAGTGGCGGTACATGTCAAGGATTGGTAATGAATTCTTAATATGGGATGCATTAAAGTAGGCAATGATCGAAGTTTTTGTGTCTCCTATTGAAAAAGAGAAGTTAGAGAAGAAGTGGCATGCTCTTGAGCAAAGGGGATTATCGGTTAGAGATTATTCTAACCACTTCCTTAACCTCTCCATGTATGTGGATGGAGTATTCGACAATGCCAAGCTAAATAAGTATATATTTGGGCTTGAATCTTCTCTATCGTTGGAAGTGGGAGCTATGAAACCATCCTCTTTACAAGATGCCATACAATTGGCTGAAAGGTATGGTCAAAAATACAAGAGTTTTCAACAAAGAATAGGGCAACATTTTCAGTCAAACCAATCCACTAGAACAGCTACAAATTATGGGTAGTCAAAGATTTAATTTCAGCAAGGAGGGAAGCCAACAAATACCTACAGCAAGATCCCTCCATTCCCTACTGTTTATGGACCAAAACAGAGTAGTAAATTCACATTTAATGCTGAAAACAGATCAAATGGAAAGGACTAAAATTAGTGGCAAAAACTCAGCTCCTATGCAAGGAAAGCATGTGTCTAATGACAAGTTGAAGGACGTGTATGCAAAAGGTCTATGCTTCAAATGTGGGGAGAAATGGTCTCTTGATCACGAGACAAAATGCAAAGCCAAGAATATCAAAGTGAGCATGATCTTTGAAGAAGAATCGGATGTTGAGGGAAATGAAGGCAATCTATCTCAGCTTGATTGCTTACCCACTCTTGAGGAGAGGCATGACCATGATGAGGATTGCCATGAAGAATTCTATGACCCTATGGATGGTTTTCCATTCGATCTGGGTGGTTACTTTATGGATGATGCTTTGAAAAATTTGGATTCATTGAAACTTTGTTCCATCTCATGTGATGCTTGGAATGGTTCCAAAGGGGACAATACATTACGCCTTAAAGGCTACATTAGTGGAAAAATTGCTCATATTCTTATTGATACCGGGAGTACACATAGCTTTGTTAATACACGGTCTCTTGATGGGCTGAAGTTGTATACACAAGAAATGCCTTCATCACTAAGAATCCAAGTGGCAAATGGAGCTTATGAGAGCAGTAATCAGATTTGTTCCAATGTTCCCATCACTTTTTCATCATCTTGTATCACTTCGTGAATCTTATTGCCTTGGAGATGGGTCCCATTGATGTCATACTTTGCTGCAATTGGCTAAAAAGTATTGGCGGGTTTACCATGGATTTGAATAGGCTACAAATGGAATTTCAATGGCATGGACAGCAAGTTACTCTTCAAGGGATTGAGAAGAAGAGAGGTGATCAGCACCAAGAAGATTAAGAGAGATTAATGCAAAGGCATGTATGTTTACCCTTCTCTTGTCAAAGATTGATGAGGATCATCCCTCTTCTAATTAGCCCTCTACTCCTTCAAAAGATATGGATCCTTGTCTTTGTAAATTGTTGGAAGAGTATGATGATTTATTTCAACCACCTACCTCTCTTCCTCCAAAGCGTGAAGTGGATCACCCCATCGACTTGCTTCCAAATACCAAGCCTATCAATAAACCTCCATATTGCCTTTCAAAGGTGGAAAGAGAAGAAGTTGAGTGCCAAGTAAAGGAGCTACTTGAAATGGGTCTTATACAACCAAGTCAATCTCCCTTTGCTTCTCCCGTTCTTCTAGTCAAGAAAAGAAGGATGGTTCAGTCTACATGTGCATAGATTATCGGGATTTGAACAAGGCCTCTATCAAAAATAGGTATCCAATACCAAGGATTGATGATCTTTTGGATGAATTGAAGGATGCCAAGGTATTTTCAAAGATCAATTTGCGATTGGGATACCATCAAATATGCATGAAGGAGGGGGATGAATACAAGACTGTATTTAGGACCGAGAGTGGATTGTATCATTTTATGGTTATGCCCTTTGATCTTTCAAATGCTCCAGCCACATTCCAAGATTTAATGAACAAGATACTTTAGCCACTTTTGTTCAAGATAGTTTTGGTGTTCTTTGACGACTTATTGATATATAGTAGAGACAAAGAGGAGCATTTACAACATGTTAGAGAAGTTTTTGACATATTGAGGAGTCACAAGTTGTTTGCTAAAGCAACCAAATGTACATTCATGACCAAATAAGTAGAATACTTTGGACATATTGTTGGAGAAAATGGCATCAAGGTTGACCCAAAAAAGGTCCAATGTGTGAAAGATTGGCCTACTCCAACAAATACCACTTCATTGAGGGGTTTTCTTGGTTTATCTTCTTTTTACCAAAGATTTATCAAGAATTATGCTCATGTAGTTGCACCATTAATGGATACGTTAAAGAAAGAAGCCTTCTTTTGGGATGAAGTAGCCAACAAAAGCTTCAATGAGCTGAATCAACTCCTCATTTCAGCACCCATATTGGTTTGTCCCGACTTTTCTATGCGGATGCTAGTGGGAGAGGATTGGGGGCTATTTTAGCCCAAGAACATGGTATCATTGCATATGAGAGCAGAAAATTTAATGAAAAAGAGAGACAAATGCATGTATATGAGCAAGAGATGCTAGCTATACTACATGCAGTCAAAAAATGGCATCATTACCTCTATGGAAGTCACTTTAAAGTGAAAAGTGGCAATAGGGTGTTGAAGTACTTCCTCTCACAGCCTAACTTGTCTCCCAAGCAAAGAAGATGGTTGGCAACTTTTCAATCATATGATTTTGAGATAGCATACACGGCTGGAAAAGACAATGTAGTGGCAGACGCACTCTCTAGGATGTGGGCATGTAATGTATCTACCATCTCCACTATATATAAAGATTGGATAAATGATATACAAGAGGAATACATGATGGAGGAGCATGCTGCCACAATAATGCAAAAATTACAGCAAGCAATAAATGAAGAATATCCAAACTTCAAATGGCATAATGGACTTTTATGGTACAAAGAAAATGTCTATTTGATCCCTCAAAGCAGTTTTAAGCTGAAAGTGCTTCAAGAGATGCCTTCTTCACCCTTGGCTGGCCATCTTGGTCTCTTTAAGACTTTTGACAAAGTGCACAAGAGTTTCTATTGGAAAGGCTTATGGCGGGATGTGAAGGAGTATGTTTCTCATTGCTTGGAATGTCAACAAAATAAAGATTATTCTTTATTACAAGTCGATCTCCTTCAACCTTTGCCTATCCCACAAGGAAAATGGACTGACATTTTAATGGACTTCATTACGAGCCTTCCTACCACAAGGCATGGTTGGAATAACATTTTTGTCGTGGTGGATAGACTCACCAAATCAGCCCATTTTATTCCAACCAAGACACAATTTTCAGCAAAGCAAGTAGCCGGTCAATTCATGGAAGGAGTGTTCAAGTTACATGGTATGCTTTTGAGGATAGTGTCGCATAGAGAAACTAGATTCATGGGAAATTTTTGGAAGGGTTTATTTACTTCCACGGGCACTACTCTTACCCTTAGTACAGCTTACCACCCTCAAACCGATGGTCAAACTGAAAGGGTTAATCGATGGGTAGAAATGTACTTAAGGAATTTTTGTCATAACACGCAATTATCTTGGGATGATTGGTTGCATCTTGCTGAATTTTGCTACAATAACACATATCATATGAGCATTGGGATGGCTCCTTTTGAAGCACTTTATGGATACAAGGTTCAAATTCCTTCAGCCATGTTTCATGAAGACATGAATCCACAAGCGAAGGATGAGTTAGAATGAATGGAGATGCTTATGAAGCAATGTAAAGAAAACATACGAAAGGCGCAAGATGTCATGAAGTCCTATGCTAATGATAGGCGGAGGCACATGGAGCTTGATGTTGGAGATTGGGTCTTCCTGAAGGTGCCCAAGACTCGTTATGCATCCCTTAAGCATGGAAATAACAAGTTAGCTCACGGATTTTATGGCCCATATTTGGTGTTGGAAAAGATTGGAGAGCTTGCAAATAAGCTCCAATTACCCTCATCTACTCGCATACATGATGTTTTTCATGTATCACAATTGAAGAAGTATATTGGGCAGGATTTATAAGTTCTTGAAGAGCTTCCACCACTTGATGAAGATGGACTGATTGTCTATGAACCTGAAAAGATTATTGGGAAGCGTGAAAAGATTCTTAGGAACTGAACTCTCACTGAATTCCTGATCAAATGGAAGGGGCTACCTACAAAAGAGTCCACTTGGCAACCTTTTTCTTATTTGGATGCTTTTCCATGGCTTTTGCAAGATGAATGATCATAATCTGTGCAGAGATAACTTGTTGTTTTAAAATATTATTATTGATTAAATTGCCTTAATGACACCAAAAAGTGATCTTGATGGTATGGGATGATGCCTTAGGGTGTGTATTTCATTTCTACTCTTCAAATACTGAATTTGGACACTCCAGTCAAAAGTTATGGCAAATCTACTAACGCAACCCTGTTTGGACAGCAAGCAGTCAATTCATTGCTTTAGGTTCATTATACTATTTCTTCACACAAAGTGCTTCCACATGCTTGTGGATCTTCATCGACATAATTTGCTTCATTATAAACTTGCCTACTACTCAATATCTTCAGTTTTGAGGACAAAACATCTCTAGGAGGGGATGATTTGTAATGAAGCAAATTATCAACATGAGAGTTAAAGCCTATTCCAAGTATAAAACTTTGTAAATACTTGAGCCTAGAGAAAGAGGACTTAGGTTTTACTATAAAAGGCAAGAAGTGCTAATGTAGCATCATTCTTTGGCATTAGCAAAAATTTCATCTCTCTTGTCTTTCACATTTTCTTGTACTTGGATGACATTCCATGGCTACATTGTGCTATGGTAATGGAAGTTGTTCCATGGCATGGCCATGCTGGAATCTCAGTTTAGTTCATTTCTTGTCATGTGTACCTTAGAGTATTTTTTATTTTCTTTTTCATTTCAATTGTTAGATTAGTCCTTGTTTACAGACTTACTTCTGAGTTGTAAAGAGAGTACTCTTCTTTTGGGAGCCTTTGCCCATCTGCACATTAATGAAGTTTGTGTTCTCTCATTGTGGGCATAATTATATTGATTAAGTTCTAAATTAGTACTTAGGTCCTATCTTGATTCATCCTACTATCACAACTTGTTTAGGATGGATATTATTAGCCCTTGGCTATCCACCGATGTTTCATCTAAACTGTTATCTTTCTTTTCAAGTGGGTATGATATTCATATACCCTACATGTGACTTGTTCATGGCTTAGCAACGGAAGGATTGCTATCAAATCCTAAACTTGGCACATACAAATGCAGCTAATTTTTATATATAATAAATTTTACAAAGAAGTGCATGCATATCCTGTTCTACATACCCTTTTACCATCACATCATCCAAATAAAGGCATAGTGAGATATGTTATGTAATCCTATAATACTTGATTCATTGCATTCATCATGTAAGCAACAAAATTTGTTGTTCCTTGTGATAAAATGCATATCCACACTAATTCCAATGGTATATTCATAGTGGTGAGATTCTTGATTTCTATTGCCAACTCAAATTCATCATAACTAGAACATAATTTAGCCAAAGGATATCTAGCTCTCCTGACAAAAGCCTCTTGCTACAAATTCATCCACAGTAGGACCTACTCCTACATTTTTTATGTATCCTAAATGAATGTCAATGTCCCATTTTTCTTTGGCATTATAAATTACCTATTTTAGTAAGGAGATGAAGAACGCTCTCCCATCTTAATCTTTTCATTCAATAAATCAATTAGCTTGGATAGATGAGCCATTGGCAATGGACTTGACTATGAGTTCCAAGATACATGCACAATAGTGAAGTTATCCATAGATGCAATAATACCTAGATCCATGCAACCAATCTCATGTGGCTAAAATGCAAAAGCTCTACCCATATCTAGACAACATATTCCATAACATATTGCTTCTCTATGGGTGAAAGAAAGTCATGACATTCAGTCTTTAGCTCCTTTAGAGACTTTGTAGTAAGGTGATGCCCAATCTTTTTTGAGTCACTCAAATTTGATTCACAAAAAGCCACTTCAATCATCTCCTCACTATTTGGAGGCAATGGTAATGCAAAAGATTTAACATTTTTATCCACCATCTTATACTTCATCTCAACCTTTACTTTGACCCTTTTATTTGAGCAAATAAATTCTTGCTTCACAAACTCCATTATCACATGGTACATATCCAAGGAACATACATGTACCATATTATTTTCAAGTTTCAACTTATATTTTAACATAACTAAAAGTCTAGCCATTGTATCAATATAACACAACCCATCATACATTCCTAATATGCATTCTTTATCTTCCAATAATCCATGCCCCTTTATGTTTTCCCATTTCATGAGAAATACTCTTTTGTAGCCCTATTCATTCTTTTAACCCTTTGAAATCATACAATACTTCCTCTTGAAAATCCAACAAAACCTATAGGAAAAGCACCTGAACTTACAAAATGCGGTGAGAGCCTTTTCCATCTTACACCATTGTAGTCTTCCTTTATAATGGTACCTCCTAAAGATACATTGCTTCATAAGAATCTCTAAACTCTTTCATATTAGGAGGCAAACTTGTACATCCATAGGGGCATATCCTTCTCATGATCATCGCTCTCAAGAATTCACAATACATGTACATTGACTTCTTAGCCCGACCTACCCCAATAGTCTATTTTGAATCGTGTTGTGCATATATGTATACATGCTCCAATTTAGCTCTAAGCTAGGGTTGCTAGTGTATTGTGCCATTATATGCACTACAAAGGGTCTTAAATATAGAGAAATACCCCCTGCATTCATGTTTCACCACTTCCATGCCAATTTCTCTCTTTGGCCATCTCTTACACAGAGAGATTAGAGAAGGAACCTTATCTTAGTTTGAATATAGGGATCTCCTTAACACATTCTTTGCATGTTGCCTCATCTTCTTCATAGAGCTTGTTTATTGATCACAATGTAGATATTCGCAAACATCTCACTGTTGCTCCCAAATCTAGCCCCTCGTACACAAGATCTAGCAAGTCTATGACATGATGCATGGTGTATGGGCAGCAATCCGTCTTTTTTGAACATACATTTCTTTGAGAAGCCTTGAAGGGTTTCTACCATGGCTTTGAAATGTAGTCATTTCTTTCAAAAGCCTTGAAAGGTTTCTACCATGTCTTTGCAATGGATTCCTTAATCTCCTCAAGTTACTCTAAACCTTGTTGCATGTCCACCATTTTATCCTTATTCTTTCCCATGCTAAATACCCTTTCAACTATGCTACATATGGCATACATGGTGGGTATCATTACATGATATGCATCAACCATAGATCGCCACCACTTATCTTTATTCACACAATTGGAACTCAACTTAATAGACTTGTCCCTCGCTCACACACTTTTCTCAACCTCCCAATCATACATATCCATGCATGAAAACATCTATATCACAATAGTCTTATTTTGAAGTAAGGAATCTAATGTGCAATAGGAAGCTTTAGCATGCATCACATGCAAGCCCAATAAATGTCAACTTGACCTCTGTTGAGGACAAACTTGATAACTTTCCTACAATTATCAATAATGTACTCTTCTTTTTCATACCAAACTTTCAACATAAATTAATTGATAGGTATTGCAACCACTATATGTAATCTATGGATAGTGCTCTTGTGAAATTGTGGTCATATTTTTTCCATCCTTTGCATTGCCCATAGCCACTTGCACCACATGGTGAGGCCCTACTTGCTCAACGGATTTGCATAAGATCTCTATAATGTACTTGCTTGATTTGATATTCCTTGTTGTATCTATGGCTTTTAAAAACAACTCCCCCTTTTTTTGAAAACAACATATAAAATACTTTGTCCCAATGTCTCTCAAGAATCGACTAACAAACAATCAAGGATTACCTCTTGATCACACTGGAATAAGTAACCCAACCTTTTCTATCACATGCTTTGGTTCTTTATTTAAAGTATCTCTTTGAAAATAACAAAACTTGGCTCATCAAAGGATTGTCAGAAGCATCCGGTCTCAATGCATGGGATATTCTCAATTTTTTGTCTCAAAAGAGAGTTCGTCACCCAAAAAAGGGATGCACTCCCCAAGAGATGGAGCGAACAACTAGAAAAGCAATAAATACATCAATATCCTCTACTTATAGAGGTGTTTTTACATGTATAGAAAGCCAACAAGCTTACCCCAATGTCCCCTTTAGAATATGGGAAATACCTTGCAAGTTGACTAGCATAGCTAGTTTGAGTTGCTTAATGTCAATTTTAACGTTATTAATGTAAAATCTCAAAGCTAGCAATGCATTATTATGACAACAAAAAATTATAATCAGTCATGGATGCAATCCCTACATCCATGCCAATTATATATTTTTCAAAAACAAGTTATAATAAATTATATAAATGGAAGCTAGTTGACACATTTTCAAATGCTACAATGCAAGGCTTAAGACTTAACATGATTCTGGCTTTATGATTGAGTATATATTTGCATTGCTCATGTATTTTACATATCATTGTGGTGAGAAATGAGTCTTTGTCAAGTAACTGTAAATCCACATCAACTAGATGTGTGACATAAGCTTGATACATTGCATAAAACCAAAGGAACAATGAATTTGTTTAGCGCAACATATAAATATGGTGTAATGCATAGTGAAAAGAAGAGAACTTTGTCAATGGAACTTTGTCAAACCACTAAAAAGGAAAAAGACATTCATGGACCTCTTCAAGTGTATTGTGTTGATTTCAAGTTTATTTTTTCGTGATGCAACCAATAATATTAATGTAATTTAGGAAAAATATGTACAACACAAGAAGCCTCCCTCAAAGAGATCTTTTGGAGTATGTTAGCTATTTTCAATTTAGCTTTCCAACCATCAACCTATCACCATAACCAACTAAAACATATCTACGCAAACATGAAAATAGATTTTTCTTTGCCCTTGTAAAAGGGGAATATAGGTTGAGCATGCGATAATATAGGTGTGACTTCTGGGAAATTTGACGGACTTCGTCTAATTTTAGGAACAAGGGGGAGTAACTCTATAACATGGCCACATCATCTACCAAATACCAATTATGGCCAAGAGTGGCACATTCAAGTGACATGACACATGGCAACCAAGAGCACATGCAAGACTCGTTGAGCAAGAGCCAATGCATAGAGGAGATGATTGGTGCACAGGATGCAACCGCGCTAGACTACAAACAAGCTCTCCGATTCCATGACCTCAATATGGCTAAGATTGAGAAGGTGCTGAAGAGTGACCAACAAAGACACAACAAAGCATGCAAGCCCAATTCCCAAGAGCGCTTGTCGATGCACAAAGCCTCCATTTCTCTCACCTTTGATCATGTTTACCACTGATATACTACTCTTTTGGCTACTAGGGTGTATCTGTAGTTCATGAGGAGGCTGCATGTCAAGGTAGGGACTTCATCACGTAGTTTGATGATACTTATCAAGGTAAAGCTTCTTTGGTTGAGTATAAGTTGTCAAAAAGGGCTTCTATCTTGCTCTCCTCATCAACTCTAAGGCCTGGCATCAATGGTGGCTTTAGAGGGAACCTAGTAACACACTCTCCCTTGGTCCTCGTCTTTCTCAACTAATGGTGTCCTTGCACATGAGTGCCTTGAACCTACAAACATAGCTCCCTAGTTCATGGAGGAGGCTCCAAACATTGTTATTACATTGGGCAAAGTGCGTTACTCACCATCCCAAGTCAGTGCTTGGGGGGCTTCTTAAGCCAACATGTTGTTGAGCATGCATTCTATGGGGCATAAGGAATGAACCCCCTGAATTTCTACAACTCAAGGATCTAAGCAGCTTGGAAATTATCCTCAATGTCAAGTTTGCCACCTTCTCAGATGGGTGCTATCTCGACAAGGCTAACATGCATTTTGTATGCAACTACCCCTCAAAATCTAGCTCGAACCATGCAAAACAAGTTAATGGCAATCCACAAAGTTCTACAATTGCTGGTGAGGAGGCATGGAAAGGAGATAGGCAAGAAAGTGGAGTATAACAAAAGAAGGAGGTGTAGAATCACAATCAAGCAATTAAGAAGGGGGATGGGAAGCCTAATTAAAAAAGCCTAAGAGCAATAACATCAAAGGGAGGGGCCCAATAGGGGAAAGTATCCATTGTGCAAGTTGAGAGGCAAAAGGCATATCGTAATAAGGAAAACATTGATCTTATAACCTTCATAGACAAGGAGAGTGCCAAAAAGCACAAGAGGAAACCTTCCCTCAAGCACCTCGCAAGGACATTGGCGGCAGATCAGAATTTTTATGCCCCAATCAAAGACCATGAGATGTTGGCTTAATCAAATACACAATACTGTGAAGACAAGGTAGTCTGCTAAGATGAAGTTTTATTCATGGTGTTAGGTGTTTGTCTTCTGACTTAAGAAAGCAGGTGATATATGTCCTAGTTAGGAGGTGTAAGCCACATCTACTAGCCTTGCAGGAGATCAAGCTTGGGGAAGAGGCTTGTAGAGCCTTTGTGGTCCCAAGCTATATTGCATATTTTGATGTGGTAGCCAAAGGAAGAGGAGGCACTATGCTTTTGGTCAAAGAGGATCTTAAGCTGTCTTTGAAGTTTATAGCTTGGGACAGCTCTGCCTTACGAGTCACAGTTAGGATTTATCAGGAAGACTTTGTAGCATGCTCAGTTCATGCAATGAATTGTTCAAACCAAAGAGCAAAACAATGGCATTACTTGGTGTAGTGGAAAAAACGATACAATGCCTTAGTTGGGGGAGATTCGAACATGACAAATAGGGACAAGGATAGATCACATGACACTAATACAATTATTATTGAGGAAAGGGAAGCCTAAAAGCACTTGGTAATAACTACATGTGAGATGGAGGATGTTGCCCTTCTAGTCACAACAAATTAGAAGCCCGAGTTTACTTGGCACAACAAGCATGTTGGCACTTCTTGGAGGGATGGGAGATTGGATAGATTTCACGCCACAGAAGGAGCATGGTGCTTACACAGAAAGTCTAAATATGCGGTTTTTTGAGGGTGTTACTATATCAAATCACACTCCAATATTGACGACCTTCAACGTCATATTGTTGGTGGCTGGTAATAGTGGTGGCCCACCCCCTTTCAGCCTAAATGTGGCAGCATTGAAGGATAAAAGGTTTGCTCAAAAACTAGTAATCACTTGGTAGAGGGCAAGGGACCCTTGTGTATCCCTAAAGTTCATGTGCTTGATGTGCCATGAAGATGTGGTAGGAGTGGCTAAAATCTATGGGAAAAGGCGAGCCAAAGACTGAAGACAACTCAAGGAGCCAGTAGCTAGAGCTTGGGCTTCTCTATTAGATGTCTTGATGGATCACCCTCAAGACGAGATTACCCAAGACTACCTTCAAGAAGTGGAAATGTTCATGAAAGCCTAGGAGGATTATGAGGCTAATGCTACCAAGGTGCAACTAAAAGGATAGTGGGAGGTACTAGGTGATGGACCCAACGAGTTCTATTTTTCCAAGCTTCACACCAAGAAAAATAAGGAAACTATTATCTCTATCGATGACAAGAGTGGGCACATTGTGCAAGAAGAGAACCACATAATCAACATTTTCAAAGCACACCTTGCCTCCGTAGTAGGCACAAAGCCACCAAGCATGCCAAACTATGAGTAGAAGATATAGGCTTTCCTAGATGATTCGATTGTAAGAGTTTATACTAACCAAGCTTTGCTTCTTGATAGGCCGTTTACGATGGAAGAGACCACAAAGGTAGTTAGGTATTTTTGGAGACCATTCTAGAATAGATGAAAACACATCGAGGCTTATAGTATTGGTCAATGGTTCGATGTTGAAATTCATTTTCATAAGAGGAATCTTGCTACCCATAACCAATTAGGGAAAGATAAATCAGAAGGATAGGTATCACAACTATGTCACGAGGTGCTAGCAATCATGAGAGCGATGAGATCAAAGTTTGGATATTCAAACTTTTTTGTAAGAAACTAAGTAAGAAAGCCTAAGCCTTGCTACATCACATAGATGATGTTGTAATATTTTACACATTTTCTCTTCATACAACTACTGTGTTACAAAAAAAAAGGTTGAGCATGTCGTCTAGTGAGCATGATCTCGATAAAAGTGCACTCTATAAAAACCAATTTTATTGTTATCCATTTGACTCTTTCATCTCATGGCATCATAGAAATCCATCCGAGATTGTTCTCAACATAGTTGAAAATCTTGTCACCAAGCTTCATAGAACCAAAGGATGTTGAGAATTAAATTGGGATCTATGTGATGGGATGCCATGAGAGAAAAAGAGAGACATGCACAAACGTGCACTTTTTAACTAATTCAATGCAACTAATAGGAAAAGTTGCATTACTCCTGTCAAGATTGTGGGAGAGAAGGAAGGAGTCTCACTTGTAGCTTTCTCACTTGCACAATGGGGGAATACACACACAGGTGGAGGCTGAAAACAGTTTTCCTCTTCTTAGTTGTGTAAGCCAAAAAGAACTCTAGTACAAAGAAATAGAAGAACCCTATATATGGGTCTCAAACCAAACTCAACTAACTAAGGTGGCATACTAACTGAGCCACGAACTAGAGTAGATAAGTATAGCTGTCATCTAGCTATTATTCATGGGCGGTGTACCAACCACATCTGCAGCTAACAAGCCGGTGACATAAATGCACAACGGTCACCCTGGCATATCACGAGTGGAGCTCGATATCTCAACACTCCCCCTCCAGCTCAATCCCAATTCCTGCACACCAAGTAGGTCTCTAAACTTGCGCAGCTTCTCTGCGCCCAATGCCTTCGTGAATATGTCAACTACCTGATCCTCTGTGCTGACATAAACTAGATCAATAAGACCTAGTAAAACCCTCTCCCGCACATAGCGATAATGCACCTCAATGTGCTTTGTTCTAGCATGATAGACTGGGTTATTTGCCAAGTGTATACTGCTCATGTTGTCACAATAAATGACAACTGGTCCATCTGTAGGTTGATGCATATCATAAAGTAGCTTATGCAACCAAGCTACCTCAAATGCAGCCATTGTTGCACCCCTGTACTCAGCCTCTGTGCTCGACAGGGCAACTGTAGACTGTTTCTTGCTGCTCCAAGTGACTGCAACACTCCCAAAAGAGAACACATATCCATTGGTAGATCCTCTATCAGAAATACTACCAGCCCAATCAACATCAGTGTATCCATGCAATTGTATCTGAACCCCAGTCTCATAAAATAGTCCATACTGCAATGTGGACTTCACATACCTGAGTATGCGTCTAGCCGCATCCAAATCCGGTTTCCTTGGAGCCTACATAAACTAACTTACCAATCCAACAGCATAGCTCAAATCTGCCCTGGTAATAGTCATATAAATCAAACTTCCTACTATGCGTCTATACATAGTAGGGTCTTCGAGAAGCTCACATGTATCTGCACTCAGCTTCACATTTTGCTCCAAAGGAACTGAAATAGGCTTACAGCCTGTCATCCCATATTTGGACAGCATGTTCAATCCATACTGCCTCTGCAGGAGCTGTATCCCACTTGGTGATCTAATCACCTCAATGCCCAAGAAATAATGTAGCTCTCCCAAATCCTTCATCTCAAACTTCTGCTTCAATAGCATTTTCACATGAAGGATATCTTCATCACTATCACCTGTGATAATCAAATCATCAACATAAATAACAAGTAGCATAATATCTTGCTCTGTTTTTCTCACATAAAGTGAGAAATCTGCCTTGGAAATTTGAAAGCCAATAGTGACAACATACTATCCTATCTTGTCAGACCATGCTCTAGGTGCTTGCTTCAAGTCATACAAGGCTTTCTTCAACTTGCAAACAAACTCAGGATGAACAGCATGCACATAACCTGGTGGCTGCTCCATATAGACCTCTTCTTGCAAATCACCATGCAAGAAGGCATTCTTTACATCCATCTGATATAAAGACCATCCCTTTGATGCAGCCATAGCAATGATGCTCTTACGGTTGCCATCCTTGCAACCGAACTGAATGTTTCTTCATAATCAATGCCATATATTTGTGCATACCCCTTGAGTACTAATCTTGCCGTGTATCTGTTCACAGAACCATCTGCATTGTGCTTCACCTTATAAACCCACTTACAACCAATTGCATTCTTATCTTTAGGCAAAGGTACAAATTCCCATGTAGCATTTGCTTCCAAGGCATCCATTTCTTCATCCATGGCTTTCTCCCATTTTTCTTTTCCCATGGATTGCTCAAAAGAAGTGGGTTCTAGTTCCTGTATCACTTTGACTATATAGGCATAGTGAATGGCTGTAAATCTATCATATTTCAGTCTATCCACAGGATACCTAGCTCTGCTAGACCTACGCAAAGTAGGCTCACTTCCACGTGCTCTCAAAACATCCCTGGTTTTCCTTACTCCAGGTGTAATAATAGAAGGAATACCCAACTCATCATCAATTCTCTGTTCTGAGCCACTGGATTCACCATCCACATAAGAGTGACCTGCATTCACATCAAACTGATCTACCTTCTCTTTTCCTTTTCGTGATATCTGCATACTACTATCTGCATTGCTTTGAGGAGATTCTCTTGATCTCAATCTGTCTGTCCATGGCAAAGAATGTGAACCACTGCTAAAGGACACTCTAGGTCCACTAATATCTTGTGACTGCTGCTGTGAATTCTGTGCAGCATTACCATTTTGTGCATCTACATTATCAATCACATTTACTGGTTTATACCAGCTACTCATCTCATCAAAAACAACATCTCTGCTCACTGTAAACTTACGAGTAGAAGGGTTATAGCATCTATACCCTTTCTGCTTGCAGAGAGTAACCAATAAAGATGCACTTCTTAGCTTTTGGATCCAACTTGGATCTCAACTCATCTGGCACATGAATATAGGCAATGTAACCAAAAATTTTCAAATGAGAAATATCTAGTTTCCTACCAGTATGCCTCTCCTCTGGAGTCATGCCATGTATTACTGCAGTGGGAGTCCTGTTCATTATGTAGACTGCTATAGCAACTGCCTCAGCCCAGTAAAAATCTGGCAGGTCTTTTTCATCGAGCATGGCACAAGATATCTCTCCAATATGCCTATTTTTTCTTTCTGCAATTCCATTTTGCTGTGGGGTATGACTACATGAATATTGCTACATTATGCCATGCTCCTGCAAGAACCTTGCAAACTCATTTGAGACGTACTCTCCCCCTCCATCTGACCTTAGGCATTTTATTTGCAGGCATGTTTCTTTTTCAACCATAGCTTTAAGAGTTTTGAAATGCCCAAAAACTTCACTTTTCTTTTTCATAAAATACACTCAAACTTTTCTGCTATAGTCATCAATAAAAGTGACAAAATAATGACAGCCTCCAATAGATGCAGCTTTAGTAGTCCACACATCAGAGTGGATTAATTCCAATGGCTTCTTACTCTCTTGAATATGTCTAGGAAATGGTTTCCTTGCCTGTTTTCCAAATTGATAGGCTTCACATACCTTATGCATTTCTGCAACCTTGAATTTAAGCAATCCTGCAATGATATTTTGGGCTTGCATTGATTTAAGTCGATGTACATTAACATGACCAATGCGTTTATGCCAGATATCAATATCTGCAACTACACCGATCCCATGTGCAAACATTGCTGCACTCAATTCAGGCATGTCTACATCCAACGTAAACATTATGCCCTTCTTTTTTCCTTTTGCTATCAAGCGACCTTTATTTTTCATATCCTCAACAAAGCATCCATGAGGATTAAATCTGACCTGCAAGCCCTGCTCAACCATTTGACCAACAGAAACCAGGTTCTTGGTGATATTCGGGATATGAAATACATCCGACAGGTATTTCTTTTTCCCATCCTGCATAGACAAAGGAATTTTTCCAATCTCCAGAATAGGATGTGCAGCATCACCAGTCTCCACAAATCCTGGTTTTTCCATTTTCCTTGCATCCTGCATCCATTCTGCATGACCTGTCATGTGGTTTGATGCACCTGAGTCAACATACCACACATCATTGCTTTCTTCTGCACTTGTCACAGAATTGGTCATGTGCTGCACCATAAACAAATGCTGATTTCTGTCATCACCCTGTCTACTAGAAGATGCATAATTCCCTTGCTGCAATTTTCCATTCATGATGTCATTCTACTTTTTATAGCAGTCTTTAGCCATATGATCCATTTTACCACAGTAGTAGCATTCAACATTGCTGTTTGCATTTTGCTCTCTTTGCCATCCACCACGACCTCTTTGGCTCCCCCTGCCTCTAGAGTTACCATGTCCTCCTCCATAGGACTCGTTTTCTTGAGTTTGTTGCAT
Organism: Lygodium microphyllum; assembly: GCF_053477565.2. NCBI lineage: Eukaryota > Viridiplantae > Streptophyta > Polypodiopsida > Schizaeales > Lygodiaceae > Lygodium > Lygodium microphyllum. The sequence continues at coordinate 55,894,884 of NC_141159.1, read as the reverse complement.
ATTCTGATTTCTACCACGGCCTCCAGATCGGCCTCCTCTACCTCTGCCTCTACCTCTTCCAGCATTTGAGTAGAAGACAGCTTCTTTTGAAGTTCCTCCTGAAGAAGATGCACCACTATTTCTTTGCTCCTTAGAAATTAGAAGAGCAATCAACTCCTCAAAATCAGGAAATCTTTCACGGACGGAAATGGATGTTCGGAACTGTGCATAATCCTTTCCTAGACCATTCAAGGTCACAGAAACTAAATCATCATCTTCCACTGGCGACCCAATGGAAGCAAGTGCATCTGCAATCTTCTTCACCTTCATGTGGTAGTCATTGATGCTCATACTTTCTCTTTGCACATTGTGCAACTCTTGCTTGAGCTGCATTTTCCTGGCTTGTGTATTTGTGCTATACATTTTTGACAAAGTATCCCATGCCTCCTTTGGCGTACTTGCATCCTGAATATGCACAATCATAGAGTCCGAAATACTGATAGACAGCCAGTACATAACTTTTCTGGCTCTCTCATGCCATCCTTTAAATGATTGCATTTGCTGTTGATTGGGAACATCAGGAAGAACTGGTTTTTCTTCATTTCCTGCAACAAATTCCCAATATCCTTTTCCCATAAGGAAATTCGTCATTCTAAACTTCCATGCTTGGAAGTTGTTCTTATCAAGCTTTTCAATGACAATCTGTGAAAGAGAATTAGATGCCATTATAGAACACTACAAGAAATTCTGTCACTGCAAAAAACACAGCTTCAGCCTCACAAGGGCAAATCTGCAAAACTAACAAAAGTGGTATTTGACCACACAGTCACTTCCTAGTGACGATTTTGCATTAACAGGTAACAAGGATGATTCTGTAACTCCCAATGTCTCTGCGCACAAGCATACGATGTAATTTCTACGGTAACTTTTCACCGACCTGTAGAACAGTGGTTGCACATCAAAAAACAAGGCCTTTTCCTAAGTGCGTGTGGAAAACTTCCGCCTCCAAAACAGGCCTCGAAATGGCCTCAAATCAAAAAAACAGGGCAACCAAGGGCTAAAGCCCTTGCCTACAACATACACTGCCCTCTTGCTACACAGTGAAGGGCGTCTCAATCTGAGACAATGCACTCTTGCACTTTCCGGCTGTGCTACCTGTAGAGACTTGCTCCCAAACTCAAAAAATGAAAGCAATACTGGTCCTCTTACCAGAACACCGCAAACTTGGTTTGCTTTCTTGAGCTCCTTACCACGAACCAGGCTCTAATACCATGTCAAGATTGTGGGAGAGAAGGAAGGAGTCTCACTTGTAGCTTTCTCACTTGCACAATGGGAAAATACACACACAGGTGGAGGCTGAAAACAATTTTCCTCTTCTTAGTTTGTGTAAGCTAAAAAGAACTCTAGTACAGAGAAATAGAAGAACCCTATATATGGGTCTCAAACCAAACTCAACTAACTAAGGTGGCATACTAACTGAGCCACGAACTAGAGTAGATAAGGATAGCTGTCATCTAGCTATTATTCATGGGCGGTGTACCAACCGCATCTGTAGCTAACAAGTCGGTGACATAAATGCACAACGGTCACCCTGGCATATCACGAGTGGAGCTTGATATCTCAACAACTCCACTATCGGATGCACCCCTATATGCACTCCAACTCTTTTAGCACACAGAGTTCTAGTCTAACTACATCAATGGCTTAGCATGCTACCTTACTTGGACATTGTGATTCTTATAAAACCATACCTTGATATCAAGACCTATGTAACAAGATCATCGACATGGCTACCTTTCCATTCTAACTGGTGAGTTATGCAAACCATTTTCATGATTCGCCAAAGGTTACTAAACCCATTCCTTATACTCTTTGTATGGTTAAATTTCCTATATACCTTTGAAATCTTTTATAAAAGTTTTTGTGTTCTTACATGTTTCTCCACTTGTTTACCCATTTTCTATCAATGCCATTCTATTAGTTATGGCTACTAAATAATGCACATATACAGAACCCAAGATCCATGTTCATACAAGGTGAATCAACTCTATTCAACATTCCCTATAGTTTGTCTCTAGGAAGCCATTAATGCATTATCTAATGGTTTGCTTAAGCTTGATATCCTCATGTTGTCAAGTTGGAAGAGCGATGTATCCATCAATTTAGATCTTAGGAAATTTGGCCCATCAACATTAACTTTGGTGATCAAATCCTTGTGGTGATTACCTAGGCTTGGTTTGATATTCTTCAAAACATGTTTTTTATATGTTTAGCAAATAGCCAAGATTTGCTCACACCTTTATAGTTGTCACTAGGCCCAATCTTTTGCATGTCATTACTCATTCTCAGTCTATCTGATGATAAAATGCTTTTATTTATTTTCCAAAAGAATTTTGATAAAGAATCATGAATGCTAATCTCAGTGATTTTTAGACCTTACCAAAGCTATCATACAATTCTAGCAAATAGTTACCATTCTCTATGTCATCCTCTCAACAAACATTTGAGTGTCGAGCATGCCAGTAATAAGTGGCGAGGGCTTGTGTGTGTGTGTGTGTGTGTGTGTGTGTGTGTGTGTGTGTGTGTGTGTGTGTGTGTGTGTGTGTGTGTGTGTGTGTGTGTGTGTGTGTGTGTGTGTGTGTGTGTGTGTGTGTGTGTGTGTGTGTGTGTGTGTGTGTGTGTGTGTGTGTGTGTGTGTGTGTGTGTGTGTGTGTGTGTGTGTGTGTGTGTGTGTGTGTGTGTGTGTGTGTGTGTGTGTGTGTGGTATCAATCAAAGAAAAAGATCGCTCGAACATGAGAATATAAATGTGAAACAATGTAGTTAAACTTGCAACAAATGAGTAACCCTCTCTCCCAACCATTGTAGCATGTGTGTCTCTAGGAGGATGAGGCACATGCTGACTTGATGTTATCCCCACCTTCCACTAGATCATCATCAACAATTTGTTTAGGGTTCTAATTTGCATAATGCCAACTAAACACAAGGGTTTTCCTCATTTGCATGATTTGACTCTACATCTTATGGCACAAGTTGACAATTCAATAGCTTTTTATTCCATTTCATTAAAGGAAGCGGAACATTCTGTTGACCCCTCTCTTTAGCTACAAGAACTAGCAAAAGGGTAAAGGCCCAACCTATTGATTTTGGTGAAGCATGCATGCAAGATGGCTTATTCTTTGACGTGCTTTTAAAAAGGCTTATAGAAACTAGTAAAATGTCAATATCCAACATGTATCAAGTTTTAGTTACCAATGTTTTGTGCTTATATTAACAACTAGCACTACCACCAATTCATGTGAAACATTGGAACACATCATTATGAATATAAACTGAAACATAAAAGAACCTAAAGATCTTAAAATTAAATGCTTGACCTACAAAAAGAGAGTTACCTTACTTCCTTTTGCTCCTCGTCATATATATCTATCACTACAAATTTGCTTGTATGACTTCTTTGCATCTCTAATCTTTAAGTTTTGGTAGAAGAAAAGCATTGGCATATATTACATCTTGGCAAGCTAGAGACCAAACTTGGTCTCACTGGACTATGATATTGACAACAAGACATGCCTACTCTTGAGAAGAAAGTTTAGGTCACATGTACATGTTGTAAGAGCTAATGCTCCTTTATTTTATACCTTTACCTTACAAGATTAGGAAGAATCCAAATTGATGTGATTGTACTCAAAATTTTCTAGATACTTTTTCCTTCATGATTCATTTTTGTTAAACTATGAATGTAATTTTATAGGGTTTTGTAGTCATCCTAGGGAGCCACTTTTCTAGTGGATGAAGAAATTTGTGGGATAATGTGTCCCATAATGAGAACATGTTCCTTTGATAAGACATCCCACTCATAAACATGGAGACACAACTAAATGTAAAAGCAATCTCAAACTATTGACCTTTTAGGATCATTTTAAATGCAATTTTGGATTCTCTCATCAAAAAATATTTGAGCCCGCTTAAACACTTATGTTTCTCATGTTTCTCGGACATTTTCTAACTACTATATAGATTTAACTAGATTTAAAAATGACCAAAAATTGATGGGATTTAATAATTTATCTTTTGATGATTTAGTTGGTTTCTAGAAAATAATGTGTTTGAGTTTCCAATATCATATACCTAGCAAAAATCTCTATGATTGAATGTCAACCTTATTTAGAAATATAACAATCTAAAGTTTGTACAATGCTAATGATTCATTTTATCCATGTCCCAATTTCACCATATATCAAGTGAATCTCCTAGCTAATACATGCTTTATTATTGCTTATGAGTGCCTCTTGTCATGTACCCTAGAGTGTTCTAATGTTTTATGATAGCCTCACCTTTTTAACTTTGATAGAAAGAAAATAACCTCCCAAAATTTAATCAATCTTATTAGAGGAGGAGACATGTATGTAAGAGCTCTCAATAAGAATTTTTGAAATTCAGTGTTTGAGTTTGAGGAAACCAACATCCTTCAACTAGATATTATGGTGAACAATAACCATAGAGGAACATGGTCACTCTTGGGAAACACATTGTGTGTGTCCTTCTAGAAGAAAGGTTTAGAATTTTTATACTTTGATCAACACTACATTATCCAATCCATTGATGCACTTTTCTCTAAATCAACCAAGTCATTAGTAAATTGCATATCGTTAAACAACTTCATATCCCATCATGGTCTTAGAATAAAGAAATTATTGGATTTGGGAAGGGGGAAAGTATATGTATGTGAACATGGATAGATACTTAATACCATGCTTTTTTATGTGTCAAAAGCAAGTAGCAAAGAGTACCGTTAGAAATTGTGAATCTGTAACATTTGAAATATAGAATTTTCCTTGATGCTACTAGCAAATCCAAAGTAGAAAGACCATGTGCCATGTCTTGTGTAAGAAACCAATGAAAGCTTTGCCCTTTTATGAAGATTATGGTTTATACACACTTGGAAAGTAAAATTGTGACTTTTGGATTGCTTATAATTGAAATTTTCTCACTCTACACACAATTTCTCTTATAAAATAAAAAATCATAAAGTCATAGCAAGGTCTACTAGGTGGAAGTTACTTATAATGTTCTATAAGTCCAATTACGACGGTAGCCTCTTGTATGTTTGCATGCAAAATTACTATTTTGGCAATCCAATTATCTTGTTTCATATACCTTATGTGCAATCCTAACATATTAGCATCTCTTCTAATCTCCATGCAAACAAATTAGGGACATATGTTGGCATCTACTACCTGAAGGTACTTCTTGCAAACTAAGTGTGTCATCAATCCATTGGTATACATGATCAAAGGAGTGATAGAGGAACGTCATTGAGGACTCCTTGATGCCTACAAGCTATTGGTTGAAAAGATTGGTATGAAGTTGAAGAAAAGATTTTCAATTGAAAGTTTTAAAGCATTGATAGAACATTCTAAAATACAAATAATCATGCTAAGACTCAAATAATTTGTTCTTGAGATGACAATGATAATGACATATATGTATTGATTCATTCAATATACTATGTCAATTTCAAAGTGATTGAAAGCCATGGAGTGTGAAATAGATGGATGTATATCTTTTACATGCCTATGAAGTCTATATGTTAGCTTGCACATGGTAAATAATGAAGACATGCATCAATGTTTTTGCTATTCATAATTCTCAAAATTTAAGTAGTTGACATGTAATACTTTCCAAAGGACATGCACTTGAAAATAAAGCAATAAAGTTAGACCTTCTCACTTTATGTAGCCACTTGCATGTGCACTACCTCATACTAGTACGGCCTATAAAGATGGGTAACCTTATCATCACCACTCATGTGTTACAATCCAAGAGGTGTAGCTTTATTTAACATTGAGATTGTAAGTTTTGAAAATAGAAGTAAGAGCTCTTCATTAATCATTTGCAAGGTTGTACTTGATATTCCTATTTGCATTGTAGGATATGTGTACGAAAGAACATATTTCTAAAGGACAAACCAAAATAAGTGGAACAGAGAGAATATTAAATGATATAGTGAGGTTTCCATTACTATCTACCTAGCTCAAAGAGGATGTAGACAGAGTGTATTGTGAGAGAAAATGCACACATACAATCAAATTTTAATTGTGAAAGTACATCTCGTCAAGGAAATAGGGTGTGTGGATAATCGCATCTCAATTCCTAATCTTACATGATAAAACTTGTAAAAATGGTTTTATTACCCTAGAAAATGAGGATACTTTGTGAATGAGGTCAAATCTTGTTGATGTGGTAGAGTTAGCACTCTTATTTGTGGCTTCTCTCTCTCTCTCTCTCTCTCTCTCTCTCTCTCTCTCTCTCTCTCTCTCTCTCTCTCTCTCTCTCTCTCTCTCTCTCTCTCTCTCTCTCTCTCTCTCTCTCTCTCTCTCTCTCTCTCTCTCTCTCTCTCTCATGATCTAGGTGGGGTCCACCAAGTGTGTCACCTTACTTTTCTCTCCACCAAGTGTGTCACCTTACTTTTCTCTGAGTCATGATGTAAGTAACACGCAAGAGTCTAATGACTTGTGTGTCAGCACTCTTAAACAACAACAACTAACAACAATATAGGTTCTAGATTATAGAAGCCATGAAATACACTCCATAGATTTAAGGACATGGAGACCAAACAAATTACATTGATGCTCATTGAATAGGTGCTTCATTCTAACTCCCATTAAAGATATAATAAATGTGAAGATTGGACTAAGATTAGCATGGATGCATAGCATGTAGCTATGATCTAATTTGGACTTGCCTTTATGAACTTTTGCATTTTTCATTTGTCTTATACCTTGTGCTAACTCATTCTCTTCTTCAAAAGTTCATCCATTCTTTTTACCAAGAATCTTAGGAATTGAATTAAATGGTCTAAAGTACAATTTTAATGATGCACCTTGAATGAGAACCTTAGGGAAAATCTCTTAACATATTAAGTATGAGATGCTTGAATTTATAAATATATCCAACCTTTATCCTTTAGTTGAAAAAGAGGCATAATTGTTAATACAACCCAATCAATGGGACCAATATGTGCATAAAGTCATGGACAACATTTGATTTCTCCAATAGCTTGTGAGATGTTGTATCTTAAGCATGAAGTACATTGTGACCGTTGAGCCAATTCTAGTATACATTGTATATTAGGCATAAGTGCACCACAATTTTGTATTAAACCTTGGGTCTCTTATTTGACACTTATATCCTGAGAGTCATATGGTGGTGAGAGTATTGGTTCTAAGATCATGAATCCTTGTCAAAGCATGCTTTATGGTCTAGATTTCTCCCATCCAAAGGGTGGATGATCACCTTCCCCTTGGATCCATCCCCTCTTTGTGGTTTGGTAGCCTAATACTTAATTTCCAATATAATTTTTTGTTTTGATGAGGATTGCTAAACTAGATGCATGGACCTCCTATGTGAATTAAAATAGACCTACTATTCTTTTAAACTTGACTTGAGTAGTCTCTTGTAGCATACTCTTATAATGTATTCTTGTTGTTTCACTATTACTAAAGCTTAGAGTTCAACTCTATTTAAGGCTTTTTTGCAACATTAGTACTAGAGAGAAGTAACACTCGGAGGTGAAAACTTGTACTTCTAAGATAAGCTAGTGTGCACATACCAAGGGAAGATCCTCTTGCAAGAGAAAAAAGTCTAAGAATATGCATATACTAAAATAATATCTATGAATTGATATTATATCCATGGTCTTGTTTAGGGCCTCAAGGAGAAAACCTCATAGCATTGGTGATAGTAACTCTTGACTTCACTCTACCACCTTCTTCAACTTTGCCTACTCACACTACTCTTTGTTACATGGCATCCCATTGTTAGTAACTCCATAAGAAGTAAACATTTATTAAGAGAAATACAAACATTATCGAAAAACCATGTTTGTATCCAAAGCAATAGTGGGACCTTATATTAATCTAGTAGCCATCAACATAAAAGTTATTCCATATTAACACCCAAAAAGACAACTTCATAATTATATTTGATATGCTCAATGGAGCACTTTTGCCCCTCGAGCAAAGGATATAAAAAAGAAGTAACCTAGGGATATATATTATAGTGAGCACCATGAGAAATCATTTAGGTAAGCATACCAATGACTTAAGAAGGAACCTCCAATGCAAGGGGTGTTAGACATGCTCAATGCCCCATCCTCGTAAGGCGACAACAATGATTCATCATGCTCAAAGTTGCAAGGCTCCCATTATGGGAAGAAGTCACATGTGATCTCGAGGTCCTAACTTGTACATTAGACAAGTTCAAGGTGATTGGATGGAAAAAAGGTATCCTTGTGGGTCTAACCTTTAGGTTAGATAGAGTAGTTAAGATGATGGTAACTTGAGACACACGACATCGAGTTATGGGATGTGGGAGTTATTAGGGATGCCTCTTTTGGGATTTGGGGATTGTAGAAGTGTCCCTTGGTTAGGGGGTCTCAAGAGGGCGAGAAACTCCCTTAACAATGGTCCATGGGCAGTGTTGCCAACCCTATTGTAAACAAAATATTCCCTAATGACTAGAAAAGTTTATAATATGATCGGGAACTAGACAACTAGATTGCCTTCCCAATATATAAAAGGAATATCCCTCCAAAGCCATTATCAATCTGTCTTTCACCTAGTGAGAGTTCTTCTAGCTAGCCTTAAACTCTTCACCTATTGTCTATCTAAATCACCATCTAAGCCCCTCATCACAGTTGAAGCACACAGCTAGACGAAGCCGTCTTTTTATTATTTTATTTGAAATTAAATAATTTTATATTCTTATCATATTTTCTATGTATTCTCTACTCCTTGGTTAAATTTTGTTTATTGTGTAATGTAATTTTTACATAGTATAAGAGATCTAAGGGCTCTACGGAGTGAAGAGTACATGAGAGGCAAGGGCCTCAATAGTAAATAGGAGTAACATGAAAGTGGTTCTTGCACATTAGGTAGTGATGTTGTCACATCAAGTATAGCAGTGCTAACGCATCAAGGTAGTATTGCTTAGATTTTGTTTACTATGATATGTAAAATTTTATGTGGTATTAGAGCCTAAGGGGCTCTAAGGAGTGAAGAGTACATGAGGGGCAAGGATCTCGATAGTGAAGAGGAGCAATGTCATCATTTGAATGTGGTTTTAGTGCATTGTGTAGCGATGTTGCAATTCCAATAATTCAAACACTCAAGATTCTGTCGCCAACCTTCAGTGAAGGCAAGTTGGATGATACAAACTACACTTTATGAATGTTCAAAATTACAACTATCCTTGATTCTTATGAGCTTTTAGAGACGGCACTTGGGACTCTGACCACAATCATAATCCAACTCCAACCCATAATTTTGAGTGTTATGATTCCTCTAAATGTAGATCTTTTATAGTTTGGAAAAGAAGGAATGCATATGCAATGTTTGCCTTAATTACAATATGTTTTGATAATTAATATTGATTTAGCATATAACCAAGGCATCATATGCTTGGAATGTATTGAAGAGTTAGTACGAAACAAAAAAAAAGGGATCCAGAACCTAGAAAATCAACTAGCAATGGAGAAATTTGTTGAAAGAGAGACAATTGAAACATTCAACACTCGAATCGAGTATCTACATGACCAGATGAATGATAGTAGGATATGAAATGCTAATGAGGAGCTAGCTGAAAGATATCTTTGGATTTGTCCCTGAAAGTTTGATAGACTAGTAAATGCCCTTAACACTAAGGTGAGATATCAAACTTTGATATTTGAGAAATTTTATACACTACTAATGAAGGAGAAGTTACAGCTTAAAGCCTAAGATGAAAGTGTTAATGGAGATATTGCATTCTTTGCTAGTGCAAAAGACAAAGGTGGTTCGTCTACTAATGGTAACAAAAAGCAAAAGGGTAATAAAAAAAGTTTCAAGGATAATGCTTCTATTTCAAGAAGAAAGGACATGAAATTGCAGATTGTCATGTCAAGAAGGAAAATCAAAATAATGGCACCCTAAAAGGTAAAGTGAAGGAGACAAACAATATGGCTAAAGTGAAGCTAGAATTATTCATGGAGGGGACCATTGAGAAAGTGTATTCCTTAGCACAAGACGGATAGCATAGGGCTACTCAATTGTTGTCATAAAAGGCGATTGTTGACATAGGTCATCTCAATCCTATATGGGAACCACTTCTTTAGAAAAGGACTCTAGGAGTTGTGTTTTCGCTTAAACTTGTCAATCTTTAACCAATTATTTCTTTTAGTGACTAATGCATAAAATAGAGTAAGATTGCATGAAAGCATTTTTCCTTTTGGAAATATTTTAAATAATTCATCTTGTATAAGAAAGGTTTTGCATAATATATGCTCACTCTTCCCCCATGTGGGCTACCATAAGGAAACAATCTTGCCTATTTGATCATCAATGAAAACCAGGTCTATCATTGTGAAGACCTTGGCAAAGGATCCAAATATTGAGACCAACTAGATGAATCATTCCTTCTCTAATACATTGATCTACTTAGCAAATTCATAGCCATTTGATAAATAGATCAATAATGATGTTTAGGCTTTAGGCTAATAGGAGATAATGGCTTGGTACCACTAATCCAAAGGTGGATTTGGATTTTTTTCTTCTAGAGCTCAAGGGAGGTATTATTGTTTAGCTTAGTCTAACTAGTGGATAGGTTGAGCAATGGTACCAATATCTATTGGCTTAGTACTTGGGGTCTCAGGTATAATACCATTTGATGATGTGTCCTTATTAGGAGTTCTAGCTACATTACTCTGCTTCACATGATTGGATGAAGATTTGTTCTACATGTGGTAGTGAAAGCAAAGGAAAGACTACATACTATGTCACTTAGCCTTTGAATAAACCATTCATAAAAGTTTACATTGTATTGAAATCAAGAAACTATGGGGCTTGAGGGCCAAGGACATATACATATGCAATTATTTCAAGGACCACATCTAAAATGAATCTTTACTCTAACTAAAAAGGAACCTTAATTTGAAGGAGAAATACTAAACAATAGAATAAGAAGCCATAGCCAAAACTAAAAAATAAGCCAAGGAATCATAGCCATGTCTTATACTAACATATAGCTCATGGTACAAAAAATCCATGGCGAATATCAACAAGCTAACAAAACAAAGATCGAGGCTCTTAATGAGGCTAAGACATGCATGAGAACTTACCATCATGCCAGGTGGATATGAACACACACCTTCACGCTAAGTGGGAGGGTTAAGATCCTCGAAGGATGAAAAGTACAAATGATGTACCAAATATAGAAAATATATGGCCTAAGTTGCATGTCCATCTTAAATTGTAATTACTAAAGCTTTAGTGTAAATGCATGCCTAAAATTTGTTACATTACAAGCTATCCCAACCCAACAAAGTTTTATCTTCAAAATTGAAATGGAGTGCAAGATACAATGAAAGCTCATACTAAAAGAAACATGCATATGGAAGTTGCTTTATTGATCATGATCCATAGAAGAGCAAAGAATTCCTTCAATAAAAGAAGGCTCAAGTAGAGACCCAAAACTCTTAAGTGTCCTGTATGCAATCAAGAACAAGGATACCTTGGAAAAATGCCAGGAATTTTTGATACACAACTCCTTTTGCACAAAATTTAATGATGTATAGTTAAAAAGTGCACATCATAGGCCTCCATCTATCACATAAAATCCAATGTTTGATGGAGCTAAGTCAAATTAATTAGCTACAAAAATTTAATACATCAAGCTGCCCTATTTAGAGGACTCATGTAACCACATAACTTCATGAGAGATTCCATCTTATTTTACTCTTTTTTACCCTTGAGGATTCATGTCTTCATGAAAATGGGCTGAGGATGCTTGAGCTTATAACCATAAAGAGCTTTAAACGAAGACATATCGACACTCATGTGATGAGTATTTTTGCAACAAAATTTAGTAAACAGATTTGGTCAATTGAAAATCTATCAATCACGTCATAGTATTCATGGTGAGTCACTTTCATAAGATCATGTGTTTCCTCATACCACCCAAATCAAATGGAAACACATTTATAGGACTATTATTACTTTATTTTGGTAGTGATATCTATGAACACTTATGACTATGGGGCACCTTTTTTCCCTCTTTAGAAGGCTTTTTTCCATCTACCTTATATATGTAGCTATTCACTTTTAGGGTATACACGATCTTGTAAATATTCTCTCTTGATACCTCTCAATACATTAAATTGTGCTCTCTCAATCTTCTTCTTTTTCAAGCTACGTAATTGCATTCCTACAACTCTAAATCAAACAATTTGTATCAACCTTGTGGGCACAGTCATCAACACCTCTGCTTAGTTTCCTCTAATTGGGATGAGATTTGATAAGCGTTCACAAGTCAACACGTACTATGGTTGAGCTTGTGAGAGCTCACTCCTCTTCTCTGGTAAAAGGAGTTGGAGAATTTGTGCTGAGACTTCTATTTATGGCAATACCTTCACACTTATAGATGCTCTGAATGTACCAATGATAAAAAAGAATTTGTTGTCAGTTTTTGCACAAGCCAAGATTGGCTTGATTTGTGAAGTTTGTCAATGAGATGTACATTTCATGCTCTCTCTTGCCATGATATGATTCTTGCATCCATTTTACTATATCATGGATTATATAAGCTCAATAACTATAGGAAATTTGTGGAAGACATGGCATGTGCTATTACAAATTTGTAGGCAGTTTTAATTGCAAAACTTTGGCATGTGTATTTTGGTCATGTGAAATTTTGCTAATTTGCTAGGTGTGCAAAAATCTAGTACGGTGTCTTCGTTAGCTACTCTTGAGGCACCTAGAACACACATTTGTGAAGACTACATATTGGGTAAATTATAGCATGTTTCATTTCCAAAAGATGGTTCAATGAGAGCGTTTCACAAATCATAGGTTGCATACAGTGATGCTTGTGGTCCAAAGCAATCAACATCTTTAGGTAACTATCTTTACTATGAGTTTCATTGATGACTACTCTAGGTATGCATGGGTTTAAAAGCCAAGTCCAAAGTGGTTTTTTGCTTCAAGAAGTTTTTTACCATGGCTAAAATTTTGTCAAGATGTACAATAGACACCCTCCATTCTAATTGAGGGTGGGAGTATATGTCTAAGGAATTGAACGCATATATACCTGAACGTGGAATAAGACACCAATGTACATTGCCATATACACAATAGCAAAATGGTGTAGTTAAGAGGAAAAATAGATCACTCATGGAGATGGCACAGTGCATGATTGAGAGTCAAGCTTTACCACATAATTTCTAGCTTGAAGTTATTTTAAGTGTAGTCTATGTACTTAACAAGTGTCCCACTAAGGCTTTGTAGTCTATCACTCTATATGAGGCTTGGCATGGTAAAAAACCATCCGTGGTTCACTTGCATATTTTTGGTTACTTGGTTTATGCTTTGGTTCTAGTAAAAAAAAGTTAAATGCACCTTTGGCAATCTATGCCCAATATTCTTCATGTATCTACACTAAGCATGGACGTAACTTGCCAAGTATAGGGCTACATAACATGTTTTTGCTTCATCATTCCTTGGGTAGAGGGTGAAATATGTTTCTAGCTTCCTAATCCATTCCTATAGATTAATATGTGATGGGTTTTCTACCTTGAAATTGGTAATGATGATCTTGTTTTTATACTCCGTGTTATAAGAATGTTGTCCACCATAATGAGGCTATCCAAATGAGTGTTGCCCATGAAAATCATTACGATAAGAGTACTATCCATATGAATGATGTTCAAAAGAAGGTTGCCCATGACCATAAAAAGACTTATGTTTTTTCTTCTTTCTCTATCTCCGATATGAAGAGAAAAATGACCTTGTTGATTTTCTTTGTCATGCTCAATATTTCCATACTTCTCATGAATGGGTTAATCATGACCTCCACTCTACAGCATGTTAGTAGGCTGAGAATAAAATGACTTGGATCAAATCGATGAGGCTCTATCTCTAGAAAGGGGGCAAGAATCTTTATGGTGCTCTTGATCTTTGGAGAAAAGTATACTTCAAATATAAAGGCATTTGGTGATCTATATTTTTTTCCTTTAGAAGATTCCCCGACCTTAGAGGTAGATGGAATAGGTAAGTTAGATTGCTTCATAAAAGTAGGGCCACTTGTGTGCTAAGCAATCAATATCTTACCACTCAAGGTGTTGAATCTACAATCATTTGGCCAAACTTTGATTCCATAGTCTGATTGAGTTTATGAATAGCCCACATTCATATTCCTTATATTGTGAGAAAGCTAGAGCTAATCGTCGAATCCTTGATATAATACATCCTTCAAAGTGTTTATGGCAGCAATACGATGCTATACAATAGGCACATTATAAGAACCACCTTCACCATTTGGGATACTCTTCTCAATACTATTTGAACCACATTCACCATTTGGGATGCATAGGAATTGCCTTCACCATTTGGGATGCTTTCTCAATACTATTTGAACCTTGAACCACCGCTTCATAAATTGTAGGATTAGGCTCTACATAACATGTTTGAACATTCTCATTAATGTGATCAACCATCTAGTCTTTCCTCTTATTCCTTTGCCATTGAAGAATACATGCAACAATATACATAACCGAACGATAAAAATGCTATGTCTCTCTTAATACTCAACTCATCCAAGTGATCAATAACTCCAAATGTGTTACAAGTGTAGCATGGGAGCCCTGAGTAAGCAAGGTTGCATGAGGGAAGATGAGGTGTGAATGAACTAAAGGGCAAGGGAAATCCTAACCCTAGCCCACAGTGAGGCTATATAAATAGCCTGGAGGTCAATCTCAAGTGTAGAGAGAGTGTACCAGTTGTACCTTGAGCAACTTATTAAGCAAGATTTCTTTCTTGTACGTGAGCTCTCTCTCCCTCTTGTACACACATCTTTATGCCCTCACTCTGATTTCCAACATGGTATCATAGGCAACTTTGATCCATTGAGCTTTCCTTATCGACATCTCACACTAAGTGCACACATGAAAGCTTCATTTTTTCATCATATCTCTTAATTTCATAGTTGTCTACCATACCCACATCTATTGGAGGACCTAGGGAAAGAAAAAGAGAGAATTTTAGGTCCTAGTTTCTTATGAGGATCTCTTTCTTTTCTCAAGGCAGATCAATATATCATCTTAGAGCCAACATTGTCCAGATCGGAAAGTGGCATTGCTAAAAATGCAAATCTAGAGAATTATTTGACAGCATGAGTATTTAAGCTACAGAGTGGGTAGCATAAGGCACAATCTCTTGAGCTTTCATGGGGAATTTGTAGCCCCCCAAGTGGGTTATCTTACCTTAAAAGGTTTTGGCATAATTCCATCTTTGCTATCACACATAGCAAAACCTAATTGCGTACCCTGCTAGCAGCCATACCCAAAAGCTTGAAGCTTGAATTTTTCACTTTTTCGCTTTTTCTTCTTACTGAAGTCATTAACACATATGGTTTTACTTAAGATTCAATCAGTGTTCTTCAACAAGTGATTGATAAGCTTGGTTGTGTGGTGCTTCTAAGCATCAAGAGTGTGTTTACACTTTGAGCCACCATTGGATGTTGTTCAAATTGATGCTTTTTACACTTGGAAGAAGCTCTTAAAGCAACACAAGTGGACAAGCATTTGCTTTCAATGTGTGGTCAATATCTAAACCTACATTTCATCATTTTTCCTATACCATTGTAAAAGCTATACAAAATTATAAGCACGGGGTAATCAAAAGCATCATTTG
This sequence comes from Lygodium microphyllum, assembly GCF_053477565.2. NCBI lineage: Eukaryota > Viridiplantae > Streptophyta > Polypodiopsida > Schizaeales > Lygodiaceae > Lygodium > Lygodium microphyllum. The sequence continues at coordinate 55,879,182 of NC_141159.1, read as the reverse complement.
CTTGCTAGTTATTCAAAAATCTATAGGTTTTTAAAGCCCTTAAACACATTCACTAAGTGATTCTCTAAAGCATCATCTTCCTTTTGTAAGGCTATGTGTAAGCTATTGATGCCAGGAGGCATATTCCACGATGGATTCCGTGAGGTTTTGCAGTGGATTTCGTAAAACTATATATATTTACCAGGGCTCGTACACAAGGTGGATTCCTTGTGCGAGAAGTTAATGGGGATGCCTCTCCTTTTTGGGTATCATGTTAATTTAATGTGCATGTGGGTGACTCCATAGTGGGTGATTCCGCAAAATACATATTTAAATTAATGAACATTTATGAGTTTAGAGTGCACTCATATTAAATTAAGTTTAGGACAGAGTTCCAACCTATTTATTTATTTTGTAGCTGAAGACTGCTAGGTATTCACTTTTGTTGATTTAATTTTATTATTTTCTAACAATTGTGAATGCTTTAGCTGATGTGTAGAGCAGGCGGTGGTGGCGTTGGAAAGCACTGGGCGATAGCATGTATTCCAATTACCTAGAAGAAATTATCATTTTTGATGGGCACACATCTTATCATTAAAGGCGTGGCACTAATATTTATTTAGGCGCTTTTATTTATTGAAGCGCTTGACATATATTTATTATTTTGTATGTGCATGGGCACACGACTTAAATATTTTATTATTAGACATTGTATTTGGGCACAACCTGCGACTTTTGGACTGTCCAACCGCTTTATTCTTTATTTGGACAAAAGCAAACACAAAAGCTAAAGCATGCTTATTTGTAAAATTGGGCTATTTTTTATTTTTGAGCTTTGAGATGAATAAATTTATAAATGCATGCCTTGTGGAGCACTCACACAAGGCATGGGGGGAGATTGTACCTAATTGGCCTTTTTGGCTCATGTCGTGCAAGTCTATTCTCTTGATTTTTGAGCTTAAAGTAGAGTTCTTTGTTCTTGGGGACCTTCTAGCGCTCGCTATGTACGCATCCAGTATCCGATTTGTGCACCAGCTATAAACAAATAAACCACTTCATCTCTTAAATCACTTTCAACGTGATATCGATCGATTTAAACATCAGTTTGCTTCCAATCTTAGGTGCGTGCTTTGTAAAGGAATAGACATTACCACTAATTGGGAGGACCTTCGTACTATGGCCAGCGTTGAAAAGCATATGCATATAGATGAGCCATGCACATTTGGTTCATTAATCATGATGATACAAGTAAATCTCATGACTAAAATAATTTTTAAACATGGAGTAGACATTGCCTTTGTCAGTGATATAAGGCAAGAGATAAGACCCTCTGCTTCACCCTATCATTGCCCATGGATCATCATCCATTGATATAAGAGTCAAGGTGACAATAAGAGATGCGAGCATCATCCCAGGATCTACTTCAAGTGGAAGAGTAAGCACACTATCATTAAAAGCTTATGCATATCACTAATGAAGGTTGGAATATGAGGAAAAAGGAAATATGATAATCTCTAAATCAGAGATGGATAGTCAAGTCAAACAAAGTAAAACAAATACCCCTATCTAGCTACCACGGGTGTTGTCCATAATAATAGCAATCAAAGAAACATGTATATCTCCCAAAATATAGAATCAAATGGATCTTATGATAGCTCCTTTTAAAGATGCCATTATAAACCATCAATACCTCTATGCTTATAAAATAATCAACTTTTCTTCTTCTAAGATTAATCCAAATTCATTCCAAATAGATGCCTTTTCACATGTACTTGTGAATAATACTTGCAATGGGTTCCAAATCATCAAGAGGTGGGAAAAGTACCTCCTTGGTTCTATCAGTGCACCCCTTCAAGATCTTTGATAATGAGGGATAGTCACCTCTCTTTTGGCTCACTATCTTTGGGAGGGTTGCTACTCTTTTGGCTCACCATCTCCCCCAACATCCACCTTTTTCCTCAATGAATATCATATCCAATTGATCACAACAATAATAGGTACTAAGAATATAATAATGATTAAAATGAATGGATCCTTTTTTAGCTGGAAAGAAATTGAAATGGAATGGAAGAAGCCTTTTCAAGTTGGAAAGTATTCTAATCAAATTGAGATTGATAGAGTGCACCTCAATGAATATTGGCACTCACTAATTATTCAATTATCCTCTTATTGATCATATCAATCAATCAAGAGAAATACAGTAAATGGGGAGGGTTAGATTGAATTAAGGCATTATCAATCGATCTAAAAGAATGTTGACAGATTGAGATAGAGTTTTAAGAGTTCATATTGGAATAAATCTCTAGGTGATATTTAAAGGATTCTCTCAATCTATCATGAAATGAGGCTAAAAGATAGACCAATTTCTCTTTGCAACAATAGTAAATGGCCTTGGAATAGGATATTGAAAGGATTTTTCAAAAAATTACAAAGAATACCTCTTTGTCAAGGCTAATTAAAACTAGAAGGGCGTAAGGTTCCCATAGGTTGATCCAATAAACTTGAGACTTCAAATGCCAATTTCTTTTGATCTTCAAATAATCCACGAAGAATATAAGCAATCCAAAAATAAAGAATGGGCTGAAATGGTGGTTTTCCTTGATTGTTGCTCTAGGTATCAAACTTGGCCAAAAGAGTCTTCAATCCTTTGATTGTTGGAGCAATCTTAATGAATGCTTACTATAAAGAGCCTTGGGGTCATAATCAACAATGGTTATTGGTGTGCTATAAAAGATGAGTAGAATGCTTCTCAATAATCACTTGAAGTCAAGATGTGATGCTCAAGGAAAGAAGAGCTCAAGAAATTCATGGTAGATTGAAAAGCTTAAACAAGAGTCTAGAATGAAGTTTGTAAATAGTAGAGGTTTTGTCTCTTCCTAGTCCTATAAATCCCATTTTGGCAAATGATGACCAAAAATGCTTCCAATTTGGCGAGGAGGGGCTGCTAAATCTATCATTTTCCCACCACATTTGTCTAGATTTGCTTCAAATGACTCTAGACTTAACTATATTTCTTTGTAAAAGCCTTTCTTCGCAGGGATGTACCTATATTGAGTCTTGCTTCACCGAGATGTACTGGTATTGGATATGGGTTTGAAGGTTAGGCTCTAATACCACTAGTCATCTCCTCTATTGACTTTGCCCTTTACATATATGTGTTTAGATCTTTGTCTCTTTTTTCTTGAGTTTCATGAAACTTGGGATGTGGTTAGTGATGATGGTTGTGTTGGTGTTTTAGGAAACTAGATTCCTCAAGTTTCCACATAGTAACCTTGAGCATTGCTACCTATCCATCAATTCTTACAATTATCAGCCTTTGGTCTCTTCTTTCTTCTTAATGGAGTTCTTTCCTTAATAGATTTGAAAGTTCTTTTGGTACCTTTAGCAACTCTAGTTCTCTCATCAATATTTTAGCAGGATTTCTATTGAGAAATTCCATTTTCTCCTCTTGGGCCTTAAGTAATTCTTTTAGAACTTTCTAGCCATCCTCACTACGATTTGTGGTTGAGTTTGAGGTTGGTTTCTTGCCCTTCCCTTGTGAATAGGAAAATTTATCTTTAACGAAAGTTGTGATTATCTTGATATTGTGGAAGCTAAAATGGATCCAGTGTGCCTCCTAGTCCATTGTGCATTTGGTGATGCGCTTGAATGTCTATCCAAGAGAGACTTCCTTTCCCATTTTCTTGATTTGGAAGACTATAGAGCATGATTTTTATGATTTTAAATTATATGGTCATGAGAATTTTGCATTTTCCTAGGAGGGAATATGGGTATTCTTTGTAAGGCTTGATAGATGTATCTTTTAGCACAAGTTTTGGTTGTTTAGGTTATCCAATCTCACTCAATGCATTGTAAGTCAAGCTATCAAAATTTGAACATTCATCAATGAGAGCATCATGATGTGCTCTCTTTTTGTAAAATGAGTTTGAACTTAAGGTGTACCAATGGTATTAGGTCTTCCTCATTGGGATCAATCTTTGCGGTGTTGGCCTTTCTAATGTTAGGCTCTATAAACCCAAATGGGATACTACCGGATGCCATTTGTAATGTCATTAATACATGTGAGTGATATTATATTCAATGTATTGTATTTCAGCTTTGTGAACTTGTTCGTCTTGATTTCTCTCTTATTTTGTTAGCTCTAACATCTTGGTTGTTAACTATTAGATAGGAATGTCATTAAACGCTTGTTAACTAGTAAGAGTTTGGGACTTCTAGACCTTGGAATCTAGTCCACTATGTAAGCACACCAACAAAAAGGTGTTAGATTCTAAATAATTGGATGAAACTCTTTGACTATTTTTTTGAGTTTGTTTTTCTTTATGTGTCTTAGGTCTTCTTAGTTATTTTCCTTGGAGGAAATTCCACATAATGAGCTTTGATATACGGCTTTATGTTGTGCTTCTTTTCTTGAAGTTGTAGGGCTTATCAATGCTTCATTACTTGGTCACTTGACTTTTAATCCTTTCCCAAAGTTTCTATCTCCCAAGTTTCTAAAGTTGATGGTTGAGCTGATTGTCCTCTTGATCATGCACCGAGTGCAAGTGTCCTTGAAGCACTTGATATGATGATTAGATTAGGTTAACGTGCAACCAAGTGAGTTGCTTGTTCAAGAACTTAGACAAGTGCTATCATAATTTAAAGTAGAGGTGGTTTAGGGCAAGCCACTCAACGTTTCTTCATCAATGTGAGTGAGCAAAACTCACTTGATTTTGGTTCAAGAAGATAAGCCGATTGATTGGAACTTGTACAAGTAAGTTTTCGTGGTGTCTATAAGTCAATTTACAACTCAAGGTTATGGATATTCTCCAAATTTGTTGGCTTAGGGGTTGGCTTTAACTCAATCCCAAGATCTTGACGCACTCCTAGATGTGTCCTTGCTAATGATTTGAATTTGGCACAATGTTCTTAGCAAGTTGCTTAGCTCTATAACTCCCCCTAAATGCAATAGACTAGTGCCTAAGTGACTATGATGTGTTCTGCAATGATATCCTTGCGGTCTAAATCTAAATGTGTTGTGCTTAGTGGACCTTATACTAAGTGCATCTAATTGTGTCTTAATACTTGGGGCAAATGAATGGGTGGGACTCAAAACCTAGGAGGACATGTCCATGGCCAGAATAAAAGTGCAACTAAGGGCTATGCCTTCTTAGTGTTTTGATGATTGCAAGACCTGAGTGGTGGCATTTGTGTCTGTAGTTTGTGATCATTTCCTACTCTTAAAGTAATGCAAGAAACTCTAGGAATGCAAGCTATGGGTGGCCTAGGATTACCTAGGATTGCATGGAACCTTACATAAGGTTAAATGTGAAAAATGGGGTGCCCTGAGTGGAGATGATATTGCACGTCAGTAAGTAGGAGTCTTGGACTATGAGGGATTTTATGAAATTATCCTAGGGTTAGTGCATATGTGCCTAGGGGTGGGAATAAAGTGTTTAGGGATGAGAAGTGTACCTAAGGTATAGTGTAGGTGTACTAGAACCTATATTCAAAGTATGTGGTTGTTTGGTCCTAGAAGAGGTATGGTCCTAATATGAGTGCATGTATAGACCAAAGGAAACATGGAAATAAGGTTTATGGGTGGCTAGGGTTATAGTGTGGATGAAGGGTTTGAGAATGTGGCTAAATGCCCCGTGTCTATCCCATGCAAAGGGGGTGCAATCTAAACTAGGTGCAAAATTTGTGATCCTAGATTATATGTGCAAGTCTAGCCCTAAAATGGGTTTCTTAAGGTGTACCTCTACAAGGCTGCCTATGCATGCTTATTTCTATTATGCGGATGCATGGGATGTGTCTAGGCTAGCATCTAAGGATAGTGTGTTTCTACTATGAAAATGTCATGCCTTTGATCACCTATGGTGTATACCGACTTGTAAAGGCTCGAGCAACCTTGTTGTGGTGAAAAGGAAATGCTTGTCTTGTTAAATGCACTAATGTGCCTAAGAAAAGCCTAACAAGTGGTCCTAAGTGGTCTATGACTATGTAGTGGGGTCTAAAAGCTTATGAGTACCTACAGATAGCCTTATCAAGCTATCTTAAGAATAAGATGACCCAACGTCGATGAGTCAATGTCTTCGATAAAAGGTGAGTATGCCCAATTTTTAGATTGCGGATGTGACATTACTATCATGAATTGCGTGGTGGGAGGACTTGCTTGAGCTATTGTACCAAATTCACACCATACACACGAGAGCAAGATTACCCAAGAAGGCAACAAGAGAGATGGAGGCCAAAACATTTTCTAGCTAGTTTCTTTTTCTTCTTTCATGCACTTTTTAATGTATACAAAATACAAATAAGATACAACATAAAGAAAAGTGGCCTACTAAGTCAAATAGTGCATAACAAACTATATTAATCCATAGAGTGGCTTCAAATCCTAAAAACAAATAATAGCCTATGGCTTGTTAGTACCTTGTGTTTTATAAGCTAATTCCATCTCGCAAACAAAGACTTGCAATCTGGTCATCCCATAAGGCGACAGAACAATGCCAGCTTTAGATAGGTGTAACAAACCAAATATAATGAGCGATAAGTCAGTGGCTATGTAAGAGTCACAATGATCATCAACGTGCTAAATGTCATCGAAGTTTCCATCATCGGCTTCCTTGAAGATCTTTCCACAAATCATGACATCTCACATTCTTCTCTTCTCTCTCACTTCAAAATCTATGAACCTGTATTTTGCCTATATTTTTAAATCAATATTTTATTTTTCTCATTCAAAATTCTTTTGAATAAGTTTTATTTCATTGAGTTCTTCTCTAATCCAAAGCATCCCTACGGCGATCAACTTTCATGAAACCCCCCTCCCCCGGCGGGCGTCGAATCCTGTGTGAAAATCTCGTTGGTGAGGTTGTTTGAGATTTTGCAAGATGTCCGATCAAACCATGGAAGATTTTATGGCCGAATGTGATTTGCCGAAACCAACCATGGAGCAAAAATTAGACCTAATTATGATGCAACTTCAAGAGGAACAAAGAGTACGTCAAACTTTGCAAGCTCAACTGGCTACTCTTCAATGGTCCGCTGTCAATCAAGATGGACCGCAACCCGAAGATGTTATACGACGTACGATTGATGCGACACTCAAAGCACGATCTATCAGGAAAGAAGCCAAGATAAGTGAAAGAAATTTCAAATTTCGTACTTTTAATGGGCTACATGATGAAAAATTTATTCTCGCTTTTATTAGTCAGTTTGATGATTACTTCCATGAAGAATAGTATGCCGAAAAAGATAAACTCAAATGTGTCACTAACCATCTAGTGAACAGAGCCTTGTTATGGTGGATTGTTGTCTGCAAGAGTATTGATTGTCCTATTACTTGGGAGGCTTTTCAAAAGAATTATTTGCATAAGTTTCTTCCACCTCAATTCCATGAAAAAGCAATCAAACAGTGGGATCTTATGCAATAAAGAGATCATGAGCCTATTCCGCAATACATTGAGCGTTTTTGGAACATCTTATCGCAACTTCGAATGCTTGAAGATGTTCCTAAGGCGATCCACAAGTGCAAGTATAGTCTGGTTTGCTTGGTCACTTCTATGCGAAAGTGAACATGTTCAAGCCAACGACTTTGGAGGATGCGATTTCTTTAGCCCATGATACTGAAGACAAAATTCGTATACGAGAGAAGCGACCACAACAATTTCCAACTAACGATAACTTTGGTACAAAGCAATTCAATTCTAACTTTTGAAGATTCAATCAAAATCACTTTGTTTCTTCTTCTTTTCGTAAATCCTAGACACAACTCCCTGCTTTACCATCAAACACAAATTCAAATCCTAAGCCATCTTTTCATCCAAATCCCAACATACCTAAACTCCCAACCATTACCAATAATGTTTCCAAAGCCAAGTATGTAGTTTGCTACAAGTGCCACTAACCTGGACACCTAGTGGTGAACTGTCAATCCAAAAAGCCAACTGTTCACATCAATTACTTGGGAGTGACTGAAGACGAAGACCGTGAAGAAGTGCCAGATTTCACAGAAGATGATGATGATATCGGTACTACTTCAGATACTTTACCAGGCATACCAAATCCTCATTCATTATTAACAATGAAATGTCTTGTATATGGTCACGAAAAGATTGTTTTACATGATGATGGGAGTACACATGATTTTATTTCTGTAAAATTGGTAAAAGAATTGAATGTACATAATGCTCCAACTCATTATCGCATAAAAGCTGCATTCTTAGGCACTAGATACAATGGTACACATAATAATTTCATGATTAAGCAATTTTGAATTGGCGGACCCCTAAAAATGTGCACGAGTTATGTTCTTTCTTGGGTCTTGCTAGCTTTTATAGAAAATTTGTGAGAAATTTTTCATTATTTGCATTACCTTTAACAAAAATTTAAAAAAAGAAAAGGTATTGTATATCATTGGTCTAATAATCATCAAAAGTAGTCATTGATGCTAGCGGATCAGGAATAGGAGCTGTCCTTATGCAAGATTCATATCCCATAGCCTATTCTAGTTGCAAACTTAAACCCTCTAAACTGAAGTATTCTACCTATGATAAGGAATTATTAGCTATAGTATAGGCCTTACGTCAATGGAAATACTATCTAATGGGATCTGAATTCATGATCAAAACTGACCAACAAAGTATTAAGCATTTCCTTAGTCAGCCACAAATGTTTGACTGTCATATTAAATGGACTGCTTTTATTCAAAGTTTTCATCCACTTATCAAATATCAACCTAGAAGAGAGAATGTTGTTACCGATGCCTTAAGTAGAAGACCAAGTATCCATAATATTTCCATTCTATCTTTTGATTCCCTTATCCCTATGAAAGATACCTATGACCAAGAGTCCAGTTTTCAAGCTGATTGGAATAAATTAGTTGCTAATAACTGGATTCCCATTGATTCTTTGTCTTATTCTAACAGATTTATGTTTTATGAGAAAAGATTACGTGTCATTATTCCATTTAGATAATTTGTGTTGTACAAAATTCATTGTCCCCCATATCAAGGCTATAGAGGTATTATTTCTACTTTACGTGCATTGGTTGAAGATTTTTATTGGCCACAAATGGAATCTGATGTTTCTAACTTTGTTTATGAATATTTAATTTGTCAAAGAGTCAAGCGACACCATGGTAAGCAATATGGTTTGTTAATGCCTTTACCAATTTCTGAACGACCATGGGAACATATTTCAATGGATTTTATAACTGGTTTGCCTAACACACAAGCTAATCATGATATAAATTGGACTATTGTAGATCAATTTAGCAAATAAGCATATTTCCTTCCATGCAAGAAAACATTAACTGCATCTCAAGTTGCACAATTGTTTTTAAAGACTGTTTTCACTAACCATGGTTTGCCAAAAGTTATTAATTTTAATAATGATTCTAGATTATGTAATAAAATTTGGACTACTTTGTTTGCTAATTTAGGTACTAAGATTGATTTCTCATCTGCATTTCATCCTGAAACAAATGGGCAAATAAAAGCTACTAACAGTACAATTTTAAATCTTTTACGTGCATACACAATTTCGAAACCACAAACATTGGATACACACTTGCATTTACTTCAATTTGCATACAATAATACACCACATATAACTACACAAAAAGCACATTTTGAAATCATTTATGGACATAGATTGCCTACACCTGTTACCTCATTGTCAAACAAAGTTAAAGCTGCTGATGATATTGCCAATATGCATGCTACTATTTTTGCTGAAGTTAAAGCATGATTGCGAAAGCCCAGTAATCATACACGAAACAAGCTAACAAGAGAAGAAAAGCCATGAGTTTCAATGTTGATGATTATGTTTGGTTACACATTAAAAAGAGAAGATTGCAAAGTGTTGAGAAACACCCCGTTGTTAAGTTAGCCCCTAGATTTTATAGACCTTTCAAAATCATTCGCAAAATCAATGACAATGCATTTAAATTAGAACTACCTCCACATTGGAAAATCCAAAATACTTTTCATATCAGTTTGTTATGACCTTTTAGAGGCCAATTACATGTCCATCCTGTCTATGAAAACCCGCCTTTGTTAGAAGGAAAAATTGAAATCCTTGAACCTGAAACTATTTTAGATACTGACTTTATGACTACTAGAACTAGCTATAGATACTCTAGATATTTGGTTAAGTTTAAAAATCATCTTGTTGAAGAGGCCCAATGGATGCATGCCTGCGACTTAAGTGCTTATTCCTCACTGCTCACTCCACATTGAGCTAATAGCAATTGAGGACAATTGCTATCCCACCCCGGGGGTATGATGCTAGGAGGCATATTCCACAGTGGATTTCGTGAGACCATGGTGGATTCCTTGAGGTTTTGTGGTGGATTTCGTAAAACTATATTTAATTGCCAGGGCTCGTACACAAGGTGGATTCCTTGTGCGAGAAGTTGACGGGGACGCATGTCCTTTTCGGGCGTCATATTAATTTAATGTGCACGTAGATGATTCCATAAAATACATATTTAAATTAATGGACGTTTATGAGTTTAGAGTGCACTTGTATTAAATTAAGGTTAGGACAGAGTTCCAACCTATTTATTTATTTTGTAGCTGAAGATTGCTAGGTATTCACTATTGTCAGTTTAATTTATTATTTTCTAACAATTGTGAATGCTTCAATTGATGTGTAGAGCAAGCAGCGATGGCGTTGGGAAGCATTGGGCGATTACGTGTATTTAGATTATCTAGAAAAAATTATCATTTTTTATGGGCACGTGCCTTATCATTCAAGATGTGGCACTAATATTTATTTAGGTATATTTATTTATTGTAGTGCTTGACAAATATTTATTATTTTGTATATACATAGGCGCACGGTTTAAATATTTCATTATCAAACAATGTATTTGGGCACAGCAGCCCGACTTTTGGGCCGCCCAACCGCTTTATTCTTTATTTGGACAAAAGCAAACACAAAAGCCAAAGCATGGTAATTGTAAAATTGGGCTATTTTTGAGCTTTGAGATGAATAAATTTATAAATACATGCATTGTGAAGTGCTCACACAAGGTATGGGGGGAGATTGTACCCAATTTGTATATTTTCTTCATGTCGTGCAAATCTTCCTTCTTGTTTTATGAGCTTTAGTAGAGTTCTTTTGTTCTTGGGGGCCTTTCGACGCTCGCTACGTACGCATCCAACATCCGATTTGCACACCAAATACATCATCCATGTGTCCCCTTTTTTTGTAATAGCATTTATCATACATTGCATAACAAACAAATGCTCATTTTTGTCTTTATTCTATAGTGAAGAGGATGCAAAGTTTCCTTGCTGCAATTTTCCATTGCATATATCATCCTTTTTAGCATAATAATGGGCTACAATATAACTTGTTTTGCCACAGTAATGATAAACAATACTTAAATTGCTAGAAACTCGATTCTACCATCCACCTCTTCCTCTAAAGCTCCCTCTGCCTCTAAAGTTGCCATAACCTCTTGAAACCTGCATATCACCAAACTATTGATTTAACATATTTTGCATGTTATTACTAGCACATCCCATAGCATGACCTCTTAAAGAGGACTTGCCACATCTCCTTCTTGAATTGGAGTAGAATGCTTGGGCCTATTTACCACTTTTTTTAAATAATTTACCTTGTATTTTGATCTCTTCAGTGATCATGAGAGAGACCAACTCATCAAGATTTGGAATGACTTCCATGCACATACAAAAAGGTAACAAATGATTTCCAAGCCTTTTCATTGTTAAGGCCACCCAAAGTATATGACACCAAATCATGATCATTAGGTATTACTGCCAAAACATTTGTAATGTTTCTCACCTTCAAAACATACTCATTGGCTGATATTTTTCCTCTCTTCAAGTATTGCATCAATTACTACCAAAACATTTGCAATGCTTCTCACCTTCAAAACATACTCATTGATTGATATTTTTTATTTCTTCAAAGTATTCAACTCTTGCTTGAGCTGAATCTTCCGTGCCTTTGTATTCATAGAAAACATATTTTCAAATGTGGTCCATACTGCACATTCACTTTTTACATTTTTGATATGCCCCAACATAGTATTATCAACGACTACATATAATCAACACATCACCTTTTCATCTTTTTCATCCCATTTTTTCCACGCCTCTAGTTTATTTGTAGCTGTAGGGTCACTTAGCTTTGGCTTCTTTTCTTAACCTGAAACAAACTCGAAGAGGCCTTTTTCAATAAGGAAGTTTGTCACATATAACTTCCACGACGAGTAGTTATTCTTATTCAACTTCTCAATGATGGACTCTCCATTATGCTTTGTCATAATCACAAAAGTAACACAAAACATCAATTAAGTCTTCTCTAACCTTTCACAACAAGTGATTTTGCTACATAACTTTTGAATTCCTAGAGAACTTGATTTAAATAATGGTGAATGCTTGACATGTTAGGCAAATGTTTGATTCTAGGAAAGAAAGATCAATAAACTTTACACGTGAAAACAACTAGTTGAAATATTTACTATGTTGAAGGTCCACTATCCTCACGAAAGTGATTTAAAATTTGGTCAAAAAAGCATCAATTGCATCAATGAATGCACCTTGCATAATACATTTTGTATCGAAGCTCATAAAACACATGAGATGCACAATTTGGGATGTAATACTCCCACAAATGGGATATTGAAAAGGATTTTAATGCAATACATCGACATGCATAGCCAAAATAACAGGTAGAATGGACTTGAGCCTCAACTTGCAAAAGTAGATCTTTTGCGTTGGTGAAAAAGTAATAGTTTCATACAAACTGGGCAACATAAACTTAGATGTCAAATGTTGGAAATTAATGAGAGAGGGATGTCATAAAGTGCTATCATATATGCCATTGCTACACACTTGATGTTAATGTACATGGATACAAAAAATGGTGTACCTCAAGGTCTTCAATCAATATATGGGTCTCATTTCCATAGTAGAAGACATGATAACTATGGACAAAGACGTGAGATACCATCTATAAAATGTCATTTGGGAATTTGAGTGATAAATTATCATCTTTTGGTTTCACCATATTTTAGGATACCATCCGTGGTGGCTCTTTTCCTAAGAAGTTAATAATCACATGAAAAGAGTGCTTAGTTGGATGGGTCTCCCAAGGGTGATGATTTAGTGTAAAGGAAAGTAGTTGTAGACTCTTGGGTCCTCCTTTACCCAAGATGGAGCCTTAAAAAGCTTATTTCTTAGCTTGTAAAGGGGTTTCCACTATATAAGCTATCCTCAAATTAGAGGGTAATGCAATGTCATTTTTACATGCTAAATTTGATACATTTTGGGACCTCATTATGGGCTAGTTTGGCACCTAATCAAGCCCATGGCTATGTTGAGTACTTAATTTAGGTTATGGGCTCACTTGCTAGCATTGAAGGGTGAGAAAAAAATCACACATTTTTATTATTGGAATTATATATTAAAGGCCGTGCAAATATAGTTTAGTACTTATCTAGATTGGTGGAATAGAGGCTAAAGAGGATTTAACATAGTATATTATTCTTTAAGCAAAGACTCTTCTTATTTTTATTATTGTTTTCCAAAAAAATGTAGTGCTAGCAACAAGAAGAATGCACTTTCAATATGTCATGCATGCACTTTCATCTAAGGAAACTCTTTTGGGCACTTGGATGCTTTTTCTCAAAGTCTATTTTAAAGAACTCATGGTTGTATTAAGTATTGTAAATGTTAACATGAGGCCAAAACCAACTTTAGGCTTGATCAACATGCTGAGTGAGTTGGGTGGTTTTGCATGTTAATAGAGTAGTGGGCTTACCAAAAGCGTGTGAGAACTTTGAAGGTTTGAAAAAGATTATGTATGCACCTTGGACTAATAAACCTTGTAGCCTATGTAAATTTTCTTATTGAGAACTTATGCTTGATTATATTGCTTCAAGTAATTGTTTGATTAATATTTGAAATTTCATTTGAAACTTTTGCATATCATGAGCATGTTTACTTGAAGAATAAGTTCATCAAGGACACTTGGATTGTACTTGTTATTTCTTAAAAAATCATCAGCATTAGTTTTAGAATCACTTTAACAATTCCAATTGGAAAGAAAACTAGGGTTTAGATGTTCAAAGCAATTTTTTTTTGGAGTTAATATAGGAAATCTTGAACTTAAAAAATATAAGGTTAACTCTTAAACCTTAGATGACCTTTTTCAAACTTTGCCATTCAAGTGACAATAAACCTCACACTAGAGACATATTTTTCCCATGAGTTTTTGTTTATGCGACCTTGAACATTGGAAGTTCATAGGCAATGTTCATGACATATCAAAGTGGATTATGAAATCAATTGTAGATTTCCAAGAAAACCTAAACATTCGAAGAAAGGGTGTAAATCATTATAATAGTGGAAAAAAAAAGGAAATCTAGTAAACGCTTGTGAAGTAACACCTTTTATGATAAGTAGACTAGTCATAATTCACTTAATATTTTCTTGGGGGATTTTCAAATTTTGTAAGAAACTGGCAATTTGAAATGATAAGCGAGTTCCACTAAAGATTTTAGGAGCAATGTTTGTAATTTTTGAGAAAATAACATTTGAGATGCTAATTGATTCTGTCTTTGAGGTCCACTTATCCATTAAACTCAACCCATGTGAAAACCTCTAGGGCTACAACCCCATTCGTAGATATTTGCATTTTTAAAAAACAAGTGATGGCTATGATTCGTCTTTGTACAAAAAGAAGAGTAGAAAAGGTTCCATGATTTTAGCCAATGTGTAGATAACATGTTGGTAAGAAATGACATGACCTTTTGTTGGAGTATGTGCAATCTAAATCGAGACATTTGTTGTTACGGACATGGCAAGTTAAGTACATGGCAACCTTACAGGCACACTTTTAAGCCTAGCAAAAAAAAAAAAAAGAAGTTAATGCTGAAGGATATCGAATGATAAGTTGGGGTTTCAAGAGAAGTAGGAAAAAGAATGTTAGTGGTCACTATTGAAGGATGCCAAAAAATGATAAGTTAGGGTTTCAAGGAGAAAAAAAAAAGATTTCAAAATTCAAAAGGCAAGTTAAAAAAAAAAAGCAAGGCATGGCAAAATAAAAAAACATAAAAAATATTTGATGAGGCCTTTAAAAGAAATGCGGTCGCATTTAACAAGGCAAGGCCAATTTTAAAAAAAGAAGAAAAAAGAAAGGTCAATGGTGATGGATGTCAAAATGATAACCTGGGGTTTCCAAAGAAGGGGGAAAAAAAGATATCTCACAAGGCAAAAGGGAATCCCCAAAAAAAAAAAAGGGGAAAAAAAGATATTTAAAAAGACAAGGGAGCCCAAAAAAGAAAAGAAAAGAAAAGAAAACTAACGGGACTTGTTTAACTACAGTCACAGTTAACAAATGCGAGGGGAAAAGGCGGTTCGTCCCCCGCCCCCAATCACGATATAAATATTCAAACCTTGCATCAATATATAAATCAATTAACACTTGCTCGAAAACGATCACGTGATATTTATTATTTATACTCTAGTCTCTAACACATTATATAAACATATCTCATTTCAAGACTACAAACAGCAAAGAAGATTAAAAAAAAAATGCTAGTGGGGAAGGAAGCCAAGGCAGTAACTTGGGATTTCAAGAGAAAGGGGGGGGGGGTAAAAAATTATTTATTTATTTGAGAAAGGCTTAGGCAAAAGAAAAAAGGGGGAAAAAAAGGCTGATGAGACTTGGGGGAAAAGTACAGGAGGCAAGTGCAAGGGTGGAAGTAGGGAGGGGGGGTCTCCAAGGGAGGGAAGATCTTTCCCCGCCCCGGTAATATATTACTATATATTATATATTATATATATTCAGCTTTTTGGTCATTTTCTATTTTTCCTTTTTCCCGGTTTCTTTTTCCACGGTAGTCTCTTTCGCCTGCTTTGCAGTGATGGGGCGAAGTTGCGGGTACGGCCCCCTTCTGGCAAGGCCGTCCCTTCTCGCCAGCTGTGGCACCTGGCGTCCCGCCTATCATATCCGCCCACGTCAGAGTTCCCTCACACGTGGCACCCGTCCATGAAGGCGGGAAACCGCTTGTGCCCAGTAGGGGCAGTTTCGAGACCGAGGGTGGTTTCGAGACAATCCCCCCAAGGGCTGTTCCAGACATGCTGAGCGCGCCTGTGAAGGTATGAGAGCATTTAATAATAACCAGCGGAAAGGAGGCATCATATCGCTCTTTTAATTTAATAAGCAAGGATCGCATGGAATAATAAAAACTAAAAAAATAAATACAACGTTGCTTCTTATAGCAAACATATCAGACGAAACAAGAAAGGAAAGTGACACAAGTTCACACACACTCTACTCTGCTCTACTCTATGCCTAAAGACACAGACACAGAGAGAGAGAGAGAGAGAGAGGAAGAGACAGAGCCTAGAGCCTAGAGCTCCGGGCTCCCTCGAGCTGTAAATTCTCTGTGCAATGGTAAAAAAACACTTTGGAATAACAACAGCCATTATTGCTGCCTGTGTTGTGCTGCAGCTTTGCGATAGGAAAAGTGTCATTATCGCTGTTTTTTCTCTCGAAAAAATCCAGCTAAATTTCATTGATTCTCTATCTCTCTCTCTCTCTCTCTCTCTCTCTCTCTCTATGGGTCTGTCTCCGTGTCTATCTGTCGCTCTCTCTAGCTCACACATGCGCTCAAACCCACATTGTCCTCACAGGTGACTTGAGTAGAAGAAGCCAGCTCGAGCTCTGAGCGGAGTACCTGCCATGTGCAATTTTTAAGTTATCTGGTAAGAAACATCTTGCATCGCATGTTCCATATACATGCATTCTGTTGTACCAACTGAAAGTGCTTAGCTCGCATGGAGGAATAATGGCTCTCTCTATCGGTGATATGTGAGACAGGCGCTTGTAAACTCTCAAGCATAATCATACCCGCCTGCAACAGTACTTAAAGAGAGCTTGCATTGACCTGTCGGATCAAATCCAGCTCTTCAGAACGAATGACTCAAATGAACTCTGTACTCATTGTGTCTATCATTTGATAACTATTATATGTCTTGTGATGCTTTTAGTGAACTGTTTGTGCAGATTATGCATGGCTTGGGACTCTAATGCTTCCCCTTGGGACTGGGACACGGGGTCAGTTCTTTTGCTTGGCCATGGAGTTGATTTCAACAGTCGGAAGCACAACCATTGGCCAGGGGAAGCTGATTCAGGCTCAGTGAAAGATGGAGGTTCCCACCACTCAGCTGTACTTCAGAATGTCTCAGAGATGGACTCGTCTTCTACGGTTGTACAAAATGGGGGGGCTACTGATTACGCAAATCTGTCATGTCTTGAGCAACACAAGCCACCTGCTAACATTCCTGCTAGTGCCAGCGATGAGGGCTTGCCCATCATTTGGAATGATCACAGTGTCTGTGCGAATGCAAAGGTTGTTACTGCATCCAAGAATGCTGAAAGTAATTGGAAGGGGGTAAATGAAGATGATGCAGGACTTCCGAAGTTGGGAAGTCATTCTAACCATGGGCCTGCACAGCTCAAGTATGAGGCAAGTGAAGTCAAACATAAGAGGAACCTTTCGGAGCCCAAATGTCACGAGGGGAAGCTTACATTTCAACCGGAGCAACAGGGAAAGCTCCAAGGCAGCACAAAAGGAGCCGGAGCTGTATCCACTGATGAGCGGCACAGCAGCACAGCTACAGGCTCAGTTGGCTCTGGTGATTCTTTGATTGGTTTGCATTTAGGAAAGCGGACGTATTTTCAGGATGCAGGTGTTGCTAGACCAAGCCATAAACCTAACACTGCCACCAAGAAGCAACGTGCAAATGCTGCTGGAACACAGCCACCTCGTTGTCAAGTGGATAAATGTGAAACAGATCTCACTTCTGCCAAAGATTACCATCGCAGGCACAAAGTATGTGAGGCACATTCTAAAGCTGGAAAGGTTATGGTTGCAAATCAGGAGAAGCGCTTCTGCCAACAATGCAGCAGGTAGTAGCTGCTGAAGTCGTTCTCCTAGTCTACAGAAAGCTGGCAGTTCTCTTTGAGTAATGGATCATCCATGCTGTATGTCTAATATGGTTTCTTCTCCTAGTCTACTGAAAGCTGGCAGTTCTCTCTTTGAGTAATGGATCATCCATGCTGTATGTCTAATATGGTAGCACAGGAGTGTAATTGGGTGGTAGTGATTAACAATTGTTCATGCTGTCTACCATATTTTGACAGGTGTCCAACTATGTTTACATTTCAATCAAAGGTCATATCATGTAGTTGGATTACAAACTTTATATCTATTTGTTGTACGGCTTTGTGTTCATCACTGGTTTCTGTAGATTTTTTGTTACATGTACTGGGTGAATTTTGATGGATTTGATAATGCCGATTGACATGGCATCTTGCATTTCACCTAGAAGATGTCACATGTAATTTAGGACACCTGTCACCCATTGTCTTAGGTGTGTTACCACTAACCGGGAGGATGGTTTTGATAACATCCAATCAGCCTAGTTGCTTGCGTCTTGCATTACAGATGTGACATGTAACTTAGGATGCCTCCATTGCCTTGGCAATTTGGAGTCTTTAATTGGTTGAAACTGACACTGAGAGATGAAAGCTAGGGCAGCCAATGGGATTGCAACTTGAAGCTAGTTGACGTGCTTCACACTTTATGAATGTGCATGAAGGTGAAGCTTGGTCTGGAGACGAGTCTTGTCATTTGGACTAATTAGGTCATCAGTTTATGGTCAGTTTGGTCATGTATGTGGCTGTATTATCTTCCTGTTGACCACTATGGCTGCTGTGAGTCAGATTTTTGCTCACTAACCAGGCGTTGAAGACCTAGTTCACAAGCAACAGTTGTTTAAGACAGGCTAAAGCCTTCACATTGTAGCAAACACATACAACAGAAGTTAAGCAAAAAATGCTGTTGCTTGTGAATCTGTTGGTCATTACAGTGAGCTCTTGGTTTAGAATGAAGAGCTTGTTCAAGTCTGTTGCAATTATCATGTTGATTGTAGGAACGATTATTCCACAGCTATTAAACATGATCCAAGTTTGGGACAATGTTGTGCATTCTTTCATAACCAGTGAGCCAATTGCCATTCCCAACAGGCCAATGCATCTTCCTGTGCCTCTCCTTGAAGCCCCACTTTGCCAAATAAAAGGGATTATTATAAAGGTGAGTGTGTGGGGTGTTTGAGGGGTCGTGAAAATGACTCAGCAGTCTGCCCTTTCATCCTGTAATTTGTGCAATGCATTGGTATAGGCCACACAGTTGTCCCCTTTCTGGATTTTCTGGTTTGAATACAGCATAGTGCGTGTTTGAAACCTGTCTTCCCTTTCACACCTTGTTTTGAGCAGTGCATTAATGGTAGACCACGCCTTTGGTGATTTCCTGGTTTTCCTACAGCAGTAGAATGGTTGGCAATTCCTCTAGTGTAGTATTATGGTTGTGCCATTGATAACAAGGTGCAAAGAATGCGTGGGAAAGTAAGCGTATCCCTTGCCAGACCATTACCCCATTTCTGGATTCCTGAATTTTATACAACGCTACAATGATTGGGAATTTCTTCTAGTTCAGTTTTCTGGTTGCCATGGACAACAAGGTGAAGTGAAAACATGGGATATTAAGTATGTCCCTCAACAAACTCTAGCTGGAGCTGTACACTGGATCAAAATTATGTCATAATACTTGTTTGGAAGTGCTAAATTGCTCTAAATGCAGTGTCTCTCTTTTATCGTGGAAGTGTAAAGGAAAAGGTGGTAGTAAAAGCATTTTGATATGTCAAAAGACTTCTAATAGTTGCTCTTTCAATTTTGGTATTGATACTTAGGGTGGTTTTTCATATATCTCATTGGACACAAGTTGTTTGCACCTTTGTTGTAAGACAACTAAACATGATAGTTATCACAGGTTTCATGTCTTGTCCGAGTTTGATGAGGCTAAACGAAGTTGTCGAAGACGGCTTGCAGGTCACAATGAGCGTCGAAGGAAGCCTCAAATTGATACAACAATTTTAAATTCACGGCTGCCTTCTACTTTTCATGGTATGCATGCATTGTGATGTTGTGATTATTGGACCAAACATGGATAATTAATCCAAGTGACAACTGGTGTAGCCCTTTGATTTACTATTTTGGGGTGCTATGAAGTACTAAGAGAGTGCCTTGAGTTTTTATGAAGTAATTTATGTAAATGTCCTCTTTAGGTAGTCGGCTTGTCAATTATATTGGTTTAAGCTTTATGCATTCCTATTCTTCTAGATTGGTTGTGTTTCTTTTGTTTTCATCTTGTAGTACTTGTAGCAATTGCTTGCTCTTGGCATTTCTCTCACTCTTCTTGTTTGTTTTGATCAAAAGGTAGTTGGCAACATTCAATTAGATCTCATTTCAATAGTCCTTTAGAGAATTTCTTATGCATCAGTTTGCATGTGTCAGTGCAATTTTTGTAGGAATTATGCAAATACACAACACTCAAAACAAGGGGGCTTTTGATGGAGCTTCTCAGCAATCATGTGGCAAGTTTCTTGCACAAAGATTTGGGAAATTCTTTAAGTTGTTTGATAGATTTTCATCTCGACTTTTCAAACACTCCATATTTTTCAATTGGCCAGATGCTGGGCTTTGTGGAGCATTTAGGCTCAAAGGAACCGTCTACTCTTTGGCCATAGTCTTGACTCATTCTAGACCTATGATGACTTTTGATGCTTGTTGCAACAATCTCTATGTGATAGTTGCCATGTGGGTGATTTGGACACCTTTCATATGGATGTGTTTTGTTGTTTTTTGATGTTTTGATTAGAATAGAGTGTCATGATGTGTTTCCTACTTGTACATTAATGAGATAATGAAGAGCGGCTTCACAAAAACAATGTCAATACACCTATTTGTAGAGAGATTCATCAAGTTCTTTTGATTATTCAGCATGTTTTTATCTTACCTATCAAAATGCTTCAAGTTTTTCAATTGAGTTGGATTTTGGGCGTTGTGGATGATTTGGATTCAAGGGAACTATGCATTCTTGGGAGTTTAGTCATTTCATCCTTGCAACTACTCTTAATGCCTTGCATTGATGATCCTTATATGA
The DNA here is from genome assembly GCF_053477565.2 of Lygodium microphyllum. Classification (NCBI taxonomy): domain Eukaryota; kingdom Viridiplantae; phylum Streptophyta; class Polypodiopsida; order Schizaeales; family Lygodiaceae; genus Lygodium; species Lygodium microphyllum. The sequence continues at coordinate 55,858,166 of NC_141159.1, read as the reverse complement.
TATTTGCCATGTTTTTGACATATATATTTCTTGTGCTTTTGCTAATGCTTTTGGCTTTTTTGAATAGACATTGTCATGAAGCTTACTCCCCATGTACATTAATGAGGTAACGAAGTGTTACATGAAACTATTGGTTTATGTGGATAGATATTTATGGTTTAGGTTTTTGCTACTTGCAAGGCTCACATTATTAGAGTTGATCTATTTGATTGAGCTGGTTATCGTTAGAAATCTCTTTTCTTGGGAAATTTAAAAGGAAAGAAAGCAAACATGCAAAAGCTATCTTAGGCTTTTTATCTTAGCCTCTAGGGTTGGTTCCCATGCCATCACCAATCTATAAGTCTTTTATCTTCATGAACCTAGTCTTGTCATCATGGGAATTCATATAATGTCGCTAGGTAGGTGCCGCAATATACCTCAATTTATGATAGCTACATTTAGTTTTGTATCTCCAACATTGCAAAGGTATTGTATGTTTAGCCCATGTCTTTGTGATATCTCATTATCCCTCATGATATATCCTTGCACTAGAGCTCTAAAGTACTCAAACTCCAAGCCTCGAGTACACCCTGCTATCACATACTCTCAAACAGGCTTCATAATAACATTTGCAACTCCAAGGAAAAACCATACTACTCATGGAGAAAAACCCGAGGTATTGTTGTAGGACAAAAAGAACAATTGTTGCAAGAGGCCATTTGATTCTTGCTTGCCTTAAAGAACCTTTGGAGAAAATTTCAAGTGGCTTCAATGGATCCAATGGGTAGAAGAATTGGTGGAATGTCGAAAATTGTTGATGTTTGTTGAAGAAGAGATTAGGCCAAGGAGTGTGAGTTTCTCTTGATAAGAGAACCCTAAGAAGTGGGTGGCTTGAACTTGCCAATGTGAGTGGAGAACCCTAAAATGGGTCATATCTAGTCAAGAATGGATGAGGCAAATCATTGGTTCGACTAGATGATGATAGAGAGGAGCTATCAAAACTCTCTAAATGCATTCTTACCAATGATAGGATATTAGGGACAAGAAGCCATAGTGACAAGGAAGGGTGGCTTTGAGGAGAGTGAAGGAAACCCAATCTAGTGTTTATAGTAGATACAAGAGAGTGTATGACAAATACTAGCAATCCATGGAATCGTGAACATAGAGAATGAAGGAATGATGCTTGAAATCAGATGATGGTACGATGGGCTTCATTTGGACAATTAGGTTGTGCACATGTGTGAATAAGTCAAAATGAGAGTCATGATAGATGTGTGCACATGTGCGAGCAGGCAAACTCTGGATTGAGTAGTGGGGGACATTGATAGAAGTTGTGGTGGACATGTGCAAGTGGGTGCTTGGTGTGAAATTTTGATAATAGACATTAAATTTGCTCTCTAGAATGACTTTTTGTGTCATGCAAGTTAGAGAATTAAACCATTCAATGTCTTGGACTAAGGTTTATAAAAACTTCAACAACTTCAAGTTCATAGGGCTAGGATTTAAGATTGGGACTGGGCAATGGTCAATTCTTGGGCAGTGCTAGACAATTTTCATGTTCCACAATTATTACTTGCTGAAAATTCATGGGTAGGTTTACTACTTGGCACATGGAGAGAGAATATGCAATGCAATGCTAGGGGAACCTACTTTGGGAAGTTTGGGGTTGTTGGACGGAAAAGTAGGGACAACCCTCAGTTGGGAATTCGAGCTGTAGGCAATAACATTTTGGGTACTCTTGGTTGTAGGGGTTCTATTGTAGGATGTGTATGGTTGTTGCTGATTGCTATTGTTGCTCTCTTTTAGTTGAAAATTGAAGAATTCTATTTCATCTCCATATTGCTCTCCTAGCTTACTTGTGGAGAAGGAGGATGGAATATGATGTATGTGCATCAATTATTGTACTTTGAATAAAATCATGATTAAGTGTTTTCTGATTCCTAGAATCGATGATGTGATGGATAAATTGCAAGATTCTACTCTTTTCAATTGCATTGATTTAAAAAGTTGGTACCATCAAATATGCATAAGGCTCGAGGATGTACACAAGACACCTTTCAAGATTTCATTCAGGTTGAATAAGTACTTGGTTATGCCATTTGGTCTCACAAATGCTTTGGTCACATTAAATTAGATGATGGATAGGATCTTTCACACATGGGGTATTTGTGAGCACATTCTTTGATGACATGATAGTGCATTGAAAGAATGAAGTGGAGCATTGAAGGAATTTGACAATTTTGTTCAATGAACTTAGAGAGCATCAATTGAGCATTAATGACAAGGAAATTGAGTTCTTTTTGCATGAGATTCATTGAATCTTGTAAAGGTTGTTGCTACATGTACTTGGCCTCATTTGAAGAATGCACATGGGGTTTGGAGCTTCTAGGGTTATGCTCTAGCCTCTTACTATGGCCAATTCATTTGTCACTTTGTTGAAATTCGATCACCCCTTTATGCTTTATAGAAAAAGGGAGTGTCTATTTGGTTAATAGTGGTGGAGATTTTAGTATTTGAAGAGCTGAAAGACAAGTTGACTTTAGACCACGTGTTTATATTGCTAGACCTTAGGAATTGATTAGTGAAAGTGTGATACTTGTGGTAACAATGTTGGGGTTATTTTTATATAAGGGGGCCATGCGGTGCTACATGCAAGTCGTGATTTGCATAGTGCTTAAAGAAACATGTAGCCTTATGAAAGCGGACTGCTTGCTGTAATTCATGCCCTTTTCACATGGAAACATTATCTTTTGGAGGTTGATTTCATTGTGCAAAGTGATAACGAGACATTAGGATATTTTCTTACCGTAATGAAGCTATTTGAGAAGCATATGAGATGGGCACACACACTTGTAAGTTTAATTGAATTTTATATGATGCACATTGAGGGTATGAAAGTTGTTGTGGTTGATGCACTTCAAGGAAACAACAAATTTCAGTAGTTACTATGGTAAATCACTCAGAGTTGGATGTCATCAAGATATAAAATGCCATGGTTTCCTTATGATACATGGTCAATTATGCATCACAAAGAATTAAGGTCAAAAGTGTTGATTGAAAGTCACGATTCTCCTTGTGCAAGACATAGAAGTATTGATATGCTACGATGAAGGCAATTGAGAATTTTTCTTTTTGCTTGCTTTGAGGCATGATATTGAGCTTTTTATTCACTAATTTATTATATGCTAGAAAGTCAAATGATGGGCAAAAAGTTCTAGGGTTTTTGTATTCTTTGCCTATTCGTGATAGGCATTGGTAGAGCATTGCTATGGATCCAAGGTTATATATTAGCATTGATGGTATTTGGACTATCATTTGCAAGCTTAGCAAACCAACAAGTTTCATTCCTCTTCGTAGAGGATCAAGGTTGATCATATGGCACTCCTATTTTGCAACAGATATTAAGCATCATGGCATACTAGAATCCATAGTGAGTGAGAGATCCACGCATGACTAGTTTGTTTTGAAAGGGCTTAATTGAGAATATGGGTACTATGTTGAATATGGGCTTATTTGAGAATATGGGTACTATGTTGAAATTTTCATCTTTCTTCCATCCATAGATAGATGGGCAAAAGAGGCTACTTCCATAGTTTTGGAGCTCTTGAGATGCTATATTGGAGCATAAGTCATAGTGGTTACAAGAACTGCAATTGGTTGAGTAGGTAGACAACGCTGTGTATAATCCTATTGACAATGCTCTATTTGAGATTGTGAAAGGTGGAAAGAAAGTTTCACCTATCTTGCAAACTAATGATAAGATCTTTGAGGATAAGTATGTGCCATATCCAAGGCTAGTATGTAGCTTACAAGCAAAAATTGCCCTCGTATTGGAAACTACATGATGCCTCTTATCTTATCATGTCAAGGCCTTCCATGGGGATGTGCTTGAGGGTGTATCTTTTGAAATTTAACTTGATATTGAGGAATTGGAAGAGGTTTCAGTACTAGAGTAGATATTGGCACCTAAGTGAAGGAAGATTAGAGGTAGAGTTTTTAGGCTCTGCTTGGTGAAATTTCAAAAGTATTCACCTATGGATGCAAAATGGATAGAAAAGGGCGACCTAGTAGATCATCCTCAGTTGTTGTAGCTTAACTTGATGCATTTCAATTGAGATGACTTTGGATTGGGTGAATTTAGGTTCAATAGAGTAGGGTATTCAAAGTATTGCTTGCTAATCATGGGGGAGGCAGCACTCCTCTCATGATGGACAACTCAGGTATGTAGTGATCTTGGATGCTCTTTGGTTGCTTTCAAAGTATTGTACGTTGATAGCATTTTTGTGTAGAGGATCAATGTTCAATGTGTGTGGTGTGCAAGTGATGTACATTTTATGTGAATACCATGTGGTACATCTTTACTATGATGCATTGCTTATGCTTGGTTCTGTTCTTACATTAGTTTTCCTTTGTATGGTCAAACGTTTTTGTGTTTTTGGTAAGTTCATTCATTGCTTATGATTTTGATAGTGGTTATGTGCACTTTGGAGGGAGTGAAATGCAGTCCTTTGAGCAAGGTGACATTGATGAAAATATTGGAGAGATGTGGGTAGTAGTGAAGGAAGTGAAACACAATCCTTCATAGCTGATGGCACATAAAAAGTGAACTTTAAGGGAAGCTATCAACAAAATGCAGATGTAGCCTCATTGGAAAATCCCCCCGGAAGACGGGGGATTGGCCTATATCATGGGATATAGATTGCGGAAGGAGCAGCAACAGAAAATGCAGGTAGCAGCCCTCTAAAACAGGTGGCAACAATAACTTCAGATTATGGACAGCAGCCTCAGGGAAGGCAGCTTGTTGATGATGTATCGATTGCAGCAGCTGATGGGTGACAGCCTCCAGATGGTGGAAACTTGAAAATGTAGACGGGCCATAGGTCTTGATTGAGCAGCAACAACCAACATACATGGGTAGCAGCTCTAGCAGTGTGGATGGGAGCTCTAAGTGATGCCAAGGCAGTGAGCAGCTTTAGTAAGAGGCAATTGACTAGGTGCTATGAGAGAGGAAAGCTGATGGAGAAGACAAGAGATTGGTTATGAGAATTGAGATAAGACATTGGGATGCCCACAACATTCCCTTTCATAGGGAATTTTTGGGCATTTGTCCTATTTTGCACAAATAAAGACTCCTAATATAAATAAAGCTTTTTGAGATTGTCTTAAAGGAGTAAAATTAGGAATTAGAGCATGACAATTTAATGTTAATGCAAGCCTTGATTTTGAGGGCAATACCCCTTGGCCCAAGAAGAGTCCTAAGATGGAGAGAGAGAGTCATACTCCACCTTGCAATCAATTGTAGGTAGTAGGATTTCCATTAAAAACAAATACATGGCACGGGTGTTGTTGAAGAAGACTATCAATAGCTAAGATGGGAACAATATGCAGTCCACCATAATTGTCGAAGAGAGGAAGACTTAAATACAAGCACATATAGTCCAAGAATGTGAGCTTTACCAAAAAAAATTGAGACAGAGTAGTCACCAAGGTGATACTCAAAGGTGCACGAAACTCGCTCTTGATGCATTCAGCCATCAGTTGTCTCTAGTTGTTGTTGTTCTCACCCCATTCAAGAGCTTCCCCATTAAGTGGTTGCCTTGCTTTGGAAGACATCAGCCAACTACCTTGAGGTTCGCCATTGCTATTGGAGGCTACTACCTAGTCTAGATGATGTGTTTTGCTGCCACTTAGTTGCCTTGGTTGTTGTCGAGCCTAGCTCTTATCAATTTCCCTTGCTACCGTTGTCTTTGTTGTCATGTTTTACAGTTTTGAGTTTGTTTGTTGTCATTATCATCCATAGATTCAACTACTTATAGAGCGAGCACCTTAGCCAACAAACATTGCACTTTGATGCTCCAGGTCATCTTTCACATCTTGCTTAAGGTAGCATGCTCTACAAAGACGGTTTTCTTGGTGAACATCACCGTTATATGGAGTGTTGTATTGCCATGTATGGATAGGAGATCATAGATGGAAGCCTGCATGCGAAACATAAGACTTTTGCCATGTAGCTTGAATGAGGATGGGTGCCAAGTAATGGCACGGTGTCCACACCACATGGCAAAAATAAGCATGGAGGAAATATCACCTACAGTGATGGAGCTCTCTTGATGACAATGATCTTAGAGCCAATCACACTTGAATGTCATATGACTAGATATGTTGCTATCAATGAGCCTAGGCTTTTTAGAAGATTAGCAAGCCATGGAAGAAACCTCTACTTGATGAGTGTGAAGAAAATTGGACTTTTTTGTAATAACAGGAGCATATTTGGATATAGGCATAGACTCATTTGATCCACGGTGTGCATTTGGATGAAGGTGAGGGTATTTCTTTCAACACTTCTTCTAGGGATGTGAGGTCTTTCCATTGTAAAGACAATTGGGAAACCCCTTACATTTTTCCTCTTTGTGATGTTGACTCCCATTTTATTTTCTTATCTCTCTTTTGTCTATTCTCGGATGGAATAATTGCAAAAGCATTGATGATTGTCCTTGTTGTTGGTCTTCTTGTGCCGGTTCTCTTGTGGTATTGATTTCTCCCATGTGGTGGTGACTTGTACATGAGAGGTGGGAAGACCAATGTAGAAAACATTATACTTGGGTGTAGGAGATGTGATTAAGAGTGTTATAGCCATGTCCTCAATTGCACGGACTTCATCTCGAATCTCCTCTATCTTCTTGATGTGTTACTCGTGTTGGGGGAATCAAAGATAGAGAGTTGTCTTTGTCACATCTCAATGGTCATTCGTGTGTGAAGGTCTTCACTCAATATGGTTTTGATAGCTTGGTCCAAATCTTGGAGGTTTCATGGACGTGCCAAATATGTACGAGGAATAATGATTGCTATTCAAGAAAAAGAGTGATTGGGCATGGAAATTGAGCCAATCCCACATGCAACAGCTTCGATAGAAGCACTTGACTTAAGGTCCATCTTAGGCCTTGGAATAAAAGAGAAAGAAACTTCCAACGGTCAAAAGTATCAAGTATAGACTTTACACTATTGCTTCATAGGTTATATAGTTCATGCCATTTTGTGGGTTGGAGCAAACAAGCTCCGAAGAATGTGCATGATTCCGTCGTGATCTCCGCGGTCCATTCTGTTGTTCCCACTCCTCAAGGATCCCCTCGATCCCTGAATCTCGGAGTGTGTCACGGGCGCAACGAGGAGGAGGACGAACCTCTCCTCGTTGCTCTCCATCTGTTGAAGACTCCGGAATATCCACCAGCGGAAGCTCCTCGGGGGTTGCCGATTGAAGAGAAGACTCAGAATCAGAAGAAGAATCTCCATCAAGAGGCTCTAGCTCCAAAGGAACTGTCTCGGGAGCCTAACTCTCCCTTGGATCTCCAAGGACGGGATGCTCCTCACCCCCCTCCGTGGTTGGAACTTTCATGAACCACACATCTCGACTCATGTAGACATCCCGCTTGATGGGATCAAACAAACGATAACCTTGAGATTGGGAGCCATAGCCAACAAAAACCTGTCGTTGGGAAGCCGTCTCGAACTTATCACGCTGCGTCTTCGGAATGTGCACATAAGTGTCACACCCAAAGATCCTGAAATAAGAGACATCAGGCTTAGTCTCGAAGTAAGCCTCAAAGGGTGTCATCTTGTCAACGGCCAAAGTGGGAGATCGATTGAGGATGTGAACTGCGGTAGCCACTACCTCGGTCCACAGAAACTGAGGTGTCTGTCGGTGCTTCATCATGGTGCATGCCATCTCGATCACACTTCGGTTCCTCCGCTCCAAAATGCCATTCTCTTGGGGAGTGTTGGTGCTAGTAAACTCTTGGTGAATGCCCCTATTTGCACAAAAACGAGCAAACTCATTAGATATAAATTTACCTCCTTTGTTTGAACGCAAGGTCTTTAGTCGCCGGCTAGAACGGTTCTCCTCAAAGAGAAGCCAATCCTTGAAATGAGAGAAAGCCTCTGACTTCAAAGTCAAGAAACAGGCCCAAGTCATCCTGCTGTAGTCATCTACGATCAACATGAAGTACAAGCTTCCCTTCAGGGACTCGGTCCTCATCGGGCCACAAAGATCTATAGATACAAGCTCCATGGGTAAAGTAGATCGCCTAGAAGCTTTGTTGGGAATCGCATCCTGATGCAGTTTTCCAGGAATGCAAGAGACACATGGCTGATGGCTCATCACTCTGTCCGACAAGCCTCGGACAAATGACCCTCGCGACGCCTTCCGAAGGTACTCGTAGTTTAGATGGCCAAACCGAGCATGCCATAACTCGAACTGTGTTTGAGAAGTAAGAAGAAGAGAAGTAAGAGCTAAATAAGACTTCAATTTGTAGACACCATTCTCCTCATACTCTGCAGAGAGAACCTTCCTCGATCCACGATCAAGGACTCGAACAATATCACTGTCAAACTCCACCAAGAGGCCAAGAGCACAAATCTTATGGACCGAAAGTAAATGATATCCCAATCCTGGCACATGCAACACCTCAGAGGTGTGGGTACCACCACGTCCATTTGGAATAAGCTGCATCTCACCCCGCGTAGCAATAGACACAGAAGAGTTGTCTCCAATGAGAATCTGTCCACGCGAAGGTCGCAAATGGGCGACACCAACGGAAGGAGTCATGTGTCGGGAGGCACCATTGTCCACGATCCACTCTCGAGCCTGGGGAGTTGTCATCGCAGCATCAGAAGTCTTCGATGTAGAGTTCTCAATGATTGCTAAGTGTAGAAAAGCAGTTGATGAGGGTGTAGCCACTGCTCCAGAATCCTTCGTGTTCTACTTTTTGGTATCCTTTTTATCTTTGTCGAGGCAATCCTTTTTCCAATGACCGGCCTTTCCACAAATATGGCAAGTCGATTCCTTCTCCTTGTCCTTCTTAGATTTGTTGTTCTCCTTATTCTTTTGGTCCTTCCCCTTCTTTTGAGAGGCTTGACCAACTTATGCCTCTGATTTGGAAGCATTCTGTCCCTTCAATTGTTTCTTTTGGTCCAAGACCATAGGAACCAACTCTTCCCACCGAAGAGTCGACTCCCGTCCTGATGCAATAAGAGCGGAATAAAAGGTACCGAATCGTGGCGGCAACTGGGATAGTAAAGTGATGGCCATGTCTTCGGAGGAAATAGGCTTTCTCGCATTTTGAACCTACATTTGAAGCTGTCGAAGCTTGTTGCTGTGTTTTCGAAGCGAAGAAGACTTATTTACGGACAAAGTCCGCATTTGCATCTCCAAAGAAACCCTCTTTATCAGGGTCATCCGGTTGTACATCTGGTCGAGCTCCAGCCATATCTCACGAGCCACCGTCAAGTGCTCGATGTGAGCTATCACGGTTGTGGTGCAAGACAGAAACATGAAAGAACGATTCTTGGCATTCAGTTTGTCCCAATGAGACTGGGCCTTGGTCAACTCCGCACGAGCATTGGAAGAGAGTTTGGACTCATGCCTCATCGAGGGCTTGTTAATCTCCTCCATCACTAGTTGCGCCAAATCATAGGACTCCAAAATGGCCAACATCATCACCCGCCAGATGTGATAATTGTCACCATCAAGCTTTTGATCTGATGGAAGAGTTGGTAGACATGCACCTTTCTATCCATGATCGCTTGGAACTCCAAATGAGTCTCTGTAAACATGTTAACGTGCAATCCTTGCAAAAACGCAAAATCAGCCCCCTCTGTCTGTGAAAATGCAGCCTTCTAGGGCTGGTTCCTCCGCTGCCCAAACCTTCTTCACCTGTTGGAGGCGATGAAAAGGTAAAATCTGCAATGGAAGGCCTCAAACACAGCCTTCCTCCCCTTTGAACAGCAATAACCTGCAGCAAATTCACCGATTAGACTCCTTTCCCGCATGCCCACGATCGCTTCAGCCTTGATCCGATGCGCAGTCCTCCCGCTTGCCCTCGAATCTTGGAAACGCAAGCTTGTGTCCCCCTGAAATCTCCTCTTTAGATATATTTAACCCTGAGTCAGTCCATCTTCACCATTTTGATACCATGTCAGAGTGTAGCGATGTGGAAGCGTAGGACAAAGACTGAGAGAGAGTGAACATAGAGAGAAGAGAGAGAAAAGGAGACTGTAAACACAGAAAATCTGCGGTGTAGTATATTGTATAAGAGTGCAGAAATACACAAGGGGGTAGAGGAAATATCTGTGTATGTCTTCGACTTGATGACCTCGATCTCCGTCAGCCCGAGCACAGTCTGTCTTAGCCACAAATGGAGTGTGCCACAAAACCGGCTATAAATAGCCAAAAAATAGGAAATTCCTAGCACCAAGTCGGCCGACTGCAGAAAACTGGCTGATTGCAAAAACTGTGCCACGTGGCACCCTGTTCAACCAGCTGACGTGGCATCCTCTACGCCTGCACTCTGGTCGTACTGCTTTGCTGTTCGATTGTTGACGTGCCGACTTCCCAAGAAATGACACTGTCTAACAAATCTGGCCATCCTCATGACTCTCTAGTGCTAGAGAGGGTGGTGAGGTGGGGCAAGTGAGTCTCATATATATAGATATATAGGTGCAAATGTTTTCTTCCACATCGATTGCAATTCAAGAGGTTTTTAGAATCTAAGAATTAAGGATTGATATTTGGCTTCATGAGTGGGTCATATATATAGGTATGTAGGTGCAAAGGTTTTCTTCCACATTGATTGCAATTCAAGAGGTTTCAAGAATATAAGAATAAGGATTGATATTTGGCTTCATGATGGGTCATTTCTTGACAAAGAATGGGATTGGTTGCTAGTTCAAACTCACTAGGGACACTTTGGTGGTCTAGCCAAAGGTGGGGAATCCTTGGTGACGCATGCTTGGAGGCATTGTTGATAGGATGGTCATATATGCTCTTGCGAGGCATTGTTGATAGACATACAAAGTTGCTATGATTCTTCTCTATTTTTAAGAGTTGATATGGTCAACGACATTAGGTTCTCTCCAAGGCACCTTAGTAATGGCTTGATCATCCATTGCTTGGGTATCCATGATCCAATTTTGATGGCTATTGTTGTATGTCCTATGATGAGTCATTGTATCACTGTATCATACTAAATCACCCATAATCTTAGAGAGGGCGTTAGGAGATTAGTTAGCTCATGAGTGAGCTTCGGTGTGAAGAAATACCATAATACAGAAACATAAATGAAAGCATACGACAAAGCATAAACTCAATTGAACACAGTTACAAATAGGGTAACTTAGAGACAATGAACACAATGTTAATTTGAATGAATGATTGAATATTAAATATACAATGCTTATACAACAAACAAATTGTGAAGGGAATGAAAATTGTACCCCGGACTCGTGTCTCAAGGATTGAGGCAGAGGTGATGAGGAGGAGAGTGTGTCATACTCTTGACGGATCTTGAAACACAGCAAGGCAGCCTTTGGGTGTTGCATAGCAGCAAACACAGCAAATAGTGATGTTGGATTAGTGTTGGGATAGGTATAAGAGAGAGAAATTGCAAATGTAGATTCAATCAACAACGTGGCAGCAATCTGCACTCTAAACACATGCAACAGATGATGTGGTAGCAGCTTGCAAAGTAAACACAGGTGGCAGATTGTTGGCGACAATTGGGATGAGGTCATTGATGGTTGGATGGAAGTTGGGACTTGCAAACATAGTAGTTTGTTGACGTGGACAGGTTGTACGACAGCAATGCAGCAATCAGCAGCAGTCACTCATTGGAAACAGTGTGAATCAGCAAGGAGGCTGGATACAAGTGCTAGATTGATGTAGAAAACAATGGACAGCTTGGGTTGAGATGTCCTCTGCAAAGGGGGTGTGGGCAGCGAAGCTAAATGGACTAAAACCTGCGAAAATAAGATTAGATTGAATGGAGGGCAACCTACTTATTTTTAGAAAGTTTTGGGACCTTATACCGCACACTGTTTTAAAACTCTCTCGAATTGTGCACCATTTTAGGGTTTTTGTTAACTAAGTGTTTTTGGGCTTGTTTAAGAGGCTAATTCAGCATGTAATGCTTATTTTAGTGCAACATTGGGCACATGAGTTTATTTTGTGCATTTTCTTGGTGCCTTCTTTTGAGGATTTAGCTATCATTTTATGGTCAATGAGCTTTTATTATTATCTTACTTGTTGGTCAACTTTTCTTGCTTTGTGGTGTATTTATGACTTGGGCATCTTCTTGCTTAGTCATTCATCACTTATAGACTTGTAGAGTAGGTCTTGTTGGAGAGATAGCCGGTGCCAATGCTCACGTAGCCGGTGACTCGTTGTTGTACATGGTTGTCTCATGTGACATGTCTTGGTATATGGATTCCATTTCTTGAGTATATCTTTGAGTTCTCCTTTTGTAATGTTTTGTTCTTTTGGTCTTTTTTTCTCTTTCTTGTGGTGTGCTATCTATTACAACGCATTCTCATGCTTTCATTGCTGCACCCGCTTTTGTCAAATTTGTCGCCTTTGTCAGATCTAATAGTCTTCGGGTTTTGACTAGACTGATTGTCCTCAAAGATGAGCTATCTTGAAAATGTGAATAGGCTTATGACTTAACTTGCAAAAAACAAGCCCAAGTCATCCTACTAAAATCATTGACAATCAACATGAAATAGGTACTTTCCTTAAGGGATTCTTGTTGCATTGGCCTAGATGAATTTGTAGACACAAGATCCAAGGGGGCCGTGGTCGGCAAATGAAGCTTTGTTTAGAATGGCATCATGCTATTGCTCGCCTTGGATGTAGGATACGCAAGGGGCATGGCTCACTCCAACATTTGGTAGGCAACAGACCGGTTGATAACAAGCCACCTTTTGAAGATACTTGTATTTGAGGTGAAGAAACCTAGCATACCATAGCTTGGTCTATGATTGAGAAGAAAGGAGATAAGAAGGGAGGGCCTTAGTGCTTTGAAGTTTGTAAATGCCATTGTTCTTTGTCCCTTGACACACCACCTATCGAGCTTGGCCATCTAGAATCTTGAAGGAAATAGCATCAAATTCCACAATGAGGCCTAGTCTGCATATCTTGTTCATTAAGAGTAAATGGTAGCCAAGGCCTAGGACATATAAGACCTCCAATTTATGGACATCACCATTTTCCATTGGAATAACTTGCATTTGACCATCGTCTTAGATCGGGATAAAAGAGTTGTCTCTAATAAGAATATGCCCTTGCATTAGATGCAAGTGGGCAATAGCTTCCTTGGATAGTTATGTGGTGGGAAGCTTTTGATATTGGTGAAGAGTTGGTAGGAACACGACCTTGTAGTGCATAAAGGCCTAAAATTCCACGTAAACTCCATAAAACATCCAATTTTGCCTTTGAATAAACTTCGCATGTGTTGAGTGGTCCCCTTTTGGCTTTTAAAAGGCAAATGGCTAGGACCTCCTTACCCATTCATAGAAGAACTTTACCACAAGAGGTGATAAAAACTCAAATCTTCTTCGAAAGGCTCATAACACAACCTTTTTAATGCTTTGACGGCTGTTCATGCACAACTATATGCGTTCTTTTGTCATCAACATATGACTTCATAGTATTTTAAGCCTTATGAATATTTTCCTTGCACTACTTCATTAGTGCCTCAATCCTCTCCAACACTTTTCTAGATTGATAATTCACATCATTGTGGAATAAACCGGAGGGTACTTGGACTTTGTAACTATAAAGGGTCTAAAAGGAGACATTCCAATTCTCATGTGTAAAAATGCCTCAAATGCACGTTTTAGTAATCGATTGATTCTTTTGCTTTGACCATTTTTTTGATGATGATAGGTGATACTTGAAGTCAAATTAGTTCAACTCATTAGGCTGATGAGTTGAATGTGTGGTTTTGGCTACTTAGCTTTAGGATTTTCATGCCTTGTGGTTCACACTCATGTTTTGTGTCACTCATTCATTTTTAATGTTATTCTTCCGTTGTGTTTGAAGTACTTTTCTTTGCTTAGCACCAAAGCACTTCAATATGAAGCACTACGGGTTGTAAGTCGCTGAGGGCTAGGTGATGTAATGAAGGTTTTATGTGTAATGGATCTTTTTGGGCTTCTTCATGCGGTTACCGTCTTGTGTTTACCATTGTGAGCCGCACAAATTGCTGCCTTTTGGTTTCCAGCTTGTTGCTCTTCCATTTCAGCCTCATCTTTGCTTTGATTGGTGGTTGCAACACTCCGGATCTGTCTTTGGTCAGGTGTCACACATTAACACCTCTCTCACTCTGCTCTCACGAGAACCATTGGTTGTTGGACAACTTTGTCCTTGAGCATCTTGTACACTCTTTCCTTCATTTATGACATTCATTCATTCACTTCAAAGTTATCTTTTTTCTTTGTTTGTGTTCGTGTTCGTGTTCGTGCTTTATTTTTTTACATTTTGTGTTTTGTGTTTATGTTTGAGATATTTGTGTTTCAATCGTGGCTCTATACCCAATGTTTTCTTTTAAAAAATGTAGCATATCTCCACATGGTATCAGAGTGTGTGCTTTTCTAAAGAGTTAATTGAGGCTATTGTGGATTGCTTGGTTTTTTTTCTGATTACACTATACATCATGTGCTGATTCGTGATGGCCCAAACCACTCCATCTTTGGATCCTCTAAAACCTTCTCAACTATTGCTCCAATGGAGGCTTTGTTGAGGCATTATGGTTTTGATTTAGAGGACAACACTCTATCTACCAAATCAACCTCAATCCCTTTTGGCAGTGGTAGTGCCACACCAAGGAGATTGAGAGGGGGTCTTCTACTCCTTGATATCCAATTCATTAGTGGCTGGCCATTGGTGCGGTGGATCTTGGATCTCCCTTCTTAGTTAGCGTCTCATGGGATCTTTGACTAGTTTGGTCGTTATCTTTCCTTAGGCTAGTTTCTTAGGTATCTTAGGTCATCCTTGGGAACCTTTGGCTAGTTTTCCTTAGGTATTTTATTTGTCTTACCTAGGCTAAAGGTTTGCTTTTTTGTTTCTTGCCTTGGTGAGTATTGCCTCCATTGGCACGGAGATGGAGATAGTATCTTCTCTTTCAAGATTGGGTCTTGGGCATTTGTTTTTTATCTTGGCATTTGTCTTTCTTTCTTTTCAGTTGAGGTGGTTTTTAGTCATTTAACCACCATTTCCTACACTTCTATTAGCTTACTTTTCCATGACAAGGTGGATTGTTGCATTGGTGGTTGTGCCTTTTCATTTTTGGCTAGTATTGGAGCCATCTCTCAAGGTTGAGTTCTAGGCATACCTATGACACTTGATCAACATTAGAGCCCTCTCTTGAGATTGTACATGTTCATCTTGATTACCTTGGTGGTTGACTTTTCATTGCTTTTGCAATTGAGAAGGGTCAAGCATTCCTTCTTGATCCATTTGATCCATTTGCATGGTGGACTAGTATCTTGTCATTTTCTTGACTAGCATGAAGCCCTCTCTCAAGCTTGAGGTTCGGACTTGCTTATGTCACTTGGTTAGTAGAGGAGCCATCTTTTGAGATTGAGTATGGACATGTTCCATGTATCCAAATGGTTGATTCTCCTTCGGCCATTCCGACTAAGGGGTATTAGCTCTATCTTCATCTTTATCATCAAACTCATCATGGTTCTTGGTACCATGCAAAGATTGACATTTGGTTTCTCTGTCCTTTGTTATCAATGTCCGTGGTTGAGAGGGGGTTCTTATTCTTTCTTGGTATTCTATAAGTTTCGACATTTATCCTCAATATTGGTCTCCCTTCCTTATTGTACCTTCCCTCAGCATTGCATGATCATTGTTATTAATATAAGTGCTCTTTGAGCGTGAGGAAATTGCTCTCACAACTTATAAGAGAAGAACTTGAAAGAGAAATTGAACTAAAACTTGATTTTGAGATAACTCTATTACTACAGCTCTTCCACTAAGTAAGATATTGTAATCTTTGAAATTTGTGAACTTTAAGAGAAGCTCTTTGAAGATGTGAAGTTGGTTTCCAGGTTTGTTCACTTGCATCATTGCCCTTTCAATGGACAAGACACTGTAATTTGCCTCTTGAAATTCTCGAATTCAAGATTTTGTCTACTTCATATTCTTGCTGAACTTTGATTATGATTAGAGGTGATGGCTTTGGTATTCTTTCAGGGATATTGCATGTATGACATGGTTCCAAGATTGAAACATGGAATACAAGATTGATTTTCTTGGACGGGGGAAGCTAGAGACTATACGTGACTAGATTTACTTGGCCTAGAATCTTGAAAGGCCCAAGTCGTTGATATTCCAATTTTTGGGAGGGGCGAGAAGAACATAGATCAGTTGAAGAAGCCAAACTTTGATCTCCAAATTTGTATAATGGATGTTGTAGGTGCAGCTTATTTACATCTCTCTTAGCTTTTTTTGGAACTTGTTTGATTTGTGGTTGCAACTCTTTATGAATATCAAAGAGGTATTAAGCTAAGTTTGTTGCAATTGGATTCTTCTCCTGTGATCTTACATTATTATCTATCCTTGGGTGTTGACCATAATTAGCAAAGAATGGTGTGAATTGAGTGGAGGCATGGAAGGAATTATTGTATGCAAACCCAGCAAGGGATAATAGATCCATCCAATTGTCTCAATGGTAGTTGATTGTGCATCTAGGCATTGCTCCAAGAATAGATTTACTCTTTTTGTTTGTCCATCACTTTGTGTGTGATAGGTTGAAGAAAGATTCACTTGTACTCCTAGAAGTTTAAAGAGGCTTTTTCAAAACCCAGATATAAGTCGCGGATTGTGAACACATACAATATCATTAGGTAATCCGTGGTGTCGATGTACCTGTTCTAGGAAGAACCTTGCTGTTCCTTTCCCATTGATACTCTTGGTTGTTTTGGGATAAAGTGTGCCATTTTTGTGAATCAATCAATCACCACTAAAATGGAATCATATCTTGTGAAAGAAGATAGTTCAACAATGAAGCCCACGGATAAGGATAACTATGGATTACTTGGAATAGGTAATGGTTGAAGAAGGCCATGAGGTTGATGACTAGGGACTTTAGCTCGATTGCACATGTCACAAAAACACACACAGTCCCTGACTAGTTTTTACATTTACGGCTATAAATAATCCCTCGAAACCAGCTCCATTGTCTTGTTAACCTTGAAATGCCATGTCGAGGGGAGATCGTGTCTCTTTTTGAATGTATCCACGTGCAAAGGATCATGAGGAATATAGAAGAGTCCTTTATAATAGAGAAGTCCATCAATGCCCTAGAAATCCCTTTGAGTTTGTTCTTGGCCTTGATGTAATTGCCTCTTTATGTCCTTGGTGAATGAATCTTTTGTAATTTCCTTCTTGATCTTTGATAAGAATCCACAGTCTTTTAGGGCTTTGCTTGTAGCTACTCTTAACATTTTCCCACACAGGAAAATTTGTCTACATAGGAAGGAGAAAAAAGGGAATTTCCTATCAATTTCCTAGTTAAAAATACACATAAGTAAGGAAAGTAAATGATAGGGAAAATTGAACATTTCTTAGTTAGAGAAACTAGGGATCACATAGGAAAATCGCCCTTAGGGTATTGAAAAAAACTTAGAACAATGATTCTAGGGATTAAGGTAGTACACTTTTGCAACAGAATGAGACTTTACTTTTGTATGTAGAAAGTAATAAAGAGTTCTTGCTTTAAGGTAAGAGGTTGTGCTAAATAGTTTAAGTCCTAAGGCTATGAATCAAGGGGGACTACTCTTGCTTGAAATGGTTGGAGAGAGACTCAAATAACAACAAATTTTAGAGATATTAGGATATGAATTACTAATTGGGGACGGATTCTTTGCTTCAAATGGTTGGAGAGAGACTTGAAGAGGTGCAAATTCTAGAGATATTGGGGTATGAGTTATTAATTGGGTATGGGTTCTTTGCCAGGTTGGTCATGTCAAGAAGTTAAGATTCAAGAGAGCTTAACAGGGTTTCAGTTGCTCAGGTTTCACGATTATTGAATTGTGTTAGTCATGGGCTTCATTGACTTCATTTGGTGCCAAGTAGGATCTTTGAGATAAAGCATTTGGCTTCCCTTCTTGGTGGCTAGGCCTATATGTAATGACGAGGTCAAATCTAGATCGGAAACCACTCCATTTTGCTCGGAGATGATTGAAGACACAAGAAGTCACAAAATATTCTAGATTTTTGTGATCGATATAGATAGTGATCTTATGAGGGGAGCCTTCAAGTAGGTATTGCAAGGTCTGTAAGGAGTCCATAATAACTAGAAGTTTTCTACCACGAATTTTATAGTTGATTTTTGTAGTGGAGAATTTTCTCGACTGGAAATTATTGGATGAACTCAATTGTCATCATCGATTTGGGATAGAACAGTTCCAAGTGCAAAAACTAAGGCATCTACCTTCATGATAAAGGTCTTCAATGGATTTGCATGAATGAGAATGTGGGTTGAGGTAAAGGCTTGTTTAACCTTTTGATCCTATACAAACTTGGCCTTTCTAGTTAGGTTGGTTGGAGATGCAGCAATATTAGAGTAATTCTTAATAAAGATTCGATAAAAATTTGCAAATCCCAAAAGCATTGAACATTTCATACAAATGAAGAGTCTCCCATTCTAGAATAGTTTGTACCTTCTTAGGGTCCATAGAAATTTCCTTCTTAGAAATGACATATTACAAAAACTCAACTTTAGTTTGATGGAAATAACACTTTTTTAGCTTTGCATACAAGTCTACTTCTTGCAATTTATTTAAGACTATTTTGACATGATGCTCATGCTCCTCTTAGTTGGAAAAAATTGAGATGTCATCCAAATAGATCACAATAAAGTTGTCCAAGTATTCTTGAAAGATATCATTCATCATATGTTGGAAAACTATTGGAGCATTTGTGAGACCAATTGGCATGATAACATATTTAAAATGCCCATACCTCCTGTGAAAAGCCGTCTTCCATTCATCACCTTGCTTTGCTTTGATAAGATGTGCCATGAAGATCTATCTTGGTGAAGACTTTGGCTTTTCCAAGTCATTCAATGAGTTCTAGGGAAACCAGCCTTCCTTTCGTGGATGGGTAGTAAATCCTTGATTCCAACTTGATTACAGCAACAAACAATAATGCAAATCTGAAAATACAAATTTACCTACTGATCTTGGACAAATCACACCCGATTGGCTCCAAAATCGGTGCCTCTTTCGGTATATTTTTAGCTTTATTGAAGAAGAAGATTTTCAATGGGATTCTCCCGATTCCCTTCGCAATCCAAACTCCCCTTGCTGTCCAAAGTGACCAGCAAGTCTTCAATCTAATTTGCCCCTTGATTCAAGCACTTAATTGGTCTTTACCCACTTCATAGATAATGGAAATGCCCCAAATTTAATGGTTGGCTAGTCCACCACTTGAATTTTGCTGAAATTCACCTTCAGCCTTGAAAAATCCAAGTCTTGGAGCTTTCAATTTTTGGCACACTTCTTGAGGCTGTTGCTAAACCCTAATTTTTGCTATAAATTAGGGTTTTCAACACCAAATGTTGAGATCTTCGGAGCAAGGTTGTGAAATGGTTGGGAGATGAGAGAGAAAGCTATAGAGAGAAAATTCAGAGTTTTGTTGCGAAGAATGATTGAAAATCAATCAAATGCAGTTGTTACCTTGCGACAACAGTATAAAATGTTGTCGCCTACAGCAGCTGAGACATCAAAATCTGTTGTCACCTTGTACTTGGATGCAATTGCCCAGTTGTGGAGGGTTTGAATCTGCAATCGCCTCCTCAAAACTTACTCGTGGTTGGCTGCAATGGTTGAAAATAGGCTGGCCATGGCTGCTCACAGCTCTCCCACATTTGCTACAGCAAGAATGATCTCGTTTTTCCTCTTCTTCAGCCTTTTACCAACCTGTAGGGGTAAGTTTGCCAAGTGGCAGCCTTCCCAAATGGTTTTTCCAACATTATTCATCATTAAATATTAATTTTCAGCCTTTAATTACTAAATATTAATCTAATAATTATTTCGATGCCCAGAAAAATAATGTGACTGGCCAATATTTAAACTGGCTAGACATCTTCCAGTCCAGAGTTTCCTTGTGTCATCTTTGACCATTAGATCGGCTTTAGGTACCATTAAACACCACATCTCTAGTGTCACCAACTGACACTTATGGCCAAATTAAGACCTAGGCTAACAATTGACACCAGATACCACCAAGTACATGTGCAACATAACTTATAGCAACTTTTGTCTTTGACATTCCGTGATTTTCTCAGGTCTCGGGCTTGTAAATTTACTCTAACCGTAGTTGCACCTCACATGTGTAACATTTACTTAATCATGTGATTAAAAATTAATCTACATGTTAAGTAAGGTTTCAAAAGTACATGTCCTCATGACATCTAGAATCAAGGGAAGAGGCTAGTGATTCTCGATAGTAATTTTATTGAGCCCTCTATAATCCACACACATACATAGGGATCTATCTTTTTTCTTGACAAATAGAATTGGAGCACCCATTGGAGGTTTTGAATAACATACGAATCCCTTGGCAAGATTCTCATCAATGTATTTGTTGAGCTCTTCTAATTCATCATGGGATAGCTTATAGATGGGTCTAAAGAAGGTTGAGCTTCTTATAAATCTATTGCACAATCATAATGTTAGTGTTTTGGTAGTATATTTGCATTCTTCTTTTCAAACCCATCCTTGAACTTTGCATATTGAGCTGGGGTTGTGTCTAGGCTTTTGTCCTTTGGCTTTTCCACTGGAATTGTATAAATTAAAAATAAAGGATTCTTCTTTGGTTGATGCGTGAACATCTTTGCTCCAATGTATATTGGTTGAGAATTCTTTCTTTTATTATTTTGCAATGGCCTTGCTTCGATCTTTCTAGATCTACAATTGATATCGAGGTTATGTAATTCTAGTCAAGGTAGCTCAATAACAACGAAACTATTTTGGCAATGGATGATGAAGGCTATATTTGATGCAAGATTCCTTAGTGTAACTTTTATGGGTTGAGTCTCATACTTGACGTCTCTTGAAGCAAGAGGTCGATCATCAATTATTTTTGCATATATTGGGTTTGCTTTTCTTAGAAGTTGTATACCATGTTGCTCTGCAAATTTCTCATTCATGAAGCATGTTGTGGCTCTAGAGTCTAACAAGGCTTGTCCATCTATTTGTTATTCCTGGAGGTGAATCTTTATTGGTTACATAAAGCTAAATATTGGATTTGTGGATAGGAGACATTCTTTTGGGTTTCTTGAACGTCGATGTTTCATGACAGTGATGGAGTAGTGGCGCCATGAGTTCTCATCCTTTCTTTGTTAGGATGATATTTATCAATGTTTCTAGATTGGCCGTAACACATGCATAATCCATTAATGCGCTGCCTTTGCTTTTCTTGAGCTGTCAATGGCTTGAACAATTTCATATCACTTGCATAGGCTTTGCCTCAATTACTTAATCTTCTAGGGTGGTTGGGTCTTTAAAAGTCTTCATCATGCTTGAATTCAAAGTGGCTTCTCGATGTCCTTATCTTCTCTTAAACATGCAGTTGTCACATTCAATTGTTTGAGAAATAAATTCACTAAGTGTATGTACCTTCAGCATGGTGAGCCAAAAATCTTTAGCATCATCTTTCAATCCCCAACAAAATTGACTAACAAATAATCCTCATGCCATGTTAAATTGCATGTGAGTTGTCGAAATTTTGATGGATATGTTGATGCGGGTCGCGACCCTTGGCTAGATTTCTATTCTTTGTTTCAGCTACTCTTGCTTTGTCTATGTCTTCAAATTTGGTAGAGAAATCTTGTACAAAGATCTCAAAATTATATAGCAATGGGGATTGCTTCTCAAGCAAGGGGGAAAACCAAGAGAGAGTTGTATCTGAGAGGAGAGTTTTTATGAAGCCGAATCGAGAAGTATCATTTGGATAATGATTTGGTTGCATGTGTATAAACAACCGTGCTTTTTGGAGGAAATCTTTGAATTTTGACCTCGTGCCATCAAATTTCTTAAGAAGATTGATCTTTGGTTCTTTTCTATGTTGACTGTGAAGGTTGCCGGTAGTAGAGGTGATGGACCTCTATCTTGATGTAGGCTTGTCTCTTGATGTTCTTGAAGTTCTCGTTCTAGGTCTTGCACAACTAAGGCCAAAGCTTGTGGTTGCTTTGTTTGTACCTTTGCATTACTTCCTTGAAGCTCTTGGATTTGTTGATGGATGCTTTGTAAAGAAGCAACAATACCTTTCATCACGGACTTCATTACAACTAGGCAAGGTTGTGGTAGGAGAGTCTTGTAAATGCTTGTGAGCAAGGTAAATGCTCTTCGAGAGCGAGGAGATTGCTCTCACAACTTACAAGATAACTTAAAAGGGAAATTGAATTGGAACTTTATTGCTAGATAACTCGATACTATAATGTGCCTACCCAGATAAACATTGATAGCACGTATTTTAGTAGGCCATTAAAAACTAATCAAGACTACTACCAGTTGGAACTCCTTAGAATACTTGAACATTCATAATCTTGAGCTACCTTGCACGGGAAGCTTTCTCTCAATCCCACAAGGATCGATTTGAAAACGTGAACCTAATTTTAAAAGTATAGTCTCCTATTAGCCATCTAGTATTTGTTAGCAGTCATGTTTGTCATGCCTTGTCATCTCCTGCCTATGAGCCTCAACCTGAGTTAGACGAGGATTTTAGGAGCTTTGACTTGTCTATCACTTGTTTTGGCGGAGGAGGTAGCTCATTCTAGAGCACTCAGTTTATTGCATTTTAGTACATTTTCTCCTCCATTCGGGATTTTATGTGCATTTCTTGGGGCAATTTTTGCATTCATCAGCGTGCCTCATGTGTCGAATATTGTCCACCCTTTTTGGGAAAATTTGAGCATTTTTGGCATTTTTACCAACATTAAATGCTGGTTGGACCAACATTAAATGCTGGTAGATCATATTTTTGACCTCAAATTTCAGGTCGGCCAGTTTTTGGGTTTTTTGGCTATTTATAGCCATTTCCCACTTAGCAGTCAATAAGATTATCATCTTCCCTCCTTCCTTGGCAAGTGCACACTCCGACTCCATCATCTTCCTCCGTCTTCGATGTTGCCGTCATTATCAACTTGATCTGGTGCCCTCATTGACGCTGTGGGCTGCGTGCAGGGACTGATCAGTCCTTCTGTATTCAGCATTTGTTCCTTGTTCAGTGTAGGTTTCTTTTCTTCTTCTCTTGCGGATTGTCTCTCTTCCTCTATGTTCGAGTTCCTTCTTCTGTTGCGCACTCACAGGATCAGCGTATGAGGTGATTGCATTGGTATCATCCCTCAAGCTGAAGCAAATGATTGTTGCACTTGGTTCAAATAGAGTGAGAAATGAGGGGGAGTGATGTGCGTCAACCCCTCTATCGGTAGGGCAAGTTCTAATGGCGACACGCTAGGACACTCAATGTTCGGCCGTTCCTAGACTTGCCTAATTTGATGCTTTGGAAGCTTCTCAGTGAATCGAGACCAACTTGCCTTAGGCAAGACTTGTTAGGGATCTAGGGTTTCTTTTAAGTTTACTAACGAGTCCTATCACAAATTAATTTGACACATAGAAATTAGCCACATTAATTAGCCCTTTAAAATAATATTCATTCGCGTAAACTTAGACACAAATAAGAATACAAAGAAAAAAATCTTTTCAAAAACAAAATATTGATTCAATTTTTATTATCTTTATTTCAATAATTGTTCTAGTCTATGTTAGACTTTGTTCGATGGCCAAAATAAATCACCAAGTCCATCGCCTGCACCTAGTATCTGGCTTTTTGTGTGATCCACCTAGACTCGTAGGGTGTAGGCTAGTTGTAGAATGCCCAAGGTATTACTACCAGAGCCTCCTTGGCTCCTTGGTGTCCCCTAGCCTATGATGAGTCCCTACAAAGACATCCCTCGTGTTTGGTATTGGTCCTAGCAATTTGGAGCAGTATTCAACTCCCTTGGTCTAGAGCCAGCATAACAACCCTTGGAGGGAGGCCTAGTGCGCTCAATCATACATTCAACCCGCAATAAAGAATTCTCTTTTTTGAAATCAAAAGTATTTTTCAAACAGTCTTTCAATGCAACAAGTGAATGCTCGTGCGTAGCTGCTTATATAGACCTTGAGTTAACAAACATAAGTTTTGTAGTGTAGAGTCATGAATTTTGGAAATTGGGTCTCTTAATCAAGGTAGTTGCATCTAGGTAACAGTTATTCCTCAGTTTGAATATCAAGGTTTATTTTGTAGAGGATTAATCCCTATGCTTATTGGCCCTTGTAAGGTACTTATTAATATTTGTCCTAGTAATGCCAAGTTAATATTCTCCCTTTACTCCTTTTAGGAAGTGACTAGATTATAGATTAAATCCTATGGTCCATAAGAAAACAAATGAATTACGTAAGCCTATAATCCATTTTAGTAAGAAAAAATATTTGATTTATTTGAGGACTAAAGCCTATCACGGGAGGATAGTTGGAGTTGAATTACCTCCTAGGCTCCTAGTGTTTTTGTCCTATTTGGTGCTCTAGGTATCCACAAGAATTTGAGGTTGCCTAGTAATTATCATTTTATTGATGTTACTTATATGAGATTTTCTTGTGACTATATTTTAATAAGACCATTGTGAACATACAAAGGAATAACTTGGACTTGGGGTTGTGGAATGGGAGCGTTGTTGGTGCATGCTACAAGTCCAGTATACCCTCCGCTTAGTGGCCATCTTTGTGAGCTTGGTCCTTGCATTCTTCTTCTTTAGTGTTTGTTGGACTTGAGTCTCGAATTGAGGTTTGTTGAAGTAGGAGAATAATTACAAAGGAAGTGTAGGTGGCGTTTAAGTAGCGATAAATCGGTCTTAGGAGGGTAGGTTTAGTAATGATGGGTCTTCGTAAGAGTCTTGGGTGTATTCCATGAATAGGGAAATCGCAATAGGTGTAAAGAGAATGATAAGGTAATTTGTAAACGGGGAAGGTCGAGGCGAAGCGGTTAATGTCGATCTTTAATGTTGGCCTTTGGGTTGAAGTTTTTGTTTGGGCGAATTCTCCCTATTTATCTTTTTGTCTCTCCCTCTTTCACTAAGTTTCTCTATCTCCATCTCCCATTATCTCTCTTTCTTCTACTATCACTCTTACCTCTCTCCTTTCTCCCTCTTTAACTCCTCTCACTATTCCTTCTCTTCTTCTACTTCTCTCTCTCTTTATCCTCTTCACACTATCCCTCTTTCTTCTCCTCTCTCATTCTCCCTATCCTATTCAGGCTCTCTTGATCCTCTTCACATTGTCTCTTCTTCTCTCTCTCTATCCTACTCAATCTCTCTTCTCTCTCTCTCTCTATCACACTCAGTCTTGCAACACTATGCAGAAACAATAATGAATAGTCGATCCCTCTCTATGGCCTCTCTATGGGGCATGATTAAGGCTTTTATAGCCTATGATCACCTCCTTGTCCAGTGGCCTTTGTGGAGTTGGGTGTAGGTTGGGGTGCCTTCAGAGGGGATTTGTTCACTTGCCTAAGCACCCTTTTACATTCAGTCATCTTAATGATGCGGATTATGATACAATATATAAAATAATATTGTCTCTGAAGCAAAATGTAATAAAAAATCTTGTTATTACCAATAGATGGAAATTGTCCCCTCTTAAAGTAGGAGAGAGATTCGAAGGAAACCCCTTTTCCCAATTGAAGTAAAACGGGAGGAAGTACTACATCGATTTGTGGTAGAAGGCATTGTAGGAATGGATGGTTGATTGGCTTAGTCAAGTTATTTGCAAAGTTGTTTGATGATGGCACAAACTCTAGGCAGATGACATCTACTTCAACTTGCTTTGGTGAAATGGTAGTACATGCCAACATGTCTTGTTCACAGAAAGTTGATGGGTTACCAATTAGGGCAATAGCACTCTGGTTGTTGTAGAAGATGACGGGATGACGGTCAGAGTGGCACATGGAAAGTGAAGTGTCGCCAAGAAGCTCCTTAGGTACATGGCTTCTATGGTGCCATTGAAGAGGGCACAGGACTTTGCCTTGATTGTGGAAGCAATCAACGTCTCTTGTTTACGATTGGACCATGAAATGGGAGCCATACCAGAGAACAGATGTAAGTGTCATGGGAATATTGGGTGTTAAGATCTTGGGCTTAGTCAAACTCGTTATAAATTTTATAAATCCAAACCATGACCATAAGTTAGTCCATATGAATAGGTACATTCAATATATCTCAACATATGTAGACAAGTTAGCCAATGTGACATTTTATGTGCATTTGAATACTAACTCAATGCTTTAAAGTCTCCTATCAACTCTTTGGCTCAAAGTGTGCTATGTGATGTGCTCTAAAGATAGATGCAAATGTAGTAGTGGATGCAAGTTAGAGAGATTGACTTGGGTCCTTCGGGATGAAATCTAGTGGAAGGATGCTTGGATCTTGTATGGTATGCTAGTATTAGTGAGGTAATAGGTTCTTGAGAGGGGGTATGGGAGTTGAAGTCTTTGGATGTGGGTTAGGATTGAGTAGTAGACCTGACTTAGGTGGCATTATCCCTGATGAAGTAGGTTGAGGAATTAGCTTGGAGGCTGATGCAATGGGTTGCACTATGTCCCTCATCAAAAACTACATCTCTCCGGGCATTCACTATGTTTGTTTGAGGATCAAACAAGTGATAGGCTTTTGCCTTGGAGGAGGCTCGAGCCTTTCTATGCGATTGTGATGAGTTTGCATGTAGGCACAACACCTAAAAACTTTGAAGTGGGAAGTGAGAGGTTGAGCGTCAAAGAATGCCTAGAAAGGAGTCTTTCTAGGGGATTGCCACAGTTGGGCATTGGTTGAGGATGTACATAGATGTGTTAATAGTCTAAGTTCAGGGTTGCTAGGAGAGAGCTCATGCAAATAACATAGAGCATGCCATGTTCATCATTGTTTGGCTTCTACGTTCTTTGATTCCATTCTGAGAGGGGGACTTGATAGAGGTGAGCTGGCAAGAAATGCTATGCTTTTGTAATAACGCGGAAAACTTCTGGAAGGTAAATCCACCACTGCTATCATTGCTCCTAGTTCTTATTTGACACTCATCTGATTTTGGCACTAAATGCACCCAAATAGAGAAGCATGTAAAGGCATGGCCTTTTAAGTGTGAGCTCAATCAGGCAAACACTGATTGCCAAGGCATAGAGAGTGCCCCTTCTATATATACACATTGTGCAGCTATATTTAAGTGAAGATAATGAAGAATAAGAAGTTGAGTATCCACAAAAACTTCTTATGCACCCTTGAGACCCTCTTGCTTTGTCAAGCTTGTGACTTTGTAGGCCATCAGTTCTTCTCACTCAATCGCCTATGATATAGGTAGCTTCCATGAGGGTTTGGCAGCAGCAAATGCAGCAAGGTAGGATTGGATCAGGGATGAGAGAGGGCTAGTTAGAGGAGAGAGACATCAAAACACAGCTCGAGGATGTCTCTATCAGGCTAGGCAACTGCTGTATATAGCAAACGCGGCACTAGATGTTTTGGACAGGTTGGTTGATGGATGAGATCAGCAAAACACAGCTCTCCAAGTGTTGCCAGCTATAGGTGGCAGTTGATCAGGCTGAAACACAGATTTGGGGCAGCGTGCAGCAGTAAATGCAGAAAACTGTAGGCAGCAGCCACTTGGTTGACCAACATTGTGGAGATGGCTGGAAACAATTTGAAGCAGCAGAGGATGGCTGGGTGGCAGCTGCTTGATGATAGAGGACGATGATGGACAACTTTGATTGAGATATCCTTTGCAAACAGGGTGTGGACGGCGAAGTTAGAGTAGTTGCAAATTGCAAAAGCTAGATTGGTTGAATGGGAGGGTAGCATGTTTGTTTATAGAAAGTTTGGGGCCTCCCAAATTAGGGTTTGCATGTGGACTCAAAAACTCTCTCGAATTTTGTTTCTTTTTAATATAAGGTTTAAATTCATTCATTAATTTGAATTTTGGGTCTGTTTGAATAAAGCTAATGTATTTTTAGCTCAACACCCTCTCTCAAGCCCAAAATTGGAATGAGAAAACAAATAAGCATAAGAGGACCTAGGAGCCTCCATGATAAGGAACTCAGCGAGAAGTCGTCAAGTCACAGCCAATCTTGACCTTAAGGTCATTGTGGTCAGTGATTTTTAAATTTTGAAGTTCATGGTCAAGTGTGACACAATGGGTCCTATTCGAGGCTGCATAGTGGTCAGTCAAGTGTATCCATTGCTCGGATGCTAGGTCAAAGTGTTGCAATTGGAAGTGAAACTTGGGGAGAAGACCTTGCATCAACTTGACTATGGCGGAGGCATTCTTGGCCTTCTCTGAGTGGATCATCTCTTATAAAACAAGTGTAGGATTGGGTTTGGATTCCAACCCTTGTATGGAATCCCATAGGTTTTAGGAGTCAAGTACATGTCTCATGACATTTGACAAAGTGGTGTAACTAGAGCTCTTGAAACATGTCTTGTCACAAAAACTATATGCTTGAAGAAGCTGCTAGGGTTTGCACTGATAAAACACAGTGTGCGACCATGACAAAAACACACCTCCTCTTAACCTTGATGTTGGTCTCGACGGAGGAGGAGCTTGACATGGGTCTTTGTGTAGTGACAAGAACCATGATGATGAAGACCAAAATGAGGATGAAGATGAAGCACTTTAATTGGAAGAGCAAGGTAGAAGTCATTGCCATGATAGCATCAAGAGAGATGTTGCATGATCCGCCTTGGGAGGGAAAGTCTCCATATTGGTAGAAGAGTGAATCTCTTAGGAGGATAAAACCATGTGTATCCAATGTCTCCGCCCCAGAAAGGACCGATGCAAACTTGTATGTTAGCCCTATATTGAAATACAAAACCTTGCAAAAGAGAGAAAATTTTGCGAAATAGAGATTAGTAATGAGATGGTCCAAAGCAAAACAAAGTAGAAAAGTAAAGCTACATGAAAGAGTAATGCGATGAGAGCAGATGTATGAGTGAATATAGAGAAAGACTAAGAAGAAGAAAAAAAAAAACTAAAGATGGGCCACCATCGTATACATCCATTAGTGGCCTTTGTTAAGAAAGTGACGGGGTGGAGAAGTGGTCCTAGATGAAGGTGCAGAGGAGGACCCAGGAAGGGATGCAAAGAGTGCAATGGGTGGGGAGGAAGCAGACCAATCAGCTAATCCTTCAAGAGTATTGAGAGATAGAGGTTTTTGAGGTTGGTTACGTGCCACATGACCAATAGCCACTGGGGCAAATGGGATAGCAACGAGACGCGTAGCCCCCTTGGATTGTCTAGTGGAAATGATGGCAATCACAATGGTTTGTTGGGATTTTTTAGGAAGAAGACCTTGGACCTTCGTATAACACTCCTCGTTCACATGGCCCAATCTTTGGTAGTGAGTGCAAAACCTATTTTTCTTAGGGAGTTGTTGCTCAATGGGTTTTGTTTCTTTGGTTCCGTTGGAGGAAGGGGTGTCACCCTTGATTTGGCTTGCCCTCATATCTTGTGGATTCTTGCCAACTCCACTTTTCGCTTGCAAAGAAGGGGCAATTAGACCTCGCCTACTCGACTTTCAGATCATTCCCTTTCTTAACGGATTCTTGAAGCTCAAAATTGGGATTGATATGTCGAGTGCAATCTCATGCTGCATACTGCTTAATGGAAAACAAAGAACATGAAGGTGAAGGTGGGGTTTCCCCTTGTCGAGTCCATAATGCCTCCTCAATATCCGTGGGATACTCCTTACGAGGGCACCAACTTTGATACCATGTGAAGAAATTGCTAGGGTTTGCATTGAGGAAACACAGAGTGTATGACTACAAACACAGACACAGACGTCATGAAAAGTGAAACTCTAAATGCTAAACACAAAACTCAAAATTCAAAATGCAAAAACACAAACACAAATAGAGAGAGAAGGAGAATTGTGAATTGAGTGACTTAATGGAGTAAATGAATGTAAGAGTGTACAGAATGGTCAAGGCCCAAGTGTCAAGTATGGGAGAGTGATGTCCATTGGAGATGGATCCCAAGTGCTGTAAGCACTAGTCCAAGATGATAGAGTGCTGAATAATGAAGCGTAGTAGGCTAGTCACCAAAATATACCAATTAGAGGTTGAAATTTGGTAAATGCTCTAGTGTACCCTGAGAGAAGGCTGAAAATTGACCAGTCAAGGTAGAGAACCATTAGGCGACAATCAAGAGAGGTGTTTTCTGATGTAGGTGGCCTGCAGGACAGAAAAATGCAAGTATTGCAATAATTGGCTTTGGGAGAGATGCTAGTTGCTTGTCACCTAGCACTTGATGTTGAAAATGTAGGTTGATTAGGTGCTATGGTGATGTAGCGAATGGAAACCTCCAAATAGCAGTGGGATTGTTGAAAATAGGCGTCTAGGGTTGGATGGTCATGGGCTGCAGTGGGTGATGGTTGGACATCAGATGGTAAGCGGTTGAGCTTGTCTATTTATAGATGTGGATGGACCCTCCCAAAGTAGGATTTACATAGAATCTCTCTCGAATTGCTCCCCATTTTAGGTTTTTCATTAAGTAAACATGTTTTGGGATGGTTTAAGAGGTTTATCAGCATGTAATGCATTTTTGGGCTCAACAGATGAACCATGAGTATCAGTTAATGAGTATGAGAAGAGTAAGGTGGGTAGGAGGGAGGGGAATAAGAAGGAATAGGAGGTGGGTAGGCAAAAATAAGTGGAGAGTGTCCATCTGGTTTTGATGGTGGAGACTGGAACAAGAATGTCTTCATTAGGTGCTGATGGAGGTGGAGACAGTAAAACATGGAAGTGCTGTCTAGATGTTGGTTGGGGAAAATAGAATGATTAGTAGGCCTACTAGGTGAGGCAAACTGTGGTACTAGCTGATCAACACTTGGTTAAGTATGGGTAGAAACCCCATGTTAGGTGTAACCCAAAGATGTAAAGGATGGAGGTTGTGCCTCCCTTGAAGATGCTCATGCACCAACCGAAATTGAAGCTATAGAGGTACTAAAAGCTGTGCCTATGTTTGAGGGATCCCCCAAGGTAGTGTGTGCAAAACCTTGTGGTGTCTTCTATGCAAATGTGAATGGTGTAAAAGGTAATGGTGATGTAGTGGAAGAAGTGGGTGGGATGGGTGGTTTTGAAGTTGTTTTTGAAATGATAATGTATTATAAAAAGAAGGATGGGAAAAAGAAGAGATACCAAACTTTTTCTTACAATCACCTCTTCTTATATTAACATACATGAGTGGATCTCCAATGGGAGATTTGTCATGATTAGCATATGACACTCTTGCTTCAACTAGTTCTTTATTGGCATGTTGCAAAGGGAGTGAAGAAAAAGAAATAGACGAAGGGACAAAAGTAGAAACTTGTGTACCTTGCACCGAAGTAGGAGAGAGGCTGAAAGTAAGGAACATACTTTTGATACCTCTCTCCAATAGGGTGGCCCATCCCTAACGGAGGTCTCCACAGCCTTGGAACATCATCAAAATTGTGCACTTTATTTGACGAGAAAGAATCAAGAATACCTTCTTTATGCAACCTTTGTTTAAAGGCTTGTCAATGTAGCTCTTCGGTCCTCTTGGCTTTGTGAGCCAATGTGAGTTGTGCAGCTCCTCATCTCTAATGGTATAGGGATGTGTGTCTCCAACATAGTCAGAAGGATCTCCAGTCATGTTGGAACCTTGCGGAGTTGGTAGTGGATCCCACTTCTACTCAGTTCTTGGCATAGGCTCCTTTGGAGATTGAGTAGGTGCAGAAGTGCTCGTAGTCATCAATGCTATTGTAGTTTTTGGCTTTTGAGAAGAGCTTTGGAATCAAGGTCTAGGTTTCTTTTGAGGGTACCTAGCTTTGATACCATGTAAAGAAATGCCCTAACATAGAAACTCAAATACATTTGTATGACAACCCAAATTTTAATAGAATACAATGCTCAATGCAAAAAACACACTATGCAATGAATGAACATTGTTCTCCGAACTCGCATATCTTGAGGTCCAGGGTAGAGTACGAGTTGGAGAGTGTGTCATATTCCTGGTGGATCTTGATATGCATCAAGGCAGCCCCTGTGAGGGTTTGGCAGCAGTGAGCACAGCAATGTGGGTTGGATCAGTGATAGACAATCAGTTGGAGGAGAGATCTAGCAAAACACAGCTCTTGGATGTCTATATCAAATCCGGTGGCAGCTGTATGCAAAAATGCAGCACACAGATGACGTGGATAGGCTACGCGATGGTTGAGATGGAGATTATAATACAGCACTGCAGGGTGTCGCAAGCCGTAGGTGGTAGCTGATCAAGCTGAAACACAGATTTTGGGGAAGCATGCAGCAGTAAATGCAGAAAACTGATTTAGACACCAGCTGCTTGTTTGACCAATAGTGTGGAGATGGCTGGAAATAGTCTAAAACAGTAGTGGATGGATGGTCAGCAGCCTCCCGATGATAGAGGATGACGATGGGTAGCTCCAGTTGAGATATTCTCAGTGAACAGGGAGTGGACAGCAAAATTACAACACTTGCAAACCACAAAAACGAGATTGGTTGAATGGTAGGGAAGCTTGTCTATTTATAGAAAGTTTGGATCTCCCAAATTAGGGTTTGCATGTGCGACACAAAAACTCTCTAGGATTATGTTTCTTTTTAATAAAAGATTTAAATTCATTAGTTAGCTTGAGTTTTGGAGTTGTTTAAATAAAGATATTATGTGTTTTTAGCTCAATAGTGTCTACGTATCTTGGGCATATAATAAATTCGTCATGTACAGCATGGAGAAGATGTTCTCAATAGAAAGTCATGTTCGTTCTTAGCTCATGTATTGGCGCTAGCCATGTCCTAGTGTCTAGTTGGGTGAGATTCATGTTGATAACTTTGCCAATCTCTAAGTGGCCCAAGGTAAGAGATGGTGCATCAAGAGAAGTATTGAAAGGGGGGTAGCTTGTCCATGCTAAAGCTATGTAACTCAAACTAGATTGAGAGAGAGAGAGAGAGAGAGAGAGAGAGAGAGAGAGAGAGAGAGAGAGTTTCTACCACCCGGGAGCTCCTGCCTCTGCATCTGATATGCACAAGTGGTGATTCAACATGGCTGGTCTGGATATGGCTTTTATCGACCAAACGGTGGCAGCCCTTGGTCCGGATTTTGATACAGAGGAACTAGAGGATACGGTTCCTTGCACAGAGGAGATGCCCCCTGGTCCTGATTTTTCAGCCTGCGGGCAAACGCACCAAGCATGCTTCGGAAGCGACAATGGATCATCAGGAACGTTCTTATACTCAGGTTGCCTCTGATTCTGTGGATTCTCAAGATGTTGACTGGGAGCATTTGCTGGAATTTGCCAACACTCTGCTTGGCGATTATGTCCAACATAATCATGAAGCTTTTTCTGACTTTGGAACTGAAGATGTGCTGGAAGCCACGGTGGACCCGAAAATGTCTTGCACTTATTTTCGGTGTTTTATGACAGTGCTATTATACTCTTCTTCAGTGGCAGGATCCCAGTGCTTTCCCATATTCGCCAGTGGTTGCACAATCTACTACAAGGGGAGGGTGTTGAGGAGATTTTTGTTGGGCCCCGAGGCTTCTATGAGGTGCTGTTGAAGTCTGAGAAGCATAGTGTTGATCTCCTGTCTAAACTGCCATTGTTCTTTGATTGCCGTTTGGTCCATGTTGTGCCCTGGCGCCCAATGGCAGATTTTCAGCGCCTGCTTCAACGTGAATGCCCTGTGTGGGTTGAAGTGGAAAATTGTCCGGCTGTCTATTGGCCATTGTTAAAGGATGCCATGGCCGTTGTGGGAACTGTTCTGGTCCCTCCGAGCCTAAGGGCCATGAATCGTAACTGTTTGTATATGTTATGGGACACTGCTCGGAAAAGGCTTGCGTGGCTACGTCTTAATTGCTTTGGCATGCATCCTTTGCATTTTCGTTTGAAATGGGGCAACTTTGCAGGGCATTGCTTTTCGTTTGGAAAATTGGGGCATTTTATGGCCGAATGCCCAGAGAAGCAACAGACTTCAGATGCTGAGCATGTTGTGCTGCCCATGGAAGATATGGTCTGATGTTCCGTTGCAAGATGCCACCCAGCCACCTAAAGTTTTGGATAAAGGTAAACAACATGTTTCGGGTTTGGATTCCTGTGGCAATGACTGGGTGGATGTACATGCAAAAAAAGGTAAAAGGTTTGATGCTGGCTTGGCGGATACTAGGCCTAATGCTGCACAAGATTCCATGCGCACTTATATGCGCCGCAAAGAGATGTTGTCTTCAGAGCATCCTGCTCATCCTATGGTTTCTTCTGCACCTCGGAATCAGTCTACTAGGAAAGTATATTTGGACTGTCCAAAGGGCCCACCTGTTAAGTTGGCTTTCGATACTAGAGGTAATGTGATTACCCCATGGGATCGTCGTTATTCCCGCTCCACCCCCAAGACAATAGATATTCTGTCTACCTCTAAAGCGGGCCGTCAGAAGTCTTTTGCCGTATAAGCTGATTTTTTGGATAAGGGAGTCCCTGACATTCTAGCAAACAAGGTTAAATTGAGGCAAGCTGTGCCTCGTTCTTGATTTTCTTTTGTATGTACATGAAGATAGCCACATGGAATATGCGAGGCATTTGTTCTCGCCATAAGCAACATGCCATGTGGACTGTATTGCATGAGAATCAGTGGGATGTCTTGTGTGTTGTTGAGCACAAGAGTCTGTGGATTGTCATGGGTTTCGCTTGTTTTAAGCAGGGACACATGCCATGCATTATTCTGGTGTCCTTATGATTGTACATGAGAAATATCAGCCTGTTCTTATTAAAAATGATGAACATGGCTGTTTTGTGGTGATTGAAGTTTTATTTTAAGGAGAGATCTTATGGTTGCTGGGCTCTATGCTCCGAATGACCCGTTATCCTGTCGGGATCTTTGGAATACTTTGTAGACCTCCTTGTCACTTGGCAGACGGGGTTTTTTGATGGGGGATTTTAATGTGTTGATTCTTCACAGTCCACATCTGAACATTCGGTGATGGACGCTCCGGAAAGTCGTGTGTGGAATGCTTTTGCTCTTGCTGTACTTAAGCAAGATCTCTGGTCTTGGCTCCACCCTTCTTCTACAGGGTTTACTTTCCATTCTGCACAGTATGCAACTATATGCTCACGGTTGGACCGCATGTACATCATGCAGGATGATCATTTTCTTCCTGATATGCTGGAAATGAAAGTGTTGCAGCAATATGCCTTGTCGGACCATTTCTCTCTACAGCTTGAGACACTTGCACAACCCATTGCACCTTTTAAGCAATTCCTGGATAGACTCCCTTTACGCTTCAACTCCTCTTATTTGAAGCATTCAATCTTTCAGGGCTATATGCAGCAATTGATTGATCGATTTTTATTGGACTTCTCCGTTGAGGTCAATGCTTCTTCTGAACGATTGCTATCTAATGTGCAGCGGGTTGCTCGGCAGTATGGGATCCATCATGTCTCTCTTTGTCGGTGGCGTCGGCATGGAGCGGAGGACTTACTGGCTTTGGTTCGTTCTCTCCTGGGGGACACTCCAGATGATGTATTCCTGCTGTCATTGGCAATGCGTTTGGTTGATCTTATTAAAGAGTTTCAGTTGAAATCTTATCAGCAGGCCAAATTGCAAAATTTGACTAAGAATTTGCAAGATAGTGCTTACAGACGCAAAAGTTCTTTCGAGCTCTACATGCATCTCCTGCTCGAGAAAATATGACCAGACTCCAGGATCTAGAAGGTCGAATGGTCATTGATCCATAGACTATAGTGAAT
This sequence comes from Lygodium microphyllum, assembly GCF_053477565.2. Classification (NCBI taxonomy): domain Eukaryota; kingdom Viridiplantae; phylum Streptophyta; class Polypodiopsida; order Schizaeales; family Lygodiaceae; genus Lygodium; species Lygodium microphyllum. The sequence continues at coordinate 55,822,558 of NC_141159.1, read as the reverse complement.
ATGTGCAGGAATTATTTTATAGACCTTGGTTCTTCTCCTTCCCCTTTTGACCAAGTTTCTCATGCATGTTCAATTTTCTATGATTTGGTCCACAATCAGGTTCCACTTGATATGCAAACTACTTTGGAGACAAATATTTGTGAGGCGGAGGTTATGGATGTTCTCTTACACCTGCCCAAGGATAAAAGTCCCGGTTGGGATGGTCTCACCAATTTGAGATTTCTGCTACCCAACTGGTGAAACCATTAACGGCTATGTTTCAGCGGGTTTGGGAAATGGGGTTCATGCCTTTCTCATGGAAAGAAGGTCTTATCAAACTGCTTCCGAAAAGTCCCTTCGCCGTCAATGTTGAAACATTGGAGACCAATTTTTTTGATGGGTTCGATGTATAAAATCTTTTCCAAAGTGATGGCGAATCGGCTCCACAAGCATCTTCCGGCCATTGTGCATCCTCTTCAATATGGTTTCATTAAGGGCCGCAACATTCTGCACAATATCTTAAATGTGTAAATGGCTATTGACTATGCAAGGCACTCTAATCAGCAAGTGGTATTGATTCAATTGGATCTAGAAAAGGCTTTTGATTATATAGATTGGTCTTTCATTGCAGAACTTATGACTGCTATGGGCTTTGGTACTCGGATGTTCCGCTTGATCTACACCATTAGTACTGCGGCTTCTTCGCGAGTTATGCTAAATGGTGGTGTTACTGAGCCATTTGTCCTTGCACGCTCTGTGAGACAAGGTTGCCCTTTGAGTCCTCTCTTCTTTGCCCTTGCGACTCATCCGGTTCTTTCGATGTTATCTTCTATGGCAGCTTCTACTCAGTTGGTTGGATTGTCCCTTCCTTTTGGACAGCACTTCATTACTCAATCTTTGGCTGATGACAGCTTTATGATTTTGCGTGCGGACAAGGGCAATCTTCGCAAAGCATTAGATGTTTGGACGCTCTTTGGTCATGCTTTTGGTCTTCATATCAATGTTTTCAAATCAGCCATTCTCAGTTGCACGGAGTCCGATTTACAGTTATTGGGCCAGCAGGGACAAGTTGTTCCCTGTGGTTCCATTGTCAGGCATCTTGGGTACCCTTTGGGTGTTGATGTTCGGCCAAAGCAACTTCTCGAGTGGATTTTACAGAAACTGGCAGCTAAGTTTCTGTATTGGAAGATGCAGGCTTGGCCCTTCCATGTTCGTCTCAAAGTGGCTTAGACAATTATGTTGCCAATGCTCACATATTTCTTGCCATTGCTGCCTTGGACTACTACTAGTTTGAATGCTCTCACTCAGCACATTCGTTTCATATTATGGAAGGATTCCTTGCAGGCAGGCATTTCATGGATTTCTTGGTCGCATACATGTACCCCCAAACGCATGGGTGGTGGGGCTATTTTGGATGCCCAAACTCATAAGCTGGCACTTCGTTGGTCTCTTTTTCGTGCCATGTGCGTGGATCATCACCCGTGGGTCATTATAGCTCGTTATTTTCTTGAGGATCACGGGCTTCTGTATGGTAATACACAAATTTAGAGCTCCTGGTGGCATGTTCTTAATGCAGATTCTCGGTTTTCTAGTCCTTCCTCATCCCTGCTTGTTCATTTGGTCTGCTCCTGGAAATTGGTTCTCCAGAAGGCGCGTTGCCATCCAGCGGAGGACTGCTTACATACTAACTCTTTTCAACTGGAATTGTTGGCAGCTTCGCGATTACTTTCTGGGGAAGGCAAACATGAGCTTAGGCCAAAATTTAACCGCATGGCACGTTTGGGCTTGACTTCAGTTGCAGATGCCACCCTTGCCAGTTGTAACGTATTGATATCCTTTCGTACAGCCAGGAGGCTCTTCAGAATCCCTCGTGGATACCGTGATTTATGGGAACAGTTTTTGTCAGTGCTCCAGAGTAGGCAACCCTTTCCTGCCCTTGCTTTGGATTGTCCTTGGCAGGACTGGAACATTGCGGGTCGGTTGAATTTGGAAAAGGCCTCAGCTAACACGGTATATCATCTTCTGAGTAAAGACCATTAATGGCTGGTTACTAAAGCTAATACTGTATGGGGATTGCGGAAATCTCAGTCATGGTGAAATACAACTGTGATGGAGGGCTGGTTGAACAAGACACCTTTCAAATGCAAGGTTTTTCTTTGGAGGGTGATGATTGGTGGTTTTCCGCTTGCTTCAGCTCTTTCCAAGCGTCGAATCTCTAATGGCCATTGTTTCTTTTGCACGAGCAGTGCTTGGCTTCTCGCTAAGCCCTTTTGATTGGGTTTTTGTACGACCGAAATACCCCACACCGGCACAGTCGCATATGAAGATCTTGTGACTTTCTTAGATATTGGGGATGCTGGCACAATTGGACCACTCGGAATGCCTTTCTTTTTGATTCGGCCTCTAGTGTCCCGGCACATATTGTGAGGCTTAAAGGTCTCTTGCATTGGCAGATAGAACTGATTCGGCACTCTGGCTCACTTCCTCGGGAGGACTTACTTTCCTACCATATGGTAATTTCCTCTGCGTCTTTGCCATGACTTTTGTAACTCTTTGGTAGTTTAGTACTGGGCCTTTACACATGATGGCTTAGTGTCATCGTGTATCTTGTAATCAAGTAAACTTGTATCTTTTTTCGTAATTAATACAATTACCTTTTACGAGAGAGAGAGAGAGAGAGAGAGAGAGAGAGAGAGAGAGAGAGAGAGAGAGAGAGAGAGAGAGAAGGCCAATGTGCCATGGCCTATGAGACAAAATCCAAAGTGCATCAATGTCAAATGTCATCTCATTAGTAAGATGAAGATAACATTAAAATAAGTGAATGACTCACGAAGCAATACTAAGGATAACTTTATAATGGGATTATGCCAGATTAGAACCATGTTTAGTATTGTTCCATTAGTAGAAAGAAAAGGAAACCCTAATTTGATAGAACTATGTATAGAAAAATGTGTAAGACTATAGGCTGTATTTGATCTTAAGGTTTGCACATGATCTCAGCTATGATGCAGTCCTTAATTGCTCCATTGATATACTGGTGGTGAGCCTCAGTGTCTCGTGTGATAATGGCTCTGATCCATTGTGGTCTTCATAGATAGGGTCATCGTGCTTGATGAAGTGAAGTGTTTGTATCAATTGTGGCTCGATACTGTGGAATGGGAGGTGTTTGGCAGGGTGGTTTTGTCTTTGGAAGGTTAGTAGTATCAGTAGGGTCCAATTTGTGTCATTGCTCCTTGCATCGGTCCCTTTGGGTGAGTTAGCATGTTGTGTTGTAGTAGTGTTGTGTGGTGCCTTTGGAGGAGTTGTAGGAGGGAAGGAAATGACCTAGGTATCTTTGGTCCTCATACTCCATGACAAGATGAAGAGGTCCAAAACCATCATGGAAGAGGCAATGGTACCGTGCTTGTATGTCATAGTATGTCGTACATTTGCATATGTAATTCTTCTTTGTCAGAGGCTCTTAGCTACAAAGCTAGCAAGCCCTATCCTTTGTTTTAGTATCTATCCATCTACTTGTCTCCCTCTATATCCTACGCGAGGAGATAACAAATTTTTCCGATGGTAGTTTGTATGTTGTGGGAGAGATGGGTGACCATGTATGTTACTTGAATAGTAATCTATCATCCAACAAAGACAAGAAGTCACTCGAATAGTAAATCCATCATCCAACAAAGACAAGAAGTCACTTGGATAGAACTCCATTCTTGATCCTAGAGAGAGTGGTGGGTGGATCGATGTCCTCACTGTCTTAATCCCCAAGATATCAACTCTGATCACATGGTTGACCCCTGATCGGTCAAGAGAAAGTGCAGGGCAATCAAAGGTTGTAGTGAAAAGGTGGAAGGTGATCAATATCCAAACTGTGTAAGCTCATTTAGATAGTCATTTGCGAAAACCAATAGTTCTTTTCGCCGTTTGTTGCTAGTTGTCTAGATAAAGTTAGTTCCAATGTGGAGTATCTATGGCGTGGGAGATCCCATAATTTGTGCCAAAAGGTCATTGCCTTGAAGAGCTGCTTTGTGACCATAGGTGCTGTCCTCGACTCTCCTTTGACAATGGGATGTGGAGTGGAGGGCTTACTCTTAATCATAGGTGCTATCAACATGATCAGTGGTCTTTCAATGCTAACCTAGCCATCATAATAATCTATATGTTTCAGTCTGATCAGTGAGTGGATTGAGATACTTGTGGCACAAGCTGCAACTCTATATCTTTGCTCCATGTAGTAGTGTAGGTGTGCCTAGGGTGTCAAACAACTATAGCTTGAACTCTATGCGAGCACATTAACTCTCAAGTGCCCCTAGTTGTTGTATAGCCTCGTGCTAGATGCGCCTCTGATACCTCTCTCAATGTAAATTGTGGGCCAGAGAAGGTGACTCCCAAATGAACACATTCCCTCACATGCTCAATTATGTCTCCTCCAAATGTGTATTGGTATGTAGATCGAGTCACCCATGTTGTCTAAGTATTAAAGACCATGGTTTTGGTTTTTCCAAGGTTTAATACGAGGTCTTTGTCTCTCTAAAAGCTGTACCAAGCATCTAGATGGCATTGCAATCCCTTTGGTGAATTTAAAATAAGTACAATGTCATATGCGTACAATAATATTGGTATCAACACCCTTGCTATTGCATAATGTGTGTACGAGGCACTATATCAAAGGTGTTGGAAAATCTACAAAGTAGCAATAGATTCTCTTGTCTTGAGCTCTAACCTTCTCAATAATGGGTTTGAGTATGAGAATATGGTTGAATGTGGTATATTTACGCATGAAACTTGCTTGTCCTTAAGCTCTCTTGCCTTGCATCTAAGCCCACTCATTGAGTTATGTCGGGTTTTACTCACGCCTATGCTCATATAGAAGTGTCAGTGATCCGTAGGACATTGCCACACTTTTTACTCTTTGTAAAAAAGGTTTTTCCCCCTAGTTATATTACTCTTTATTTGTGTATTTATGTTACACAGTTCAGTCACTTATTGCACATTACACACTTTCGTGTGTAAACACACCTAAAGGCACATTTGGAATTAGTCAAGTGTTGAGTAGTGACCACACACTTACTCTCTCTCTATTGTCTACACACTCTGTACTGAGCTGATAACTCCCATCTCTGATCCAACAAGTGGTACCAGAGCACCAGGTCCACTTGGTAGATGTTGAAGCTTTGCTCTCTAGCTCCCATGCAAAGCCAACTCCATATCCGCAAGTTGTAGCAGTAGCCACTGCCTGTCATGTAGCTACCACGTTAACCTTGCACAACCAAGTAGGCTATGCCTGCTCCAGTTGCCTAGCTAGTGGCCGCCTTGTGCTTGCTATAACCATTCTATTTGTTGGTTAGTTTCTTGGTGGAAGAAGAGCAAACAAGGAGAATAGTGGGGTGGATGTTGTATCTTCTAAATAGGATTTTATGGCAAGATAGAAGGGCAAGGGCAGTCAGTCCAGGAATGCTCCGTAGAGTTTTGGAAGTTCAAGAACTTCATAGAACAACAAGAAGTAGGGGGACACGCAAGCCAAGAAGGGCAAGTGCCATTATTGTAAAAATCGAGAACATTACATCATAGAATGCAAGAAATGCATTGTCAAGGAGAAGAGTCTGTGTTGTTCATAATTGATCATGACTATTGTTTTTACACTTGCAGTTTTGATTCTTCCTAGGTAGATAGAGCATTCAGCTCTACAACGGATGCTAGCACTTGGTTCTTTGAGAGTAGTGCTTTTAAGCACATTACATCTCAAATGGATTTGTTTACCTTTGTCGTTGCAGCTTTTGTTGGCAAATCAATGCAATGTGCCAACAATACATGTTATCTTGTTAGAGGTGTTGGAGAGATTGTCTTGAAACCCATTGATGGCTCTACTCTCTGTTTGCAGGATGCTTTATATGTGCTAGGGGCAGAAAATTTGCTGTCCATTTTTTCTTTGGCAAAGTGTGGAATGCAAGTTACATTTGATGATGATAAATGCACGGTCAATGATAAAGAATTCTTGAGTTTGGTACTCACTGGCACATTATGTCATGGACTTTATGAGTTGCTCATTTGATTGATCAGTCAGTTTACTTGGCTTCTACTATTACTCTGGCTATGTCATGGACAGAGTTATGGCATGCTTGTATGGGGCATGGAAACCGTGGGAGTTTGACACTTACGCAGTATACTCAAATGTTGAAAGGCTTACCTCTCTTGGAGGGACCTTCTGAGCATATTTGTAAGGGATGCATTTTGGGGAAAAATGCATCGGTTTTCTTTTTCTCGTGATGTTGCTTTTAAAGCTATAGCTAGGTTGCAGATTTTGCATTTAGATGTATGTGGATCCATGCAGACAAAGTCATTGGGTGAATGTTATTATTTCGTCACCTTCATCGATGATTTTACTTGTTTTTGTTGGGTTTATTCATTGGTGAAAAAGTTAGAAGTGTATGCTGCATTTTAGGCTTTTGTTGCAGCTGTGGAAAATCAAGAAGGCTGTCAGATTAAAAATCTCTGTTTCGATTGAGGAGAGGAATACATATTTTCCTTGCTAAATAATTCTTTGAAGCAAAAAGGCATTGCACATTAGTATACAAGTGCATATACTCCACAATAGAATGGGGTCGTCGAAAGGAACAATTGTTCATTCATGGAGGTGGCCAGATGTATATCGAAAGATAAAAAATTGCCACATGGATTGTGGATGGAAGCAGTTATGTGTGCTTGTTATGTTTTGAATAGTTGCCCTACTACGACATTGAAAAATATAATGCCTTCTGAGGCTTGGAACAACCAAAAACCTTTAGTTGGTCACTTTCGTACTGTTGGGTATCTTGTAAACACTCTTATTCCCATAGTGTTAAGAAGAAGTTGGACAATAAGGTTGTCAAGTGTATTTTTGTGGGGTACAGTAGTGAAAGCAAAGGGTACATAATGTATGATTTTGTTTCCAAGAAAGATTTCGTGAGTAGAGAAATGATTTTTGATGAAAAATCAGAATTATCTCTTGTTGCTTATGACACATATTAGGCTGCAAATGATGTGTTTGATGGGCTGCTGCCTATTTCTTCTGGTGATACAATTGGAGCTTCATTAAATGAACAAAATGTTCAGCTAGCTGCTCCATCAAATAATGCAGAAATTCAGCCTATGGCTGATTTGAATATTCAGCAAGATGCTGAACTTGAGGTTCATGAAGAACATGCACATAATCAGGAGGCTAGGCAAATGCCTAGATGGTACTTGCAGACACTACGAGACAGTCATTCGGATGCTTCTTTTGCTAGTCGTATTCAAAGACAAACATGTTTGCATGATCATGCTAATGCTATGGAGTTTGTTATGGTAGCAAACACATTTGATGATGATGAGCTTGATTCTTTTGAGGAATGATAACAAAATGTGCCTTTGATGGCAGCAATGTAAGCTGAATATGATTCTATCATGAAGAATCAAATATGGGATTTAGTTACATTGCCTCTTGGAAAGACAATGATTGGTACTAAATGGGTCTATAAGTTGAAACAAAAAGCGGATGGATCCATTGATAAGTACAAGGCCAGGCTTGTGGCAAAAGGCTATGCAAAAAAGGCATTATTATGAGGAGAAATTTGCTCCTACATTCCGTATGACTACTATCATGTGTATGGTTGTATTGGTTGCCCATTATGGTTGGATTGTGTACCAACTTGACAAAAAAACTGCATTTTTACACGGGAAACTTTAGGAAGACATGTATGTTCAGCAGCCCATGGGTTTTGCAGATGAAGGATCCGAATACTTGGTATGCAAGTTGAAAAAGGCTTTGTATGGTTTGAAGCAAGCTCCACGAGCTTGGTATGCCAAAATTGATGCCTTCTTACTCAGCCAAGGGTTCATTAACAGCCCATTAGAGTCAATTGTTTATGTGTTCAAAGAGAGGGGATCCTTGCTGGTCATTTGTCTTTATGTGGATGATCTTTTGCTCACAGAAACACATGCTGGTCAGATTTCAGTATTTACGAAAAATTTGTAGCAAACTTTTGAAATGTTAGATTTAGGGCCTTTGCATTACTATTTGGACATTCAGTTTATTCGTGATACTAGAGGCATTGGATTGTCATAGTCGAGATATATTTGTAAACTCCTTGAGAGATTTGGGTTCCAGGATTGCAAGTCGGTAAGTACACTGATGGAGTCTAGACTTAAGCTGTCTTTGCATGATGAGAGTGACAAATTTGCAATCATACATATACTCCAGTAGTTGGACGTCTCATTTATTTATGCAACACAAGGCTATATATTTAGTTTGTAGTTTCAACCCTGGGCAGATATATTCACAACCTATATATGTCACATTGGCAAGTTGTGAAGCTTGTTTTTCATTTCTTGCAGGTCACTAGGACTCTTGGATTGCTTTATGCCAAGGGGGGCCGTTGCAGTTACATGCTTATAGTGATTTCGATTGGACTTGAGATTTTGATTCTCATCACTTTACAAGTGGAAGTCGTTTCTTTCTTGGCTCATCTTGCATTTCTTCGCTTAGCAAGAAACAATCCTGTGTTGCCATATCGTCTTGTGAAGTTGAATATAAGGTGGCTTTCGCTACTACAATTGAATGTGTATGATTGAGAAGATTTTTGGTTGATCTTGATGTATTTGTCACGGAGCTTACTCCTTTGTTTATTGACAATCAGAGTACCATCGTAGTAGCAGGTAACCTAGTGTTTCATGCATGCACGAAACACATTGAGATATATTACTACTTTGTCAGAGAGAGGCCACATGTAGGGGATATTAGCCTTATCTAATGTCCTACCAACAATAATGTGACAAACATCTTCACCAAAGCTCTTCCTCGCGACAAATTTGAAGCATTTTGCAATGCTTTAAATTTGATCTCCTTTGGTGAATGATCCTTGTATGGTGATCACTTTTCACTTCGAGGGGGTTTGTTGGGTTTTACTCATGCGTATGCTCACATAGGAGTGTCGGTGATCTACAGTAGGACAGTTGGGCACTTTTTACTCTTCATAAGAGGTTTTGTTTTCCAAGGTATATTACTCTTTATTTGTGTATTTATGTTACACAGTTTGATCAGTTATCACACATTACACACTTTCATGTGTGAACAAGCTTAAGGGTTGTACTTTGTACTTGGAGTTACACACTTTGGAACTAATCAAGTGTTGAGCAGTGACCACACACTTTCTCTATTGTGTACACACATTGTGTTGAGCTGATAGTTGCCATCTCCGATCTAACAAGTTCATGTTTGAATATAAATCCATATATCTTTGCCAAAGTATGGTTGTTCATGATAGTCTTGCAGCCGCTAGGGATCAAAGAATCACCACTCTTAAACAATGGATTCATAGTATTGTTTGACCAGCTTTATTGAACATATGTGCCAGCATGGGTGCTAGTATGTCTCAAGCATGTGAGAAATGTTTTGTGACTAGCCCATATTCATCTTGTATGTGCCAGCATGGGTGCTAGTATGTCTCAAGCATGTGAGAAATGTTTTGTGACTAGCCCATATTCATCTTGTGCCCTCCCATTTTGTAGCATCTCTAACCATTTTTGACACAGAAAGAGAGAGAGAGAGAGAGAGAGAGAGAGAGAGAGAGAGAGAGAGAGAGAGATTTACGTTTCTTGAGGTCGAAATCGGTCTATGAGATAAAAATATGTACAATGCTCGTTGTCATTGGATATCAAAATGTGACGTGCTAAAAGATGGTCAATGATATACTTTGAAAGGAAGCTAAGGTGATGTACAAAACCAAAGTAGTGCTCATATAGGGATACAATAGGAGTTTAGGATAGTGCATGTCTAGCTGTGTGTTCATATGATATTTCTATATCTAGTTTCAGTTAGACAGGATTGGTGGATAGAGTATGTGATACATCTTGGATGAAGTAGTATGAGGGTAGCATCTAGATTGGGCTCTCAACTCTGTCAGTTACTGGTTGTGTCGTTGGTGGTTCTCCCTCATCTCTCTTTGATGTAGTATATGTGTCTGATACCCTTCTATTTGCGGGCAACGTGTTACTGTGATCTCCTTGGCTCTTTGGACTCTCACCTCTCTCTGTGTGGGTGCTATGTGTGTGGTCATAGTTTGGACGAAATCAGCCAGCTGTAGTTGACATTCCCCTCTCTGTGTAGTAGCAACTTGTAGTAGTGATGTATGGAGCCTTTGAATCTCGACTAGGTACTGGCCCAAGTGGCGCTCTTGTGGGGACTCCATGACCAGTTTGAGAGAGATGTCATCTCCAAATAGTAGAGGGTACCTAGCTCAGACTATGGTATAGGCTCTGCATTTGTAGATGTAGTGCTTTTGGCTCTCCACCTTCTCTTGGCATAGCATGCAAATCCACTTCATTGAAGGAATGTGGGTTACTCTCTTAGTCTCAATCTTAAGCTGGTGGGAAGATATCTTGATTTGGCCAATGGCTACTCGTCTCTCATGTGACATGTATACATCTAGGTATTCAGGTCTCTCAATGAAGCCATTTGTTATAGTCTTCATGAAGTAGTCTTTGTAGCATGACATATTTGGGGCGAGGGGCTGCCAGGGTCAAATCCATGTATCTTGTATATAGGTATTCAGGTCTCTCAATGAAAGCCATATGTTGTAGTCTTCATGTAGTAGTCTGTGTAGCATGACATATTTGGGGTGAGTGGCTGCCGAGGTAAAATCCATGTATGCTCTATATACAACTAGTAAAGGTCTTGCTATATGGCCAAGTTCCTCTTTATGTGGGAGAGGTGTATGAAGGGGGAGTGAGAGTCATGCTGACAAGGAGACAGATGGTCCGTGTTGATCCCATATATTGTAAGCCACTGCTTGACTTTTGCATACCATGAAGGCTCGTCCTGCCTTAGCTAGTTGCTCAGAGGCTTGGAAGGCTCTCCTAGGTAGCCTATTTGGATGTAGGTTTTGTACTTTGTGTATGAAGATGATGGTTTAAAAAAGGGTCTCCATCATCATGGCGGATGCAACAATCTTGGCTCTGGTAATCTAATGTAGTACCGATGGTTTGCTGCAGATCATCCTTGAGAGCATGATGATTTGTGGTCTCTCAATGTGTGTCCATAGTATGTAGCCAAGCTACGGGTCGAAATGGGTGCACCGTACATCATGGCTGGTGTGACTAGTGTGTCAAATAGCCACTCCCATGTGTGAGGCTCTTGGAAGTGTGCCTTGTGGCATTGTATCTCCATCATGGCCAATGTTGCGTATCCTCCTATGAGTCGGTCTCTGGCTGCTTGTGCCATGGTGTATCTCCTAGCAGATGTAGTGAAAGTGACCACCCTTAGGTAGACATACGAGTCCACAACCTCCATTTGTGCAACTGTTGGGGCGAAGATTGGTCTCCTTACTAGGGCCGATGCATGAAAGATTAGGATCTTGGATTTCCCAAGATTAACCATCAATCCATGCCATGTACAAAAGTCATCAAGGGCTTGGATATGCTGTCGGAGATCCTCATGTGATTCAGAGATCGGAACAATATTGTAAGCATAAAGAATAATAGAGACCAATACACTTGCCAATTCCACCCCATCGCCGCCTCCTCGTGTGATGTGATCTTCAATCTCATCAATGTAGAGACTGAAGAGTATAGGTGACAGAGGATATCCTTGCTTCACTCCAATGGTTCTAGAGATTGCGTTGGAAAGTCTTCCTGGGCATCTCACTTGACCCACCACTCTCTCATTTAATGCATAGCTACCCCAAATCATGTCCAATGGGATCTCTAATGTCTATATACTTTGTAGGAGTTTATCTTGTGGAATCGTATCAAAGGCTTTACGGAAATCCACAATGCAGCAATAGAGTCTATTTTTTCTCATTTTTGCCTGTTAAATCATGCTCCTCAAGCTGAAGATGTGGTCAAGTGTCAAGTGTAGAGAATCCTTATCTGAAGCCAACTCATTCCACTGCTCTTAATCTCCTTGTCTTTGTATATGCAGTGAGCTTTGCCTCCATTATTGCCCCATATATCTTTGCCAACGTCTTGTCCATTATGATTGTTTTATAGTTACTTGGATCTAGGGGGTCTCTAGACTTGTGGATGGGCATGATGGTATGCATGGTCCACTAATCTAGGAAGCCTTATAGTAGGGCCTTATTGAACATAAAAGGAAGGAGAGGAGCCAAAATGTCAATTTCATAAAGGAAGTGCTCACTCGGTATACTTGTATGATCCATCGATTCTCCATGATGTAGGTGCTGTATCACTCTCCTCACCATATCGTGTGTGAAGAAGGTAGATATGGTGGGGCAAGGCACTGATAGGTTTGGGATTGGTGGTTGGTGTGGTACATCATATAGTCCCTCTGCATAGGAGTGCCATGTTTTTGGATCACTCATGGGTATTGGTTGGCGTGGCTCTCGTAATTTGTGCCATGTTGTGGCTACATCTCTACTCTTGAACAAATGGTACAGGTCCTAATGTTGTGCCTCCTCATATGCTTGTACTTTACGTTGAGTTAAAATCCTCATATGTTTGCGGGTTTCTCTTTTTGTGATAGACCCTAGTCCTCTTTGGATCCAAAGGTGTTTTTATAGCTCTTTGCACTCATCATCATACCACCTATTTTGAGGCATGGTCCTAGGACGGTTGGGTTTGCTAGTGTGTGTGGAGTGCTGGAAGCTCTGGAGAGCCATCAAGGGGTGGATGGAGGGGATTTGGGAGATGAGTGTCCCTAGGGGTTAGTATGCTGAAATTTTGTGAGCCTAATACATAGGTGATGGTTGTATATGCCAGCTAGCTCATGGCTAAAATAGAAAGTGGTGGGTTGGGTATGGGCAATGGTTGGCATTTGTGGGTGTGGGGAGAAGGATATGGTGAGGGATAGGTAGGTATTTGAGAGCCCAGTACATAGGTGACGGTTGTATATATCAGCTAGCTTATGCCTAAAATAGAAAGTGGTGGGTTGGGTATGGGAAATGGTTGGCATTTGCGGGTGTGGGGAGAAGGATATGGTGAGGGATAGGTAGGTATGGTTTGCTTCGATTAGGCCCTTGGGGGGGGGGATGGTGAAGGATTTAACTAGTTCCATTGTCTCGATGGAGCCTAGTACATGATCTACTGTACTAGAGCCAGTATATAACATCCGGTTGCGCGAGATCTCTATTGTGATCCAAATGTATTGCACGTCGGGGTCTCATGCTATGATGTGGACTCTATCTTGTAGATCTTGCCTGCTCAATACCACCATTGCTCTTGATCCTCTAGAAGTGCCTTGATGTTTGATGCAGCTCTTTTATGTGGACTTCCATACATATCCTTGTACTTTGGGTAGTCCGCTTTGGAGACATTGGTGTCTTTGTGATCAAAATCAGCTCATGATCCTCCATCACCTCCTCCATTCTCATTGGGTGTGTCCATAACGAGTTGTTGGAGTTTCATACTATCATCCGTATCTTTGAAGTGTCTATCTCATAGACCACGCATCCCTATTCAATTGCCTTGCCAACAATAATGACTCTGCCATCTCTATGCATCGCCTTCTTGCCCTCCTTCCTAGCTTGGATTATTTTGGGCATGTTTGCACGTCTATGTTTCACCTGCATCTCGGTAAGGTCATTGTCAAGGTAGATAGGATTCCTTAGGAGTCCACATAGTATGACTTTCTTCCTGATGAAGGCAATCCTCTCCATTTCATCTCAAAACCTCAAGATGAGTATGTGCTTTTGTGGGTCCTTTTCAACTCTCCAAGTTTTTGTAAAGGGAGTGTTTCTTCCTATTTGTATTTGAGGCATTTGCATAAGCTCTTACCATCCTTCTTGTGCAACGAGCCCTCCTTGTCGAGTATGCCATTTACTTGTACGTTTAGTCGCCTTGCTTGTCTCATCGTCTCTTCTTCTAATGTGGTGTCTACAATCTGTATCTCCTCCCTTTGGTTGTCTTTTTCCACCTCCTTTCTTATGTTCTTCCTTACTTCCTCTACCCACCCTTCTTGCATGGCCTCAAGCTTAGCATCCACCGCCACGGAGATTTCCTCCTTTATGGTGGTGACTGGGTCCTCATGGATCTCTCCTTATTTGGTGCTCTTCAGTGTTACAATCTTCTATTTTAGTTGCTAGATTTCGGTTAGCATGCCTGTCTTCTCATTCCTCCATTCTTCAGTTTCACTTTCAAGTTTTGCGATTGTCTATAGGCCTCATTGCACCTGATTAATGTTGTCTAGTTTTTTTTTGTATTGTTGGTGAGTAATTTCAAGTTTTGCGATTGTCTATAGTCCCCCTAGTGATGACACAAATAGAGGTTGCAAGCATTCGGCTGGGGGCACAAGGCGAGGACGAAGGTGGGGAGAGGGCACATATTTGTCAGAAGTGGGATAAAGCTGTGGTGGGTCAGGAAACAACAAAGAGTTTGGGGGGGGGGTGGGCGCGGGGCAGGGGGGGATAGAAGGTAGGCGGAAGGGCAGTGGGCGAGGAGGACAGAGGGCAAGTTGGTATTGGGCGAGGTGGGTGTTGGACAGGTTGGGAGGATGAGGGCGAGGTGCACTTCGGTAATGTAGGTTAGGTATAGGTGGGTAGAGTGCAGGGTAGGCCCTATGTACAGGGTGGATGCACGGCGGATAGGCTAAGGGCATAGAAGGCAAGTGATAGGGTTGTGTCACAAGGTGGGAGGCAGGTCGTGTCACAAGGTGAAAGGCGGGGCGGGACATGGACAGGGCGCAGAAGGCGAGTGATGGTGTAGGGTGGACTGTAGGTACATGCATGTCTATTGTTATCTCAAATCGGTGCAGCCAAAGGAAAGTCCTAGTCTAATACTAGTGGTTAAGGAACTTTAGTGGAGACTATAGAAAGTTGCAAGGTACATTTGGAGTTGTATGTGTAAATGCTTGGAGGCTGTAGCTCATCTCAAGCTTCGGACATGATGTCAACTATGATGTGGACTTGAACCTCTTGATTGATGTGCTTGGTGTTGAGTGAGTGGTGTCTCGCAATGATGGCTCTAATGTGATTGCGGTATGGTGCCCTTGGTCGTGGTCTTGGTAGACAAGGTGTCATGCTTGGTGGTGTGTAATGGATTTGTCTAGTGTGACTAAGTAGTGTGGGGTGGAGGATGTTTGGTAGGGTGGCACTATCTTTGCTGGGCTAATAGTATCTATAGGGTTTAATTTGTGGAGAAAGGCTATCTATACTCTGTGTAGGTCACTTTGGGTGAGTTGGTCTACTATCTTGTGGTAGTGTATAGTTGCACTAGCACCACATACGAAAGGGTTCGTACTCTACTGTACTATAGGTATCGTACCTTATATACAAGTACCATAAGGTACCGACTTAATTCATACTTCTTTTTTAGTTGCTCCACTCTTTGGGATGAGTTAAATGCTTCTTAAACTAGTTTGATTTTCTCATAGGACTATGTTGTCTGGGATTTAAGTAACTTTTTAATATTTTTCTAAAATAGATTTTGTTTTAAGTAGCTTTTAGGAGAGAATAACATATTTCTATCGTATCGTACCTTGAAAAACCTTAAGGTACCATTTCGTAATGTATTTTATAGTACCATACCATATTGCATTTGTTGTACGTGACAACCATGTGGTAGTGTTGTGTGGTGCCTTTGGAGCTCCAACTGAAAGAGATCTACGTATCTTTGGTCCTTGTACTCCATGACATGGCTAAGATGTCCAAAGCCGTTGCAAAATTGGTGGTGGTACTATCTTGGCATATCATAGTATACTATACATTTGCATATGTTGTGCTCTTTTTCTCATGCTCTTGGTTATAGAGCTGGCTAATCCTATCCTTTGCTTGGGGATTTGCTGTTGATTTGTTTGTCTCCCTTCGTAGCTTGTGGGAGGAGGTGCAAATGTGCCCGATAGCAAACCATATGGCATGGGAGAAATTGGATGTGCACGGATTGTGGCTGAATAGTGAATCCATCATCAAAGAGGTGCAAGAAGTGACTATGATAAAACTCCATCCTCCATCCTAGAGGGAGTGGTGGGTGGATCCATGTCCTCTTTGTCTCAATCCTAGAGAGAAACTGTAGCGTACTTAAGATTGTAGCCAAAAGGAGGGAGGCAGTCCATATCTAAGCCATGTATGCTCATCCAAATAGTCATCGGTGAGAAACCAATGATCCTTCTTGCTCTTTGTTGCTGGTTGTGGAGAGGTCAGTGCGAGTTAGGAGTATCTTTGGTATTAGGGGGTTGTGAATTTTTCTTAGAACAATTAGGTTGTGGGTGTGTGTGGTACTTGTTAGATTAAGTTGAATGTGAGTCATGTTGACAGACAACTGTAGCTTGGGCAATTGGGCACAATGGTAGAAGTGTTAGCAGTCGTGTGCCTTGTGTAGTCATCTCTTGCTAATGAGCCTCAGTTAGAGTCAGACAAGGACAATAGGAGCTCCAACATTGTGTTTGCTTGTCATTTCATGTGCTTTAGGCACTTTAGATGGAGGGCACATTAGTGCATTTATTTTTAGGCACCTTTGGTCCTATTTAGGGTTTTGTCACTTTATGCCTATATATAGGCGGCCTGCCCTTCCACTCATTATCCATCGTCGATCCTTTGTGATCAGGTAGCCCTATTCTCTCATCTCCTTGCTATTGTTTGGTGCCCACATTGATGTCTAGAGTTACGTGTTGGGGTTGATTGTTGCAGCCTGGTACCTTCAGCCATTGCAGTCACATCAGTCCTCTCTCTTGCGTCCTCTCTTTGTCTACTTCTCTCCGTGTTCACTTTCCTCTTTCCGTTGTGCAGTCTCACAACTTGTTGTAGATAGGTGCCATTGGATGCTCAGGATAGATCTTGGTTAGAGACATTTAATGGTCCCTTGGGAATGACTTTTAGTGTCATGGGGATTAGGGAATTAAATCACTTTCCTTGTTTTGTTGTGCACTCTCACAAGAAGTTGTTGCAGATAGCCTATAGGTGCCAATTGGTGCTTGTGATAGATCTTGGTCTATTGGGCCAAGGTTTGTGGAAAGTTTCAACACTTTTGAGTTTCAAAGAGGTTAGAGATTTTAAATCGAGGCTGTGTACTGGCAAGAGTTTGGGCAGGACCATGTATTTTTTAACTTACTGAATTATGATAGGATTGAAATTCTGTCTAGAGGCTGAGTTTTGGACGGTCAGGTTTGCCCATAGAAACATGAAATGGGGAACGGGAACGGGGACGGGGACGGGGACGGGAACGCCAAACCTAGGAAACGGGGACGTGGGAACGAGAACAGCATTTAAAAAATTAAAATTCATGAAAAAAAATTAGTATTTCACTCATAATCCATGTGGACTTTGGAGTGTTAAAACTTAAAACCAAGGTATATAATCCACAAGGACAAATCATTTTTAGTTTTAACTTTATAATATCGGCATGGCACAACTGTCAATAGCCCAAGTGTAACACTGTCATCAATGATCATAATATCATATATAATGTAAATGTGTCATGTATCATGAGACTCATGATAAGTAAACTAAATCAAATATCATGATCATGATCTGAGGTTGCTCTAGCCACTCCTGAAGGGCCAGCCTCATCATCATGTGTACCATGAATTGTTGCATCTCCCTCAACATCAGCATGTGTCTCCTCTTCTTGCTGCATCTCCCACTCTGTGAATGGATCGGGCTTTGTTGTCATACTGTTACATAACATCCTCAAATTAGCACTAATTAATACTAGATTGTTTGCTCTCTCCACACCAAGACGGTTCCTCTTCTTTGAAGCAATGTGAGCGTATGTACTCCACAATTGCTCCAAACAAGAGGAGCTAACTGACTGACTCAAAATACGGATGGCTAGTTGCTGCAACTCAGGACCATCCGAACCATAGTCCTCCCACCACAAAGCTACCCCAATCTTACAGCGATCCTCTTGTGCATCCCCACAACCAAAAGAACCCCGAAAGGTCCTATAACATGAAAGTTGATCTTTGATCTTTCGTCTAGTGCCATGATCAAGCACTAGATGAGACAATATAAGTCTCCATGCATCCATATCCTCAGTGTCATTCTCTTGACCCTTGCCCTGGAACTCATGTTCCATAACAAATGTAGCTGTATGTATGGGTGAGCTATAGAAGTTCCACCTCGTTACAACTAAATGGTGTATCTCCTCATACGCCTCATCATTTGGTGCCAACTCCTGTAACTTTTCATTCAGCCTATCCATAGCCTCATATACCTTGCCAATGCAAGGCTGCATAGCATCCATAACCCTCAATAAATGTACAATAGGTGATACCGTAGCATCTATCCGCTGTACATCATCCCAAAAAGTGCAGTAATTTGCTTTCTCTAAGTATAAGATACCCGTAGGAGTATCTGCCAATGTTGATGAGGTAAACTCATCACTAAGAAATAATTGTCGCAAGGCACCACTGCATTCTCTTAACTTGCCTAGCATCAAGAAGTTAAAGGCAAATCTGGTATCGGAGTATTTTAAAAGTGTCTTCTTCGACCGCAAAGAGAAGTGATGGCGAAGAAACGGGTGATTCAAAACAAAGTTAACCATTTGAGCTCCTTGCTCTATGACAAGTGCAATCCATGACAGGTTACCAATATCCTTTAGTAGGTTGTTCAAGCAATAAGCCATACAATATGAAATTGTGATATGTAGATAATATCCCTGAATAATAGCTCCTGTTGCTCTATTTGCGGGCTCTCCATCTACAACAAATCCCACAACATGCTCTGGGCCAACCCACTCTGTTGCAAGTACATCTGCTGACTTTCTTGTCCCCGATGCATCATGTGAAGATATGAAATACATTTCCCCACGCGAATAAGCAACCATACCATGAATGGATCGCTTGCATGTATCACTCCAACCATCAGCAATCAAGGAAACTCCATTTTTCGCCCACATGCTCTTCCTAGTCACTGCTGCTTGCTCAATAAGGTGCTTTTCCTTGTCGAGCAAAGTGGTGTGTAAGGTCTTTGATGATGGAGGTACATACGAAGGGCCATACTCACCAATCTTCTTGCACATCAATTTAAAATACTCTAATCTGGCTGCACGAAATTGAATGTGGTCATGATAAAAAAAGCGTGCCACTGATGTATCCACCTCTTCCTTCTTCTTGGGATCCCAACTAGCATCAAGTGTGCCTTGTCTTCGTGCAACGTGTGGCATTGTTGATGCCATGGCGGATGCAATGCTTGCAGTAGGTGTGGAGGTAGCACTTTTTGATAGTGACCCTGCTCTAGATACATATGATGGTGATGGTGTCATAAAAGTTGCAGGGTCAACTGCAACACGTCGTGGTCTAGATGCAAGATAAGCTTGTTGACCTGCTGCACGGTCACGAAGCTCCCTTTGCTTCTCCAAGGTCACATTCAGACAAAACTGTACCTCTGAATTTGGCTCATGTAGGAGATGAGCTCCGACTTGATTATGCATAAATATTAAAATGGAACAAGTGGCAATTGGTATTCCATATTCTAATATTTAAGTAACTTTGAAAAATTAAAATCAATAAAAATTTGAAATACAAATGCTCGGCTCAATGGTTTACCTTGTTTGCTCCACTAGTTCGCTTGTATGGGCAAAGCTTGCAAGTCCATGGGTGAGATCCTCCACCACTCGAAGGGCGGTCAGCATTTACTTCTTCCCACCATGACCAATCATCGGACCTTCTTCCTCAACCACAAACCCGATGAGCGGGGCGGGAAGATGAAGCC
The DNA here is from genome assembly GCF_053477565.2 of Lygodium microphyllum. NCBI lineage: Eukaryota > Viridiplantae > Streptophyta > Polypodiopsida > Schizaeales > Lygodiaceae > Lygodium > Lygodium microphyllum. The sequence goes on along the minus strand of NC_141159.1, from coordinate 55,802,972 downwards.
ATTTATGATTTCAGGCTGAAAATTGAAGGCTCAAGAGTCGAGAGAAGGAAAAATTGAAGGCTCGAGAGAAGGGAGAAGGCTCAAGAATGAAGACTCACTCAAGAGTTGAGAGAGAAGGGAAAAGGAGAGAAGGGAGAAGAAGAAGAAAAGAGGAGAACTTGGAACTTGGAGAAGAACTTAGAAGGAAGACTCAAGAGAAGAGGAGAAGAAGGAAGAGAAGGGAGAAGGTTCAAGGAAGAAGGAAGAAGAGAAGGGAGAAGTGAAGAGAAGGGAGAAGGTAGAAGAGAAAGAAGAGGAGGAGGAAGAAGGAAGAGGTTGGAGGTGGGAGGAGAAAGAAGAGAAGGAAGAGAAGAAAGAAGAAGGAAGAGAAAGAAGGCAGTTGGGAGCAAGATGCAGCCGAACTGGAGCGGGCGCAGGCGATTTGGAGCGGGAGCAGGACACGGTTGCAGATCGTCTAGGCGGGATCAGCGGGCAGCCGGCCGCAGGTAAGTTGTGCCACATGGCGTTCCCTGTCCCGTTTCAGACAGGGAACGCAGAGTTCCTGTCTGAAATGGGACATGGAACGTTCTATCAATTGAAAATGCGGTCCACGATGGATACGTGCCGGGGACGGTGATTCCTTGTGCTGGGGGGCTGTTCCGGCCGTTTCCGGTCACTATGGGTTTGCCACTTCGCATACAGCCGTGTCTAGAGATTTTAAATCAGGGCTGTGTACTGGCCAGAGTTTGGGGAGGACCATGCATTTTTTAACTTGCTGAATTATTATGGGCTTGAAATTCTGTCTAGTGGCCGAGTTTTGCACCAGCGGGTTTGCCACTTCGCATATAGCCATGTTTAGAGTCATGCAGGGCTGGAGAGGGCCGTACTGGTCAGTTCTGGGGACTGAGACTGCAGCTAAAGGTAATTTTGTAGCAATTGACAGAAGCTGAACCTGAATCTAGGTTGTTTGGTAGTAGGAAAATCCTAACAAGCCATAGGCATCCTGATTGGGACCTTCATCAGGAGTTGGGGGAGCAATTCTGATGAGCTGACAGCTGTGGAGTGCTTTTCAGCAGCAGAAGGTAGCGTTTAATGCACCATCAAGGGTATACAACCTGATTTGGGGTTCATTTTTATATCAGGCAACCTGTTTTTGGGATTGCTTTTGTTTTGGAAGTTACTGCTAGTCATTGTTTTGGAGTAGCAAATTGGAGAAGTTTCTCTTCTTTGCTCTATATACCTGATGCATGTGCAATCTAGTGATGGAAATTGATGTTTTAGACCTCAAATTTTGAATCTGAAGTGTTACTCTCAAAATCTTGGTGACCTGTTAATGGATAGCAAAGTGGGTGAGATTTGGTAGTCTACAACAGGGCTGATTTGCATGTACATGGAAAACACTCAATTTGGACTCTCTTGGTACTCAAATCAAGGGGCAAACTGAGTTTTAGGATTGCTACTTGCACACACCACCATGTTCTAGAATTGTGCTGATTGTGCTTAAATTTGTTGGGAATTGGTGGAATTTTAGTTGAAGGAAGTTGGACAAGTTCCAAGTTCTCAGCTTGGTCTTCTAACCTCTTGAAGCTTTGCCTTTGTTGCAATTTGTTTTTGGAAATTTCTCTAACCTCTTGGAGCTATGTCTAATCCAATTTTGAAATTAATGGGAAAGGAAGTATCGAAAGGAAATTTAAGGCCAGTCAATGTTTGTTTATCTCTTTATGGAGGGAAATATAGCCCAAAGAGGTATTGTGTAGAACTTTCAAGTTATTATTTATTTATGCATTTATTGGTTGTACTCAGTGTAAAACATGGTCCCACTACTTTTCCTTGAAAAGGAAGGTTAGTTTCGTTTAGTATGGGAGCTCACGTAATTTAGGGAAGATAGTCATTCTTGGAAAGAGTGCTTCCATGACTATAGGCATTGCCCCCAACTCCATTTCAGCAATAGAATGTGGGGTGGAGGGCTTACTCCTAATCATATGTGCTATCATTATTATGTGTAAAACAATGTCCCGCTACTTTTTCGTGAAGAGGAAGGTCAGTTTAATTTAGTATGGAAGTTCTCATGATTTGTGGAAGAAAATCTGTGTTGAAAAGGGTGTCTTGATCGCTATCAACACTGTCCCAACTCTACTCTAGCAATAGAATGTGGGATTGAGGGCTTACTCCTAAATCATACATGATATCATTATGATCAATAGTTTCTCCATGCTATCTCGACCTCATAATAATCGCTCTTCTTTGGTATAGTCAGCAAGTGGGTATAGGTGCTTGTGGTACAAGCTGTAGCCCCATATCTTTGCTTCATATAGAAGTGAAGTAACTAGCATGTTAACCAACCCCAGTGCAAGTATGCTACGAGAGAGAGAGAGAGAGAGAGAGAGAGAGAGAGAGAGGAAGGTTTACGAAAAAAAGAGAGAGAGAGGAAGGACCTATAGTGTGGTGACTAGTTTGTGGATGATAGGTTTGTAATGACTCTAGGCAACGATAGGATATGATCGTGATTGGGATTGCAAGTGTCATGAACAAATTGTGGGAAGTTGTAAAGAGGACTTGTAGTATAGGATTAGGGCTGATGTGGAGATAAGCATGCAAGGTTTGAGGCAACAACCTGTAGATAGGCGCATAGGGATCACAAGTCCCATACTCATTGATTCGGTTCTTAAGGACTCTAAATACTAGTTGGGTAAGTGATAAAATTGCTTCTTTAGTGTATTAGTAGCAAGTCAGTCACAAAGAATATGTGGTAGGAGTATCTACCATAATCTTTTTCAAATAGCTTTTCCTATCTTATGAAAAAATATTTTGTACTCTGAACTATGTTCAATTGCATTATCTAGATAAGTTGCCACCACATGTTGTCTAGGTAAAGCAAATAGAACTGCATTACTATAAACAATCTTTTCCCTTCTATAAGTACTGATAATTAGTGATGCTTCTTGAGCAAGAAAGAATAAATCTTGTTTGCTGTAACCCATAGTTATTAACCTAGTTCCTTTAAGAAAAGATGGATTAGCTTGTATGTTAAACCCTTTGCCACATCATAGAATCAACAATTCTTTGAGACGCTGAAAACTACTGGGTTTATGAATTGGTTGGATTGATTTGGGAGTCTCAAAGTTGGATCTATCTTTGTAGGTATGTGAGTACAAGCCATGGCAAGATTGTTACAAATACGAGAATCCTTATTCTCATAATGAATATTTCTCAATAGTAGGCAAAGTAAAAATTTGGGATTGGCAATAATTCGTGATAGGAATCATGAATACTTTATTCATGAATATCTTGATTCTATATGTATTGTACATGGAGACATCTCCTTTGCCATTTCAAAAATAGAATTGACTTGACATATATTGTCTTTTGAGATAAAAAACCCATGTACATTCTTCTTAAAGTAGGATCGATTGGACAAACAATTTTTTAGGAAGTGGGAATTGGATGCTATATCCCTAAGTAGATAAGGCCTTTGAGTTTCCTCGGACTCTACTAATAGAATTTTCTTAGATGGTGAGAATCTTGATTGGAGTGAAACAAGTGTTTCACGACTTGGCCTTTACAGTACATTGCTTTGTCTCATTCTTTTAAAAATGGAAGAAACCCACTTCTCCTTGGGATTCAAGTTATGGATCTTGGAGTTCTATAGGTTATTTTGATGTATTTGAAGTGGGTATGCTAAAAAAAACAAATCTTCTTGTTGAGAAGACTAAAGATTCATTCCGTACTTGAGCTAGAATTGACTTTTGATTCGTACTTAGAGAGAGAAATTTGAGGCGTGGTAGTACTACACATAGGTGAGATAAGTAGAGCAAGGCGTGGAGGTGCAACAAGTTTGCAAGGCGTCCCAAATATGATCTGCAAATAGGGCTGCACTTGTCATAGGGATTGATGGAGTGATTTGTAGATGTGTGTCTATGGTAGCCTTGGATACATCCTTTCTTGATTCAATGGTGGCAAATTTGGGTTTGGATATAAATGAGAAAGAGATAGTACACAACACTCTGATTCTGAGTGGGTAGTCAAAGGAAGCAAGCATATTGAAGACCTTGTGCGTGATGTTGATGCCTCGCTTTCTAAATGATTGAGATGTTATCTTATGCCCAAGTTGCCCATCATTTGGATGGTTCTCAAGAGTAAGATTGGGAACATTTGTTGGACTTTACAGAACTTTACTTGGGGAATATGTGGAACACAATAAAAATTAATCTTAAACTTCAATGGTAACTATGTTCTTGATATGTATGTGGACATGAAGAAGCTGCTGATATCTTTTTCTTCTTTTCATGAAAGAGGTGTTATCTTGTTTTTCATTGCTAGAATTCCCGTGTTATACTCAATTAGGTTGTGGCTGCATGCGATTTTCGGAGATTTTTGCGGGTTGTAGAGGATTTTACAAGGTCATTCTTACATCAACTTGTCAATGCACTATGTTCTTGAGCAAGCTTCCCTTGTTCTTTGATAGAACGTTGGTCCATATTGTCCCTTGGAGGCCAATGACTTGACTTTTAGCAATTACTTAAGCAAGAATGTCATATTTGGATGGAGGTTGAAGGCTGCCCAAGTGTACATTGGTTGCTTGACCGATGCCATGGTTGTAGTTGGAAAGGTTTTAGTTTCCCTAAGTGTTTGTGCAACAAATAGGAACCAAATATACACTCTTTGGGACATTGGAAGGAAGCATCCTAATTGGCTACACATTAATTCCATGAGCTTGTATCCTTTTAAGGTTTTGATTGAAATGGCAACTATTTGCAGGCCATTGTTTATCTTGTGGAAAATTGGGTCATTTCATGGTAGAACGTGCTGACAAGCAAGAAGATAACACTGACTTAAATGATGTATTCTACGTGCAGGATGACAATTCTGGTTTGGGTTTAAATATGGATAGCTTATTGGTTGAGAGAAATATGAAAAAAGGAAACAATGAACTTTTCCTCAAAAGATAAAAGTTGTTATAAGTTGTACTCGATAGGTACTAGGTGGTATCTAGTAACAAATTTTGGTCTAGATCATTTTATTACCTATTAATGTCAGTGGTCGCATTAGAAACTAGGCATTAACTAACCAATTAATACCAGTCCAAGGGTTAATAAATGCTCAAGATTGCATGTATTGTTGATGATATGCTAGCCAATTTAGTGGTTGGTTGGTATAGTTAAATTTTTTGAACAAGAAGTAATAATCAAATTAATTTTCAGAATTAATATTCTGAAAACTAATTTGATTGGGCAATTAATACCAGTCCAAGGGTTAATAAATGCTCAAGATTGCATGTATTGTTGATGATATGCTAGCCAATTTAGTGGTTGGTTGGTATAGTTAATTTTTTTGAACAAGAAGTAATAATCAAATTAATATTCAGAAGTAATATTCTGAAAACTAATTTGATTGGGCAATTAATACCAGTCCAAGGGTTAATAAATGCTCAAGATTGCATGTATTGTTGATGATATGCTAGCCAATTTAGTGGTTGGTTGGTATAGTTAATTTTTTTGAACAAGAAGTAATAATCAAATTAATTTTCAGAATTAATATTCTGAAAACTAATTTGATTGGGCTGAAATTTTCTAAAAAATGCAAATAGAAGGCTGCCACTTGGCAAAACCTTGCCATGCAAGATGGGAAAGGGCTGTTAGAGGCTGATGGAACCTCATTCTAGCATGGTGGATGTTAGGAGAGGAAAGAGAGCTGCAATTGCCAATTTCCAGCCATTGGTGATCGGCCAGCCATTGAAGGTTGTCAAAGAGCTACCCCTTCGTCATTAGGAGGCCATTGGAGGCAAGTGACAGCTCCTGCAGGTTGTCCACAAGCAGGTGACAGCATGTGAGGCTCTTGTTGATGTTGGGCTGTAGCGAATCGAACATTCACAACTAGTGGGCAGCACTAAATCTCAACCAATTTTGGCTACGAAACTTTGAAATTTCTCTCTCCAGCTTCCTTTCTATTTTTCAAGCAAATTCACAACTTCCCTCGAGATCTTAGCTAAATTCAGTTTGAGAGGGTGGAATTGAAGAATTTTTGTTGGTAAACCCTAATTTACAACAGAAATTAGGGTTTACAGCCACCCTAGCCAGAGTGTGAAGAAATTGGGGGACTAGAACTTGAAATTCAATGGTTGAAATTTGTTGATTTTAAAGAATTTCAAGAGGCAAGCTAGCCAATATTTAGGGGCACAATTTGTCTTTCAAGGAGCAAACTGAAGGCCAACCTCCAAGCAAACCAAGGGGCGGATTGCTTTGAAGCCTTGTCGGTTGCTATGGATAGCGAGTTGTATTGAAGATTGAAGGAGATTAGGTTGGATCTCAATGTACTCTTTAGCAATGAAAGATAAAGATATTTTGCAAGCGGTGTTAGCTTTGGGACAACAAGATGTCCATTGTCCAACATTAAGTGGTGAACATTTGCATTTATACTTATTTGAATCTTAGTGCTATTGTAATTAGTGTATAATCAGGTCATTACCACCCTTGCTAAGAAGGAAGGTTGGCTTCATGAAGTCTTGTTGGCACCCAAATGCTTATAGCTTAAAAGACAATTTTCTATAGAATGAATTGCTGGTTGTTTCGAAGCTTGTTTCAAAGGAAGAAAAATAGCAAGCTAGGGCTATGTTGAACAGAGTGGCCAAGCTTATGCTAATTTCTATTGCTGATGCACTTTTGCTTGCATGACACATTGTAATGTCATTCCGGTCAATTTGAAGCTTTTTTCATGGACCTAGAAGCTACCATAACTCATCGGAAATCGTTTCAACTTTCTTGTGTTTTTTGCAGCCCTTTCTTGTGTAAGTTTGGAAAGCCCTTGGCATTATCAGAGAATTAAAGAATGGTTGTTACCGGATCATGCATTTGTTAATCAAATCTATTACTTATTAAGGATCAGGATTGGTTGGCACACATGGGCAACAATATTTAGGGTCTCTACAAAGGCAAAGATTGGTGGAAATCTTCGGTGATGTTGGATTGACCTAATGCTCCCGCCAACTATAAAGTATCTATTCGGAGAATGCTGGTGAGTGGTCTTGTTCTGGCTTTTGCACTATCAAGATGTAATATTTCCAACGATTATTGCTTCCTTTGTATTCTAAGTGCGGAGAATTGTCATCTCAAGATCTACATTATAGGATATTGCAATATTTGTTGCAATATAGTGAAGGTAAAGTGTCTCGATGATTGTTTCTTGTGGCGGTCAATAATGATTGGAATTCGTTGATAATGGGGGACTTTAGGGCAACAATGGTCGGATTTGTTGATAATGGGGGATTATATGGCTTTGGCTTGCTTGGTGGGGGCTCTTTGAGGAGAGAGTCCACCATTGGGGGAGGATATGGAGCTTTGGTATTGATTGTTGTGAGAATCTCTCTCAAGGGGGTCTCTTTGTGTGTAAGCTCAAGCAAGAATAACCCTATACATTTTTGGTCCTCAGACTACATGACTTGATGTAATGGCCCAAAGCCATGTCGAAAAAGAGAATTTTGTTGCCCTTTGATCTCATAGTATATAATGCAACAATACATGTAATGCTTCTTTGACTTTGTCTCCACCCCACATAGTTGGCATATGTGATCCTCTCGTGCAATATCCTCAATTGCACTCTTGTAATCTCCGAGCGTCAATTTGTAGCTATTGTATTGAAGTGTGGTTTTGAGGGTGATGTGCCTTTGATCATTGTGGTTTATGTTGATGGCATGTTGCTCGTTGGCCCTGATGAGATAGATATTACTGATTTAAAAGCTGACTTGAATTCATCTTTTGATATGTTAGATTTGGACTCTCAACAATACCATGTGCCGAACATGAGATAAGACATGCTAATGGGCATAGTAAATTGTTATAAAAATTGGAGTTGGTGTCGTTTATGTCCAAATCAAAGCATTCGTTGACAACCTTGTTGAGTCAAATATCCAAATTATGTCTCAGTTTTCCCAATGGATGTCATTCTAAATGGGTGAAAGAGAGAATAAAGAGAAGGGTCAGCCAAGCATTGATGCAAGAGTTTCGTTCTCGAGGTATTATTGAATGACAAGGCATCCTAACTAGCCAATTTGAAGTTGGTAAAACCTCCCAAAGGAATGAAGATCATATAGGTAATATAAATGGCCTAAACTCTCAAGGGTATTGAATTCTCAAGCACTAAGGGGTCCTCTACCAACGACCAGATTTCAGCAAAGTTCTCAGTCACCTTATGGAAGGGTTTGTTCAAATATTGGGTCAAATGGCCCATTGTCATGATCAATTCATAAATGGACAGCTACCCTTTCATGAAAGAGAGCTAAGATACGAAATTGTTTTGTCAAAATACAATGGGAAGTCATTATCTTCTTTCAATCTTGAGGAATGGGTTTAAAAGTTGGAAGGTTATTTTGATATCTCTCCTAGGAATCATGAGCAGAAAATTCATTGTACCACATTACACTTTGAAGGTTTTTCCCACACATGGTGGCATTACATTAAAAGGGAAAATCAGCTAGTGGATTCATAGGAATCATTTACCGTGCTTATGACTCAAGTCATCATCTCTCCGATAGAGAAAGAGATGCTTGGTCAGCAATGGTATGAATTGGAGCAAAGGGGTCTCACTATGTGATAGTACACTAATCAATTCCTTAACCATGAAACTCCATAAGTAAATGTAGGGCTTAGAAGCTACATTATTGGTGGATGTAATGGCCCAAACCCCTACTATTCTCTTTAAGGATATAGAGCTTGCGGAGAGGTATGGAAAGCATGAAAGAGAGCTTACATTCTAGCGTACTTGTAGACAACCAATGACCGTTTTAAAACATGGGCAAGTTGGCAGCACTTATGGTAGCAACAATATGCCTCGTGGGAGTTCAAGAGTACCGGTCTATTCATTTTTTAATGTTTCTAAGCCTCAAAGCAATATCATATATTAGAGTAGCAATCAGCCATGAAAGAGAGAATAGACAAGTGGACAGCAAGTCAAAATGATGAACTTCTCATGGGAATAAAAAATTTACTTCCATGGACCTATTCAAGGAAAGAAACAAAACAGGCTCATGTTTAAGTGTGGGTAAAAATATATAGTAGAGAATGCCTCTAAATGTGTTTACAAAAAGACGTAGGTTAATAGCATCTCCAACATTGAGGATTTCGAAGATGAGGATGTGATCCAAGTGTTATGAATCATCTTGAAATTGAACATTATGATGAAGAAGATGGTAAAGAAGAGTTCTATGATCCCTTAGATGGCTTCCCTTTTGACTTGGGTGGGCATTTACCTTTTGATCCAAGTGGGAATGTCTCTTCACATGTTACCAATTTAGTTAATCTCAATAGATGTATGGATTGGTTCTAGGAGTCCAAGTACACTTCGAATCCAAGGGAGCATCCATGGCAATAGTGTTTTCATTCTAGTGAATAATAGCAACACAATTTCATACATAAATCAGCCATAGATCAATGCATCCAATTAAAGTTCAAGTGGTGAATGGGGATGAGGAGATTAGCACCCAAATGTTCTCAAAGATTTATCTATGTCTTGATGAAAATTATGAACTGCCAGTGGACTTAGCTCTAGAGATGGGCCCTATTGATGTTCTTTTAGGATGTGATTGGCTGAAGCAATTAGACAAGGTAACATTGAACTTCTCTCAGTTGTAAATACATGTTTCGGGTGATGGACAGCTAGTGCACTTATAGGTGGTTCGACATAAATCAGATTTCAAATTATCACCACTAGCAACTTTATAAATATTTTAAGAAGTGGTCTCAAAATTTTGTATTGCATCTCAACAAAGAAACCATAGATAAGTACAACAATTCAGCAAGGGATGTAGCCTTTCAAGCTCTATTGGAGGAGTATAAAGACTTGGTTAAGCTGTCCACAACTCTTTGTCCAAAAAGAGGATTAGATCATGCTATTGATCTAGAGCCCAACACAAAGGTTCTCAACAAATCTCCTTATAGGCTTTCAAAGTGTGAAAGGAAAGAAGTGGCCAAGTCAATCAAAGACTTGTTGGAGATGGGATCCATACGCCTTTCTCGTGTTATTGGTCAAGAAGAAGAATGGTACATTTTGCATGTATGTAGATTACATGGATTTGAATAAGATTGCTATCAAGAACATGTACCTTATCTTACAAGTCGATGATGTGTTGGATAGTTTAAGGGGACTAAGTTCTTCGCAAAGACAGACTTGAGCTTAGTCTATTATCATATTAGGATGAGAGAGGGTGATGAGATGAAGGTTGCTTCTCAGACTGATAGGGAGCTTTATTATTTTCTTGTTATGCCATTGGGGTTGACAAATGCTCTAGTGACCTTTCAAAGTCTTATGATGAAGATATTGCAGCCCTTTATTTTCAAATTTCTATTAGTAGTCTTAAATGATATTCTCATCTATAGCAAATCATTGGATGACCATCTCTTTCACATAAGGAAGGTTTTTCTTTTTCTGAGAGAGCATAGATTGTTTACTAAGGAGATCACATGCACATTTATCCAAACTTATGTGGAGTACTTGGGATACATTCTAAGTGAAAAGAGTATAAAGGTTGATTGAAAGAAAGTGTAGTGTGTTAGAGACTAGCCAAGACTTGTGAATAGCATGTCTCTTTGTGGATTTCGTGGTTTATTTCTTTCTATTAAAGATTTATTAGGCACTATGTGACTATTGGAGCACCTATATCACAATTGATCACAACTTTACTCAGTTGAAGGAATTGCTTACTTCAGCCCTAATTTCTCAAAGGAATTTACCATTTAGTGTGGTGCTAGTGGATTGGGCATAGGTGCGGTTCTACTTCAAGAGCATAGAGTCATTGCTTTTGAAAATCACAAATTGGGTGACAAAGAGATGGAAATGGATGTATATGACCAAAAAATATTGGCTATCCTTTGTGTAATAAAGAAATGGCACTACTATCTTTATGGTGGCCTGTTTAGAGTGAAGAATGACTATAGAGTTCTCAAGTATTTCCTTTGACAATCCAACCTTACTTCTAAACAAAGAAGATGGGTGGCTACTCTACAAAATTATGATTTTGATATTACTTACACCAGAGGCAAAGATAACATTGTGGCTGATTTTCTTAAGCATGGGTATGTAAAGTGTCTTCCATGCTCAAACTTCATAATGATTGGGTTAAAGAGTTAAAGGAGGCTTGTCTCTTAGGTGAAGAGTTCAATCATATTGTTTAAGGCATTATAGCAAGAATTAATGGAGAAAAAAACTCTCATTTTCAGCTTAACAATGGTCTCGTATGGTTTCTTGACAAGATTGCTATTCCTTATACTTCCTTATTTAAGCAAAAGATCATGGAAGAAACACGTTCTTCGACCCTAACTCATTACTTAGGAGTCTTCAAATCCTATGATAAAGTTTCTAAGAGCTTTCATTGGAAGGGATTATGGAGGATGTAAAAGATTTTGTCACAATTTATTCCATGACAAAAAAACACTCCTAGGCTAGGAGGTCTATTGTAGCCATTGCCTATCTCTAAGGGTAAATAAACACATATCACTATGGACTTCATCACTGGCTTATCTAGAACAAAGATAGGGTGGAATAGTATCTATGTGGTAGTGGATAGATTGACAAAAGCAGCTAGCTTCATTTCTACAAAGACTTAATTTTCAGCATGTTAAGTAGCAAGCCAATTCATGTAGTTGGTGTTCAAATTTTATGGTTTACCTTTACTAATTGCTCATGATTACGACTCCAAGTTCATGAGTAGCTTTTGGCTTAGTTTTTAGTTTTATGGGAACTAAACTAGCTCCATCCATAGCATACCATCCCCAAATTTATGGCCAAGTAGAGCATGATGTGTAGCATGCATGAGACACTCAGCTTCATTTCGTTGAGTTTACTTATAACAATACCACGTATGCAAGTATGGGATTTTTCCCTTTTGAGGCTCTTTATGGTTACAAGGTGCACCTTTCAATGGTCATGTTCAATGAAAAGATTAATCTTTAAGGAAAGGAAGAGTTGGAAAGTATGCATGTCCTACTTTATCAATGTAAAGTGAATCTTAAGAAGGTGTTGTCATGAGAATCTATGTCCATGGTATGAAAGAGGAAGGAAAGTGTAATGAATTCAATAGAATGCATACATGGCATGTTGAGATGGGAATTCCAGGATGTTTTATTCATTGGAATGACTTAACAATGGGTGCAATAACAAGTGTTGAACATGATTGGAAGAGGATGAAGTGATTAGTCGATTTGGAACTTGGGTAATTGGAGTGATTCATGTGGAGTTAGATGTAAAAGAGGAACCTTAATGACTATTTTGGAGCCTTTGGAGGGGTTGAAGGGAATCGTAGGTTGGAGGGATGTTGTTGACGTGAAAAATTTGGTGCAAGAAAGCGCATGGATAGGGGGCGCATGATTAGGAGAAGAAGGGGGGAGGGGCTTATGGCTCTTGAGTACTCGAGCTTCTTGATGACGTCTCGAGGTTGAATCTCCTTCACACCTTCATCCATGGTATGCGGGTTGAAGAGAGAAGTTTTAGGACTGTTATGAAGGGTTTTGAGGTAGCCAAGAATAGGGTATGAGTGCTTTATCACTGAAGAACAGGGATGAATGTTCCTGTCCTTTAGAGATGAGTTTTGGCTATCAAAGGAGGTATTTTGAAGGTTCTTCAGGCTAAACAACAGGGCACAACAGTGAAAAGGGAAGGGCAGCTTGCTGTTCATTGAGTTTTTCAGCTCTAACAGTGGTTTTTAGGGTCATCTTTTGGGTGCATATCACTCCCTATCATTGGGAAATGCTTTGCCTTTGTCTAAGACTAAGTGTTAGGAGGATTTGAAGCAGCATGAGTCATTATTTGCTGCTGTAATAAACAGTAAATTTAGGGCTGAAGTGGTATTTTGGTGCCCATATAGGGATTTGATAGGGTTCAATTTTTACTATTGCTTGGTATAGTGCCCGGATGGTAGGAGCTAGCTCACGCCACATAGATGCATGGATAAAACATGAATGTTGAAGCATATGTGAATGCTTAGAGCTTATGTACAACAAGGATCTGATCTATGTTAGGATATGTTTTGAGCTATTGACTTAGAGGGTTTGGGCAATTGTCCCATCACAAGGTTTTGTACTCTTACTTTGCAGTGCATGCATCGGTCTTGACGTGTTGTACAAGAAATAATCAAAAGGCTCTGATCTGGCTTCAATTGGTATGCTTGGGCTCTGGTAATTCATAAATTGTCTTTCTTTTTAGTCGTTCTCCCCCTCCTCTTTGCATCCCTTTTGTTTTGAACCCTCGTCATTAGGCCTTGGACCCTATACACTTTGATAACACAAGAACAGATGAAACTCTATGTTAATAAAAGATGGAGGTCCATGGAGTTTCAAGAGGGAGAGTTAGTGCATTTGATGTGTTGTACGAGAAATAATCAAAAGGTTTTGATTTGGCTTCAATTGGTGTGTTTGGGCTTTGGTAATTCATAAATTGTTTGTCTTTTTATTCTTTCTCTCCTTACTCTTTGCATCCCTTTTGTTTTAAACCCTCGTGGTTAGGCCTTTGACCCTATACACTTTGATAACGCAAGAACAGATGAAACTCTATGTTAATAAAAATGGAGGTCCATGGAGTTTCAGGAGGGAGAGTTAGTGCATTTGAGAGTACTGAAGTCTACGTATGCTACTCTTAAAGATGGCTCAAGTAGTAAGTTGGCACATTGTTATTATTATGGGCCATGTAAGATTCTCAAATGGGTTGGTGACTTGGCATATAGGTTGCAACTCCCTCTTCTACTAAGATCCACATTGTGTTCCATGTGAGTGAAGCTTAAATCCTTTGTTGGCTCACAAGTGGGCTATCTTGAGGAGTTACCATTGATGGATGAAGAGGGTATTATCTAGTACGTCCCTAAGGATATCATTGGCCAGCGGGAAAATAAGCTTAGGATTAAATCCATATTGAAATATTTGATCAAGTGGATTATGGTTTACCATTGGAAGAAGGTTCTAGGAGATGAGTGTACATCTTGGAGGAATTTCCCTATCCTAAAGAAGCTCTTATGGTTGAAGACTAGGTAGTTTTAGCTCTTGTTTCATTGCCAACAGTTTTCAGATAGCTTACTATTTTAGAATAGTTTTTATTCTAAAATTTCTGTAGAGATGTGTGACATATATGGGCTGAAGCTACATGACACAAGCTTACTTTTAACAAATGGCACATTCTATTTGGACCAGCCCAACAAAAGTTATTTTAGTTTTATTGCAGCAAGCATTGTAGTAGATAGCATATTGTCTAATGTTTGCAGGCATATATGGTTTGTTTGGTTCTGTACTTCAAATCCAATTCATTTCATAAAGACTTTTTAGACTTCTCTATTCTTGTTATCATTGTAACAGAGTAGTACTTTGCCATCTCCATTGTGGAATCATTTGTAATAAGTCAATTTTTTGTTTTTGAGGGCAAAAACCTTTGGGTGGGCATGAATTGTTATGAAGTGAAAAAGACAATATATTTTGGAGAGAATCAGTGGAAAATACTCTAGCGATACTAGCATGAGTATATAAGATGTAATAACAATTCTTTAATAATAATTCTCTTTATCTTCTACCTTCTTATCTATAGCTTTAATGTCTTCTTTGCCTTTGTCTCTCATGCACGTGTCTTTCTCTCATTTTCTCTAGTATTTCTCCCTTCTTGCACTCTCTTTCTCTCTTCTATTTTCTCTCCTCTGAAGTCTCTCTCTCTTATACATGTTGGGTAGCTCATGCATATCATGGTTGAGGAATAAGCAACCATGATATGAAATTGTGAAGGAGAGGGCAACTTTCATAGCTAGAGTTGAGTGTGGCCTTTTAGTTGTAATGTTAAGTAGAGGGATACTTTCATAGCTAGAGTTAAGTGTGTTTGACTCAAATGCCTCTTGGTTGATTTGAGTGCTGTACAATCATTTGCCATCACTATCTTTATTGACAATTAGAGCACATTGGCATTTGCATGGAATCTAGTGTTCCATGCACGTACTAAGCACATCGAGATGCACCACCTTTATGTCAAGGAGAGACTCTCTGTAGGAGGGATCAACTTGGCATATGTACCAATGGAGTACAACCTTGTAGATCTTTTCACAAAGGCTTTGCTTGGTGAGAATATCAAAGCTTTTTGCAAAGCTTTGGGCTTATTTTGCTTTGTGGATTTAGTCTATTGAGCAATGCACCTCCATATACACAAGTGCTAGCTCTTGTTTATTGTATCACTCGAGAGGAGATTAGTTGCTCTATTTTGGTAATGATGTGTGTGATAGAATCCATAGAAAGCTCCTACAAAGGCCTCCTACTTTGTCCAGGTAGGTTTTGACCTTAGCAGTGTAGAGCAAACAATGTGGTCTCGTGGTATGGGTTGTTTGCTAGTCTCACAAAGTTGGATGAAACACATATCCCCCTTTTGTGGCTCTTTCGGTATTTTGATGCCTTGCAACCTCCTCATGAGCTTAGGTCATGGTACAATGATAAAGGCTTTATAGGAAAATACACAAAACAATGATATATTCTCTTATGTGCTTGTTGAACGTCCCTTCTATGAGAATTGTAAATGTAAGCACATGTTTGAAAGTAGTGCACTACTAGAGGCAACTAGCTTGCCCCATGGCTCCGTGTTGTTGTTTCTTTGCTCAATGACTCGACTCATGCTTGATAATGAAGCCAAATATCTTGCCCAAGTATTGGTCGATCATGATGGTCGAGTGAGCATGGCATCGCGACTTTTTAAGAGTCACCTTGGAAACCCATTGCAAATGATCCTATTGAACATGTGTACCAACAGCCAATGCACCTTAAGTGTATAAAAAGTGCTTTGCTACTAATTGATCATAGTCTCATGCTTTCCTTGATTGCAGTTTGCCAATGGCATTAATGTCAATCTATGTAATGAGGGCACTACTCATTGGCTTGGGTTGTTAAAGCTTAAAAATGTGCATTAATATTAAACTTCTCACAAGCTTATCAAATAACCTGAAAAATCAAATTTATTAGTGTGATTCAATGTCCCATAGGCAAAACTCTAAATTTTAGTCGGTTCCATCTCTATAAATAGAGAGTGCACTAGATCCCTTGTATCCTTTTGCATCCCTAGTGTCTTGAGTTTATCCATCATTACCAGCACCTCGAGGTATATCTTGCTAAGTGTTGTGTCGGATTGGGGCCATCTCTTGAGCTTGAGATTTGGGCTTTCTTATGCCACTTGGTTAGCTCTGTAGCTGTCTCTCAAGAAAGAGCACAGACGTGTAATTCTCCATCAGCTCTTCCATCTAGGGAGGTGTCAGGTCTATTGTGATCATTAGGCTACATTTGGCTTCACCATTTCATCATGTTTTTGGCAGCATGAAACTAAGGTTCGGCCCCTCCTTCGGCATGAATATTCATGGTTGAGAGGACTGCCTACTCTTCATTTCCTGTTTTAAGTTTTGGGATTGTCTGCTCATCCTAAACATTATCATTCCTTCTTTGATATATCTGTTAGCAGTCATGTTTGTCATGCCTTGTCATCTCCTGCCTGTGAGCCTCAGTCTGAGTCAGACGAGGACATTAGGAGCTCTGACATGTCTGTCATGTGTTATGATGGGGGAGGCTAGTCACTCTTGACTGGCTGTCTTAGGTTGTGTATTTCTTTTTGGCCTCTTTTAGTGGGCAGCCACTGGCTGCCCGGCCACCTTTTTGGTCACTGTTGTGGGGCGCCCATTTTAGGGCACTTTTAGGGTTTGCGCCCATTTTAGGGTTTGCGCCCATTTTAGGGTTAGGGTTAGGGTTTGTCCGTTGCCTATATATTGGCAGCCCCCCTCCCCACTTGGTCAGTTGTCTTCTTGCAGATTCCGACACTCCTTCTCCCCCGTGGTGGTGCTGCCATCGTCATCAGCCTGATCTGGTGCCCTCACTGACGCTGTGGGCTGCGTGCAGGGACTGATCAGTCCATTTCAGTGTATTCAGCATTCATTTCAGTCAGTGCAGATTTCTCTTCCTTATTTTCTGCTTTCTCTCTCTCTCTCCCTCCGTGTTCGTATTTCCTCTTCCGTTGCGCACTCTCACATGGTATCATCGCCAAACTGAGAGTACACGGAGCTGAGTTTTACGCGGGAGAACACCCACAACTCTGCGTTTGCTGGTCAAGACGTCTCCAAAAGCTGAGGCATCATCCTTTGCATCATTTCCTTGATCAGGGCGGCCTGTTTTGGTGTCAACAAATTTGCGTTTGCTGCTGGCGCCTTCTCCAGTGGCTGCCACATCATCACCACCCTCTTCCTGCCTGCGTTTTCAGCTTGGGCGGCCCTCCTCCAGCTGGGCGACACCTTTCCAGCCTGCGCCTTGCTGTTTTGGCTGTTGTTCCATCGTCCGGCGGCTCTTTTCCTGCTGGCGACTTCTTCCCAGGCTGCGTTTTCAGGCAGGCGGCTGTTTTTCTGTGGTGATTGCATCATCAGCATTTGCGTTTGACATCATCCTTGCGTTCTCTGCAAGGCGGCCAGCTCAGGAGCTTCTGTTGTTTGTGTTTCGGCACCGGCAACCTTCCCTTGTTGTGTTTTGGTGTTTGCAGATTGGAAGATGTCTTCTCATCAGTTTACAGGTTTTGATGACTCAGATGATGAGCTTTTGTCTCGACATTCATCTGAACGGAGGCGTGATTTCTATCGCGAGGATCGTCATATGGAGTCTCTTCCTCGTTCCCGTCCCCCTTCTATTCATGTATCTCGGCAATCCCCTTCCAGTGGGCCGAAGATGCAGCCTTTGGTACCCCCTGTACAGGTACCCGTACTTCCTCAGCTGCCCAAAGAGGACTGGTTGGATGGCTCCAACTTTTCTCTATGGTCCTGCAAGGTGGAGTGTATCTTGGACTCCTTCGATCTTTGGGAGCTTGTTTCTGTTCCTACTCCCCGGCCTATGGTGGATCCCTCAGATGGGACATCTATGGATCATGCAGCCTTATGGGATCGGCTCAATTCTAGTGCCCGATCTTTCCTCTTTCTGAGTTTGCAGGATTCTGTCCTTGTTCATGTTCACAGGTTGAAGACTGCAGCGGACGTGTGGCAGAAGCTAGCGTCTCTCTATCAGCAGAAGACGTTTGCCCACCGGATATCTCTTGAAAAGAAGTTGCGGATGCTCGCTATTGATGATAGTCCTTCCATGAAGGACCACATCAACAGATTACAGGATATGAGGGATGAGCTTGCATCCCTCGGTCGAACGATATCTTCTGAAGACATGGCTATGATTCTTTTGCCTCAGCTGCCATCGCCTCGGTTTGATGTCTTCTACACCAGCCTACTTACATCGAAGATCCGTGAGAAGCTTCTATGGGAGGAGCTATCCCCGCTTGTCTTGGAGCATGACGAGCGACTCAGAGAGGTCAGTGCTAGTGGATCCGACTCCACTAGAGCCTTTGTTGCAGGTTTGGGAGCACAGAAGAAGAAGAAGAAGTCAAAGGCTAAGAAGAAGGACAGTTCTTCAAGCTCTGATTCAGATTCAGAGAGACCGAAGTGTCCACACTGTGGGAAAGGGACACATCCCGAGGAGAAATGCTGGAAGAAGTACCCTCACCTTCGTCCGGGAGCGAAGGATGGATCTATATTGGAGCCTTCTTCTACCTCTACACCAGCTGTTACCCATGAGTCAGTGTTCCTTCATATCCATGCTTTGGAGGAGGATCCTTCTTCTGTGGCTGTAGTGTCTTCTGCGCAGCCTTGGTTAGTGGACAGTGGTGCTTCGAGTCATATGACTCCCCGAGGTGATTTGTTACACGATCTACGTCCATCAGAGGGTTCAGTAACTGTTGGTGACATTTTATCGGTGCCTATTAGTGGTGTTGGCACATTGCCTTTGTTTACCAACCGACCTTCGAGCTCCTTTTCACAGGCCCTACATGTTCCGGACTTGGGCCTTCCCCTCCTCTCAGTTTATGGCCTTACGAGGCTTGGCACACGAGTGATCTTCACCGAGCATGCCGTTGTTATTGAGGATTCTTTTACAGGAGCTGTCTTATCTACAGGTTGGCAGGAGAGCGGGCTTTACAGGCTCCATTCCCCTTCTTTGATGCAGGGTCCTCCGAGGCAGTCTATTGCTACACCCGTTCCCGCTTGTGCACCTTCTATTCCACAGGTTCCTTCCCATCCCCCACCTTCTCCTCCGGTGGTTCCCTCGTACCTCCCATCCCTTTCAGAGGGGGACGATCTCGGTGATGCGGCTGTGGATTCCCTGGCCCCTAGTGTTTTAGAGGGGGCTTTCCAGGATCGTGAGGAGCTCCTTCAGCGGCAGTCTACATCGACAGACTTCATCGACATTGGCATTCCTCTTGCCACCCCAGGATCTATTTCCTCTTCGGCCTTCAGCCACATCCAGGATTTGAGAGGGGGTGTTAGCAGTCATGTTTGTCATGCCTTGTCATCTCCTGCCTGTGAGCCTCAGTCTGAGTCAGACGAGGACATTAGGAGCTCTGACATGTCTGTCATGTGTTATGATGGGGGAGGCTAGTCACTCTTGACTGGCTGTCTTAGGTTGTGTATTTCTTTTTGGCCTCTTTTAGTGGGCAGCCACTGGCTGCCCGGCCACCTTTTTGGTCACTGTTGTGGGGCGCCCATTTTAGGGCACTTTTAGGGTTTGCGCCCATTTTAGGGTTTGCGCCCATTTTAGGGTTAGGGTTAGGGTTTGTCCGTTGCCTATATATTGGCAGCCCCCCTCCCCACTTGGTCAGTTGTCTTCTTGCAGATTCCGTCACTCCTTCTCCCCCGTGGTGGTGCTGCCATCGTCATCAGCCTGATCTGGTGCCCTCACTGACGCTGTGGGCTGCGTGCAAGGACTGATCAGTCCATTTCAGTGTATTCAGCATTCATTTCAGTCAGTGCAGATTTCTCTTCCTTATTTTCTGCTTTCTCTCTCTCTCTCCCTCCGTGTTCGTATTTCCTCTTCCGTTGCGCACTCTCACAATATCTACCATTGTCATTGCATGATCTTGTAAAAGGGCTCTTGGGCAAGTGAACAAATTCCCCTGTGCAAAACAACATACAAGTGGTATCGTACTTCATGAACGTTCTCATAATATACTATCACTCTATGCATGTCATTGAGCAAAGCACCCATGAGCATCTTGTCCACTTCAGATCCTTAGCAATGTCCATCCATGTTGAAATCACCTACATATCTCTTCACATCTCTTTACCCTAACTTCATCATTGACACCCTTGCGGGTGGTTGTGTACTTGCTCTGTGTTTTGGGATCTATGAGCTAAGCATGCCTTTACCCAATGGGCTTACAAATCCAAAAAGACAAAATCCAAGGAAATCGTTTGGGCTCCAAAGGAAAGATAAACATTGCCTTCGTCGTCTTGGTAGTTTCTTGGGCAGTTGATGAGTACCCATCAACCATTTCCTTGGCAATCTCAATAGGTTCTTGGGCAGTTGACAACGACCACCCATTGAAGAATGTTGTGGTTGCTTTGGTGTGGACTTCTCGAGGTAAAAGGGGTGAGTTTTGCTTGGGAGTTACTGTTGGTTCTTGGTTTGGGCTTTAGAGCGGGTGTTAAGCTTAAAAAGCTGCGTCAACTTTAACCCTTTCATTAACCTCATTAAACAACCACAAAACTCAAATGCATCAGTGGGCTTCAGCATCCCATCAGTTGTATCATGAGAAATGATATCTCGGATATCAAGAGTGTGATCGATCCACCCCTAAGGAAGGCTCAGGAAGCAAGGTCAAGTGATTGTTAAGCAGTGATCATCGAGGGAATACCAAAACGACCTTGCAGAAGTGGTCTAGATTGAATTTGATCTTTAGTTTGGGTTAATTGTACCTTTGGAATGGGAGAGATTGGGAGTGGAACGAAATCAACTAGCAGTTGGAGAGTGGGAACTACTTCCATTGTTAGGACCAATACCCTACCACTTGATTTTGCTAAAACAAGTTGAACTAGGGTTCTAAAAATCTAACCTAGCAACTAGGGTAATTAAAACTTGGAAACTTGGTGGACTAGGTGGTTCTACTGATCAGTAAAAAAACGCATTGCTTTCAACTCAATTCACACAAGGTAATTTCTAGTTTTCTAAACATAGCTTGCTACCGAACTGTTTAATAGATAAAAATGCTTCTTTAAATAAGCCTTTTACGCAAGGTTCCTTGGCACATTCTTCACATGGCACAAAAACAAGTCAAATAGCCCTTTAAAACGGAATCTCCTTACTTGATTTCCATTCCTTTATTCTAATGCTTTGATTGAGCTAGGAAACCACATCCTTGGTTCATTGTGGGAGTTTAACTTGTGTCAGAGTCTAATGTACTTGTATCTAGAATTGGGTCTTTCAGCAGGTGATCCCTATGGGCCTTGGCTCCTTCAAGCGTATGAATATGTGCTAAGGAGTTGAATGCGACATGATGCTAGCCTTTTCAAAGCTTGATTGCCGGCGATTATAGCAAGCAGATTTTATGTGATTTCTTGATGTGGGGTTATTCAAGTGCAGTGAAAGATCATCTATTCCTCACACTGACCATTCAGGCATAGTATTCTTTTACTGATCATGTAGGTGTAGTTAAAGTTTATCCATTCCTCATGGAATCCCTTCAAACATAGTAAAAGTTCCTTCTTTAATTATCTCTGTAGTCATCACCCACCAAGACAGTCATCTCAAACAAGTCTTTCAAGCATTACATTTAATTAATTCCAGTCATTATCCATCCAGACAATCATCTTAAACAAGCCTTTCAAAAATTATATTTTCTCTCCTCCATGGTGCTAAATTCTAATCCTACCAAGTCAACACAATTAGAACCTTGCATAATTTTTTTTTGTATCTCTTTAACATATATACTTCAATGAACTTTCACTCATGTCTTCATTCCCTAATGTAGCATGGAAGCCTTTCTCGTTACAGGTTGCGCATTCATTGGAAATTGTGATTATACTCTTTCTTATCATGCATGTATCCATTTTCATGAAGATTATTTGCATGCACCCACTCTTATCAATTCTATGTATTGAGGCTATGCATGACCCTTTTGTATTCAATTATGCATGCATTCTTTCTGTTCCAGGCTTCCATAAGTGCATCCAATCATTATCGAATAATATGCATCAAACCACTCCGTAGGATACATGCATCCATTCCTTATCCCGTCCTAGATGATGTGCTTGAGAGAACTACTACCATCTTCAATTGCGGTGTCAATCTGTCTTCTTACATGAGGTCGTCTTTAGTTGTGTGTGTGAGAGAGAGAGAGAGAGAGAGAGAGAGAGAGAGAGAGAGAGAGAGAGAGAGATCATCAATGGCTGGTTACTACAGCTAATACTGTATGGGGGTTGCGGAAATCTCAGTCATGGTGGAAGGCAACTGTGATGGAGGGCTGGGTGAACAAGACACCTTTCAAATGCAAGGTCTTTCTTTGGAGGGTAATGATTGGTGGACTTCCTCTTGCCTCCGCCCTTTCCAAGGGTCGAATCTCTAACGGCAATTGTTTCTTCTGCACCACTACTGTGGAATCGGCCCGTCATCGATTTATCTCTTGCCCTCTCGCTAAGAAAATCTGGTCGCTTTTGTCAGAGGCTTGGCGAGCTGTGGTTGGTTTCTCGATGAGCCCTTTCGATTGGGTTTTTGTACGCCCAAAATACCCCACACCGGCACAGTTGCAAATGAAGATCTTGTTCCATTTTCTTAGATACTGGGGATGTTGGCACAATTGGACCACTCGGAATGCCTTTCTTTTTGATTCGGCCTCTAATGTTCCGGGACACATTGCAAGGCTTCAAGGCCTCTTGCTTTGGCAGATAGATCTCATTCGGCACTCTGACTTGCTCCCTCGGGAAGACTTACTTCCTTGGCATATGGCAATTTCCTCTGTGTCTTTGCCATGACTTGTGTATCTCTGTCCGCGTTTTGTACTGACAGTTTACACATGGTGGCTTAGCGCCATCGTGTATCTTGTAATCATGTAAACTTGTACCTTTTTTTCGTAATTAATACAATTACCTTTTACGAAAAAAAAAGAGAGAGCACTACTAACGTGTACTAAAGGCGAAAATGGGATGAGGCAAAAGTACATCCTGCATGTTAGATAGATTTGATTACACGTCTTCCATGTGTTATATCTGCAGGTTAGATTTTCCATAGGTTCCTATTATTGATGTAATATTTGGCTGTGATTGGTTTAGTGCAGCTTTGCACACTTTGAAAGGCAGTCTCGATTGAGATAGTACATCGGCCGCACTTTTAATAGCATCTTCATGGTGCATTGTTTAATGATGTGGGCCCACACATTTATAGCAGTGTACTTCAAACGGTTGCCTAGGGACAGTGAGGATAGTCGACCCTGTAAGGAAACATTGAGGTTTCAAGCAGAGCGCGATTGCGCACACATGGTTCCAGCAGTAAATGAATTTAGTTGTTGCTTGTGATGTTTACATCTAGCAATATGAATGTGCTGTTTAGTCAGCTAGTTTGTTGTATGTTGCCGATAGGAAAGCTTGGAGTTCATAGAGTTTGTCTTTAAAGAGTGGACTATTGTCTCATGTTAAGTGCTTAAGTAATGTTTTGCCTGCAATTTGTTTTGGTGAATGCTTTACTAGACTCCAGCTGTGTTATCCTGAGAAATTCAAGGTCGGAAGCTTCTAAAAGAGCATTTGTTTGTAAGCAATGAAATTCCTTGCTACCTGAAGCATTACATCTGATCTTTAACATGCTTATAGCAAGACATAACTGCGATGCCCACCCAATGAAACATATAAGGCTTTTTTGGGTTCTTAACAGAATGGCCTCTACTGCACCAAGCAAGGTATCATGGTCTGTCTTCCTTGTGGCAAGATTCAGCAGATATAAGCTCCTTCAGGACTTGGCAACGCATGCTCAGAACTGACCAACCAGCTGCTTATGACTGTGCCATGCAAACCACTGGAATAGATAAACAGTTCTACTTGAAGGGCTTCTCACCTCATTCAAATGACAAACTTCCCCTTCTTCTCCTTCAGAGTCCAAAAGGATTGATTCCAAATGATGCTTCCTGTCAAAATGCCCACCATCAATATCTGTCAGGATATTCAGTTCCTGTGGGAAGCAACCTTACTCTCGCATCATCATCGGGAGGAGGAGGGTTTTCGGGCCTCGAAATGGCCCCAATTACGCAAGCCGTAAAAAGAGTCGCAGACTCTGGGTGTGCTCTCTCTCTTCTGTCACTACCGACACAGGAATCTCATGCTTCAAGTGCTGTATCACGAGACTTGTATGGTCGGACAACACTTGATCAGCTTATGGTTGAGGATATGGTTCCACAACAGTTGCTGCATGCAAGGCAACTGCAGCATATGGAATATGCAGCCGACAGGCTGCTTCCTGTAGGCTCAGATTCACAGAACCATTTATGTTCAAGCAGTGCAGCTCCTGGATGTGGAATGGAGCAATGCGAAGGCTCCTTCATGCATGTTTCGAATGGTATGGGGGCCTTTGATAATCACTTGTGTCTTGCAACACTGCAGGTTCAGGAGACTAGGCGTTCTGAAGATGTGAAGCAAACAATTGATCTGATGCAGAGCTCTTCTCTCCAGTCACAGGATGTGACCCCTGTGCAACCCCAGCTGGTGCCCTTTCAGCTTGGAAGCAGCAGCTCTGTTGACTTCCAGTACAACTATGGATCTTCCTATTTCTGAGTTAGGATCAAGGCTGTGGGGGTTTCTTCTAGAAAATCTTGAAATACTACTGCTAACTAAAATTATGACTACTTTAACTTTTTGGGTTTAGGCAATTTTTGTGTAGTCATGTGACACGATCATCTGTAGCTTAGTTTTTGCTAATTTTGATTTGCTTAACTATGCCGGATCTGCTCAGAAGGGGATATTTCACTTTAAAATTCTAGCTTTTCCCAAACATTCTCAAGCAATATATTGCAGGACAGCACCAAATTAATAAGGCATGCATGTTATTCTGTATTCTGTTATTGTTTTCAGGAGCTGCTTCCTTTGCATGAAAGGAAGGTGCACTTGTATAGAGAAATTGTGATCATTTGCTGTGCATAGGTAAATTGTGTTTTCATCGGGATGTGCAATCCTCTTGAAGTGACGCAAGCTGTCTTAGATTTGTCCTCGTTTTTATATGCTTAAAAAGAAATCATGTGCAGGCTGTATGTTTGTGAGCATGAAGCAATTTCAGAACTCAAAGGTTAGCTTGACACTCCATGAAAGTGTGAGGGATAGATACAAACCTTTACTCTGTAGCAACACCTAGTTAGATACAAGTGAATCTATCCAAAATTTTCAGCATAAGTGCATAAAATGTGTATTCGAAAAACTGCCTGAAGTTCTTGTCAATTATAAATTGTACCAGTGCTGAGAGTGTAAAGGAGTTCTGCATCACAAAACAGAATGTAGTACACATCCCTTATGTTCATACAGTACTTTTAAGGTGAAACTTGGCATTGAGATATGGCCAAGTTGTGTTGGATCTTATACAGGTTCCACTAGATGTATATGTATCGCACCCTAGTTTCTTGAAACTGATGATAAGGTTCAATGCATCTACACACTCAAGCAGGAACATGATGTGAAGCATTATGTAGTTGACTTGCTAGTACTTCAGCTTAATCGTCTAGTTGTCCTGGATCTTGTACAGGTTCCACTAGATGTATACTTATTGCATCTTTAGTTTGTTGAAACTGATGATATGGTTCAATGCACATTAATTGAGTTAGTAGGAACATGATGTGTGTGAAGCATTATGTTCTTGACTCACTAGTACTTCAGCTTAATCATTTTCTCACTTGGTAGAGAGGTGTTGACAATAACCAAGGCCTTATGGAAGTTAATGCATTCAATAAAACCAATGCACTTACTTTGGGCTTCAGAATACATGGTTCTGCATGACTTGGATAATGTTGAATCTTTGGGCTTCAAATGTTGAATTGATGCCTTGTCTGTGTGATTGCCATGTCCTGCAAGCTACCTTTTTTGGACACAATGGAAGGTATTCACTTTTCTTTCACTTATCAAGTCTCATAATTACACTGCATGTTTACTTGCTTTTCTTTCATGTATGAAAGAGAAACTGCATATTTGAATGTCAGCTGTCTCACATCCTTCTATGTGATACTCGAGCTATGCACTGTCTCTCAATCTCTTAAATTGGGTACACAATCAAATAGAAATGCAAATTCAATAGCCAGAGTTTTCCACTACTAATTTTTGTTGGCTGAAGTCTCAGAAAACTAACTTTTGGTTGAGGTCTCGTCCATGGAAACATTTTGTGGTGGAGAACCATTTTTGGATGTTACCCATTAAGATCGATGTTACCACCATTTGGCTTAGGGTATCCATCTCTCTTGCCTAATTATGTATAAAGGCAATTAATGTTTCATTGAGACCTAAGATTTAATGCATAACACCATCCAATGCAACATTCTAAATTTAATACCTAATTCTTCAAATAGTAACTCAATCCTGTCATAAGGCAGTTGTCTGATGAATCCGAATTTGTGGAAGATCATCCGGATCCTTTTAACGTGCGGGAGAGCCCTAATAACTTATGGGATCTCGTGACGGAGGTGTCCTTAGAGCTTTCCTACTTGCATGCGCTGATGGTAGGACGCACGGATGTGGCTGATTAGGTTGTTTCCAAGTCTATTACACTTCTTATGATCGGTGGGTATTTTATAGTAACAAGCAAGCAAGGCCATTGTCGTCTTTGATCCCATAAATTAGAATTTGTTGGAGGTATATGGGTCTATAGCTTGGGCAATTGGATTTCCTTATCATTCCAATCGTTGGAAAGTTACCCAACTTATCAAATCCACCAACCTTTAGAGAGTGATTGTTGGGTCATGATCTTCGACTTTGCATTTGATGCGGTCGTATAGTTCTAGTTGTTCAAGTAGTTGATACTATCATGTTTTTGAAACATACAGGTTAGGTTTCTTCCTTGATGAATGCTTTAAATAGTTTCGTGAACACTCTGCCATGTGACATGAAAACAACCGTTTAAAGGAAAATAAACTTCTTTTATTTAATAATATTGCTATCACAAGCTCTTCACACAGATAACAACCACTTTATTGTGATTGCTGTTGCCTCTTTCAAGAAATTTGGCCTACTAACCCTTCATCATTGCTATGATCGAGAAAAGGCTTTATTTATGCCTTTGCATGAGGAATCCCCAACTCCATGTATCCATAATACCACCCAAGGTCACACCCAAGACAATAGCAAGACCTCGTCAATGAAGGATGATCCCAATGTCCATTAGGCCGCCCCAAAGAACATAATTGGTAACTCAACATGCATATGATCAAGCACCATTGAGTATTAAAACATGATCAAAGAAGCCTCGTAGAGATACCCACTAAGCTCACGTAAGTCTACCACGCAGTGAATATGACATCCTATGTTTTTATATTGACATTCACCAAAATAAGATGTCATAGCATCAAACTATAAGTGTGGAGGGACCTCTTTCACCATCACAACAAGGAAACACCTAACATTAAAAGAGTGTTGCAAGATATTATATCTAGGATCAAAACCTTGTGTATGCAAACACAAATAGATGTGATCTCTAGTGCTATCTGAAATAATCTTTGAGACTAGATAATATACTTAACGGAGCATCAACTAGGACCACAACCAAGCACCTATCTATCTAATGCTACTTTTGCATATATGTGTGTGTCCTTTTCTACGCAGTATACAAGCAAGTCTATCAATCATTGTATACCTTGATCTCATGGATTGCCTTGGAATATTTGACTACATGATATGCAGAGAGAATTTTTTAAATCTAGAAGAATGTATTTGAGTGGATGATGCCCCTTCTTTTCTTGATAAAGGGTAAATCACACAATTTGTGGTAAGGAAATGACATTAAGTAGGCCATTATGGATAATATTAATGCCTAAAAGTACACGAAAGCAATGTCAAGCTTCTTCTTTGTTGAACTATGCTATATATTCCGAGGTATTAGAGTTGCTTGAGGGTGCATTCTTCTTGCTTGGAGATATTGCAATAATGTGTTCCATCCTATGCACTATTATAAGTACCTCAAACACAAGATTGCACATTATTATGGCATGGCCTTGCAAAAAATCAAGAGCATAAGGACTCTTTTCTTAGCGCATATTCTGCCTCTTTTTTAGCATCCCAATCCTACAATTTAAATCTAACATAACAATTCACAAGTCTTAAGACCAATGGAATTTCCAATTATGATAGAGATTTTGTTTTCCCTAATCATAATGGTTTTGAAATAGTGTAACATAAGGGATAAAATGTTGCTAACTTCAATTCAAGCAATGAAAGAGGATGTTAATCACTCGAGGAGAAATATTATACACCCTACGATATTAGTCCACAAGAACACATCTAGCAACACAATGTCTACACATTAGATTATGCAAAACACCTTTGGGTTGCAAGGCAATTAAGAGTAGCATCATTGACTCTAGTGTCAAGAGGCTATAACCACAAGGGATATTGAAATTGATGTGTATATCTACTAACAATATCACGTGATCATGCATATAATGAAAAAAATGAATATATGGTTACACAAGTTATCCAAAGAAAGCCACCAATATTCATGATGTATGGACATGTCTTGAAGAGAACTTGATTTTCAACATTCTTGGGATTCATTTAAATCTCATGCCTATTCCTTTTCTTCTTTTCTATCTCCTATTCTCTACTTAATTTTCTCTTTGATCCCCAATGTATACGACCTTTCGACTAAAACTCCTCCAACAATGTTGAGTGGGATTGGTGTGACTTCATCATGTGGATGCTAAAGAGTACACATTGCTATAACTCTCACATCATGGCTCAAAATTTGGTGTTCAATAGCTCAATAGATTCCATTTTTCATGAGATTTTCAATTATATATTAGATGGTAGCTTTGGATGACTTGAAGGTATCTTTTTTTGAGTCCCAATGTTCTAAATAATAAAAGACAAAGAATCGCTCAATAAGAACCCTCATGGAACCAAAGGAAAGACCACAACTACTAGAAACACTACCATAGCTTCTCAAGCTGTTGGGAATAGAATTGCATCTAGAAGGGGGAAGAGATTTAGGGCAAGTAATCGAAAGCATCGAATGAGAGGTAGTACAAGGCTGCAATGGATGCCCAAAGCATTGCTCTATGCTCAAGCGTTTTATGCAGAAAATTGTTGGATTTGGTTACAAAAACCACCCACAAAGCCATCTCCAGTGACCACAGACCAAGTCCCATCCAAATCCAAGAGAAAGCAAAAGAAATCCACACACAGATCTAGGCCATGGACCAAGATACTTGAGGAGACAACACTAGATAAGTTAGTGACTAACAAGCTAGTAGCTGTGACACTTGAGCCTAGAAATCCAAAAGGGCAACCACTTGAAGTTGCTACTAATCCAGATGAGGAACCGGTAGTGGCTAAAAAGTCATTGAGCAAGGAGGAAAAGCTAGAGCCAAATCAGTCACTTCCATGTGAGGCTACTCAAGGTGCAACAGAAAGTCCAAGGATAGATGAGATAAAGTTACTTCTGCTTCTAGAATTTGACTTCTTTGTGGTTGTACACAAGGTTAATTAGCATTGCACGACAGACCATATGTTATGTATATCCACAGGAGAAGCTTCTGGACAGGGCATCGAGATGACTTGCTTGATGTGCACCTATTTAGCATGTCCAGTGAGAGAGACCTATTCAAGGCCGATCTAATGCCCTATTAAGTAGATGACATCGTCCAAGTCCTGGAGCATAGAGACCTATAGAGAAGGCTAGGTTAAAGAACCTTATCCTTAAGATTTAGCCCTATCAATTAAATGCCAGCTAGATCTATAGACTAGGACAAGATGGGGGACAAGATGGGTTATTGCAAAGTGTGAGAAAGCAGAGTTGCAGCATTGGAATGTGTGCACAAGAGGAAGGAGAGAGCTCAAAGTACAAGAACAATATCTTGTTTGCTAAGTTGCTTACAAGTACAACTTGGGTATACTCTCCCACACATGATAGTGACCCATAGGCTGTTTATATAGCCTCAGCCAAGCTAGGGTTGGGGTTTCCCCTGCCCCTAAGGCTATTCACACCCATCTGCCCTCATGCACCCTTGCTTACAATGGGTTCCTATGCCTATCTTCTAACACCCCCCTTCAATGCCACGGTGGCATTGGATTACAAGGCATGTAAGATGTTCCCCCCTTTAAACAACTGGGATGCCTTTATAAATTAGGCTACGAGAGTGTTTTTAGGTAGATGGTTTAAACACTCAAAAAAGTCGATCTTCAGATGAATTGGAGACATAATTGGCCACCAGTTCTTTGGGTACATCAAGAGTGTTGGGGCATTTATTAGTGATATGCCCTGTCTTCTTGCATTTGTTACATTTCATTTTCTCGAGATACTTCTTCCAACAGTTGTTTACAAGATGTCCTTTTTTCTTACAGAAAGAACATCTAGTGAGAGCTGTATGTACCAATACTTGATCATGGAAAGTTGAAGATGCTTGACTGTTGTTGCCTTCTTTGTGGTTCCTCTTTGCTTCATCCAAACAGGATTGGATGGTACTTGCCAATGTAGGATTTGGAATGTTGGTAAGAGTAGTTACAAGAGCAGGAAACAGCTGTTTTACAGCTTTTAGGAGAATAGCAATAGCATCTTCTTCATGTATTGGAGCTTGTACTGAGGCAAGATGTGCCATAAGTCCCCTCATGTGAGAGATGAATTTCCCCAAGTCTTCTCCTGATCGATATTCCAAGACAGATTTTAGTATTTTTACCAGTGGCTCCATAGAGCTTTTCAAGCTCATCCCATTTTTCTTTAGCGGTATTTATTTGATAAACATGATGAATCAATGACTCATCTAAATGTAACATAATGATTTCCTGGGCACATTGGTCATCCTCTATATCAACTAGATTTGCAGAGTTAACAGTTCTAGTGCCTTGAATGAGAGGCCAATACCCTCTCTCCATCATCTTATACTTGATAAGTACCTGCCATGGGTGGAAATCTTTGCCATCAAAGTTTCGAATTTGAGGACGGACATCAGCATATGTTGTGGCCATTGGGAAGGTCTTACCACTTTCTAGAACAAGGGCAGTGTCTAGTCCCTTACAAGTTCGCCACTAAATGCGGAAGCAATTCAAAGTTGTAATGAGGAGAAAGGTTGAAAATCATACATATGTAATATTTCAAAATATGACTTTGGTGGTCCTTTCTTAGGAGCAATCTTCTTCCGAGGTTTAATGGTCTTTTTAGGCTTCAATGATTTGAACCTAGACTGGACTTCGGGCTCCTCCTTGTGGTATGGCTTAATGGATGACCCTTGTGATAGATAAGGACGGTCTATGATTTCAATGCTTGTTGCTGATGATTCTAAGGAGAGTACAATGACACTCATCCCTCTAATTTCATTGACCAATATACTTAAGAAGAAATCACTCAAGATATGCAATACACTTCTAGTGTATGATGGTCTATGTGTTTATAGTTGTACACATAGCCTTACAACTTGAAGAAAGGTACTTGGTTGTTTTATTTTCCTGATGAAAAACATTCAGATTATGCAAGTATTAGCAGCAATGATGATTAAGCAATGTGCCTTAGTGCTTACAAGCACTCATCTGTAGCTCATGTTGCTAGAGATGGTAAATGAACTTGATGATGACCCTTTGAGTAGAGGAACCGCTAAAATGAAGTTCCCAGGTTCATAACTCACTTTGGAAGAGTTAACTCAGTGATTAAAATCGCTGTTGATGACCAAATATTGAAAAAAATTGAAGATGGATGAAGCTTGAAGCTCCTGGCTATGACTGCCAATGACTGACAGTTAGGGTTTGGCTTGTAGTAGCCAATTTAGGTCAAATTTTCCAGATCCCTCTTAGGAGTAGATGGCCCACTTAGGGGAGCTACAAAAGCCCTATGGTGGCCGCCTTCAATGCACCCTCGCCAGCACGCTCAACAGCACGCAATGTCTCGCCTGTAAATCTATGCCTCTTTCTGCGATTTTGATAATGTTGCTCACCACGACATCCAATGTCAAAGATTGACATGCCATGCTGATTTGCCCAGTGCTTAGGAGAAGATCTCTAGAAGAAACCAGAGGCTGAAACCCCTTCTATTGCCCACACCAGCTCCTCCAAGGTCAGGGGGGTCTAGCTTGCTATAGAGTTTGAAGGTCTAAAATGAGAGAGATGGAGATTGTCTTGTGCACTTAGTGGAGCTGAGATTTGAGGAAGCTGAGGGGATCAGAGGAGGCTCTGATACCATGTGAGAAAGCAGAGTTGCAGCATTGAAATGTTTCCACAAGAGGAAGGAGAGAGCTCAAAGCACAAGAACAATATCTTGTTTACTAAGTTGCTTAAAAGTACAACTTGGGTACACTCTCCCACACATGATAGTGACCTATAGGCTATTTATATAGCCTCTGCCAAGCTAGAGTTAGGGTTTCCCCTGCCCCTAAGGCCATTCACACCCATCTGCCCTCATGCATCCTTGCTTACAATGGGTTCCTATGCCTATCTTCTAACACAAAGATGCATGTGTGAGCACAAAATGCATGATGTGCTGATGAATCACATGGCGAAATTGTTAGAGGTCACTTTAGCAGAAACACTACAACACGCAAGGTGCTACAATCTCAGTTGTGGTGGCCCATCCTATTATGGGATGCTGCTAAGTTCATGAATCATTGCGATGAATGTCAAAGGACCAAAGTAGCCATCCATAAGGACAAGATGGAGTTGACTTTGATAATAGCACAATAGCTCTTTGAAAAGTGGGGGATCGACTTCATTGGGCAAATCAGCCCTGCAGCACAATATTCACAAGCAAAGTACATCATTGTAGCAATGAATTATCTCACGAAATGGGTCGAATCTCGCACCACCAGGAAGAATGATGCTAGGACCACGGCTAAGTTCCTTTGGGAGCGAGTGATCTTGCAATTCTGCTGCCCATTGAGTTAGTTAGTAATCAAGGCATACACTTTATTAATGAAGTGACTGCCCATTTACGATTCACATTTTTTATCATCAATAGAAAATCATCACCATAATACCCTCAAGCTAACAGTCAAGAAAAATCCACGAATAAGATCCTAGTGCATGTCCTGACTAAGGTAGTCTTTGCCTCATGTAGTGACTGGAATAATTAACTCATGGCAGCACTATGGGCCTATAGAACAACCTATAAGATGGCCATAGGGCAAACACCATTCAAGTGACCTATGGGACCGAAGCAATCTTGCCAATGGAGTTTTTCATTCCAAGCTTGAGAGTGGCAATGCAAGAGAGAGAAGATGGAAAGGAGGCATGGACGAAATGCCTAGTAGAGCTAGAATGCCTTTTTGAGACTTGACTTCTAGCTACCATGCATTAATCTGCAAAAAGGCAAGACGCAAAAGCTCGTTTGACAAACATGTCAAACAATGTTGACTTTGAGCAAGGCGAACTAGTGCTATTGTACTCTATAAAGGGCCATAAGTAGAAGATGAAGTTCAGAGGATTTGGGCCTTTCATTAGTCAAACTGGCAATGTAGAGCTCGAGACCCTCGAGGAAGAGGACGTAGGCTTCTTCAATGGCAGTCATCTCAATAAGTACTACCCTCCAACGCATCCACTTCATGAGCCTCCAATGCTAGAATCACTTATGAACGTAAGAGTAGCCACCATCATTGAGATAGAGGACAAGAATGAGGAAGCAATAATACCTGTCTACCTATGCATATTAGTGACTGCCTAGAAGACACACGCCTTTGACACACTTATTGATGAGGGATCTGACTTTAATATCCTTACACACAATCATTGGACCCTCATTGGTCAGCCCTAACAATTGCAGCCTACTAACACTAAACTCAACCCATTTGGGAAAGAGTCCTACTCACTGCTAGAAAAGTGTAAAATAGCAATCTCTATTGAGACTAAAAGCCCACCTATGATTTTCTATGTCTTGCCCAACACTAAGGCCGCTGATAAGGAATCATTGCGCTAGGACGCATATTCAAGAAACAAGCACATTGCAATGTCGACTATGACTCGCAACACGTTCACCTCACCATTGTCAATGTTTGGATAGTGATGGCTTTCACCAAGGGTAGCGTGGCTCCATCGAAGAGCCTGCAGTGCCACCGATAGAGAAACCTAGTGCAAGATCTAAGGAGGGGGTTCGTGACTTGTCCCACCTTGCTAAGCCAAATCGACCACAACCTAAAGGAGACACACTCAAGAGCACTGAGCAATAGCTCAAATGGATGCCCAAATGACAACCGCAACTGCCTAGAAGCTAAATCGCACAAACCCATAATCACATAGCCTCATGCCCTAGGCCTAGGAGAAAAAGCCAGCGCTACAAAAGTAGACAAACAGTCAAGCCACGATAGGTGTCCAAAGACCTATTGCACGCTACTCAAGGCTACTACAAAGGCAACAACTAGATTTGGTCGCCCAAGACTATGAGTGGCACGCATGCACCTCAATCCACGCCCCTCCATCCCATCTCCACAAAATGATAAGCCAGCCACAAATGAGATACTAATTGACTCAAAAAGCACCAAACCCATAGAACCTCAACAGGTCTATCAACCAAAATCACAACCATTTGCCCCTAGACCACCAACTCAACCTGACACTCCCAGTGTCTCAACTACTCCACAAGAAAAAAGCAATGCATCACATGAGCCTCAAGACCAACCCATCACACAAGTGGTCGCTAAACACCCTACTGTGACCAATCCATGAAGCATGCATCAGTTCCTAAGTTATCCAGTCCACTAACCTCCCGCAAGCCTCAAACTCTTCTATGAGCATAGATCTATCCTTACCCTGGCCTTGGACCTAGCAATGAATATGGGGGATGACCTAGTTACCTACATTAGATGATTGGACGTCACCTTCACCATGCTAGCTAGGAGCTATGAATGGCTTGACTTAGGCCTCCTAGACAAGTTGTTAGCAATAGATGTATGCTCCTTGCCATGCACCTGGGAAGAATATGAATTCGTGTTTGTTAAGATTCCCATGGTAGTCGAGGAATTGATCACCAATGAGATCTCTCGAGAGCAAGCTTGCAAACAACGGCTGATCACATCCTATAGTAGACGCAAAGTCTCTGCAATAAGCCAAGAGCTGAAAGAGCTAAAAAAGCTAGCCAAATCAGACTCTTCTTTTCTACATAAATGATACACTCTTTGTCTCCAATGGGAACAAGAGGGCTGCCAAATTATGTCCAATTCCAGGGCAATCAAAACCTCTGAGTACGATCCAACCTATGTGGCTCCTCCTATCTCATTCAAAGTATTGGCCATCTGTCACGCAATCAACCATTAGAGAAACACGTTATGGCCCACCCCTATTTCGATCGAATCTTGACCAAGGAAGAACTACACATAACTAGCATGATAAACTTTTGTGACTTCCTGATTGATATCCTGATCTACATTACACATATAGGCATTAGACCTCATGACATAGACCATCACACCCACTTGGAGTATAACGCAAACTTCTACAATTGGCTCATGACGAAGTAAAGCATAGCAAGTATGCGCTTAATGCCCTTAACCCTTCATCCTCCAATACTAGGAAGGATTTTCATCACTCTTGGGGGGGAGAGGTAAGGTGGAAAAGAAGACAAGACTTGAACATTAAACTAAATTTTAAAAGTGAAAAGGACGAACAAAAGTCAATTTGTACTAAAGGAAAATTTTCATGAAATTCTTGTTTAGATTTTGTGGATTGCTTGAAGCAAAAATTTACATTCTTTACTTGAGCATTTCACCTTTCCATAGCATATATTCATGATCCCCCTATATTTTTGTAAAAAGTCATTTCAAGTGAACTAATAGTGAGTTGTTGCATCATGTTAAGAACCCAAGATGGCAGGACATGACAAAGGTAGCAAGCTTCCATTCATGGAAAAAGAGTAGGCCAAATACGGCCTAACGACGGAAACAAGGGTCTTTAATCAGCTTAAGTTCAAAAGCACCTAGAACTTAGAAGACACGGTGATGGAAGAGCAAGTAGTAAAACAAATTGTTGACCAGTGTAATCTTAGTAAATATATGGAGAAGGTTAGCCAAGCCATTGACTACAAAAGTGCATGGAGTTCTTGTGAACTTTTGATGCTAATAGGAGAAGTTGAGTTGAGTCTCAAAATGGTGGAAAGAGCTCTAGGGCTGGTCCAACATGTCCAAGATGTGGCCTAAGAGAGGTGTTTATGACATGTTAGGGATGGACAAGGCCCAAATATATAGAAATGATGGAGTCAGCTTAGCTGACATCCCCAACTGTTATGCCTCTACAAAGACATAATTGAAACACAAGACACACCGGTGTGCCAAAATAGTCCTATTGCTGCAGGAAACTTCTTGAATGAATTCACAACCATTATACACATAGAATACTCATGAAACATACTAAGACATGAAACACATATCATATTCATGAATGTAGAATTGCTGTCCAGAAAGATACCACATAGTTTACTGCCATCACGACCATTCCTGATGAAATAACTTGAAGTAGACAGCATTAATATTCAAGCTACGACACAGATAGATAGAATTAGCAATCATCTACAGGCCTGCCTAAAAAATCTCTCATTCCTTATATACAGGATCTCAATGAATACAACTGCCTGACGTTTTTGACCTGCACCTTGACTTTCAGGTGAAACATCATATGAAAGATAAATGCTGCTTTACATATGCTGAACCTTCAAGCCTACATGCACACAAATACCAAGGTATAAAATAGCAAATATATGGTGAAATTCGAGCCCTAACACCGACCCCAATATGAAGCTGCAGGAAAAGATAGTCCATGCTCTATTCTCCAATCAAAGATACAATGCCTTGATGAGTAGGATTGGAGTGCCACTACTCAAGAGCCTCACTACTAAGTCTTTGGATGAAATGAATTGGAATAGCTATGTGCATAAGACTATTGAATCTTTAGCGAAAGCGCTAGCCAAGGAGCTAGAACACCAAGTGGGGAGTCTCCAACTTCTACCGTAGCGGAGATGGAAAGGAAGAAGCCAGCAATCAAGGCCTCCAACATAGGGTTTGGAGGTGTGCATCCAAGAGGCTATTGGAGACTTAGAAAGACAAGAAGTGATGAAAGAAACCCCCAAGCGCTCACCAACCCACGAATCGCCTCTGCAATCATTCATAAAGATGAGCACCATAGTCTCTTTCTCCACTAGAAACTTCGGGGATGAAGAGGTTTCGAGAGTGAAGAAGGAAGCTCTAAACCAAGTCCAGTAGTAGCAACAAGAGACTTTGAGTGAGAGAACTGTTAGTGGGAAAGGGAAGGAGGGCTCACTCCCATTGAGACAAAGAGAAAAATGAAATTTCAACTCGAACTCCCATGGAAGAAGAAGAAAGCCATAGCACAAGGAGACAAAGAATTAGAAGCCACACAGGAGTCAAAAGAGCTAGAAGGATGAATGGAAAAAGAAGCAGGAAGAAGAGAAGCAACCAAGAAAGGTGGAAGAAGAGTCCAAAAGGGCGGAAGAGGAATGAAAAAGGAAGCAAATAGAGGATGAGGAAAGGCTGAAAAGAGAAGATGATGAGCAAAATGCTCTAGTCTTGAAGTTGTTAATAGGGCAAGCCTCTCGCCCTCTTGAAGAGGTGATAAGGAGAAGCCCAGGTGATGAGTGATGCAGTAGAGGAAAGAGCTCAAGGGCCCATTGTGTCAAGTAAAGGAAAGGCCCCCACATACCCACCACCACCAGCTTTGATTGCCATGCCCGCCACCACCCTAGAGACCTCAAAAGTGGGAGTAGACCAAAGCAACATGGTGACATGGGTGCAATACCTATTATACTCGGTGGTGAAGCAGCTTGGCATAGCGCCAAAGTGGTTGAGCCCTAGTGATAGGGACAAAGAGACCTGCTTTTTTGGACACAAAATCCAAAAAATACCCAAAGAAGTCCAAGGCCCAAAGCATCGACAATGTCCATGCCACTAGCCATACCGACAGCAACCAACTATGACGAATATGTGCATGAGCTTCTAGGCCAACTTGAGAAGATAGGAAGGCTGCTATGGCAAAGTTACAGATTGAGAAGGATGCATTTGTTGCCTACCAACTAGAGAAGATGAGGGAGATAACCATCTATCAGAGGCAAGTGAATGATCTAAAGAGGAAACTAGAAGTAAGGAAGTGGAGGTGGAGAAGGAAGAAGAGAGTGCAAAGGAACTCCAAGTGCAAAAGGTAGAGGGAAAAATGGGACTAAAAATGGACTTTTCAAGCCTCATATAGGG
Source organism: Lygodium microphyllum (assembly GCF_053477565.2). Classification (NCBI taxonomy): domain Eukaryota; kingdom Viridiplantae; phylum Streptophyta; class Polypodiopsida; order Schizaeales; family Lygodiaceae; genus Lygodium; species Lygodium microphyllum. Next base: position 55,764,818 of record NC_141159.1, on the reverse strand, counting down.
GCAAAAGGAAATGGAAGAGCACATTGAACAACTTAAGAAACTCCAAGATTAGCTCACCATTAGGAAAAAAAATGAACTCACAAATGGGCCCTTAAAAATAATATAGTTTAAGATGTGGGCCTTTTGGATTGTCCAATAGGAAGGCTAGATGTTGACATCCATGGAGGGTGAATCTTCTCTCTCCAAATCTTGGGTTTTTAATTTAAAAAAGAGAGTGGGGGATTTAAAAAAGGGAGAATGCATAGTACACAAAATTTGAGTTTCTCTCACCTCGTATTTTCCCCCCTTTTTTTGGAGAATTTTTAAATTTGATTTTTTTCCTCTCATGAAATCAGTTTGACCCAAAAGTTGAGCAACAGACCACTTTCCCTCTCTTCTCTATATATTGGTGAATTTTCGTCTCCATTAAAGCTCCCTGGTGAGAGTAATTAGGGTTTTGAGCATTTTGCTTACCTCTGCACTTTCTTCTCCATGCAGCTCCATATTTTGGGCAAAATACAGGTGCCCATCTCTCTTTGCATTTTCTCTTGTTTGCTATTTTTTCAATAGGGTTTGATGTCATTTCTTAGTGTTATTGTTATTTTATTACAGAGGTTGTTTTGGGCAGGAGAGGCAGAGGTGCTCATATCTCAACACCATATTGGGGAATATGGGAATTTCCCATAAGTTTGGGACACGTGGTCAAATATTTGGATTTGTCATAACTTGAACACTATAACTCCAAACTGAGCGCTCTATAGCTCAATAGATTCCATTTTTCAAGCACTTTCCAATGATAGGTCACATTATATGGTTTTGAGAAACTTATGGGCATGTTATCTGGTGCCACCTTTTTAGTATTCAAAAAATAAAAATTGGGAGATTCCCAAACTTACTAATATTGTGCTTCTATGTGTGTGTGTGTATTGTTTCTCTTTTATGTTGTGTTTTCAATAGAATTTGATGTTGGTTCTAATTGTTGCAAAGTTTATTTGGAGTAAGAGACAAAGGTGTTAATCTCTCTCTCTATTTGGTTTTTCTTTTGCTGCTATCTTTTCAATACAACATGATGTTAGTTCTAACCCTTGTTGTTGTTTTATTGCAGAGATCATTTTGGGTGACATTGCATAAGTGCTCATCTCTCTCTTCCTCTCTCTTTCTCTCTCTATGTTTCCTCTTTTCTACTCTTTTTTCAGTATACCTTCATGTAAATACTAACTCTTGCTATTGTCTTTTGCAGAGATCAATTTGGGCAAGATTGGATATGTGTTCATTTCTTTCTCTCTCCCACGTACTCACACACTCTCTCTTTCTTCCTCTTCACATTTTCCATTTTCTACTATCTTTACAATAGTGTTTGATGCCAGTTCTAACTTAAGGATCAATTGTTGTTGCAGCACTTAACACAAGATAGAGCAGAGATTTTGTAGCTCAATTTATGAGTAAATCTGCCATATTTTGTGGTGCCAAAATTTATTCATTTAATTAGTGACTTTTATATTTGATGGGATTGATGTTTTCTTTTGTCCATCATTTGCAATGGGTTTGGATCAGTGATTCAATCTTATCTTTAGCAGATCAGCTTATAGGTAAATTGGCCCTATTTTGTGTTGCTTCTATTCATGCAGTTATCTAGATATTTCTTGTTAAAAGGGATTCATACAAGTATTTTTGTTAAAAGGGATTCATACAGGTATTGTTCAAGGTTTAGGTGAAGCACATAATTCTCGATCAACTATGTTGATGTGCTAAGTGATCCCTTTGTGCTGGATGATATGGATCTGTTGAAAATCAATGGTTTAAAAATCCTCTACTTTATTGGTCCTATGTGTCCATTCAGATCTCCATGCCAATTGGCAATGATCCATGAAATTGCATGCCATGTGGTTGCTATCCTTGTAACAACTACTCTATAATATCCATGTTTCATACAATGTATTGAGTCAAATTAGATTTATATCCATTATAATAAAATTTATTTTGGCAAAATTCTCTGAGTATTCTTATGCTATTCTTTTCATTATATTTCATGCAAATGGTATGATTAAAGTGATGCCTTGAAATTGAATCTATACTTTGTGTTGATGTACATATCCACATGCATTTTAATATCGATATTTGTGTCTGATTACAAAAGTGTAAATGTCTCTTAATGCCATGTTGATTTGTATGGCATATTAGTGATTACTAGACATACTTAAAATGCTTATTATTTAGGGGTTAATACATTCTTCTTTGCATCTAATATCTAGGTTATAATGCTTGAGAGAAGAACAAGCATTCTCTCGATAGAAGTACGTAACAGAAAGGATGAAAAAGGGAATTGGATCACTGATACATATCATTGCTCGTCTTGGGTACATATGTGTCCAAGTATGAAGGGAGCTTTCAGAGTGAAAGCATCTGCAATTGCAAATGTATCAAAGCACTGGAAGGGTAAAATTTTAGCTCTCAGACAAAGGAATGTTGATTTTCACCTTGTAACAGAAGTGTTTGTATAACATGTATTTATGCAAAAACAAATACTTATTACTCGCACTGTGCCCTTTCAACGAAACATTGCAAACAATAAGTATTTGCAACTCATTGAGAATGAGAAATTTCATGATATTTTTGTAACTACTTATCTCGTATTTACAAAAGTATACCCTTGGGATTGCTGTGAGTGGCAAAATGTCAAGATTTCACTGGTTTTTCACTGGTTTTTTTAAGTGTTACCACCTCGAAATTGGTAGACTGCTCTTTGAGGGGCGTACAACTCAGCAACTCACAGAGGACCTGATTTCTTTCTATGACTCCAAGTACATATTTCCCAAGGGGGGTCGAGAATATGGAACCCTTGAGTCTATCCACATATCAAATCTCAATAGCATACAATGGCCATTGTGTAGTAGCGACATTTTGCACATGTGTAGCACAAAAATTTTAGTAGACATATTGAACTCTATGAAGCCAAGCATTGGCTCAAAGAATGTACATCTAAGCTGGTTCATACCAATTGCAATTTTTGCACATATGCTCAAGGAATGTAAGGGTTTGAGACGTACCAAAAGCATGTATGTCATAAAAAGTGCATCAGAGGATTACGTAACAAGGATTCTAGGCAAAACTTGGACATAAAAAATGACTCACAGCCCTGACACAGTGGAGTGTTAAGTCACAACAAGAGACATGGCTTTCATGTAAAATTTTTCTCTCTTAGTTGACTATTATCTTAATTTAGGATGGATCAGCTAACATTATAGGTACTTTGTCACACAATAGACTTTATGCGCAGTATTCAAGTATCATAGATAAAGGATGCTCAAGGGTAAATGGTTGTGCCTTGATCAAGACATGAGTGGAAGTGAAGTTGTGGATGTTATTTTCATTTGTGAGGGTCTCGAGCCCCAAGTGTTGCAAATGGAGGATGATTGGCCCTTGAGTATAATGCGCTAGGAAATTACAATGTTAATACAGAATCCACCTATTAGCTTCTATTTTAAACTAAATGGTAGGAAAATTTGAAGCCAAGTTGAGGATACTGTTACTAGTGAAAAGTATGTGGCTCCACATATTTTAGAAATTGTAGAGTTTCCCTAAAAATCCCAACACCACAAATTATAATATCCAACACTTGTAAATTTTTAGATTTTTTTGGACAATAGAATATTGTCACTTGTAAACTTGCAATATTTAAAAATCATGGTATTTATGCAAAATCATATACTTGCTATACACTTTCCACATCAACACATTTACATATGCATGTAAACTTTACAAAGATGTAAGTAAAGCCATAACTAAATATTGTATGCGAACAACCCTTAATGGTTTAAAACTTAAGGTTTTTAAGGTAGGACTAGTTTAGTTTTTATTTCATTGTTTCATTTCACAATTTCTTTCTTCGTCTCTTTATATCCACCACATCCCTCCTACTTGCTATGATGGATGCTCGTACACACTTTGACGAGTGGATCAACGAAACTATCTTTGCCAGCTAGGGTGACGAGATATTTTAGGTTTTCTCTAAGAACTTCAACCTTGAAATCATGCTCTCATCGTTGGGTCCCCCTCTTCAGGTTTTGAAAGACTTTGTGAGCACCATTGCTACCTACACATACTCCATCGAGGGATTTGACATGACTTGGGTGCCTCTAGAACAACTATGGTATTTCAGGTAGGGAAGAATCACAAAAAAAGTGATGAATAGATGCCTGGCCCACGTGGATCCTTCGCACAGAGTATGCACTATTCCCATGGGCAGTGCACAAGAGGTACATCAACTTTGGATCTCGTGGAGTGTGATTGCACATTGGCAATTTACCTCCTTGCATTGGATACACCCTAGAGGAGGAGAGCGATGAAGATACAACTCCACAGGTTATTGCTATCACATACACAGGAGAAGAATCGATTGAAGAGATCATAAATGTTGAAGAGGAACATCGGGTGGTACCAGAGAAAGGGTTGGCTCTCATGGTGCCATATTCTTCAGAACAGCCACAAGTCGACAAACCCAACCTTGCCTCCTTGACACCCATTGAAGTAGATGGTGTACAATACTTGGTTCAATCAGATGTGCTGCAACACTTGGAAATGAAGGAAAAAGAGTTGTTTTCCATCCTAGTCAGGGATTCGATGAAAGACCTGATCGATTATGATTACATGGATGTGCATCCGATGATTGATTATGATTGGAAAATATGATGGCACAAGCTTAGATATAGTGAGTGCCATCATAGCAGCACATGAGTATTTTACCTTGGTTGAAGAAGATTACCTTGTGCCAAATGCTAAATTTAAAGCACTATAGCATGATCTATGCGAACCAAGGTCCCAGCTTTCTACCAAGGAGTTTGTAGATCCCTCTACTGCCCAAAGAGGTGCCTCACTGACACACAAAGAAATGAAGATACAAGATGATCTAGAGAAGGTGAGATTTCTAAGTACCATATATTTGTATGCAACAAAACTTGATAGTATGGTGCATCGGTCCCCTGAAGTCTAGCGTTGAAATCTTGGCAAAAAAAGATGCATGCAGCTGTCGTATCTGAAGTGCAGGCATCATTTTTTGCCAGGATCTCACCGGTGGACTCCAGGGGGCCCGATGTACCCTACCGTCAAGTTTCATCACTTTCTGATAACTCTAGGTTAGTTGCTCAATATATTGTTTGATTTGACTTTGTCATTCAGGACATACTGTATATAGATGAGTTTGCATTAAGGAAAGGAGGAGCTCAACATACGGATCAACGGAAGGATTCAGCTCTGAAGGAGTGCATTAGCAACCTTGTTGCAGACTTGGTGGTCTTCCATAATAAGTGCTCACCACGAGGGAAAGAAAAAATCATAAAAATTTGAGCTTTGACCAAGTTTGGCTTTTTTTAGCAATACTTGTGACATGTAGCTTGAAGAAGGTGGTGCTAATCAAGCGGTCAAAGCTTTTTTACTTGTTTGACCAAATGCGTGGTGGAGTAATGTGTGTGCTTGCTACATTAGGTAACATTGCTAAAGTGTCAAATCCGCTTCTCCTAGAGAAAGAGATGAAGGGGGAGCGTGCCATTTTAAAAGCAAAGAAGGAACTTCTATTTTCATTGGAAGCTAGCTCCTCCTCTCCACCAATGAAAAAGCCAAGGAAAGAATGAGAGTTCTTGTTGGCTATCGACTTTTTGTATTTGCCATCACTATCAGCCATCGAATGTATTTTTCTTGATGAATATAATATATTTTACTTTGTCCCTATAAATAAATGTTTATTGAATAAATGTGTGGTACATGAGTTGACACATTCGCGTACGTTAACATAATCCAATTTAACTATGGTAACACATAGTACTACACTTGTGATTGTGCATAAGTAATAACGTAACTCGTATCCATACGTATTACTTCTTTCGATGCGTGCGTACGTTAAACAAAAATTAAGAGTCATGTGTTTCAATAAACAAAACAAAAAAACTTTACTCAATTATTTGAAACTAGTACACATCGCATGAGATATTATACACACACACACACACACACACACACACACACACACACACACACACACACACACACACACACACACACACACACACATATATATACATATATATATATATATATATATACACACACACACATATATATATATTCCAATATAGTAGAGTATACAAATTTTTTTGGCCTTCCAAGATGCTATGGTGCTATAACACTCATTACAAAAACTTGCATAATTAATCTCATAACCTATGGAGGAGTCCCCTTGTCGTGTCGAAGTTGAATGATACAGTTCATGTCTTTATTTGTGATACTGACGCGCTTTGCATGGATGGCCGCTAGATGTGTATCATCGAACAAGTCGATGAGAAACCCCTCTGCAGTCGTTTGCAAGGCCTCCATAGCTGCAACAGTCCACCTTCCTGCTCTGTTGGGCCATCCTGCACTCACGCCCAAAATCTTCACATCCCTTTCAACTCCAAGTCTTGCATGACTTCCCGAACAACCTTATGAAAATATCTTTTTGAGATGAGAAGCTCATATCCACACCGGATTCTCCTTATCTCCCATAGGGCGAAAATGCCCAGTTTCCATCTCCTCTTCTTCTGTGGTGGTCGTTGTACACTATGGGGAGCACTTGCTGCTACACTAGAGAAGGCTCCACCTTGTGCTCTAGGTGGCGAGCCTTCACATGAGGCCTTCCCATGGCCAAAACAGTGATATCCTTGCCTTGGTGTGTGCCATGCAAGCTCGAGAAGGGCAAGATGGAGAAGGGATAAAGGTTGGGGATGTGAGAATGGAGAAAGCAAAGAAAGAAAGATGTGAAAATGAGAAGAAGAATGAACTTTTAACCCATTCAAACCCCAAAATCGGGTTAATGCAGCTTCATACTACGCGCACTCCATCATGTGATCATAAATCCATAACCTTTTATCGAAATGCAACGAAACTTCACATGCACACTCATTAGGTGACCAAGAGCCCTATTTTTTTGAGAAAAATTTACATGCAGACCCGTGGTCTGAAAAAAATTATGGATGGATTGATAATCGAGAAATCAACATTGCGACTACTGGCCCTTAGAATCTTCGCACCACATAGACTATACAAAGGTATCAGGAGTAAAGCCTGCAACAAGAAATGGTAAAATTTTACATGTTTTTTCTATTGAAATTGATAGTGCTAGAAAAAACTGTAAGTAAGAGTTGAAAATGCAACGAAGATGCACAGTCAAAGTTGAGAGCGAAGGACAAGAGTAAAAATTTAATTCATATTTTAAGGGTGCCTACAACAGTTTTGCACTGGGACATAGTCATATGCCCAATGCATGAGGAGAACACTATGCCAAAAAAGATAACATTACAAACTGTGTTCATTCCATTGGAATGAATATATCCTTCAGTGCATGAAGATTTCTTACAAGTTGGAAGTCATTGGGAGTTATAGTGATACGCTTCACATGTATTGCACAACACTGAGTATCAGTCTCATCAAGTCAACTAAAAAGGCCTCTGCAGCACATTGTAGAGCATGAATACATTCTTTTGCGAAGCGATCACGTCTATCCTAACCTTGTGCCAAAAATGACCTCCTGCTTTCTATGCAGTAGAGATCTTGCACAATCTCGCAAACAAATCTCGAGAAGCTCGCCTTCGGAATCATGAGATCAAAAGAGTGTTGATACCTCCTGATTTCTCTTAGGACCATTGTACCTGGCTTCCACTTGTGTCTTTTGTGGGGATGTTGAGGAGGACCCTTGTGAGGGCTGCTTGAGGAAGCTGGGTTAGGTTGAAAAGGGGGTGCATCTAAGCTAGTAGATGCTCCAAGGGACTGAACGCGATATGGGGTCTCTAAGAGGAAGCTTATTTGCAACTACCTTAGGCCTGGCCATCTTTCCTGCACAAGAGATGTGATAACTCAATGAATAAGATACAAAGTGAAGCCCTCTTTTATATAATCCTAAACTGTAAGACTCATTCACATAAATGCACACTCTCTCTTTCTCTCTTAAACTATGAATTACATTCACACTGAACACATTGTTCATCTTACTATCTTAGCTCTCTTCGAACCCGTTTTCTACCTTGTCGAAGCCTTGTTTCTAGCCACTTGGCATGGTTTTCTTTGGCACTTGAGGCTTCATAACACACTCTTTTAGTGACATGATATGATTTCATGAGGTCTTCGACCGTTTCATCAACACTTTCATTTGCTCTCCTTTTTAAGAGTTTAGTTTTATCTGCTACTATAATCCTGTACCACCAATACAACAATTGGATCATTAGATTGCTACCATTCGTCCCTTCACCATGATTGATTTTTCTTTGGTATGCACCACACGCTATCCAATGTGAATTTTCCATCCCTTGTGTGGATCAAACTTTGATGCTTCCCTTTTCTACAAAGTATGGCCCATGTGCCTCAAGGATATGCTACAAAGACACATATCACACATGAGTAAAAGTATGCTCAATAGTTTGTACAATTCATACAATTTTAAAATATTAACTTAGTACGTACCATGTAATGTGTGATAGAGCTTTTGCCCTATGCTTCCACCATGTTTTTGTAGAAGCTATGCACAACATCGATAAATTCTTACTTATCTTCATTATTAAACACCATCTTGCGAAGTAAGGGAGCCAATTGTTAAGACTTATCCAAACCTTAGCTTTGGCCAACCTTGTTTTTCCTCCATTACTTCGATTAGGAACTGCAAAATGTAACTTTTTCCACCTACCATAGTCCTGCGGCCTACGAACCATGACATTCCCTTCCTCATTGATGGGTGCTAAGAGAAACTTCCTAGCCTTGCTCCTCCAAAGAAAGGATTTTTTGGCAAGTTACCAGATTTTTCTGATTTCTTCTCATCTTTTTCAATCATAACTTAATGCTTGTGTAGCCCAATTTCTGATAGCACTCGCTCCATATTCCTACACATTGCAATGGCTTCTTTTTCTGGTTGCATCCTTTAAGCAAAGCAAATGTATTCATATACAAGTTTCTCCATGATTCTGACAAAAGTAAGCAATGAACAAATGTGAATACGATCCAATGGAATGTTGAAGATGGGCTTTCAAGTGGGATCTTCTCTATTGCGCATCGGTGCAGCACTTGTCATCCTTTGCCAGTTCTTCTTTCTGTCCTTTCCTTCCACCCTCTCTGTCAAGAAATATAGGCATGGACTCTTTGTATTTGCACCATTGGAGATTCCACACATGCATTTTAAAGTTTTCAAGTCTCTTGTAAGATGCCATTCAACCAAATATTGACCATATCCTTCAATCGAGAGCATCTCACCATGTTCCTGATGATCGATGATGCTTGAAATGCTTGTGTGCATAAAGAATAGTTGCAACACCTCAAATGTTTCCTTAGGAACTTCGAATGCAACGAGCCACCACACATGGTACTCGGATTGAATACTAAAGTTCCTTGGGTTGTTCTTGTCGAACTGTAAAGCTCTATTCATGAGAGTTACACTAACTCTTTCAAGCTTTATTCCTTTGACGACCTCACTTTCATCTAATTTTATAACAAACTGTAATTTACCATTTCATTCATCAACAGATATATTGTAGTACATTACAATTGCTGACTACACCTTGTACAAATCTAAATAGTAATTGTTGAGTTCGGTGAACTTCACCTCATATGCATTTTTTATCCCAACCTTTAGTGTTTTCACACATTGAACATACATGGGATCTCCTATCAACTCCAAAACCTTTGTATTAAATTGTCATCGGGCCTTTATTAACTTTGAAGGTTGAGGAAGAGGCACGATTCTATTTCTCTTCAGCACACGACCAAACCCAGCCTTCACACCTTTGAATATCTTTGAGTAAGTCATTGTGCTAATACCGGCCATGTCACAAATGGATTGTGCATCCACAACTGAGAAGTCATTTGACACATCTTTTAATGTGCACTTAATCACCTTTTCCTTTACAACCTTAAACTTAGGATTACTCAAATCGTTTTCCAATGTACTTGTCTTTAGCAATCTACTAATATATGATCCAACCTCACCCTCACCTAGGTTCTCGTTTTGAGCTACCTTACATGCTTTGATACGTGGCTTCCATTGGTTGCTATTCACAATTAACTCATTGATTGGCTTCTTCTTTCATTTGCACTCCTGTGTTAGCTTGCTGTTGATCGTTCTCAGGTTGTCCAATTGTGCATTTGCCTCCTCATATGAGATACCAATGTCATGGATAGTATCCTGTATTGAAATAATTTGATTGTTTTGTTGAATTATAGTGTCATTCAAGTGTACCACTTGTCCTATGAGCTGTTGTATATAAAGTTGATGTGCAACGATCACATCATGACAATTTTTTATGGTTGCTTGGCAAGTTGTAAATACTTTGAACACTTGATCATTGAGCCACCTAATGTAACCAAGCAACTCATTTTCACCCTCACACACATTCTTCAGCAAATTTGTGATTCTTGAGGAAGTTGGAGGTCTATTGTTTAAGGGGTCAATTGGGTAGATTCCCCCATCAACCCACAAGTCCACATGTTTCAATCCCATTTTCCTATAACTCTGCAAAACCTGGGGGTTGACACTAGTATACGCTAGGTTCTTTTGAATAATGGAATGTATTCAATATCTACCTCAATATGCAGCTCCTTCTTTCATGTATTCATTTTACTATTAATAGAAATGGGGAGCCTACTTGGTTGTCACAAGATGTAGAGTGGACATGCATAGAGAGGCACACGAAAGTACCAAGGGAAAGGAGGGTGTAAGTAATTCACTTTGTTAATGAAGGTTGCATAAACACAGAGAAGAGGTCACAATAGAGCCATGAGTATAGATATAGGGAAAAATAGCTTAGAGGGTAGGGATGTCCAAGACTTTTCGTATATTAGACATTTCTATTTTACCTCCAAAAATATTTCCAAAAAACATGAAATTTGACCTATTGGTTTGTTTTTTGATCAAAAGCTAGAATATAAAAAATATCCAAAATATCTTAAAAGGAACTTTCAAAATTTTATTTTCCTTGTTCTTGATTAAAAAATCAATTACCTCGTATCTATTAATCATTTTGCATTGAAAATGAAGCACCACACTCTCGTAACTAACTCCTTTTTGAATATAAAATCTGGTTGAAAAAGACTTCTTAAATGAGGAGAGAGAAGAAATTTGAGTATATATTTTTAGATAATATAAAAAAGGCAAAACAAGATTGAAAAAGTGAAGAGAGAAGAGGATTATTTTACTATTCTTCTCTCCTCTTTTTCTTGTTTTAAGGAGGAGAGAGGGGGGGCTAAATGGCCCATTTCTGAGCTCATATTTTTCCTAATGTTGAGAAGCTGAAAAAATGATGAAGACACAAGCCCATGTAGAGTTTCATAAGGAGAGATGGAAAAAGAAACAGCTACTAAAGGAACTACAAGAGGCTAAGGCACAGAGAGATGAGGTGTGGACTAAAAGGTTGCTAAAGGTGGAAAATCATTTCCTTGGGACCCTACAAGAGCAGGAATGACTGAAAGATGAGCTAAACCATCACAAGTAAGACAAGGAGAAGATGTTGGCAACCTAGAGAGAACAAGAGGAAGTGATGACAATGTTATCACAAGCGCTGAGCCAGAGTCAAGGAAAGATGGAGAAGAAAGCCAAGGCTTGGAAAGGGAGGAATCTTGGAAGGGTCTGAGATCTGGCCAAACACATTTCCCTAGCAAAGAGCGGGAGAATCATGGTAGAAGCAAGGGGGGCTGAAGTAGTGGAGGTAAGGCTAGAAGTCTAGCAACACATATTCCTGAACACATTGCTTCATGTAACTCAGGCCAGAGATGAGGGCTCCATGGAAGGGCTAAAGAGGAAGCTAGAGATCTTAAGGAGAGCCATAAGCTATGGACTCCAAGAGCACACCCCTAAAACTAGCACTAGCCCAAGCTTGACGCAACAAATGCAACTTCTAATGCAGGCAACAGTAAGGCTCTCGAGGAAATAGTTAGAGTAGCTTGGAATTGGAGAGCAAGAGCAACGAGAACTGTTAGAATATCAAGCTCCCGTTACTATTCAGTCAGTCTATCTTTATGTGTGTGACGGACATTAGTTGGATATAGTTGTACACGTGTGTGACATTCAATAAGTCGGTGTAGTCAGTGACTTAACCACAGTTAGTCTTGGTTAGTCTTACCTATGTGTGTAAGTTTCTTTTAGTTAGTATGATGGAAGAATAATGGAAGAAGAACAATAATGAGCTGAGGCTCATCTTTTGTTCCACTCTGTCTCTCTCCCTCTCTTCCAACATGGTATCATAGCTTGAATGCCTGAAGCGTGAAGGCTTGGCAATGGCCATTTGACATCAAGACATCAGATCTGAAGAAAACGTCATCAAAGGAGACTGTGCTTGCAGAGCCCACTTTTTTCATAAGCTATATCTTGCTACAAAAATGGTTTTTTAAGAAATGACCCATGTACTTGACCATTTCAACGTGATCTACAAGTTTGCAGAAGAAACATTTTTCAAATTCCTCAAAAATTTTGAGATATTCAGCACAGACCTGTGCAGACTGGTTGTTTACTGCAATAAACAACAGAAGGTGATAGCATCATTGCTTGATTGAGAGCTCATCTAGGAGCTTGAAGAACTAATTACAGATCTAAAATAACAGTGGTCTGATGTATACAAACAACCTACATCATGTATGCACCTCTGACATGAGCTTGGAGCTCTCAAACTTGTTCTCAAGAGTACCATTAAAGCATAGGTATATGTTGGGAAGTCATATGGTCTTGATGTCATGCATTGGAGCTGGGATTTTATGTTGAAAAATATTCAAATGTAGTTTTTTAATGGCTAGAAACTGTCACTGAATGTAGACAACAAGCATTATCTCTTACTGAAGCATTAGATGTCATTTTGGAGCTCCTGTCATTTGTATGACCTGATATATGTATGTTGAATGCTTGGAAGACTAAAGAGAGCATTGGATGCAACTGAGGATTGAAATCTGGAGATGAAACAAATGCCTTGATATCTACTTGGCTAGTCATTTACAGTACTTGCAGAGTCTATGTATTGACTAAAATACATGCGGGCTATCCCACATGCTTGTGGATGTTTTTGAGGTTGTAAAGGACTGAAATACCCTGTTTCTTTGGTGTAGAAGATTATTGCAGGAAACTGTCCTGAATTGCAGGAAACTGTCCTGAACTGCAGAATTGTAGGGAACTATCCTGAACTGCAGGAAACTGTCTTGAACTGCAGAATTGTAGGGAACTGCAGAATTGTAGGGAACTGTTCTAAACTGCAGGAAACTACCCTGAATTGCGGAATTGCAGGAAACTGTCATGAATTGTAGGAAACTGCCATGAATTGCAAGAAATTGTCTTAAACTACAAGAAACTGTCCTGAATTGCAGAAAACTATCATGAATTGTAGAAAACGGTCTTGAACTGCTTGCAAGAAACCAGTCCTGAACTATAGGAAAAGGAGTCATATACTTATAGATTATATACATCACTGAATACCTAAGCTCTGCAACTATGGCAAATGCTCAAGGCACTGGCAATATCACTCAAATTGTGGGAGAAAAGCTGGACAACAAAAATGTTGCTTTATGGAAGTTCCATATGAAGAATTTTTTGGTTGGCAGAGGTTATTGGGACTTATGTACAGGAGATGAGGCTGAACCTAAAATGCCAATATCAGAAAACGGCTCATAAGCTATGGATTGAGAGAGCGTGCAAGGTGTTACATTGGTTTTCCTTATGTATATCAAATACTATGGTTATATAGATTACTAGATGCAATTTCCCAAAGGATGCATGGGACATACTCATGAAGAATTATGGAAATGTAACACATGCAAGAAAGATTCAGTTGGAGCAATAGTTTAATAATATGTCTAGGAATGACAGAAGCATTTAGGCCTACACTATAGAGATCAAGAATATAGTGGATTAGCTTGCCACCATTGGATCTTTAGTGTCTGAGGGTGATATGATTGTAGTGACATTGAATGGACTTGGCAAAGAGTATAAAGCATTTAATACATCTATTTCTATCAGAGTTGAATCCCCTGATTGGGATGAGATGATTGCTTTGTTGTTGCATGAGGAAGTTAAGCTTGGTCTGAATAGAGGTTCTAGTATGTCTCAAAGCAGAGACATTGTTCTTTACTCTAGCCAATATGGCAGAGGCAGCAGAGGCCGTGGCTCTTTTCGAGGTCGAGGAGACACTCCAAACATTTACGGACAGCAATAGCAGAATGCTTGGCATGGCATGAATACACAGGGATGGTGGTTTTCGAGGCATGGAAGATTCCCTAGAGGCAGAGGAGGATCCTGGCAGTCAAATGATCAATCCAACGGGGACAAGGACTGTCATTATTGTGGTAAATATGGGCATATAGCCAAAGATTGTCATGAGAACCATGCTGACATGAAAGCCAAGACTAGACAGCATGGAAATTATGCTTCATCTAGCAAAGTTCTTGATGATCAGGGTGACAGCTTGTTTGCCATGCAGTACGTGTCTAAGAATGCATCTAGGCAGAACAAAGATGAGAGATGGTACATTGATTCAGGGGCTTCAAATCATATGACACCCCATGGAGAATGGTTTAATGAGATGGTTGCGGGCTTGCATGGGCATTTTTGTACTGGGGATGAGACCCAGTATACTATTCAACATAAAGGAGTTGTACCTTTGTTGATGCCTAATGGCAAGAAAAAGAGCCTGCATGATGTACTACATATACCTACAATAACCAAGAATCTTTTGTCAATTGGACAGATGGCAGAACAGAATTTATAGGTGAGATTTAATAGAAATTGATGCTTTGTTGAAGAATATGGTAATGACTGCAAATTGATTGCCAGAGGCCGAAGAGATGGAAAAATGTTTACTCTTGATGTGTCAATTCCAGAATTGAAAGCAGCCATGTTTGCACATGATGATGATGCTATACGGGATGTTGAGATATGGCATAAGTGGATTGGCCATGTGAATGTACAAAAGCTGAAATCTATGTAGCAGAAGGAGATTGTGCTTGGATTGCCTAAGTTCAAGTATCATGACTTTGGACATGTATGTGATGCATGTTAGTTTGGAAAACATGCAAGATTTCCATTTATGAGACATGTACGAAATAGCTCATGACCCTTGCAGTTGGTACATTTAGATGTATGGGATCCATCTCATAATGCTTCATTTGGTGGTACTCGTTACTATGTATCCTTCATTGATGTTTTCAGCGGCGGGTATACTTGGCTTTACATACTGAAACGTAAGGATGATGTGTTTGATGCATTCAAGGACTTTAAGAAGCATGCTGAAAATGAGTTGAGCTGTAAAATTTCATGTCTTAGATTAGATGGAGGTGGAGAATATGTCTCAAATTACTTTGACATGTACCTTGCTAAATATGGGATTAGAAGTCAATTAACTTGCAACTATATACCGCAGCAAAATGGTGTAGCAGAAAGGAAAAATAGGGTACTATTGGAATCGACAAGAGCTATGCTGAATGAGAAGAGTTTGCCAAATGGTTATTGGGTTGAAGCAGTAGTGACTGTTGTCTATGTGCTGAATAGTGAAAGGGAAGTGGAACCCAGGAGGAAGAAGCTTGGCGGTGAGAGCTATGGCGGATGGAGAGCAAGAGCAAGAGAGAGAGAGTGAAACTCAAAGTGGGAACTCCAACAACCATAATAAGTGATTGTGACGGGCGGCCACCACCTACAGTGTGCAGTAGCAGGTACTGTCAGTGTAGTAATACACGGGCGGCTAGGCGGAGGCACCTTTACCCCCAACAACCTCCCACTTAAAGGCGAATCTGCCCCAGTGAGACAGAAAAAAGAAAATATAGTACAACATGTACACATGTACAACAGGATGAGGAAAAAGACGTCATCTCATCCAATGACCATCAATCTCCTGAGGAAGGCAAAGCGCTCTGTAGTAAGGCTCTTCTGAGCAAGTCTGCAGGATTTTGCTCACTCGGAATCTTCACAAGTCAACAGACCTGTCCTCAAAGACCTCGTGAATGAAGTGATACCTTCACCTCAATATGTTTTGTCTTCGCATGGAAGACGGGATTCTTGGCCAACTGAATGGCACTCATAGAATCCGAATGTAGTGTAGGCATAGCATTTGTCATACCAAGGTCTGTAATCAAATGGCCTTACCAGATAGCCTCCTCGCAAGCCTCTGTGGCTGCAATATACTTAGCCTCTGTAGTAGAAAGAGCTGTACACTTCTGCACCCTGGACATCCAAGGAATAGCCCCTCCAACATAAGTGAACACATAGCCAGAAGTGGACTTCCTACTATCTGCATGTCCTACATAATCAGAGTCAATGTACCCCATGAATCCTGTATCCTGGTTGCCATAGCAAATACACATATCTATTGTGCCCTTCAAGTACCTCATGATACCCTTTACGGCATCCCAATTTTTCTTGCCAGATGTAGCCATATAACGTGCCACAATCCCAACTGCAAAAGCTATATCTGGATGAGTGGCTATCATGGCATACATAAGACTACCCACGGTTGATGCATAGGGAATCTGGGCCATCTTGGCCCTCTGCTCATCTGTCTGCGGACAATCGGCCTATGAAACCTTCACATGAGAAGGTAATGGATAGCCAATAGGCTTAACATCCTGCATACGAAAGCACTCAAGGACTTTATGAATGTACTCCTTCTGTGATAGATAGAGCAGTCCCTGAGCTCTATTGTTTGTAATGCACATACCAAGTATACGAGAGGCATGTCCCGGATCTTTTATCTCAAAGCTCTTCTTGAGTTGAGCCTTAAGAGCATCTAGCTCCTCATGAGATGTCCCTGTTAAAAGCATGTCATCCACATAGAGTACCAAAATCAGTAAAGAACCGTCATGGTCTTTCTTCTGTACAAGCACAGATCCATAGCACTGCAGCTGTAGCCATGTGATTGCATGAATGTATCAAACTTATGGTACCATTCCCTAGGTGCCGACTTCAAGCCATAGACACTCTTCTTTAGCTTGCATACTAGGTGTTCCCTGCCAAGGTCTGCAAAGCCCTTAGGCTGCTCCATGTAAATCTCATCATGCAAATCCCCATGTAAAAAGGCCGTCTTGACATCCATCTGGTACAAGTCTAGGTCAATCTGTGCAACCAAGACACCAAGACTAAGCGTAGGGTGGTCATCTTAACCACATGAGAAAAGACTTCATCAAAGTCAACACCATGCTTCTACTTAAAACCCTTAGCAAACAATCGAGCCTTGTATGCCGGTGTCAGGGATGCTTTTCAGCTTGTACATCCATTTGCATGGCAAAGCCTTCTTACCTTGAGGCAAGGAAACCAAATCCCAAGTCTGATTCTTATGCAATGAGTCAAGCTCAAACTACTTAGCCCTCTCCCAAGAGTGACAATCACCCCTGTGCATAGCCTCATCATAAGTGAGAGGCTCTCCTACATCTGTAACCAGTACATAATCCATAGAGGATGCAAAACGGTCAAGAGCTTATCTAACTCTAGTAGAATGCCTCAACCCAGGCTCTACTGCCTGACCGACATCCTGTCTAACATCAGTATGTCTAACATCTAGGCCATGAGCATCAGGTGATGCTGCACGCTATCTAGGTGGCCGTGGAGCGGACTGAATGGGAGCAAGTGGCTCCTCCTGAAAGATAACTTTGCTTACCTCAACCACTTTCTTAGGCTGCATATGTATTTTGTCCTCATGAAATATGGCATCATGGCTGCGGATGACTTTCCGCACTTGTAGATCCCATAGACAGTAACCTATCTCTCCTGCATCTCCATAGCCAATGAAAATGCATTTGACACTTTTAGGATCCAGCTTATTACATTTGTCCTTGGGCACATGGTAGAATGCCTCACATCCAAAGACATGCAAATGATCATAAGAGGGGGGCTTGCCTATCCATACCTCCTCTGCAACTTGAAAGTCAATGCTACTGCTAGGCGACCTGTTAATGAGATGCATTGCAGTAGTAATTGTCTCAGCCCAAAAGTGTTGCGGTAAGCCAACATGGCTAAGCATGCTACGGAACCTTTCCTGAATGGTCCTATTCATGTGTTTAGCCATACCATTCTGGGGAGGGGTGTAAGGGGGAGTCAATTGATGCTTAATACCTTGCTTATCACAAAACTGCTCAAAAGCACGTGATACATACTCACCCCCATTATCTGACCTTAGGCATTTTAGCCTTTTCCTAGACTGCTTATGTGCCAATGCAAGCCAACGCTGAAATGTGTCTAAGACATCAGATTTCCTCTTTATGGGATAAGCCCAAACCTTATGTGAGTAATTATCTATGAAAGTAACAGTGTACTTTTCCCCACCGAGTGACTGACAGGGCATGGGCCCACATACATCTGAGTGCACAAGAGCCAAGGGCTCACCCATGCATTTCTTACGAGACTTTTTATGTGTATTTCTAGTCTGCCTACCATACAAACAATGATCACAAGAATCAAAATGTGAAGAGTCAAAAGGTGAAAGATACTGCAAAGCACGCAGCATTTTCATTCCTTTAAGGAACATATGCCCCAAACGAGCATGCCAGAGGGATACATGGGGGATATAATCCACAAACAAAACATGATCTTAATGTAGCTCCAAATACAAGTAAGGTATAGAGGCTGCCAGACTTTTTATGTGTATTTCTAGTCTACCTACCATACAAACAATGATCACAAGAATCAAAATGTGAAGAGTCAAAAGGCGGAAGATACTACAAAGCACGCAACATTTTCATTCCTTTAAGGAACATATGCCCCAAACGAGCATGCCAGAGGGATACATGGGGGATATAATCCACAAACAAAACATGATCTAATGTAGCTCCAAATATAAGTAAGGGATAGAGGCTGCCAGACTTGGCACCTCTTGGAAGCACAAGCCTGCTCGAGCAATCTTCCATGTAGAGTCTCCAAAAGACACAAAATACCTTGCATCATCAAGCTATCCAACTGACATAAGGCTGCGAGTCAACGCAGGTACATGGTGTACATCATGCAAAATAAAAGAACTGCCAGAAGGAAACTGCAGTCTAATATCTCCAATGTCCACAATGTCAAGAGACCTATCATCATCAAGACGCACAAAACCAAAGATGGTACGATAGGTATGAAACCAATCTTTATAGTGTGTCACATGAAATGACGCACCCAAATCCAAAAGCCAGCACTGCGCATACATAGAATGTATCTAAGAAGCATGTAAGGCATCGCATGAAGAAGGTGCAAGTATGTAATCTTTATCTGAATCAGTGGCATGCATGACATTAACCTCTTCTATCTTCACACTGGACTTTGAAGGTACAATACTACGCTCAGAAGACTTTTCCTGCACTTTCTCTTTTCCCTTTTCCTTGCGCTTATCATCACGCATCTTATGGCACTGTAGCCTAATATGTCCTGCTTTCCCATAATAATGACAGGTAAGATCAGACTTCCATCCACGGGACTTACTGTGACCACGTGACTTGGACCTGGACTTCTGAGAGTCCCTACCCTTATGATCATTATCATGCATGCCATGTCTGCCACCTCTAACGGTCAATGCATATGAAGAGCGGGGAGCATCATTGTTTCTCCTGTTGATTTCCTTAGTCAATAAAGCACTCTCAATATCTTTGATTTTTAGCCCATCAAGCTTGTTTGTGCATATGGCAATACAGAAGACATCCCATGATTCAGGCAAGGTGCGAAGCAGAAAAAACGGGTGCAAGTTGTCTTTGAACTCAATAACCTGTGACAACAGACTCTTCATATGGCATGAAACTGGACTAAAATGAGATGATAGAGATGTTCCCTCCTTCATGCGAAGTCCACTAACTGCTTTAGCACCAATACATCTGTGACGCAGGAGTCTGCTATGCATAAAGCTTCTGAATCTTCTCCCATAAATCCCATGCACTCTGATTCTCATCTTCAATAACATTATGATGTACCTCTTTTGAGAGTGACAAGATAATGGTAGACTTGCATAGCTCATCAACTTTCATCCAAACATCATCATTCATATCCTCGGGTTTAATACCCTTGAAACGCAAGGGTTTAATCTGTAACTTCTACACCAAAACCTGTCATATCTGGGACTTCCAATACCTATAGTTGGTACCATCCAACTTGGCAATGTTAAAGAGAGCTGTGTCTTTCAGATGACCAGCCATACTGTCCCAAATCAAAGCAAAAAGGCAAAATTACAAGTTGCTGTAATTAGCAAAAAATACACTAAAACCACTGCTAAAACTGACTGAAGGAGTGGATATCTCCAAGAGAACCACCTGTCCACCAAATATGACCAAGATAACATCAAACAGTTGTTGAGATATCGAGCTCCACTCGTGATACGCCAGGGTGACCGTTGTGTATTTATGTCACCGACTTGTTAGTTGCAGACGCGGTTGGTACACCGCCCATGAATAATAGCTACATGATAGCTATCCTTATCTACTCTAGTTCGTGGCTCAGTTAGTATGCCACCTTAGTTAGTTGAGTTTGGTTTGAGACCCATATCTAGGGTTCTTCTATTTCTTTTGTACTTGAGTTCTTTTGGCTTACACAACTAAGAAGAGAAAAAACTGTTTTCAGCCTCCATCCTTGTGTGTCTTCCCCCATTGTGCAAGCAAGAAAGCTTCAAGCGAGACTCCTTCCTTCTCTCCCACAATCTTGACATGGTATCAGAGCCTTGTTCGTGGTAAGGAGCTCAAGAAAGCAAGCCAAGCTCGCGGTGTTCTGGTAAGAGGAGCAGTGTTGCTTTCATTTTCTGTTTCGGGAGCAGATCTCTGCAGGTAGCATAGCCGGAAAGTGCAGGAGTGCATTGTCTCAGGTTGAGACGCCCTTCGTGGTGAAGCAAGAGGGCAGTATATGCTGCGGCAGAGGGCTTTAGGCCTTGGCGACCTTGTTTTTTTGATTTGAGGCCATTTCGGGGCCTGTTTTGCAGACGGAAGTTTTCTGCACGCACTCAAGAAAAGGCTCAGTTTTATGCTGTGCAGCCACTGTTCTACAGGTCGGTGAAAAGTTACTGTAGAAATTGCATCGTATGCTTGTGCGTAGAGACATTGGGAGTTTCAGAATCATCCTTGGTTCCTGTTTATGCAAAATCGTTACTAGGAAGTGACTGTGTGGTCAAATACCACTTTCGCCAGTTTTGCAGATTTGCCCTTGTGAGGGTGAAGCTGTGTTTTTTGCAGTGACAGAATTTCTTGCAGTATTCTGTAATGGCGTCTGATTCTCTTTCACAGATTGTCACTGAAATGGAAGTTTAGAATGACGAATTTCCTTATGGGAAAAGGATATTGGGAATTTGTTGCAGGAAATGAAGAAGAACCAGTTCTTCCTGATGTTCCCAATCAACAGCAAATGCAGGCATTCAAAGCATGGCATGAGAGAGCCAGGAAAGTTATGTACTGGCTGTCTATCAGCATTTCAGACTCTATGATTGTGCATATTCAGGATGCAAGTACGCCAAAGGAGGCATGGGATACTCTGTCAAAAATGTATAGCACAAATACACAAGCCAGGAAAATGCAGCTCAAGCAAGAGTTGCATAATGTGCAAAGAGAAAATATGAGCATCAATGACTACCACATGAAGGTGAAGAAGATTGCAGATGCACTTGTTTCCATTGGGTCGCCAGTGGAAGATGATGATTTAGTTTCTGTGACCTTGAATGGTCTAGGAAAGGATTATGCGCAGTTTCGGACATCCATTTCCGTCCGTGAAAGATTTCCTGATTTTGAAGAGTTGATTGCTCTTCTAATTTCTGAGGAGCAGAGAAATGGTGGTGCATCTTCTTCAGGAGGAACTTCAAAAGAAGCTGTCTTCTACTCAAATGCTGGAAGAGGTAGAGGCAGAGGTAGAGGAGGCCGATTTGGAGGCCGTGGTAGAAATCAGAATATGCAGCAAACTCAAGAAAACCAGTCCTATGGAGGAGGACGTGGTAACTCTAGAGGCAGGGGGAGCCAAAGAGGTCGTGGTGGATGGCAAAGAGGTCAAAATGCAAACAGTAATGTTGAATGCTACTACTGTGGTAAAATGGGTCATATGGCTAAAGACTGCTATAAAAAGCAGAATGACATCATGAATGGAAAACTGCAACAAGGGAATTATGCATCTTCTAGCAGACAGGGTGATGACAGAAATGAGCATTTGTTCATGGTGCAGCACATGAACAATTCTGTGACAAGTGCAGAAGAAAGCAATGATGTATGGTATGTTGACTCAGGTGCATCAAACCACATGACAGGTCATGCAGAATGGATGGAGGATGCAAGGAAAATGGAAAAACCAGGATTTGTGGAGACTGGTGATGATACTGCACATCCTATTGTGCAGATTGGAAAAATTCCCTTGTCTATGCAGGATGGGAAAAAGAAATACCTGTCCGATGTATTTCATGTCCCGAATATCACCAAGAATCTGGTTTCTGTCGGTCAAATGGTTGAGCAGGGCTTGCAGGTCAGATTTAATCCTCATGGATGCTTTGTTGAGGATATGAAAAATAAAGGTCGCTTGATAGCAAAAGGAAAGAAGAAGGGCAGAATGTTTACGTTGGATGCAGACATGTCTGAATTGAGTGCAGCAATGTTTGCACATGGGACCGGTGTAGTTGCAGATATTGATATCTGGCATAAACGCATTGGTCATGTTAATGTACATCGACTTAAATCAATGCAGGCCCAAAATATTGTTGCAGGATTGCCAAAATTCAAGGTTGCAGAAATGCATAAGGTATGTGAAGCCTGTCAGTTTGGAAAACAGGCAAGGAAACCATTTCCTAGACATGCTCAAGAGAGTAAGAAGCCATTGGAATTAATCCACTCTGATGTGTGGACAACTAAAGCTGCATCTCTTGGAGGTTGTCATTATTTTTTCAGTTTTATTGATGACTATAGCAGAAAAGTTTGGGTGTATTTTATGAAAAAGAAAAGTGAAGTTTTTGGGCATTTCAAAACTCTTAAAGCGATGGTTGAAAAAGAAACAGGCCTGCAGATAAAGTGCCTAAGGTCAGATGGAGGGGGAGAGTACCTCTTAAATGAGTTTGCAAGGTTCTTGCAGGAGCATGGTATAAAGCAGCAATACTCATGTAGTCATACCCCACAACAAAATGGAATTGCAGAAAGGAAAAACAGGCATATTGGAGAGGTATCTCGTGCCATGCTCAATGAAAAAGACTTGCCAGATTTTTATTGGGCTGAAGCAGTTGCTACAGCAGTCTACATAATGAACAGGACTCCCACTGCAGCAATACATGGAATGACTCCAGAGGAGAGGTATACTGGTAGGAAACCAGATATTTCTCATTTGAAAATTTTTGGTTGCATTGCCTATGTACATGTGCCAGATGAGCTGAGATCCAAGTTGGATCCAAAAGCTGAGAAGTGTATCTTTATTGGTTACTCTCTGCAGCAAAAAGGGTATAGATGCTATAACCCTTCTACTCGTAAGTTTACAGTGAGCAGAGATGTTGTTTTTGATGAGATGAGTAGCTGGTATAAACCAGTAAATGTGATTGATGATGTAGATGCACAAAATGGTAATGCTGCGCAAAATTCACAGCAGCAGTCACAAAATATTAGTGGACCTGGAGCGTCCTCTAGCAGTGGTTCACATTCTTCGCCATGGACAGGCAGATTGAGATCAGGAGAATCTTCTCAAAGCAATGCAGATAGTGGTATGCAAGTATCACGAAAAGGAAAAGAGAAGGTTGATCAGCCCATGTTTGATGTGAATGCAGGTCACTCTTATGTGGATGGTGAATCCAGTGGCTCAGAACAGAGCATTGATGATGAGTTGGGTATTCCTTCTATTGTTACACCTGGAGTAAGGAAGACCAGGGATGTTTTGAGAGCACCTGGGAGTGAACCTACTTTGCGTAGGTCTACAAGAGCTAGGTATCCTGTGCCGGGGGTATGATGCCAGGAGGCATATTCCACGGTGGATTCCGTGCCACGGTGGATTCCGTGAGGTTTTACGGTGGATTCCGTAAACTTAGATGACCGGGGCTCATACGCAAAGAGGATTCTTTGTGCGAGAAGTTGATGGGGACGCCTGTCCTTTTCGGGCGTTTCATTAATTTAGTGTGTACATGGGTGATTCCATAGCGGGTGATTCCGCAAAATGCATATTAAATTAATAAACGTTTATGAGTTTAGAGTGCGCACTCGTAATAAATTAAGGTTAGGATTTATTTCTAACCAGTTGATTTATTTATGTAGCTGAAGACTGCTAGGTATTCACTTTTGTCGGTTTAATTGTGTTATTTTACTAACGATTGTGAATGCTTCAGTTGATGTGTAGAGATAGCAGCAGTGGCGGAGGAAAGCATTGGAGTCTAGCGGGTTTTCGATCTTTGGACTATATTTTGATAGGCGCCACGCCTATATTTTGATTATGTCTATAGAGACATCGATTATTTATTATTATTTTGTATGCGCTTATGCGCCTGGATATGTTATTTTTTATTTGGACATTGAGATTGGGCGTGCCAGACTCTTTGGGCACCGTCCATTAGCTTTATTTTCCTATTTTTGGTAGAAAGCAAACTCAAAAGCTAAAAGCTTGTCATATTTTTGTAATTGGGCTATTTTTGAGCAAAAAGATTGGAAATATACATTAAATACATGCTTTGTGAAGCGCTCACACAAGGCATGGGGGAGATTCAACCCAATTTGTCTCTTGTCTCATGTCGTGCTTGCTTTTACATTGGTTTTTGTGCTAAAAAGTAGAGTACTTTGTTCTTGGGGACCTTTGGGAATTCACTACGTGAGCTACCTGCGTCCGATCTGCGCACCAGATAGGCTGAAATATGATGGATTTACAGCCATTCACTATGCATATATGGTCAAAGTGATACAGGAACCAGAACCCACATCTTTTGAGCAAGCCATGGGAAAAGAAAAATGGGAGAAAGCCATGGATGAAGAAATGGATGCCTTGGAAGCAAATGCTACATGGGAGTTAGTACCTTTGCCTAAAGGTAAGAATGCAATTGGCTGTAAGTGGGTTTATAAGGTGAAGCACAATGCAGATGGCTCTGTGAACAGATACAAGGCAAGATTAGTAGTCAAGGGGTATGCACAAACATATGGCATTGACTATGAAGAAACATTCAGTCCAGTTGCAAGGATGGCAACTGTAAGAGCAGTCATTGCTATGGCTGCATCAAAGGGATGGTCTTTACATCAGATGGATGTAAAGAATGCCTTCTTGCATGGTGATTTGCAAGAAGAGGTCTATATGGAGCAGCCACCAGGTTATGTGCATGCTGTTCATCCTGAGTTTGTTTGTAGGTTGAAGAAAGCCTTGTATGGCTTGAAGCAAGCATCTAGAGCATGGTCTGACAAGATAGGACAGTATCTTGTCACTATTGGCTTTCAGATTTCCAAGGCAGATTTCTCACTTTATGTGAGAAAAACAGAGAAAGGTATTATGCTACTTGTCATTTATGTTGATGATTTGATTATGACAGGTGACAGTTATGAAGATATCCTTCATGTGAAAATGCTATTGAGGCAGAAGTTTGAGATGAAGGATTTGGGAGAGTTGCGTTATTTCTTGGGCATTGAGGTGATTAGATCACCAAGTGGGATACAGCTCTTGCAGAGGCAATATGGATTGGACATGCTGTCCAAATATGGGATGACAGGCTGTAAGCCTATTTCAGTTCCTTTGGAGCAGAATGTGAAGCTGAGCACAGATGCAGGTGAGCTTCTAGAAGACCCTACTATGTACAAACGCATAGTAGGAAGTTTGATTTATATGACTATTACCAGGCCAGATTTGAGCTATGCTATTGGATTGGTAAGTCAGTTTATGCAGGCTCCAAGGAAACCACATTTGGATGCGGCTAGACGCATACTCAGGTATGTGAAGTCCACATTGCAGTATGGACTATTTTATGAGACTGGGGTTCAGATACAGTTGCATGGATACACTGATGCTGATTGGGCTGGTAGTATTTCTGATAGACGATCTACCAGTGGATATGTGTTCTCTTTTGGAAGTGCTGCAGTCACTTGGAGCAGCAAGAAACAGCCTACAGTTGCCTTGTCGAGCACAGAGGCTGAGTACAGGGGTGCAGCAATGGCTACATGTGAGGTAGCTTGGTTGCATAAGCTACTTTATGATATGCATCAGTCTACAGATGGACCAGTTGTCATTTATTGTGACAACATGAGTAGTATACACTTGGCAAATAACCCAGTCTATCATGCTAGAACAAAGCACATTGAGGTGCATTATCACTATGTGCGAGAGAGGGTTTTACTAGGTCTTATTGATCTAGTTTATGTCAGCACAGAGGATCAGGTAGCTGACATATTCACGAAGGCATTGGGCGCAGAGAAGCTGCGCAAGTTCAGAGACCTGCTTGGTGTGCAGGAATTGGGATTGAGCTCGAGGGGGAGTGTTGAGATATCGAGCTCCACTCGTGATACGCCAGGGTGACCTTTGTGTATTTATGTCACCGACTTGTTAGTTGCAGATGCGGTTGGTACACCGCCCATGAATAATAGCTACATGATAGCTATCCTTATCTACTCTAGTTCGTGGCTCAGTTAGTATGCCACCTTAGTTAGTTGATTTTGGTTTGAGACCCATATCTAGGGTTCTTCTATTTCTTTTGTACTTGAGTTCTTTTGGCTTACACAACTAAGAAGAGTAAAACTGTTTTCAGCCTCATAGTGTAAGTAAGACTTTGTGTACATCCGAATATACCAAGAGGCTCCCATTGGAAGTAAAGTCAGAAGCTAATAGAGCAAGCAACGCTCTAATACATGGAGTACATAGCATCAGACATGCCAAATCCCAATAGGGTACATTTGGAGCATAAATCCTAAGCTATCTCAGACCCGTAAAGCATAAGCCTGAAAGCATTCAAAGAGCATGCAACTGACAACCAAATGTAATGCCCAGCACGTCCAAAATGCTCAAATACATCTCAAGATGAAGCTCCAAGTAACTGTCAAGCATGGGCAAACCAAGTGGCATCCATATCTGACCAAAGTATAAATGCAAGAAGCCTAAATGTCAAGCAGTGACAATAGGCATAAACCGGTCCAAAGCATGCCAAGCTGAAACCAAATGCCAGTGAATGATGACCAAGGCAAAGCCTATTCTAAGCTCAAAAGCATTCCAGAACCAAAAAAAAGAATTTGACAATCTCCAAATACATCGGTATGATCATTCAAACCTCTAGTAAGCACCCCGTATTCGATAACATTGCAAGGCATACACCAAGTAAATGAGCTTCAGCCCACTGTATTACAGCACCATATTTACTATTAAATGAAGCTCAATCGATGCCCAAATCTGCTCCCAATCAGTCCCAAAGCATAGACATAGCATCCCATAACATCCGAGCATCACTGGGCATCAATAGGCATCAAACATGCAATGCCAAGAAGCATCAAGCAATAAATGTCAAGTGCTGCCCTGTTTTGATAGTCCTGGGACTATGTATACATCAATGGGGCTGAAGGGGGAAGCACTCAAATCGATTACTAGGAGCCAAGAACTAATCCCGGGGAGTTGAACAATGATCGGGAAGGATGCCAAGAGTGCAGGAAAGCCAAGGAAGAAGCAAGAAATGCGAGGAGCACGTCAGCCCAGCCCCCTAAAAATGTGCCGCATTTTGCGCTGCTTGTTCCTGGGGACTAGGGGGTCTTCAACAGCTCTCAAGAGTACTTGGCAATGTCGAGGGGGCTCTGATGTAGCCCTGGAAGGTGCCAATGGAAGTCTGAAAGCCCAGGGAGGGGGTAGAAAATCAAAACATACCTGCAAATGAAGGTGCCATTACTGCCATTGAAGCTCGAGTTGAAGCTCTTCAAATGCGGGCTAAAGAGAATGCCGAGCAAGCTCCAATGCCTTTGCTCTGATACCAGTTGAAAGGGAAGTGGAACCCAGGAGGAAGAAGCTTGGTGGTGAGAGCTATGGCAGATGGAGAGCAAGAGAAAGAGAGAGAGTGAAACTCAAAGTGGGAACTCCAATAATCACAAGGTATAGCCAGGCCTTTCTTTATTCAAACTGTCACTAAAAGAATAAAAAATAAGTGACTATGACGGGCACCCTGTTGAGATATCGAGCTCCACTCGTGATATGCTAGGGTGACAGTTGTGCATTTATGTCACGGACTTGTTAGTTTGCAGATGCGGTTGGTACACCGCCCATGAATAATAGCTAGATGACAGCTATCCTTATCTACTCTAGTTTGTGGCTCAGTTAGTATGCCACCTTAGTTAGTTGAGTTTGGTTTGAGACCCATATATAGGGTTCTTCTATTTCTATGTACTTGAGTTCTTTTTGGCTTACACAACTAAGAAGAGGAAAACTGTTTTCATCCTCCACCCTTGTGTGTATTCCCCCATTGTGCAAGCAAGAAAGCTACAAGTGAGACTCCTTCCTTCTCTCCCACAATCTTGACACACCCGCCACCTGCAGTGTGTAGTGGCGGGTACTATCAGTGTAGTAATACATGGGCAGCTAGGTGAAGGCGCCTTTACTCCCCAACAAATAGAATCCCTATAGCAGGGATTCATGTATGAGAGGTTGTATGGTCATAAGCCTGACATTTCACACTTGAAGGTATTTGGCAGCATTGCACATGTGCATGTTCTTGATGAAAAGAGAAAAAAATTGGATCCTAAAGCTGTCAAGAGTGTGTTCCTTGTACAGTGAGTACATCTATGAGTGGTCCTACATGTGATGGATCACCTACAGTAAGTCCTTGGTCAGGATGCTTGCAAAGTCGTACTCCTACGTCCACTGACATAGATATGTCAGTGAGGGGGAGATTGGATAAGAAAAAAGAAAAGATGCTTGAGGATGTAACATGTCCACTTACAGCAGGATATGAGTCATCCAATAACGATAGTTTGGATAGTGCATTGGGCAATTCGTCTATTATGACACCTGGAGCAAAGGCAGAGTCATTATGTACCGCCTCATGAGAGGCAAGCTCAGAGTGAGCCACAATTATAGAGATCTGAGAGAGTCAGAAAACCAATTGACAGGTTTACATACACTGGTTATTTAGCCCGCCATTATGCATATATGGCTAGTGTGACAGGTTACAAAGAACCTACAAAGTTTGATGATGCAGTTATAGATTATAACTGGTGTGCTGCCATGGATGAGGAGTATGCAGCCCTGACTGAAAATGAGACATGGAAATTGGTTGAGTTGCCTGAAGGCAAAGTCCCCATTGGCTGCAAATGGGTGTACAAGGTTAAGTGCAATTCAGATGGTTCATTAGAATGCTATAAGGCCAGGCTAGTTGCAAAAGGGTATGCACAGTAGTATGGCCTTGACTATGAGGAGACTTTCAGTCTGGCGGCTAAAATGGCAATAGTTAGAACTGTCATTGCTTTGGAAATGGATGTCAAGAATACTTTCTTGAATGGTGATTTGGTTGAGGAAATATATATGGAGTAGCTTGAAGGCTATGTTCACCGGGACTTTCCTACACATGTATGTAAGGTGAAAAAGGCTTTACATGGACTGAAATAGGCACCTAGAGCATGGAATGCTAGGATCAGTAGTTATTTACAGCAACATGGATTTAAATTGGGTGATGCAGATCCCAGTTTTTTCACGAAGAAGACAGATCATGGATGTGTGTTTCTAGTGGTTTTATGTAGATGATCTTATCATTACCGGAGATGCTAAAGAGGATATTACTGAAATTAAATCATGTTTACTGGCTAAATTTAGAGTCAAAGACCTTGGTGAGCTGAAGTATTTTCTTAGGATTGAGGTAATTTCTATACCTCAAGGTATATGGCTGCTTACGGAAGCAGTATGCTCATGATATGTTACAGAAGTATGGTATGGCTGAATGCAAGCCTATGGAGACACCTCTTGATTAGAATGTCAAGCTCCAGATTGATGTTGGGAATGCTCATGACATGTTACAGAAGTATGGTATGGTTGAATGCAAGCCTATGGAGACACCTCTTGATCAAAATGTCAAGCTCCAGATTGATGTTGGGAATGACATAGATAATGTGACCATGTATCGACAGATGGTGGGCAGCTTGATATACTTGACTATGACCCGTTCTAACTTATGTTATGTGATGGGGTTGATTAGTCAGTTCATGCATAAGCCTCACAAACCACATTTAGATGCAGTTAGGAGGATCATGAGATACGTAAAGGATACTATAGATTATGGGTTGTTTTATGCATATGGAAAATCCCTTGACTTGACACGGTTTACTGATGTTGATTGGGCTGGTTGTGCCTATGACAAGAGGTCAACAAGTGGTTATGCATTTGGATTGGGCAGCAATATGATTAGTCGGCAGAGTAAGAAATAGCCTATTGTTGCATTGTCTAGTACAGAAGTTGAGTATAGAGGAGCTGCCTTAGCAATTTGCGAAGCAGTTTGGTTAATGAAACTATGAAAGACTTGGGAATATAGCTGGAAAGCTGAGTGAGATTGCACTATGATAGCCTCAGTAGTGTTATATTGGCTAGCAATCATGTCTACCATGCTAGGTCAAAACATATTGAGGTTCACTACCATTTCATTAGAGAAATGGTTCTTACAGGGGACAGATTGACTTGATTCATGTGAAAACTGAAGACCAGGTAGCTGACATATTTACCAAGTCTCTTGGTAAAGAACAGTTCATATACTTCAGACAACTACTTGGAATTTATCAGATGGTTTGAGCTTGAGGGGGAGTGTTAGAATATCAAGCTCCTGTTACTCTTCAGTCAGTCTATCTTTATGTGTGTGATCGACATTAGGCTGGATATAGTTGTACACATGTGTGACATTCAATAAGTCGGTGTAATCAATGACTTAACCATAGTTAGCCTTGGTTAGTCATACCTATGTGTGTAAGTCTCTTTCAGTTAGTATGATGGAAGAATAATGGAAGAAGAACAACAATGAGCTGAGGCTCATCTTCTGCTCCACTCTGTCTCTCTCCCTCTCTTCCAATAAGAGCAATGAGCCACAATGGCCCAAGGTGAATCACTAAGGAAAGAAGGTCCCGATTTTGAGCAACTTGATGATATTGAGAGATAGCCCAATGAATAGTGCCCGCCCCACCTCCATCAACAATAGCAAAAGGCCAAGAAGAAGAAGATTGTGCCACTGCAGAAAAGAATGATTGAGGCCAAAAGAAAATGCAGGGAGTTGGTTGAACTCACGAGGAGGAAGTTTAATGCCAGACCACAAGAAGTGCCCGATGTTTAGATGCTACAAATTGAACAATTGTCTATCAATTTGGCATGGGAATTG
Source organism: Lygodium microphyllum (assembly GCF_053477565.2). Lineage (NCBI taxonomy): Eukaryota > Viridiplantae > Streptophyta > Polypodiopsida > Schizaeales > Lygodiaceae > Lygodium > Lygodium microphyllum. The sequence continues at coordinate 55,733,625 of NC_141159.1, read as the reverse complement.
AAAAATTGGGAGTAGTGGGAGAATAGGTGTAGGTCATTTGAATTTGAATTCTTCTACTTTTGTGCCCTAAATTGAGTGATGCCTCCACAAGTGGTTACAGAAGCCATCCAACTCTCAAAGAGGCTAGGGAAGCAGTGGCTAGACGAGAGGGTTTAAAATCCCACATTATGAAGAAGAGAGCTTTCAAATTACTAGGAGGATAAAGTCATGGAAGAGCCAAGAAAAGTCAAAGGCTACAAATCCCAACCTAAATGGTGCCGAAAGATCTGGGATAACAATTTTGAGGCATGGATGGCTTTTTGTAACATGCTACCATACGAAAAGCATGACCCCACCTACATGGCTTACCCGAGGCCCCTAATGTGGATTTTGATCAAGAAAAGCATGACAAATACAACTTCCCTTTGATCTACAATGCAATGCCGTAAAGTGTTGAGAATCATGGACCTAGAACTAAATGAGCTATGGCAGATGCAAATCAAACACACGATACATGATTAGAATGAAAAATTGTAACTCAAGCGAATTAGGTTCCAAGATAGATTAGCTTGGACTCATAAACACAATCTTGAGTGACTCAAAATAATAGTACCATTCCATTCGAAATGAGTGTCAAGTACATGCCTTTATATCTTTTTGGATAGTACCACTTTTCTTCTTTGTGCTTATGGGAATTTAGACATCTCTTCTTCCAAGAGCTTCTAGAGCATACGTCTTTGTCATATCTTTCATATAAAGCCACTTATGGGGGGCAAGCATCATTTGCTATTCTCAACACCCCCTCAAATGATGAGTTCCTACTCTTGCTCGCATTTGCCCCCCCTACATGCGGACATGGACCAGGAGACTAGCTCTTTTGGCAGCCTTAGTCAAGTCAAGCTTGAAACTTTACATTTTTGGTAAGGGTTTTTACATCCACTATGGGAAAAACATAATCCACTAAGGGAGATCCATTATGGAAAATTTTTTGTTTGTCAGCAACAGAAATTTTTTTAACTTCTTCTTGCTTCTTTGGCAACCTTTGGTGATCAAGATCTTCTTGGTGTCTTTGATCTTCTTTTTTCATGCCCTCGTCCCTTTTGTTGATGCGTGGTACTTCTCTTTTAGTCTTCTTGACACAACCTTTTTGCTTCATGCTTTTATGAGTGCTTTGACTTGACAAGCTCTCTTTGTTGATTTGTATGCCTTGGCTGGAAGGGTTCTATATGCTTTTTGCCTGAGGATCAAAGCTGACCATCCTGAATAACCCAAGCATTGGAGACTCTCTTCAGTGACATTTCTTTGTATCTCATCCCTGCCTGTTAAGAAGAATACACTCCATTGATCATCTATTAATTGGTTATATAAAGCCAGAATGGATTGAATTGGAGGAGCCACTGCTTGTGTTTCCCATATCACCTATGCAGACATGTTGAATGGAATACCACCAAAATGATTTATTGAGTAATACAATATGTGACTTAGGACTCTATCATCAATGTCGAAAAACTAGGCATCTTTTCCATCATCATTGCATGCAACACCTTTGCATATGACATGACCTCATGAGCCATGAGATCCATATCTACAGTGTAATGCACCCCAAGCATGTAGTTACTCACATAATCCTCACAGTTCAATTCAAGGGGATGATAGCCTCAGCCAGTAATATTGCCAATCTCTACATTCAATCTCCAGCTCTCACGTGCAAAGTATACACCTTGTGCAGTGATATCAAAATAGTTGCAAGATGTCGTGGAAACATTTGAAAACAAGAAAGTGAAGAACCAAGTGATCTCCTTCATCTCTGTCAAAGTGAAGCAACAACCAGCAATGTGTGCTTGTGGCAAGAGACTCTGAGCTTATCAAAAGACAATCCAAAGGCCACAGTGATGTGTGCCTCTCACAAGAAACCTAGGCCTATCTATCGGGCCTTTTCAAGGCACGATGAGAAGATGGGAAAGAAGATAACATTATGGAGCAGCAACAACAACATTTCGTGGAAGTGCTGGGGCTCGATGGCAAAACCCATCGATTTGCGAGTGGTAGCAAGGCTCAAATTGTTGTGGATAGGATCAACATTTGCCTGCATCCAGGCTCAAAAGGATGGTGAGGAGCCTGTCGATTTTGGCCTTGATGCACCGCTTGTGCATTATGACATTGCATGCCATAGCAGTTATCCAATCTGGACCGAAACTTCCTCCCAAGAAATAGTCAATTTCACAACATGTGGCCTATTGGAAGATGATTCGAAAACCAAAGAAGGCCGCAACAATGTGCCTCTATGGCAAGGAAACTCTGCTTTTCCAAATGGCAAAAGAGGCCACAATGATGCGCACCTATGAAACAGGAAACCTCAACTTATCACAAGAAGAAAGCTTCTGCAAATTTGAGAAAAAAATTCAATGTTGGAGGAATGATGGAGGGACCAATTGTAGAGCTTGCAAAGAAGAAATCACACCACTAGCTACCTAGCTCCAGCCATGGCTCTAATACCATGTTGAGAATCATGGACCTAGAACTAGATGAGCTATGGTGGATGCAAATCAAACACACGATATATGATTAGAATGAAAAATTGTAACTCAAGTGAATTAGGTTCCAAGATAGATTAGAATGAAAAATTGTAACTCAAGTGAATTAGGTTCCAAGATAGATTAGCTTGAACTCATAAACACAATCTTGAGTGACTCAAAATGATAGTACCATTCCATTCGAAATGAGTGTCAAGTACATGCCTTTATAGCTTTTTGGATAGTACCACTTTTCTTCTCTGTGCTTATGGGATTTTAGACATCTCTTCCAAGAACTTCTAAAACATACATCTTTGTCATATCTCTCATACAAAGCCACTTATGGGCAAGCATCATTTGCTATTCTCAACATAAAGAATGCCTGAGATCTTTGGGACACAAGACTTCAGGCCTTCCATCACTCACTTCTTGGACGAGTTCACGGCACCCCACTTTCCTTACCACTTACAATTACCTTTGTCTCTTGTGAATCCTACTAGAACAAAAACCTATGGTCCAAGAAGAATGCCCACCACCCCTCTATTTTGATATCAATGTAGGGATAGACAGATGTATTGTTAGGACTTGAACTTCACCATCTATTTAGTACTATTTCATACCTTAGTATTAGTATGCATGTAGTCTTCTGGATCAACATATGTAAAGCAGTCCTTATACTTCATATGATGTGTTGACTGAAAGTCAAGGTGCAAGTCAAAAACGTCAGGCAGTTGTATTCGAGCAATTGGTTCTTGATCATGAATGGAATATGACTATGTGCAATGCCTAGAAATTCCTGCTAATGTTTGATCCCATTATCTTTTGATTGTCTCTTCAGTGTTGATGTTATTCTCTTTCACGTTGTTTAATCAATAATGATTATGGTGATAGAAAACAATGTCACAATTGATGAATAGCAATTCTATGTTGCTGAGTATGATGTTTGCTTTGTGTTTGAGCATAATGTAGTGTTGATGGCTAGAAATACATTCAGGAAGTTCCTTTATAGCATTGTTATGTATTCAGGAAGAATGATGTTTCGTGGTTGTTATGGCATGTTGAATGGCCATAACACTTTGGCGATCCCTACTAGGTTCAGGAAAATAATTTATTGATTTAGGTGCAGTTCTAGAATTAGGTCCTAAGAGATTCAAGCGACAGGAATGCTGATGGCATTGGGATTGGGTAAGGTGCCTTCTATGGGCAGTATTTAAGTCAGACAATTACCCTTATTTATCCAATCCTATCCTTACCAGGAGCAGGTCCCAAGAAATCAAGGAGGCTTGGCAAGACAGCAACAACAGGTTGCAGGGCTGGACTATAGGGGTGGATCAGAAGGTTTGGACAGGCTGGATGAGGAGCAGTTTACTCATGCTGGGCAGACTTCTTTGGAAGGGGGTACCTTTGCAGGTACCTCAACAATCTATCATTTCCCTGCCACTTCATCAGACTCTCCAAATTTGTCTGATGATGAGGGAATATTACCTCTTGACTAGCAAGATACTCCTCCTAGGTAGGCATTTGAGAGGCTACAACATGTAGTGCTTGGAAGAACATTTTTATTAAGAAGTGCTAGAATTCCACCTCAGAGGGTTCTGAATTTTAATCCATTACCACCTCCAAGGAAGCCCACGAAGAGACCCAAATTGAATCCAAATCAGTTGGTTAATCCAAAGGTTCGTGCATCTAAATTTTCAGGCAAGAAGAAAGAAGACCCTGATTGCCATGTGGCACAATTTGAGACCAGATGGTCAGCCAGTGGTTTCAATCAAATGTACGGGGATTAGGTTAAAATGCAACAATTTGCTGCCACCTTCCAGGGAAAGGCTATGGACTGGTTTGCCAGTTTTGGTATAGAAGCCTTTAATTCATATGATGCTTTAAAAATAGCATTTTTGGGTAGGTTTTGTAAAGATAAAACTCCGGGAGACATTCTCAAGAAAATCAAGAACATCAAGCAAAAGGCTATGTTGGTGGAGGACTATGCCCAGAAGTTCAGGAATCTATTAAATAGGTTGCATGTTGATTATATACCTTCAGTTGAAATGTAGATTACCTACTTTATGAAGGGCTTGAGAGGTAAGATTTGGAATCCCATTGCTAATGTTGAGATGGGCCAAAATGATACATTGGACACAATTTGGACACAATGATCATGGCAGCTATGAGAGTGAAAAAAAGACTTGGTACCTCTAGATCTAAGAACAGCAAAGATGAGGACTCTTTCAATTCATATTCTGATGCAGATTTAGGATCAGATTCAAATACAGATAGTGATGATGAGGGCAATGATTACAGTTCAGATTCTGATGATGATTCCAATGACTCCGATGAAGATAATTCTAGCTGAAGGAGGCATAAGAAGAAGAAGAAGAAGAAGAAGAAGAAGAAGAAGAAGAAGAAGAAGAAGAAGAAGAAGAAGAAGAAGAAGAAGAAGAAGAAGAAGAAGAAGAAGAAGAAATCAGGATCAGCCAAGACAAAAAAAAAGAAATCAAAGGACAAAGATAGGAAGAAGCCAGCGGACAGTAAGTTAGATAAAATGATAAAACAGAAGTTAAAAGATTTGGGTATTTCTGAAAGTAAGAGGAAGGACAAGCATTGTGAGATATACCAGAGAAAGGGCCATGAAACTAGGACTTGTTGGTATAATCCTAATGTCAGGATGGCACAACAAATGCCACTGATGCAGGCTCAACCGAGACCTATTCAACCAGCTGCATTAAATCAAATTACCTCGGACACCATACCATAGAGACCCTTCAGAGCACCTAGAAGGATGCAAGCTAGACAGCCTTGGGGAAATTTTCAAGCACAGCAGCAAACTACACAAACGTGGAGGTTCATGACACTTTGTTAGACCAAACTGTGAGCTTTGGGCAAGACATAGGACTGAGAGAGGAATGCCAGTAGCAAGGTCCCGCAATGACGCAAGACCTACAGGAGCATCTCATCAACAACATCCACCTGCCCCAGTTGCAACAATTCTTATAGAGTTACCTAATCAAGATGAGAAAGGGCAGAATCCTGAAGGTAAATGAACTATTGGCTATATGGAAATTCAGCAAGAGAAGGTTCATGAAGAGGCAAAGGAGGTGTCAGGCAACACTAATGCTGTAAGCATGCATGTTAATTGTGATTTTTCTAATTGTATTGAAGTAGAGGAATGTCAAAAGGAACCAATGGTATTAGCAGTAACTAGAAGCCAAGCTGGTAAGAAGCTTGATTAGTAGGAACAAGAAAAGATAAGGAAAAAGGCAACAAAACAGGTTAGAAAGTTGCAAAAACTTGTTGAAGAATTTGAATTTGATCAAGTTGATGATGTAGAGACTTTAGGCATACCGCCTGAATTGCAAGACCAACTTCTTGAACATCAAGAGTATGTTCCTGAATAGTAGAATCAATTTCTTGATAGCAAAATTGATGGACAACTACAGCAAGGAGGTTCAAAAGAGCCTTTTCAAGATTTGGCCAAGTGTTCTTTGCATTTGAACTTGGAGAAAATTTTGGATTTGATACCAGGATTTAAGGAGAAGTTACTCCTGAAGATCAGGCAGAAGCAATAGGACATCCTTGAAAGTACAACAGTTCAAGATCAAGCAATTTCTGATTGTTAGGCAGTCATACCAACTCAACAAGAGGTTGTGGATTACCAAGTACCCACCATTCAAGTTGAGTATGTAGGAAGGAAACATGATGATGTCCTGTTGGATGGGGGTTTAGGAGTTAATATACTTCCTAAACATACATATTTGGCAACTAAGCAAGAGGAGCTTTTACCAGCCCCATTTCAGGTCCAGATGGCAAATCAAAGGAGGTTACAGCCTTTGGGTATCTTAATGAATCAACAAATTTTAGTGGCTGGTCTAAAGTTCAGGGTGAGTTTTGTTGTGCTGAGAATGTTAGAAATCGGAGACTCTTATGCAATGCTTTTGGGGAGACTGTGGTTTAGATTGGGCAAACTCAAGCAGGATTGGGGAAATGATTATGTGTGTATTCCAAGAGGACTCAAGGAAATCAGGTTATCTACAATTAATAAGGTTATTTTGAAAAGTTCAGCTACACCTCTAGTAGCTCAAACTATTAACCTTACAGACGAAGTAGAAGATGATGAGGAGGAATTATTTCTTCATGCAAATCCTTTTGTGGTTTCACTTTTTGAGATAGATGTTGATGGTATTATACAAGGGTATCAAGAGTAGCCCAATGTGGCTGGAAATGCACATTTGGAGCATCAACATGTTGAAACTGTAGGTTAAAATCAGTCTGGATAGCAATCAGAGGGTCTTCTTGAAGGTTAGGAGCATCCTGAATTTCAGGACAAGTCAAGGAATGAACATGATAAATTATTTCAGGACCAAGGCACTACTCATCTTGAAGTTTTGCAACCAGAAGAACCCGAAAAATAGCAAATTGCTATGGACAATTTCATTGACAGTTCAGGTGTACTGTATGATGAAGGGCAGAAAGCCATTATGCAGACTGAATTAAGGTATGAGCATACAATGAGAAGATCTGCAAGAGTTGTTGAAGATGAGGTTCAGGTGCTTAACCTGAATATTGGAGGAGAGCCTAAACCCATCAAGGTCAGTATTTTTGTTGAGAACAATTTCAAGCAGGATCTAATTAAATTGTGTAGAGAGTTTCAAGATATTTTTGTGTAGGATTATATAGATATGAAAGGATTTGATCCAGCTGTGTGTCAGCATATGATAAACTTGAAGAAATATGCTAAGCCTATTGTTTAGAAGAGGTATAGAATGAATCCTAACTATGCCAAGCAGGTCAAGGAAGAAATTGACAAGCTCTTGAGAATGGGGTTCATTAAACTAGTCAATGAGGTTACTCGATTATCTCCTATTGTTGTAGTGCCAAAGAAGAATGGGAAGATCAAAGTTTGTGTGGATTACAGGAAATTAAAGGCAGCTACTATTACTAATCCTTTCCCAATTCCTTCTTCTATTTCTGGTTGGTATAGACCAATCTATTATGCAAGCAAGAGATTAAGCACTCCTGAAAAGAACTATTCAGTAACTGAAAGAGAAGCACTTGGAATGGTTTTTTCAGTGCAAAAATTTAGACATTGTTTGCTGGGAAATCAAGTCATTTTTCATGTTGACCATCAAGCACTCTTGTTCTTGATAAATAAGCCTCAATTAATAGGTAGATTGGCAAGATGGATGTTGCTATTACAGGAGTTTGACTTCAAGGTTGTGCATACCCCCGAAAAAGAGTATGCTATAGTTGATTATTTAAGTAGATTGGAAAATGATGAGCCTGAAGTTGGAGTTTCTTATCAGTTACCTAATGCTGAACTTTTGTGCTACTAAGTGGGTAGAAGCCCAGGCATTAAAGGATAATAAAGCAGCAAGTGTGGCAAAGTTTTTGTATTCTAATGTTATGACCAGATTTGGTTGCCCTATTGAGCTGATCAGTGATAGGGGTAAGAATTTCGTGAATCAAGTGATCAGAGAATTGACTATCATGCATATGATTATGCACAAGAAGTCTACTCCTTATCATCCTCAGCCTAATGGTCAAGCTGAAAGTTCCAACAAGATTTTGCTTCGTATCTTGGAAAAATTTGTTGAAGATGATAGAGAAGATTGGGATATTAAACTTGATTTAGCATTGTGGGCTTTCAAGTCAGCATATAAAGTTGCAACAGGGCTTACACCTTTTAGGCTGGTTTATGGTTTGGAAGCGGTAGTTCCTATGGAATTTGTAGTTCTAGTCTGAGAGTTGCTGTTATGAGCAAGATGGATCCTGAAGAATCAGTGCACCATAGATTAGAACAAATTTTGAAATTGGAAGAGGATTGAATACTAGCAACTTATATTACAGGTGTCACACAACAGATGAGACAGGCATGGGTTAATAGACATGTCAAGAAGAAAAATTTTCAAGAGGGAGACTGGGTTGTAGTTTATAACTCTCACCTTGGCAAGTTTCCAAGTAAGTTGAAACTCAGGTATGCATGTCCCTTTGTCATTTTCAAAGACATGTGTTAGGGTACTTTTTTGCTACAAGACTTGCAAGGGAAGGTTTTACACCCTACAGTGAATGGATTTAGGCTTAAGAGGTTAATACAATCTTATTATTCAAATGTTCATGTTATCATTCAAAATGGGACAAAATAATCAGTTATTGGTAGTTACATGTGTCAATGGTCTAAATACCATGATGTTGAGGTGACACTTAGCACACAACAGGGTGGACTGAGAGAGGACTTGGACTTTGGCATGCAAATGGAAAAGGGCATGTATTCTTTTGGGGGTTTCTCTCCTTCTCCACTCTCGACTCATTCTCAGCTTGCAACTCTCACCGCCATGACGTGCATACTCGTCGCTCTTCAGCCTGGAAGCTATCCCTGACCAAGAGTGGCTACCAGGAAGATGACCATGATGAGCTCTATGTGGCTAGCGATGATAACAAGTCAGTGCAGCAGGGAGACGAAGAGGTAACATCGCCGAATGCTTCATCTCTTTCCAACCCTACTGCTGTTGGTACTCCCTTCGTGGACTCCAAATTTTATTTGAATGTTGAGGCAGAAGTTCACCTATTATGGTTGCAAAAAATCAGGTTGTATGATTATGCTTGTTTGCCGTGGGATCGTTGGGCATCGAATGTGCATGCCTCCATACAGATGGATATTTTGAGGCACTCAAATTGCAAAATTGAAGGTCGTCTTGAGTTAGCTCCTGCCATTGTCAGTCAAGTGTTTGCACTCCCTATGAATGATAATCGGATTGCATATCGGTGTACAGAAGACCAAATGCAATATGTTTTCGGTGAACCTGCTAGATCCAGGAATGTTTATGTGCTGAAGCGCATTGATGGTGACAAGAAATTGCAGTTGTGTTGGTTCATGGAGTGCTTCGTTATGTTCATTAAGACCGATAGTATTGCTCGAGATACTTATGGCATTCTTTACTATCCAGAGCATTTGGGGATGCCAAATTGGGCAGGCCTTATGTTTGATAGGCTAAAGGCTGAGATAAAGATCTCCAAAACTAAGAAGATCTTTCAGAAATCTTGGATGGGTTGCTTTCTAGCAGGTTTGTATAAGCATGCAGCATGGGTCTTGTATCCAGAGCTTATGGCTAAAAATTGATGTTACTTCTTTGGCCGAAGATGCAGTGGAAGCTGATCATAAGGTTGATGTTTCTCATGAGATTAAAAATGTCAATGATGCTCATGATATGTTTGATGGTGATGCTGCAAAACAGGCTATTTATTGTGACTTGAAACAAGTTGGATATGATGAGGCATATGCCAAGCAGGTTGCTTCCGAATTAGTTGAGGGAGATCATAATGATGCAAGTATTAAAGATGTACTTCATGTTGGTAAGCAGGATGATGGGGATGCTTTTAAAGTGGATGGCAATCTTTATGCAAAGAAAAAGCTGAAAATTGGGAAAATATGGTTGAGGAGTAGATCTGTATCATAGGAGAAGAAGCAAGTTGCTAATTTTGATGCTCAGAATCATCTTAACAATGTCTTTGGTGATCAACAAGTGAATGAGGGTTCAGCAGAAATACCTTCGGTTTTACCTGGTTCTAGGATGCATGATGATCAATTTGATAGTCTTTCTGATGATGTTGGAGTTATGCAAAAACTCATGGCATACTTTCAAGATTATGATAAGCGGACTGCCTGGACTGCTGTTCAGATTACTGATATGCAGGTTCAGTTGGCTGCCAGGCAAAAGGCAATTGAGGACTTGAGTCAGAAGCTGCAGCATAAGCAGTCAGCATATGATGCACTAGAATTGGATCTCATGGGTAAAATTGCAGATATGCAACAGATGTTGGATAAAAACAAAATTTCTACTACACTTTTTGAAAAATGGACTAGTGAACTTAAGACTAAATGCTTGGAGGAGATGTAGTCTTTGATGGGGAAGCATGTTCAACTTCAGATTGATTATCAAATGTTGTTAGAGAGATTTCAGCCATTGAAGGAAGTTGAAAAGCAAATTTTGAGCAATGTTGAAATTGAAGTGGATGCTTCAATGATATTGAAATCTGACTTTGAGGATATTAGAAATGCATTGGTGAATGATGTCAAACTTGCATGGCAAATGGTTGCAGATAGGTTTGAAGGTATGATTTCTCAGCCTTATTGTATGCTTAATAATGTCTTTGTGTTCGTAGATTATGAGGATGTCATGCATGAGAGAGATGCTTTGAAATTGAAAGTGGAGGAATTGGAGACAAAATGCATGGATGTCAATGCAAAATTGGAGAAGGATTTGGATGCAAAGAGAGCAAGTGAAGAGCATGTAGCTTCTTTGTTGCAGCATAGAGATTTTCGGTCTGATGAGCATGATTCTGTCATTCAGGAGGTGGTTTATACACTTTATCATGATTTTTCTATCATGGATCATGGGATAGTTCATAATCATGATGTTGGTGCTGTGGCATGTCAGATATCTTCATGCACAGACATCATTCCCTATACTCCTAGATCTTTCTAACTATTACTTTGGATGTAGTTTTGTTTTATTCATGATATATTTTGTTCATCCCACTAACTCTTAGAACCAATTATACAAGTACATAGGAGGATTATGAGTATCCTAGAGGGGCTCTACTCATGATAGCTCAGTGTGGCTTGTCAAGGGGTGCAAGGCCTCTAGCAAGGCATAATTGTGTTCTCTTAGTAGTTCTTCATCATATTTAGTTTCCATATGTTCAGCTAGCTATCTACATACTTGTGGGTTCAAGTCATGATTGGCCCAGTCATCCACCGGGCTGTGCTAGGTGTTAGGACTTGAACTTCACCATCTATTTAGTACTATTTCATACCTTAGTATTAGTATGCATGTAGTCTTCTGGATCAGCATATGTAAAGCAATCCTTAAACTTCATATGATGTGTCACCTGAAAGTCAGGGCGCATGTCAAAAATGTCACGCAGCTATATTCGAGCAGTTTGTTCTTGATCATGAATGGAATATGACTGTGTGCAGCGCCCAGAAATGGATGTTGATGTTTGATGTCATTATCTTCTGATTGTCTCTTAAGTATTGGTGTTATTCTCTTTCACATTGTTTAATCAATAATGATTATGGTGATAGAAAACAATGTCGCAATTGATGAACAACAATTCTATGTTGTTGAGTATGATGTTGGTTTTGTGTTTGAATGTATTTCTTGAACATAATGTAGCGTTAATGGCTAGAAATACATTCAGGAAGTTCCTTTATAGCACTGTTATGTATTCAGGTAGAATGATGTTTCGTGGCTGTTATGGCATGTTAAAAGGCCACAACATGTACAATGATCCGCCTGATGTTAAGGGGCGCTCTCTTGCCAGCTTCTTGCATGAGCCTTTTGGAAGATATGAGTGACAGCAAGTTCTCAAAGTGTAATCATCCTTTCCTCTCTACTTACCCTCTCAATGTAAGAATTAACCAAAAGAACTACATGCAAAGCCATGCATTCCTTACCAAATCTATTAAGTCCCCCTCAAAATATAGCTATTGAAGAGCATCATGATGATGTCTAGTGTGCTCCCTCCCAATGTATCTTTTTTCTTAATGAAAAGAAAAAGAAAAAGAAAAGAGAAAACAAAGAAAAGACCCATGTGAAGCAAAAGGAAAGGAACAAAGAGCTTTCTCATGTAACCTTAGAGTGTCACAAACACTACACCAAAGGGTTATCAAGTTAGGTGCGTTCGGTGGTCTCGATTGTTGCCATGCTCCATGCCAATCCCCTAGCCCCCCCGTCCCCCACTTCACAGTTAGGGCATATCAAGGGCAAGACACACCTAGGGAGTAGACATGTCTCTCTAAGTCACATCCAAAGTACCTCCTCTCGTACACAAACTGGGTTCTCAAGTGTGGGACAACACCAAAGGCTTCCCTAAGGTTTCACCTAACTCCCAGTTTCACTAGCACGGACACCCCACACTACACAATGAGGTAGGTACACCCCCTAGGTAGTGCACTTCCTTTTCCTTTCCAGGTACATTCAACAATCCGTGATCGACCATTGACTTCAGAGGCCTCCATCACCCACTCAATCTACTCTCGGCCTCCACAACCTCACATCCATTTTGTGATGCTTCTTGTTCATGTCCAATCTCCACAAAGCCCCATCATCGATTGACATGGTAACCCTTCAACCACCCGATTCCTCATCAACAAGTACCAACAAGTGCCATGGGACTGGTACTCGGCTAGAAGGGGGGGTAATGTTAACCCCAACAAAAAGAAAAAAAGAAAAAAAGACGTAGGGCAAAGCGAAAAAAGGCGGCCCCATTGAAGAAATAGGAGAAAAAAAGGCCAAAAGTGCAAGGACAACCTTGAAAGTTCAAGGCAAATGCAAAAGAGAAAAGACACGTTTTAAATGCAAAGGTGCATCCTAAATTTTTGTAAGAGAGAGGTAGACTCCCTCCTATGCAATTTGTGAATGTAGATGGGCATGAAGGCACAATATAAATAGGAAGGGAATAGAAAAGAGGACCTAGGCTAAAATGGCCGACCGTGTAAAGGGATAGGTGCCCAAAGGGGATTAGGGCTTGTATGAAAGGCAAAAAAGTGAATGAAGAAGCTCACTATTGTGTGTGGCCAAAACTAACTTTCCTCTTCTTCTTCTTTTTGTTATTGCTTACTTGCGCTTATGCGTGAGAAAGAGAGTCTGAGGGAGTGAGTGTGTGAGGATAAGGGACCGTGGTGGAGAAGCTCTTTATCTTCTCCTCTCTTTTTATTCTCTTCTCTTGTCTCGCATGTGACAATGGAGCATGGAGCTTAAGGATCTTGCTTGCACCTTGGATCGTGGAGCTACCAGAATGCTTGAGGGAGGAGGCAACTCAAACGAGCATGAATGTAAGATTACTACACTTATAGATATGAGAGTTGCACTGCTATGTGAGAGGTAGCCATTGCACTTGGCTTGAAACGCTTGAAACAATAAGCAGCCCGTAGGTCTTGGCAATTGAGCATGAGCTCCCACAATGCATGATCAACCATATATTTTTTACCACATTTGAAACATAGACCCTTTTCTTTTTGCTCCTTAAAATGATCCATATGTATAAACTTTCCATTGTTTGTTAAATTATTTGGAGGTCTATTATCACCTTGCTTAGGCTCCACTTTATGGCTAATTACTAACTTTGAAGCACTTTGTTGTCTTGAAGCATTAAAAGTAGGGTATGTAGGGACTTTGGGATTGCTAACTGAAGTATTGGATCCTCCATAATTACTACCAAAGTTGCCACGTTTAGAAACAACTCTTTTTTTTCCAAAAAAAATCTACATAGGAATGTCCTTTCTATACTTACAAGCATACCTCTCTGCTAATTCAATAGCTTGAAATAGTATTGCAGGCTTCTAGACTGTAACATCAGCTAATAAATTAGGCCTCATACCATAGATATACTTATGCAACTTTGTATCATTGCTTACACTCTCTACATATATGTTAAGATTCAAAAATTGATTTGTATACTCTTTAATTGATAGGCTTCATTGATCCAAATAATACATCTTCTAGCCAACTTTTCTTTCTTAATGGGAGAGACAAATACTTGAGCCATCTTAGCTTTGAATTCCTCTCAAATATCTACTTGACTGATGATTTTTCCTCTTTATGTACCTCCACCATCTATAAGCAAAGCCCTCAAGGTAAAATGTAGCAAAGTGAATCTTTTGGTCATCTGACCTAGGAAAAATATCAAAATAAGACTGTTACTTTGAAATCCATTCCTCCAAATCAACCGATGATGATGAATGACTATTATATTTTGTTAATACAATCTTATTATGAAATTCTCTCTCAACAAAACCTTGTTTTCCATTAGTTACTTGGGGCTACATATCTATGTAACTGACAAGGGGGTTTGAAATATGAGAGGCACTCCTATGATAGTTGGTTTGAAACCTACCTAGAGGAATAGGTGGCTGACTTCTAGTTGTTTGAGGAAGATTTGATCCATGCATGCTCAAAATAGGCTCGTCAATCCTAAAGGAAGTTCTCCCCAATCTCATAAGTGCTATGTAGTATCCCCTTCTTCCCAATAATACTTGGCTGAGGATTATTATTTGATGGTTGAAAGTATTGTTTATCTCGACTCTCTTTGTTTGCTATTTGTGCTAACACAAATGGCAAACAAAGGATTGTTTATCTCTACTCTCTTTGTTTGCTATTTATGCTATCACAAGCATAGAGATTTGAGCACATTGTTTAAAGAATCTCTAGTAGAAGAAGCAAACGTCTCCAAGGAATCCTTAGTAGATTGGGCCATTTGCTCCATGACTTCCTTGGTTTGCATATTGGATTATAACTGTTTGTTCAATCACTTGATTCAATCTGGAAACTAATTCAATATGTATGATAGAATGCCTAGTCTCATGGTTACAAAGAGTAACATTAAGAGTACTATATGCACCATATTCTTGAGAATCTTTGTCATCATGATGTGCCTCAAGTATTACCTCACATGCTTCCTTAATTTTTTTCTGAACATCATCATTAGGCTTTTTCGTTTCCCTATTTCCAACCATTTCTGCTCTGTTATAATGCAATCCTAGTAGACTCCCTGACATAAAAATGGCTATAACTTTTTGCTCTGATATTGGATTCAAGAACTTTTTGATATAAATGAAGCTAACAAGTAGCTCTTCAAAATGTGCTATAGCACTGTATTTTAGAATCAAAATAGAATATTCTAAGATTTTTTTTTACTACTATATAAAATAGTCATGTACCCTATAAAAATGTTGTTTTAGTCTATCCACCTCCCTTAGGTCCAAAGTAAGGTCTCCTAACCTTACAGTACCCTGTATATGACATGTAAGAGTTGAATACAACCCGCAATACCCTATACAGACCCTTAAAATTTTTTTGAATTGCTTTGCAACACCTGTAACCAAGTAGGAATTTTCCCAAAGATGTTGGAACCTATAATCAATCTAGAAAAACTCATAACACTTATAGATTATTGAAAATCAACCCAAATCAAAGTCCAAATGCCTATTACTCCTAAATACACATATTCCCTACCATAAAGGGTATAATGGGTTAACATTTCTTGTAGTAAATCTATAATAAACTTATATTATCCTTCTAGCTAATCAACGAAGTCCAGACCAATGCTGTCCCAAGTGAAATCTTTAGATCTTTAATGACTCCACTCATGGTACCTATGGTGAGGGATATAATGGCATGACAAACTCCCTACACAAACTCTGAATCATCGAGAGGTGGGCAAAGTTTCCTCGAGTCAATTGGTTGCCCCCCTTCAAGATCTTTAACAGTGGGAAAGTGTCACCTCTCTATTGTCCCACTATATCCCCTAGCATTCATCCTTTTTTTCAATGGAAATATTAACATGACGAGAGCATTTTAATTAAGCAAACAGGGATGAGATGCATAACTTAAAAATTCTTTCAACCTTCAATGATATGCAATATTTGATCTATGAAAATTGGAATCAAGAAATGGAGATCGACTAAGGGTCTTACCAATACAATTCAGTGGCTCACTGATTGCAAGTACTTACCCTTTAAAATATTTTTTTCTTAGGCAAAGAGAATCACACAATCAAACCAGAGTTATGCATCAAGACAATGTAAATAGTATTCATGATGAAAGAGGACTGACATGAATACTTAATTTTAATTGAGAGGCTCTGATTAATTAGAAGAAGTACTAATCTTTGATCTATTTATTAATTCAAAGAATTAATTAATCAGGAATCTCCCATCAAGTGAAAAAACTTTGAACAAGTGGATGTTGAGAGATTTCAGATGTTAACCAAGCAAGATACCTCTTTTAAGCTTGAAGAAGATGATTGATTCACTCAAAATCAAGCCTTAGTCCAATAGTTAAAAAGATTGCCCAAAATCCATCATAAAGCTTCATGCCTCCAATAATCCATTGAATTCAGCCCATATTTGCTTGAAGATGTTGAAATCTTTGAAGAACCAATACCCCAAGCCCACTTGAATACTAGAATGTCAAAGATTCAAGCTCTTTGAGCAAAAGCCCCAAAATTCTGCTCCATTAAGCTCTCCAAGAAGCTCAATATGCTAAATCTTTATAATGTCTTCAATCTTGAAGCTAATCTTGCTCCCAAATGATAGTAGAGAAGCCTTTGAAATCAAGAAGAGCCAAATCTTGAAGATATTGAAGCTTATCAAATCTATGGCTATGACTGCCTTATTGTATTTTCAAAAAATTTCAAGATCCCTAATCAAAGGATGTAGAAGGAGGTTAAAGATCACTTATAAAAGGATGTCATTTTCTTACTTGATGCCTGAAGAAGCTAGAGCCAAAGGATCAATGGCTAAGGATTGTTATAGAGATCAATATAAGTAGTGCATTTTGTATTGCAAATTGCAAGCATGCTCCTATAGCCATCCTTCATCAAATATTGGTACTATGGTGCTTTACTTGTTGCTCAAAAGGTTCAGAATCATTGCCCCAAGGTCAAAGAGAGAGATGAGATCACTAAAGAGCAAGAAGAAGGTTTTCTTAGCGGTCACCATAAAAGCTTCAACCAAAACCTTAAAGAGAGGGGGAGAGAAAACATGCCCTAATAAGTATTTGGACTTCTAACCATGACTAACTCTATTTCTCTTTCTTTGATCATTTTACATCCAAAGTGGCTTGTTATGGATGCACAACCTACTATTTTGGCCAAGATACCTCCAACTTTATCTTCAAGTACTCCAATTAACTCTAACTAGGTTGCCCTTGGTCTCCTTGGTCTCTATACTATCAATTTTCCAAGCTGACATCCTGTCCTTAAGTAACCAAAAGGTAACTAGCCTGTGAAAAAAATCTAAGAAAAGATTGAACCAAATTAATCAAAAACCAATGCTCTAATACAACTTGTCAAGGAAAGGGTTGAGAGATGAGAGAAAAAAGAACAAAAAAGAAACAAAAGAGGAGAGTGAATGAGTGACAAGGAGAGAGAAATACTAGAAGATAAGAAAGAAGAGATAAGCCATGAAAGCTTAGTACAAGCAAGTGAGATGAGATACATTAATTGTATTGTTGTAAAAATATGTCAAAATTACACGTCTCACACCTTTTATACCTATGCCAATGTGGCAAAGTACTATTAGTACTCTCTCTATCTTCCTAACTTCTTACATTGGAGAAGCAACTTGAGAGCACATAGCATAAAGGGTATTGAATAGAATCTCTAGAGAAGATTGTTAGTATACCCTAAAGTGAATCAACATATATATACAGGGCCAAGGAGAAAGACCCCTCTTAAAGAAGCCAAGGTAAAAGACCCCTCTTAAGGACGAAAAAAGAATACCCGAGTGTTACTAAGTATATTCATTGACATTACTATCAAAATATGGTAATAAAGAGAGCAGTTCAAGATAGGGGTAATGAAGGACCATTGTATATTGTGCACAAACAAGCTGCAAGAAGAGGAAGATGTTTTTCTTTACCCTCTTTTAGTTTTCTTAATTTTAAAAAATGTATGTTTTTTTTCTTACTATAATAGAAACTTACTCCTTTGATATTTTGGTTTTTGTTGTTTTACTTTTTTACTTATTGCATTGCTCTATTCAAAGTGTCTGGATGCATTTAACACCTATTCTAAATTATAACTAGATGTAAATTGTTTGAATTAATGGAACATACAAAATTCACTCAAAAAGGGTTGGTTTGGTTTGTAAAGAAATGTGTGCAGAGAAACATAGAAAATACTTCTGCAAAGAAATGTGTGTGTGTATGTGCATGTGTATGTGTATGTGTGTGTGAGTGCAAGTGCGTGCGTGTGTGTTGTGTGCATGCCATTGTGAAGAATGAGAGAGGGGGATGTGTGTAGGCATGTTAATAATTAATGTGCATTATTACATCGCCAATGTTTATGATGCACTTAAATATGTTTGACGTTACTCTCTAACATGATTTTCATTTTTCCATGCAGTTTTTGTACTTTTGCTTTCATCATCAACTCTACTCTTTCGTCATCGTCAATACTTCTCAGGTGCATCTATATATATATATATATATATATATATATCTCAAAGTTATAAAAGTTAAAATTGCAATATTTTAATTTATTGGATGTTTAATTTTTTAATGTATGCATGTCATGTCTTTTGATATGAAAGTGTTTTAATATTATTTCTTAATGTATTTATATGTGTTATTAATTAATGTGTGTATGTGTTTTAGTATAAATGTGTGATAAAGTTATTATGTTTGTGTTAATAGTATGTATTCATATGTATATATGTGCTAATAATTAATGTGTATTATGCATTTAAAAATGAATGTGTGTTATTAAATAATGTGTATTATGCGTGTTATTAATGTATGCATGTCATGTCTTTTGATATGAAAGTGTGTTAATATTATTTCTTAATGTGTTTATGCGTGTTATTAATTAATGTGTTATGTGTGCCATTACATTGTTAAGGTGTATTACGTGTTTTAAGTGTTTGATTAATTAATGTGTGTATGTATTTTAGTATAAATGTGTGATAACATTATTATGTTTGTGTTAATAGTATGTATTCATATGTATATATGTGCTAATAATTAATATGTATTATGCATTTAAAAACGAATGTGTGTTAAGTGTGTTATGGAGAGGATGTATGATAATATTATTATGTTTGTGTTAATGTTATGTATTGATATGTGTATGTATGTTATTAATTAATGTGTATTATGTGTTGTCTAAATGTTACAAAGTTGAAATTTAAATATTGTAATGTATTGCATGTAAAATGTTTTTCTTTATCGATACACACTTTGTCTTTCTCAAATACCTGTGGATATTCATAGTTTAATATAGAGTTAAAGATGTGTTAATGTTGATGAATAAAGTAATTAGTGAAGTGCTTTCTCGGGATTGAGGTTGTGTCTACATCTCAAGGTATATGGCTATTACAAAAATAGTATGCTCATGATACATTACTGAAATATGGCATGATGGAGTGTAAAGCCATGGAAACACCATTGGATCAGAATGTAAAAGTTGCAGTTGATGTTGGAAATGAGATTGAGAATGTCACTATGTAGAGACAAATGGTGGGTAGCCTGATTTACTTACTATTACCCATCCTAACTTGAGTTATGCAGTGGGGCTGATTAGCTAGTTTATGCAAAAACCTCATAAGCCACACTTAGATGCAGTCAAGAGGATTATTTGGTACGTGAAGGGTACTGCTGATTATGGCTTGTTTTATGAGCATTGAAAATCTTAATAGTTTAATGCTTTTATGATGTCCCTCATGTGTGTATGGATATTCATGCTTTGATGTGGAGAAAAAGATGTGTCAAATATTTTCTCGACATAGTCTCATCGTGTCTCTCTCATGTATGCATAAATATTGTAATACTTTGGTGCGCCTAGGTCATGAAAGTATTCAATTACTTTTTAAAAATGTTCTTTCTCTGTGTGTGTGTGTGTGTGTGTGTGTGTGTGATCTCTTAATACTTTGTGTAACCATGGCAATATGGAGCATGCTGAAACATCTGATGCAAGAAACAATGTCCATGTACCAAACATTGTTTTGTGTACTCCCAATGCACGAATGAATGTGCATAAAGCCAAAGACATGGCTAGGAGGAAGTCAGTACGGCGTGCCCTCAAACATGTCAAAGGACACAACACTTCCGTTGTATCCCTAAAGCTCCTACATCGGTTGGATGCAATTGAGAAGCAAATCAAGAGTTTAAACAAACGTCAAAGAGCTTCGAACCCCTGTCAAAACTTTGGTGATCGCCTTCAAAGGATCGAAAAAATCCTAGCAGAAAAATATGAAGGAGGCTTGGCTGATGGGATAATTTTGCAAGACGAGATAGATGAAATAAAGAGCTATATAGGAGAAATCTATGAGTTGGTTCGCAAGCACTGACCCGGGTGTGCTTTGGAAGACCATACAGAAAAGTTGCGAGACCTTGCTAAGAGCAATAATCGTATAGAGGATGGAGTGTGTGAATTACTAGCTCAAAAGAATGCAAGCGTGCTTGCACCTGAGAGCATTTGCCTCGATGTGCACGTCACATCTCTAAAAGTTTGCCTCAATAGGTTCTCTGCAATGTTGAACCTATTGAATCGTCGCATGAGTTCATCATCCAATGCATAGTTCTCTTAGCATATCTAAGGATTTCAATAACTTTTTGTCGGATCCTCCGATAGATATGTCATTCTATTGTTGGGTTTGAGAGTTTTCATGTGATTTGGACTTTTGTATCCCCCGTGATAATGACATAATATGCTCTTTCAATTTATATTCTTGCACAAGTAAGATTCTATTGTTGCTTATGTGATGTTATAATCTTCAAATTTTATATTGAAATAGTGTTTAGAACAAAACTATCTTGAGGTATATCTTTGCTAAAGTCTTCCTAAGAGATAGGAAGAAATTTTAGTACGCCTAGGTCATAAAAGTATGCAATTACTTTTAAAAATTGCTCTCTCTCTCTCTCTCTCTCTCTCTCTCTCTCTCTCTCTCTCTCTCTCTCTCTCTCTCTCTCTCTCTCTCTCTCTCTCTCTCTTTAAAAATACGTTGTATAATGATGACCATATGGAGTATGCTAAAACATCTGATGCAAGAAGCAATGTTCCTGTACCAGACATCGTTTCGTACGTTCTCAATGCACGGATGAATGTTCGTAAAATCTAAGGCATGGCAAGGATGAAGTCAGTTTGATGTGCCCTCAAACATGTCAAATGACACAACAATTGCGTTGTATCCCTAAAGCTCATGCATCGATTGGATACAGTTAAGAAGAAAATGAAGAGTTTAATCAAACTTCAAAGAGCTTCAATCTCCTTCTGCCAGAACTTTGGTGTGAATCGTCATACGAGTTCATCATCCAATGCATAGTTCTCTTAACATATCTAATTCCTTCAAGACTTTTTGGACAAAACCTCCAATAGATATGTCATTCTATTGCTTGGTTTGAGAAATTTCATGTGATTTGGACTTATGTATCCCTCACAACAATGACGTAATATGCTATTTCAATTTATATTCTTGGCTATGTGAGATTACATTATTCCCTATGTGAAATTATAATCTTTATCATAGTATAGACTATAATAACGTTTCAAAAAACTTCGCATTTGTAAATACTAATATCAAAGTACCTTTTTCTTTTTATCTCAGGTTTTTCTCGACAATGGTACTTCCAACACATTCTGTGCCTAGAGATCGTGTATTACGTGCACGTAGGGAAATGCTCAAAATTACTAGACATAAACGTAGGCACGTTGCAAGAGTTAGGACTGAATTACATGTTCGTGACCATGTGAGAGATATGTATGAACAACATCATGCAAATGGAAACTATATGGATGTTCAAATCCCAAATCAGCTATATCAAACCAATCAATTTCGCATTGCATCTTGCTCTGCTGCTCATGATTTGGTATCCTTTCAGGTTCAGATGTCTACCACAACTCAACAATACAATCCTAATGGTGGCTTGAGTGTGCGTAGGCAAATGCTTAATGTTACGAGAGCTGAACGTATGCACATGGCAATAGTTAGAACAGAATTACAACAACTGCATCATGCTACCATAGATAGAGATAGATACAATGGCATCCAAGCTACAAGTGCCCAAATGCCAGTTGCACCATTGTTGTCGTTGGAAGTTCAACCACCTCCTATTCGTCAAGGAGACAATGCAACTATCCACAATATAGATGTTGAGATGTTGGATAACCATGAATTGCTACCCTTCGGAGTGGGGGTACGTAGCACAAGTCGACAAAGAAATGGAAACACAAATAATCCAGATGGTGGATTAAGAAATTGTAGGCAAATGCTTGATGCTACTAGAGCTGAACGTAGACACAGGGCAAGAGCAAGAACACAATTACAACAATTGTATCGCACTACAACAAATACAATTGATATAAGTGCTCAAATGCTTGGTGCACCATTACTGTCCTTAGATGTTCAATTGCCTCGCATTATTCAAGAAGAGAATGAAGCTATCCATGATGCAGGTGCAAGTACTGAGATGATACATGACCAGTACAGCATTCAAGCTCCTATATTTCTACCTCAAAATGGTGGATTTTGTTCAATTCTCCATGACATGCCACCTAATTTGGATATTCATCCATCAGTAACAATTTTGCTCTTCCAAAAATCAAATTTGCATGCGATTGGTACCCTTTGCAAGGTTTGTCACCATTGCATGGCTAAGTTGTGGCACGGTGAAACTAAAACAATGCGTGGTGGTCGCTTGCTACAACAATACATTGTCAATGCTTATTTTAGCATTGAACAATGTAGATTGGCTTGGTGTCATCGTAATCAAGCAACATTGCGAGTTGAAATGTATAGGGGATTGGCTGATAGGGTCAATGGTTCAGATGCAGTTGATACTAATATCACTGGAATTGGTGTGGGCAGGAGAATAGTATTGCCATCTAGCTTTACAGGTGGACCAAGATTCATGTACCAATTATATCAAGATGCTATGGCAATTGTGCGTAGCAAAGGTAAACCTGATTTGTTTATCACCATGACATGCAATCCTAAGTGGTCTGAAATTACAGATGCTTTGTTGCCTGGTCAAACTGCACATGATCGACCAGATTTAACTGCTAGAGTTTTTCTTTTGAAACATAAGGACATGATGCAATCGATAGTGAAAAAGAATTTGTTTGGTAAAGTTGCTGGATATGTGTCCGTCATAGAATTCCAAAAGAGAGGCTTGCCTCATTCACATACGCTCTTGATATTAGAACCACGCTTTAAGCCACTAGAAGCACGTCATTATGATAGACTGGTGTGCGTTGAGCTACGTGATAAGGAAATGTTTTCGGATTTGTATCGAATTATTACTAAATGTAACATACATGGTCCATGTGGTGAGTTCAATCCAAAAAGTGCTTGCATGGTGGACGGAAAGTGTATAAATGATTATCCAAAAAAGTTTATACATACAACTATAGTTGATAAAACTGGTTATCCTTTATACAGACGTCGAGAGGATGGAAGGACTCATAATGCTAATGATGACCTCTTGGATAACCGATGGATAGTGCCTTACAATCCTTATTTGAGTTCCAAGTATAGTGCTCACATAAATGTTGAGGTTTGCTCGACAATTGCAGCTGTCAAATATTTGTATAAATATGTATATAAGGGCCATGATCGAGCAACCATTCGGTTTACAAGTACGCGTGGTTCCGGATCCAATGATATTGACACAGAAAATATTGATGCACAAAATATTGATGAGATTAAGAGGTACTTAGATGCACGATATATTTCAGCTTCTGAAGCATGTTGGCGAATATTTGAATTCAAACTTCATGACGAGAAACCCGATATTCAACGATTGCAAATACATTTACCTGGAGAGAATATTGTTTCCTTTCGTGACTCTAATAACATTTGTGATGTGGTGCAAAATGAAAATGCTCAAAAAACAACTCTCACAGAATGGTTTACATGCAATCGTTTGCACCCTGATGCTAGCACAGTTCTCTATCAAGACTTTCCAATGTTTTGGGTTTGGAATGCATGCAAAAAAATGTGGACAAAGAGAAAGCAAGGAAACACATGTGGTCGAATATACTTTGTTTCACCTACGTGTGGAGAAAAATACTATTTGCGCCTACTACTCAGTGTATGCAAGGGGTGCACATCCTTTGAGGCATTGCGTACGGTTGATAATGTGGTATATTCAACTTTTAAGGAGGCTTGCATTGCAAAAGGAATATTGGAAACAGATGATGAATGGCAAATGTGTTTGCATGAAGCTGCATTGATGCAAACCGGTGCTCAATTAAGAAATTTGTTTGCATCCATCTTGGTATTTTGTTCACCTGCCCGACCTGGGGCTCTATGGGAAGAGTTCTTAGGTCCGCTGACAAAGGATATAAAACATCGACTCTCCTTGCAAAATAGGCGAAATGTTGATATGCAAGATGAGGCCAATAATCATGCATTGATGCATATTCAAAAACTTTTAGATCAACATGGACGCAATTTGGCAGAGTAACATGGATTGCTTGAGGTGACAATGCAAGAGTACACAAATCCTTTGATCCTTAATGAACAACTATATGATAAGGTAGAACAGGAGAATACCTTCTTAACAATGCAAGCTTTGTTGAATGATGGACAAAGAAATTATTTTATGGCAATAATGAATGCTATTGATAGTGGTTTGGGTAAACCATTTTTCTTAGATGGCCCAGGCGGTTCTGGAAAAACATTCCTATACAAATGTTTGCTTGCAAAGCTTCGCAGTCAAATTGTTTTATGGCAATAATGAATGCTATTGATAGTGGTTTAGGTAAACCATTTTTCTTAGATGGCCCGGGCGGTTCTGGAAAAACATTCCTATACAAATGTTTGCTTGCAAAGCTTCGCAGTCAAGGTCGCATTGCAATAGCTACAGCATCCTCTGGTATTGCTGCATTGCTTTTGCCACATGGTCGTACTGCCCATTCAAAGTTCAAAATTCCATTGCAGGCAGATAATAATTATACATGCAATATACCTATTCAAAGTCACCTTGCAATATTGTTAAAAGAGGCAAGTCTTATTTTGTGGGATGAAGCTCCTATGTTGCATCGTAATACCTTTGAGGCACTAGACAGAACTTTAAAGGATATAATGCAATGTGATATGCCATTTGGTAGTAAAGTTATTCTACTAGGTGGAGATTTTAGGCAAATATTACCTATTGTACCGAAGGGTACTCGTGAGGATATTGTCGGCGCTGTTGAGATTTAGCAATCACACTCATTGACAGCCTCTTTGTATGGAGCTTCAGGGCCAAGGACATGCAGGGTTACCTATCCCATATGCACAGTGGTGCCTACTGCAGTTTCCTACTTTCCTATAAAGCATTGTACTTGCTTCCTTTTCTTAATGCAATGATAGTACTCTTTTCTTTTCAGTGAAGTGTCAATGTCATTGTCCACATACACAAGATTGTGTTTATGAGTCCAAGTCTCAATCTTGGAACCTAATTCACTTGTGTAACAAACAGTGTCTTTGTCTTCTCCATCATGAGTCCACACTTCTTCCATCCACCATAACTCACTGCCATGTCCTAGATCCTGCATCTTTAACATGGTATCAGAGCACAGACGGGCATGGCACTGCTCCTCCAACTCCAGTTCACTCTCATCTAGCTCAGTTTGAGCTCAGTCTAGCTCAGGCCAAGTCTAGGACCTCATCTCCTACTCTTTCTTCTCACTGCCCTGCTTGGCAGCCATAGCTACACAGCACATACCCTGCTTTGAACACTTATATCTCCTCATAGAGACCATATCTCTTCACAATTCCTTCTGGGGAAATCTTCCCCAACACAAGGTCCTCCTCTCTGGCACCTCACACCTAAGCATTGTACACCCTGGAGTTCAGCATTGTCAATCTTCTCAACTTCTGCTTTGGGTGTCCTCCATAGCCAACAGGACCCAGCTCACTTGGAGCTTCTTGATCTCCCTCCACAGGCAAAATTTCAACACGCTTTCTTCTGGAGAAATGTTCCTTGGCTCAGGGCGCTGCCTCCTTTAAACACCAACATTAGTGACCTACAGCTCCAGCATTGCGAAAATTCGCCATCGCTGTCCTGATCTGCATCATCCTTGTTCAAGCCCTCTGCGTGCGCCGTGCTGTCCGCGATTTGGACGATTTCCATGGGGCTTTGATAGCCCTTGACATAAGCTTCCTAGACATATAAATTTTTTTGGAAATGATCAACTATAAGTCCTGCAATCTGAAAAAAACTAGGCCCCTGTCTCAGAAACCCTAATTCCACCATAGCCAAATCTCTCAAGCTCTTTTTTTCTCTCATTTTCTCACTCCTGACACTTTACCAAGCTAAAGCTCACTCTAATCCACTGTCCCAGCACCAAATCAAGGAGGGGAAGGACCGGAGAAGATTGAAGAACGACCGAACAAGAAGAATCAAGCTCAACATCAACACTGACATAGTGTGTTTTCACACTGTCATTACCTGTGTCTCTTGACACATTGTAATCTGCTCTTCTACTGATAAAATCTCAGAATTCTGGAGTTGATTTGCTGCTGATCTTGCAACCTCAACATGGGAAAAGACTCTCCAAATGCTCGATTCAAAGGAGTCGGGTTTCACACTTGGCAAACCCGCATCAAGCTCATTCTGATGAAGAAGGGTCTTTGGGCCATCACAAATGGCAAAGAGAAGAAACCTCGAGATGCGGACCTTGCAGTTACTTGGCAAAAGAATGATGATAAGGCACAAGCCATCATCAAACTAGAATTGGACGACAGCTACATCCATCATGTGGATTCCTGTGACACGTCCCATGACACTTGGGATAAATTGGATACCTTATTTGGTGTACAGTCAAAGTCGTCTAAGTATGGTCTATTAATTGAATTTTTCCGACTTGATATGAAGCCTCATACATCCATGGCATCCCATCTGAACTACATGGAAAGCCTGCTTACTCAACTTGCAGGGATAAAGCTAAAAATGGATGAAGATGTTTGTATTGGTGTCTTGTTAAAAAGTCTACCTCCTGCTTATGATAATGTATCAACCACTCTAACCAATATGCCTGATCCTCAACTTGTTGATATTAAAGCCTCTCTGCTAGAGGAAAAAAAGAAACTCAAAAGCAAAGAAGAGCCTAGCACTTCAAAGGATGAACACATGTTATATGTAAACAATAGATACAAAGGTAAAAAGGAACCGCTCTTCTGTGACTTCTGCAAAAGGACCGGACACATTGAGAAGTTCTGTCATGCTAGAAAGAGGTCCCAAAAGGCCTATCTTGCTGTGAAAGAATAAGAAGACCATGGACCAAAAGATGAAGATGAAGATGAAAATGAAGATCACCAAGATCAGAAGGACAAGTCTCATCAGTCCTTCTACTCTCATTACTCTGATAGACTGTTTTAAAAGCCTTGTATTTCCTTGCCCTAATGCTTCCTGCCATAAGCTTTGTAAACTCTCTATGTAACTTGGCATTATAGTCCCTGTACACTTTGTGAGGCCCCTGTTACAGCCTCTGGATGTCCATCATGGTTTGGTGCCCACACTTAGCCTTTTCTGCAACAACCTCTGGTGTCTACCATGTTTGTGGTGTGCCCACACTTTGCAGGTGGTTCTCATTACAGCCTCTACACACTTTGTGCCTTTCTAGTTGTGATTGAGGAGGGGTGTTGAGATTCAGTAATCACACTCATTGACAGCCTCTTTGTATGGAGCTTCAGGGCCAAGGACATACAGGGTTACCTATCCCATATGCACAGTGGTGCCTACTGCAGTTTCCTACTTTCCTATAAAGCATTGTACTTGCTTCCTTTTCTTAATGCAATGATAGTAATCTTTTCTTTTCAGTGAAGTGTCAATGTCATTGTCCACATACACAAGATTGTGTTTATGAGTCCAAGTCTCAATCTTGAAACCTAATTCACTTGTGTAACAAACAGTGTCTTTGTCTTCTCCATCATGAGTCCACACTTCTCCTTCCATCCACCATAACTCACTACCATGTCCTAGATCCCGCATCTTTAACAGGTGCTACTATATGTTGTTTCAATTTGTGGCAATATTTCAATGTTTTGAAACTTATACAGAATATGTGGGTCGCATCAGATCAGGATCAGTTTGTTGCATGGTTGCAAGACATTGGAGATGGAAAAGATTTGACACATACTAATAATATATTGCAAATTCCACCTGCATTGTTGTTAAAGGGAGGATCTATGCAAGACTTGATCAATTTTGTCTATTGTGAAATGAATTATGTAATTGATTACAAAATGTTCTTTAGTGGACGTGCCATTTTTGCGCCTCGAAACAATGATGTGGAAATGATAAACAATCATGCATTGCAGCTGATGCCAGGAGAGGTTAAACAATACTACAGTGCTAATTCTGTGGATAGAACCGAGGAGAACTCATTCCTCTATTCTGTGGAATATCTAAATTCCCTTGACCTCGGTGAAGGTATTCCTCCTCATATCTTGCTGCTCAAAGTAAATGCTCCAATAATATTGCTCAAGAACTTGAATCCTTCTAAAGGTTTATGCAATGGTACTAGGCTGGTATGCAAGGCTTTCAATAACAAGGTCATTGATGTAGAGATAATTACAGGGACCAATATTGGTAACAAAGTTTTTATCCGGAGGATAACTTTCATCCCAACTACACTAGAACTTCCTTTCTCAATGAAACGCTTGCAATTCTCAATCCGTTTAGCATTTGCAATGACAATCAACAAATCTCAAGGTCAAACGTTATCATGTTTGGGGATATAATATCTAAAAACCCCAGTCTTTACTCATGGTCAACTCTATGTTGCTTTCTCAAGAGTAAAGTCTCCGGAGAGGTTGAAAGTCTTGATTAATGAGAAAGAGGACATGGTAAATGATACCATCAATATTGTATATAATGAAGTTTTACAGAAAGTATTGTAACCTCTATTTTTTCAAAAGTGTAATGTTTGTTCTTTCATATTATATTTGCATAATATTTTTATTTCAATACAATCAAAGCCTTTTTTTCTTAAAGGTTCACATATCTATAAAATATAGTGTTGTACTTTCTTTTGCTCTTTTTCAGTAGTGAGTTCTTCGTCGATGAAAAGCAAGTTTGACTTATTTTCTTTGATTTAATACTTTAATGTTTTAATCATATCTCTCATGTATAGAGAGAGATTCATGATTTTATGTGGAGTTAAATGTATGTTTGTTTTATTATATGAGAACATTGTGTTTAAATTATTTCTACCATAAAAAGTTATTTGAACTTTCTATCATATTATATTTGCATAAAATTTTTTGTGCAATATCATCAAAGTTTATTTATTCTTTTTTAATCATATATTTTCAAGAAATGAACTATTTTACTGTCTCTTTTTTTTTTAAAGTATTAAGGTTTTCAAAGAAAAGTAAGTTCAACTTTTTTCCTTTAACAAAAAATGAAATGTTTTAATCTATCATGCTCTTTTGAAATATTATATTCCTTGAATAAAACCATGTTTGACTTATTTTCTATGAAATTTTGTTTGCATTTATACAAAAGTAAGTTTTGAAAAATTATCATATATAAAGTTCTTTTATACAATATGCATTACAAACTCTTTTTCTCTTCTAAATTGGTCTTCTAATTTCAATATTGTAAAGTCGTTTTTTTTCCTCTTTTAAAAATTCGATCAATATTACTAATTTTTATGTTTTCTAAATTTTATTAATAGATGACCCAAACAGTATTTGAATATTATCGTGCCTCTCCTTATCAAATGAGACTTCAAGAAGCATTGTGAACGATTACTACGGATGATATTATCCATATAACTTTGGCTAGAGTAATCAAAAGATTACCCAATGATGGATTTACTAATGGAAACACTCCTTTATATGTAGAAATTTTATATTTTGGATGGATCTAATGCTACTATGTTGGACAAACAGATGTTGAGTACTTCATATCTCGATCCCACACTAGACACATACCGAATGACTGGAGTAAATAGGAGTTTCAAGATTTATCATGTTTTGTAACTTTGCATCAGTTTCAACCAAATTCCGCCGACTACTCTACTAATGTTAGAGCCAATCATATCACATCCCCAAGTAATACTTACTCACCATTTTCATTAATGTTTTGCTTTATAAATTTAATATTGTTATTTCTAAAGTCTTTTTTTTTCGTTTTTAGATGTTGCAGCACATTCTGGGACGGGGCATGTCACAACTTCGCCCACACATGTTCCCCGTGCTAGATCCACTGTTGATAATTCATCTAAGAAGAGAAAGCTTTCTTTTCGATAGTTGATTTTCGACAGTACACCTATCTTTTTGAAAACATTATATACTTTCTTTTCCATTTATCTGTTGTTATAGTTGGAATTCTTTCAGTGATATTTAAAAATCACTTTTGCTTCAATTATGTTTTCCAATTATTATGATTGAGATAATCAATGTTATTGTATTGAATTGTTAGATTTTATAATGAAGTTTAATAATTGCAAGACTATTTGATTCATTACCAAGTGGAAGAATATGTGAACAAATTAAAACATTTATGCTTCACATCCTGATGCGAAGCGCCGGGCTGAGTCTAGGCACGGAGCGCCTAGTATATATTCAACAAGCTACTATGAAGATGGGTGGAGGACAACACAAAAATCAAAAACTTTGACTAGGAACAAGTTTGCCTTGAAACCACATAGTATACACACCTTCGTGCAAGGGATCTTTATACTACTTTGTGACATGCATTTCTCAAAGGGTAAGATCCATGTGCACCAACGAGACATGCATATTAAAGATGCCTCCCTAGCACATCTACTTTTATAAATCCTAGATTAGATACTATGTAAATACATTATGCACTAATCTAACAAAGTGGTCTCTCTTTTCTATAATTCAAGTCTAATCTCTCCAAAATCTATGGATTTTAACAAATATGTAGCTCAAGAGTTTTTTCAACTTAAAAAGCTTAGATTATATAATATTGCACTTATATGCTTTGTTATCATATTTTGTTGAAAGTTGATATATAATTACAACTTTTTTTCCTTTTTTTTTTCTTATAGAGGCACTAGTTGCATGATTGTAGCTCAAAATGGAGTTGCAATTATACAACCAAAAGCTATGGTTGCATGATTGCAAATCAAAGTGAAGTAGCAAAAAATAGTGCATATAGGAGCATGTCCATATGTGCATCCTACCTACAAACCTAGCATGTATATAGATCATGTCTCTAGACATTTTTTTAATGTTCTTATACACACCTAAATTGCCCATCAACAAGTCTATTTTCTTGTAGTACAACCATAGTATGATCTATTTATGTCTCCTTTCTTATCTTTTTGTGTGTAGTTCTTGTAGCTACCTAGCTATGAATGGTTCTCTTTCTTTACATGCTAACAAACGATGCTTTTGATTTACACAAGTGAAATTTATTTAAGATTACTGATGCCCAATATTGTTTTGAAATGATTGTTTATACAAAATTGGTTAAGATGTGATTCTCCTCTATAATCAATAATCCCATGTATGTCAAGTGCCTAGGATTTTAAAAGTCCATATTTATCATGTAATTATTCATAAATGTGAGTATTGCTTCATTACTCAAAGTTCAATATGGAATGTTTTGCACAATGTGTAATGATTTAGGTAACAAATTTGATTAAAAACATAAGATTAGAAACGTAAGTCAACTGGTTAAATACACTCCATTCTAGCTCTTGTATAGAATTGTGCTCTACTCATTTGCTATGAAGCAATATATGAATGTGAAAATTTAGTGCTCTCCTCGTGTGGTAGAAGGGACTAAATAATAACACATTTATTTACGAAAACTCCATTATATGCTATAAGGCAATATGTAACGCATGTGTATATGTTTGGTAAAGCAAATCTAATTTGGAAAATTTTTGACAAGTTAAATCAGGAAGGTGGTCTATAAGGGAAGGAAGTAAGGGGGTGGAAGGAGAACAATGAGGGGGCATGGCCGATATATGGTGAGAAGTTGAATTAGGAGGATGTAGACTTCAGCTTACCTCGTGGTAAAGGGGGCGACGGGGGTGGCGGCGGCGGCGGCGAGGGGGGCGCGCTTCTATAAGGGAAGGAAGTTAGGGTCTCGCAGGAGTCTATCCATGGCGGGCTTGGTGAGGGGCATGCAGACGTCGATGCCATGGGAGCGGCCAGGGAAGAGGACCATCTCGCCGTCGCCCTTGACGTGGACGGTCCGGACGGCGAGGGGGCGGCCCCAGCCGAAGTCGACGTCGTAGACGCGGAACTTCGGGGAGCTAGCGACGTTCATGCAGGAGCCGTCCCACTGGATGCGGGATCCGAAGCGGTTGCCGTGGAGCTCCAGGTAGTGCATCTTGGCGAGGAGGCGGGGGTAGTCGCATTCGGCGGAGGCCTGGTGGATGAGGCCCGCCAGGGAGGCGAGGGAGGCCCCTTTCAGCTCCCCGAAGGTGGAGTTGGCGAAGGTGAACATGATGGCGTTGCCGAAGTACGCCGGCGGCAGGGGTGGCTCTACCCGGGCCCGCATGTCGGCCAAAACCGCGAACCGCACCGGCTCCCCGTCCGGCAGCCCCCGAGCCCGCATCACCGACCGCCACCAGTGCGCGCACAGCACCTCGTACGTGCTGAAGGGCCGACCCCCGGCCTTCGCCACCGCTACCTGTGCTCCCCCCGCCACCGACACCTGTCCGGCCCCCGCCACCTGCCCGCCGCCGCCACCTGCCACCGGCACCTGCCCCGCCTCCTCCTTCAGCCGTCCTATCATCGCCGGGCTCACGTGGAAGAGCCTCTCCACCAGCGGCTCCTTGGCCAGCACCGGCCCCTCCTCCTTCGCCCCCGCCCGAGGCTGCGGAAGGTTCAGCCCCGCCGCCACCTCCTCCGACGGCCTCTCCACCCTGAGCGGCGTCCGGTCGTGTATGGGCGCAACCGACATCTCCCTGCCCCGCGCCATCTCCGCCCATGAGTTCATGAACTGCCACATCGAATTCCCGTCCGCTATCACGTGGCTGTGCGCATAACCCACGCCTACACTCCCGCATTGGAATTTTGTCACCTGCACATACGAACATTTTTCCAAGTATTGTTCTCATAACTGGACACGCAAAACATTCTTCCAAGTCTAATTCTTACTACGTATATTCTGGCACATATAAGAGCACGACATGGTAAAGCCTTCATAATGATTGCAACCGACCCTTGAGTACTTATAACACCTTGTATGTTCGAGTAATGGCTAACACCCACTCTTTAGTAATGATAAAATATTAAAGTAATAGTCCAAAAATCCTTGCAAATCTCAGCACTTACCTTTCAACTAAGCAAGTATTGTTAGATACGTTCAATGGGCATTTAAAGGCTTATCCCATCTTTATCAACCTTAGTAAGGTTGGCATTTAAAGGATAATCCTTCTCTTTCAATCTATACTAGGCGCTCTACGCCTAGACTCGCCCCGACACGATTTTTGCGTTGGGGGGGGGTGCTAGAAGCGGGGCACCCGCCCCCGCGTTCTCTTTTTTTTGTAGGGGAGGTGGGGGGCTGCCATGTGGCACCCGCCCCCCACCTCTCCTTAACTAATAGTATAGATGGGTTTGGCATCTAAAGGGTGGTAACTACTCTTCCAACCTTAACGGATAAGGGACATGAGAGGCGAAAATCCTCACATTATGTAATGACCAAAAGGGAGGATCATGAGTAGATTCTTTTCACACAATGAAAAGGTAAGGTTTGTACGTCAAACAATCATATTCTTTATTGTTTCTTCTTTAGATTCTCATCTCCTAGCAATTTCAATCCATACACCCAGCCTATGTGTCCAAACAAAGTGGTTCAAAGACACACTAGCATGCTAGAAGTTTGACGTCATGAATATGCACAAATTGGATACACATTGTTCCACTTCACTTTTCCCACTTGTGATACAAATGTCACTTGTTTTAAGTCCGTAACACGCTTTCAATTAAAGCACTTCTCAAGGGTACTGTTGATATTACATACATTTTGAAGGCAACATCTTACTTTATCTTAAGTGCTAAAGTACATTTGGAAGCACTTGGCAATGAATGAAAGTTTTTAGTGAGATGCATTGGAACTACAAACGGGATCTGTTTCATTATTTAAAGATATACATACTCTTGAGTACTTATGTGCTCCCTTTACCATGCCATTACAAGAGGCAAGCATCCATGATTCATGAAATCTACATTTTAATTGGCAAATACTAGTTTTCAAAATTCACTAGCATGGACAAGCACATTGAACAAGATGCACTTGATTGAGAACCTTAGTTGCCTCACTACTAACCTAAGCCTTATCCTTTAGTTTGCTTCAAACTAATGGCTCAACATCAAGACTAACAACTAGTTTGTGAGTGCGTATTGAGACCCAATGACAAGCTAAGTGTCTTTCATCAAGAACCAAGATCTAAACTAGGAAAAGTAAAAAGTTGTTTGCAACCAATAATTCCACAAAATACCTTAATTTTATGATAAACCAAATTATCACAATTTAGATCATGAAGACGAGTGTTGAGTGTAATAATATAGACACAAAAGCTTTAAGTGATTGGTCACGTTGACTAGCCTTATTCGCACCTTGGTGGCCAAGGTGAGAGCTTGGGATGAAGCCCAACAATATTGGTCTTGAGTGATCATAATATAAGAGAATTAACTTCATTTCAACATGGCTAATAGTAAGCCTCTTACCTCAAGGTAACCGAAAGTCCAAAAATAACCCTCTTAACTCAAGTCCTCAACTCAAGTTAATTTCTTCTACAATTAATATACTCCGGATAACAGAAAAAAGCTTAAGTCCCTCACCTCAAGTTAAGTGGGGTGAAGATTCATTCCGGAGATCCACCATGCCACCATAACATTGCAACAGCATATTCCCTACCAAGCAATGCTAACAAACGAACCTTATTTCCAACAGGAAATTCTAAAGTATGATTGGCTGCGATGACTCTTTTCTACCATTCTTTTGCCGTCACAAAAATAGGGCTCCTAATGCAACACTTGTTTGGGTTGTCTTGTAAGTGTGACATTAATTTGCAAGCTTTGATCTCTGGCTGGATCTGTACAAAGCTACTAGACTAGATGTTTAATGCGACCTTACTGGATGCTTGCAAGAGGAGTGAAAAAGGCCATTTGAAAAATGAAGTGTCAAGAATGAAAGCAATTAGCCCTCTTGTTTTACTGTCATCCTCAATTTTGTTGCGCAACATGTTTCGCCTGCTTGATTTCCATGGCAATGGCTGTTTATAGATTCCGGATTCTCTAAAGCGGGTAGACTTAAGCAGATAAGCTTAGGGGCACTCCCTCCACACACAGCTCGATTGACCTGCGTGATGGTGATGGACAGACTGATAGTAGTGCTGGACAGACTGATAGTAGTGCTCTCTGACCACGCGCAGGCATAGACGTGGTGGAACCAAAGCGCATGACAAAGCTGGAGGGCGAGATCAGCCATCTCAGTGATACTTTCAGATTGATGGGTCTTAGTGATACTTACAAGAGATCTCATCAGCGATGGAAACAATATGCGATGCGTAATCAGTACTGTTGGAAGGTGTACCTGAATGGAGAGGAGAGGAAGGTCGAAGATTTTGGAGAGGTCGTGGGAGGGCCAGCGAGCCAGCTTATTGAAGAAAGGGCAAGGCTGGAAGCCCATGGACTCCAGCTCCGAGAAGGCCTCGGGGGAGCCGCATGAGGCCTCCACGAACTCCACCCCTTGGTCTCCGCAGTGGAGCCCCGTCCGCCCGCCCGCGGGGCCGCCTCCTGCCGCCAGCCGCCCGGCCAGCGGGTAGAACCACACCAGCACCTGCTCCAGGCTCCGCTTCATCTTCGCCACCATCGCCGCCTGCTCCTCCGCGTCACCCCCGAGCTTGTAGAACAACACCCGTCTGTTGTAGAAGAACTCCCTCCAGTACAGATCCAGGCTCGACAGATACATCAGCTTCACCCCTCCTTCGCCTTCTTCCTCCTGCAGCTTCAACTTCTCCATCGCCGTCGGTGTCTCCGGCTTCACGAAGCTCACCTCCTCGATCGTTATATCTCCGCCTTCGTAGCTCTTAGGCCGAAGAGTCGGATCAACCGGGGATGGAGCAGCTGATACATCTACTCCTCTGTTTGATGACATGGTGCTGCGCTCCGTTCTGCCTCAGACGGGGCTGACGGCGGCGGCCGTGGCCGCGCTCTCTCTCTCTCTCTCTCTCTCTCGCGTGCACTTGCGCCTCGCAGTGTCTCTCTACTATCTCTGATCTCTGTGTCTGGTGTCTGTGTGTCTCTCTCAATGTTCAATGATGATTATCCGTCGAATCGACCCGCCACCCTCACTTCCTTGAATAATTAAATGCTAAAGTAGCACGAGAACCGTCCCCTGCCTTGATTGGTCTGCGAGACGTATTGAATAGGGCAACTCCAGCCTCCAGGTGCCAATTCCGTGCGGCCTCTTTCTTGTTGAGGGCCCGGCGGGGCCCGCCCCCATCACGAGGCCCCAGGCCTCTCTTTTCTCTCGGTAGCACCTTCCAGAATCCACGGTCGCTCGGTCGCGAGCTCTAGGGTCACAGAGGGCAACCAATGAGCACGAACTTGGTAGTTACCAGTAGTAGGCTCACGGGTGTTTACCTTTGAAGCCCATTACTACCGCTAAGTTAGAGCACCTTCACATGATGGGTTAATAAGGGAAGGAAAAGCTGGCAGATTTTACAGTTCTTGCACCTTCACAAAGTGAGTTTCCAGGATTTTTGGGCTGCTCCCTGTGTTTCACAACTTTTGCTTAAAGGGCAAAAGTTATCAAACTTCTCCTCCATCAGTTTTCATAGTGGCTCGTAAAAAGGTCTTGTTTTAGATCTCCGAGAGCTTGTCATTGTCATCAATAGTAAGTCTTATTTGCTTTTTTAATGGTTCTAAATGCAAATAACAAGCTCCTCTAATCGGTTAGTAGGTGCATGGGAAGGTGAAGGAATGCACTTTGAGGCTTCAAATGACATTTACAAATTTTGAACAAGATGTCAAATTGAAATCTAAAAGTTAAGGTAAAGGTTTTAAATGAAGTCCAATTGCATGGGATAAGGTGCCACTATTTGCATGTGTGTACACACACACACCCACACACACACACATAAAGGCCTTGGTTTTGAAGGGTAAGCCTCTTTTTTTTTTTTTTGAAGGGCTACAATTAGGGGTGCTCTTCTTATAAGTCTTTACATAATTATCATAACCAATAGATATTAAACCATCAATTGTATCAAACAATTAGCCACTCAAATTTTGAGGGCATCTATCCTTCATGGATTTCCATACATCAAAGATTTCATCCCACTCTACGTCATGAAGTTCTTCATGAACAAAAAGGGTTTGAAACTTGAGCCAATCTAGGGTTTCTAGACAAAGTGTTGTCACTTTAGAGATTCTGGTTTGAAAAGCCTCTTTCACATGTTATAGAACTAGCTAGTAAAACAAGAATCATTTGCCATAACTTGAACATTTCTAGAAACATTTGCCATTCAACCTCTTTCCACATTGTATCCATATGTCAAAAATATATTTTGTTGGATAGTTCTCTACCAAAGTTGTTACAAAACTGAGCTAGAGCTAGCACAGACTCATAAGCTTCATGGTTGACATGTATTGAATATCCTCTTGCAAATCTATCGCATTTCCATCCCATGATTGTCTTGGAAAATGACCTCTATCGACCTCTCCAATGGATAGTCTTTCGATGAAAAAAGATTGCATGAATTAAACAAGTGACAATCAACAAAGTGTTCATTAAATCTTTCTATTAATTTGTTAATAAAATCCTAAGCTAAAAGGATGCATCCATTAATATCACCACAATTTACACTATTTGGTAAACTCTTGTATTTTAAGATGTTCCATTACCTCACCATCCTTATTTTCAATCTTTTCAATACAACCCCTAGATTTTCTTTAAAATTGTTAAAGAATTGTAGAATCCCCACCAAAATAATCTCCTAAATATCTCTCTTTTAATAAGTTCAATAAAACATTTGCATCTCTTCCTATTATGGTTATATCTATATGTTCTATTGGAAACTTTACATTTAATAAGTCTACTTCTACTAAAATATCAACTAAGAAATAAATAAGAAACTAAAGTTGATAAATTGTACCTATTGAATACATAGCTTCATTTTTTTTCTTTCCACCAATGTAAAAGTAAAGTGGGCATCATAGCTACTACCCTATAAATCATAGCACCTCTATAGAGCCATCTAACACCATGAATAAGAAGTACTTCATAGTGTTTGATTATAAAAGCATCTAACATGTCTATCAACTCTTCACAATGTAAGGTGGAATCTCTTAACCAATCTCTAATTCTATTGGCAAACTCGTCTAAATACACAAACTTTACACAATGTTCGCATGGATATTTTATAACTCAATTCTCTTAGTGTGTACGATGCAATGAACACCCACAAGATGAGGAATAGTTCTCCTTAACTTAGCTACAACTCCTTCATGTACACCTACCATGGCACTAGCTCCATCTAACGCAAAATCAACCATTTTGTTATCATCTCAACCCATTTTCTCTAATAGTTTTTTAATGCCTACAAGCATAGAGTTAGTTTTTCCATCAAGAATTCGAATAAGACGAATAAATTGAGTTGTTGGTTCCCCAAGCCCTTTGCTAGATAGATAGGTCATGTGAACAATGAGATGTTTGGCATAACGTTGATCAATACTTTTGTTGATCGTTAGTGAAAAGAAGGGACTTGCAATAATTTCTTTCTTAAGAGGTTCCCAATAAACTAGATGCATAGCATTAATGAATTGTTTTCTAGCTGTTGCATTAGTATACGACAAGTATTCTATAGACATAAGCATGTTCAGGCTATGCATGAACATATGAAATTTGTACATGCTTTCAAAAGAATCTAACAGCATGTTATATTGCACAATGTTCCATATAATTTAGATGATACTCACAATCCGATTTTTTTCATCATCAAACATTTAAGTCCCAGATGTTTTTCAATAATTTTCACATGGGCTTTTTTTCCCTTTTATTTAGTTCTCTTTCAACTGGTTTATGGGCTTCATAATTTTGGTGAATTTCAAGAGCTTGTTTTTTAATTGTTTTCCTACACGTCCCTGCAATGGTGTGTTCAATTATAATTCCGTACAAATTTTACATTTAACACGGTCATTTCCTTCTTCATCAATAATTGAGCAAGCCCATGGATAAACAATCTTCCATTGAGAAAGAAAACTACAAACATAACCATCTTTCTTCTTTTTACATTTCTCTACAAGTTCATTTTCGATTATGATACCATCTTCAATAACAAATTCTTTATCGAAATCAAAAGAATCTTCCCTAATGTTTGTTTATGTTAATCCAAAAGCTTGGCCAAATGCTGCATGTAAAGACAAATGGTACCGGTTTTAGTTTACCCATTTGACTTAAATTTCCCAATGTATGTATATATTAGACCTATAGATTACATAGCAAAGCAAAATGTTTTGTCAAGAGAATGGATAACAATTTACCATTAAAAAATACCTTAAGGAAGATGCCGATTCCGAAGGCTAGATACAAGACTCAAAGTTCCAAAATCCTTCTGAAACAAAGTATCAAAAAGCTTATGACTAGAGTAAACCTTATTATTAAATTTAAAACATTTCATTAATATCTTTTTGAAGATTAATTTAAAATCCCTCTCTCTCTCTCTCTCTCTCTCTCTCTCTCTCTCTCTCTCTCTCTCGTTTCCGAGTCTATGCAACGGCCGTCATCCATGCTCATCTACTTGTAGCCATTGCCCGCAAGCCAGTCTCTACGCTTCCAGAATCTAATCGCACGGGTAATTGTGGAAGTGGCAAATCGAGACTTGGTATTGTGGCAGTGACATCTCGAGACTGTGGAGGCAGAGGACTCAGGAGGCTGATATTGTGCAATTGTAGGCCAGCTAGTAGCCGTCGCAAACACTTCTAGGTTCACTCGGGTGCCAGTGGCCAGCCTTCAGGCGCAATTCTAAGGACTCTCGACTCTCCAACCTGCTGGTATAGGAGCTATCAACCGTGACGCCATCTCCAAAGGGTTGGCCAATGGCTATTCTACCTACTGGATGCGCCACCAATCTCGGCTGCTCCGCCTCCTGGTGCCTAGGTACGCTAGCGGCCAGTCCAGCTCCACAGTGTTCCACAATCTCACACGGCTCTACTGCCGCGGATATGCTAGCCCAGCTCCATCGTCTCAGCCTCCTCCACCTCCGCAGTCTTGAGCTGCCACTGCTACACTGCTAAGTTCCATACTAGCAAGATAGTCTAAAGAGAGAGAGAGAGAGAGAGAGAGAGAGAGAGAGAGAGAGAGAGAGAGACGAATCGTCGAAGATAGCTCCATGCTCACTATCAAAGCCTATAGGCTACAAGTTGACCATTACATCCCATCATTGATCGACATTCACAAGGAACTTTGGACACGAAACTAGATAGCAAATACACACATATCTAGTAGATACACAAATTTTTCTAGATAGTACCTAAGAAATTTTTAGTTGAAACTAGGTTTTTAGTTTTACTAGATAAAAGTGAAGCTATAACTAGTGAAATCCATGTCTATATGGTAAAGCAAGAAGATTTTCTATATAACATCTAATATAGCCATGTTTAGTAGATTTAAAAATCAAGCTATAACTAGCAAAATAATTGTAGATGGCAAATGAGAACAAATTTGTGCACAACA
The DNA here is from genome assembly GCF_053477565.2 of Lygodium microphyllum. Lineage (NCBI taxonomy): Eukaryota > Viridiplantae > Streptophyta > Polypodiopsida > Schizaeales > Lygodiaceae > Lygodium > Lygodium microphyllum. The sequence continues at coordinate 55,692,974 of NC_141159.1, read as the reverse complement.
TCTAACATAGTCATACTTATGTAATTAAGTAACACACATCACAATGGATAGGCCTAACCATAATCCATGTAGAACAATTTCAAAAAAGACATTATGGATATATGCTCATAATGGAGATTGGAAGCTATTTAATCAACATCTTTCAAAGGGAAGAGTGTGCATTGAACATGATTTTGGTATGTTGAAGAATAGATAGTGCATTTTGCATGACATGAATGTTGAGTTGTAACACGTTCCTATGTACATATTAGTGGCATGTTGTGTCGTGCATAACTTCCGCATGGATACATTAGAGGATGAACTAAGAGAGGATGATATTGACCCTCATCCCAAAATGATAATGTACCAACTCATCCCGCAAGGTCAAAATGCATTGAGGGCCAAGCTCTACGATTAGCAGTCTTTAATCAGTGGACCTTGCGTATGCAACTAGCTTGAGTTTTTTGTATGCCTCTTTCTTAGCAAAGCTAAGACTATGGCTTTGTATTTCTCCATCATGCATAGCATTTTTGTTTCTCCATTGTGCATAGCATTTGTATTTCTCCATTGTACTTTGTAATCAACCATCAATTGAAGTTCTTCTATGTCATTAACGTCAAGCAATCTACATGTCAATGTGGTTGAATCAATGTGTACATTCAATGTGTGTGTCAATGTAGTTCAACCAATGTGACATTCAATGTGTTAGTTAGTTAGATATATTTACTTAGGTGATTAATGTATACTTCGTGAGACATACTTTATTGGGTACTTAGTGTACATACTTAGTTTCTTAGTGTACATAGTTAGATGCTCAGTTAAATACTTTAGGCTTAGTTAGATACTTATATACTTAGATACTTAGTAGTTAGTAGTTAGATGCTTAATTAGTTAGGTGGTTACTTAGTGTATGTATATACTTAGATACTTAGATACTTAAATACTTAGTAGATATTAGTTAGATGCTTAGTTAAATACTTAGTACTTAGATGCTGAGGTAGATACTTAGTTAGGTGGTCACTTAATGTGCATACTTAGATACTTAGATACTGAGAGATAGATGCTTTAGTTACTTAGATCATTAGTTACTTTGGTTCTTAGTTGCTTAGATACTTTGATACTTAGTTGGTTTGGTACTTTACTAGATAGTAGTTAGATCCTTAGTTAAATACTTAGTATGGTCAGTTAATGTGCATATTTAAATACTTAGATTGATGCCTAGTTACTTAGATACTTAGTTACTTAGTTACTTTGGTAGTTAGTGACTTAGATACTTAGATACTTAGTTAGATGCTTAGTTACTTTGATAGTTAGTTACTTAGATACTTAGTTAGATGCTTAGTTACTTAGATACTTTGATAGTTAGTTACTTTGGTACTTAATCAATTTGGTACTTTGTTAGATACTTTAATGGCTTGGGCTCTTAGTTAGATACTTTGATGCAATTAGAACAAGTTGTCTCTCTCAAATACCAATCTCTGTTAGCACATACTTGGTTACTTTTCTTATTTAGATACATTAGGTACTAAGTACTTTTGGGCATTTTCAAACTAGTTCAAAAGTGACACAACTTTGTAAATGAGATGACACCTTGCATTAAGATCAAAAGAATAGAATACAAATGTAATTTCATGGGGGGGTTGTATACCTTGTATTGGCAAGGAGTTGGGCAATTTGCAATTGAGTTTCTAGCCTCTTCTCTTCTAACACAATGTGCTAAGCTCCACTTCTTTTAGTGCTTGTGTCCAGTTGCTCATGCCTTGCTTGAGTGTTGCACCAACATTGTCCATTGACATGCTTTTCTACTTTTTGTTGCATTGGCCTCAGATTTCTCTTCCAATAGATGGGCCCACATTGCTTTCTTTAGTCTTGTTCTCATCACACTTGTGCATAGCCCTCTTTATAATGGACGCCCCTCCATTTCTATGTCCTCCTCATGTGCCTATAAGGGTTGTTCTAGGTCTTGACTTTCAGCTCTACTGGCACATTGGAATCCTCCTCATCATCTAGAGATAAAATGTTGAGATGAGAGCAAAATCATTTCCACCAAAAGCACCTTGAAGCCCATTGACCTTTGGGGTGGTTGATAGCATATCGCCCATTCTTTCATAAAACTCCCATCTTGATTATTTTGCACCTGATATGGCCTCTTGGCATGCTCTTTCATGTATGCCTTCTTTAAGTTATTTCACTTATTTTAGCAGAGTCTCCGTGAATTCCATTCCACAACTTGCATTCACATCTCGAGCAATTTCAACCCAATGCTTAGTCTTCAAATTCCCTCAATTCAAAGAAATCCATTTATCCTAATAATAGTCAGGAAGAGTGAAAACTTGGAAAGAATACCAAATCTCATTCTTCTTTGTACAAGTAGTTGGCCCTTCCACCGCTTGGGTTGGTGTTGGAGAGACTTTTTGCAAGGATGGAGTATTTCTTTGTGAAGAGGATTGTCCAATGAGAGAGCTTACAAGTGATGGGTTGTTGACATGTACATTTGAAGAGGGTAGAGGGTTTGGGATGTTGGAAGAGGGTTGAGGACTTGGAACATTACTTGATGGTTGTGGGGTTGACATAGCTAGAGATTGAAATGGACTAGGCATAACAAGTTGGGATTCCAACACTATTTCATCTTCTAACTCATTAAGATCAAGGGTATCATGTGGACTACACAATGTTTCCAAGAAACTATGGTGTGAGTTGAAAGATGGTTGTACAACACAACTTATAGCTTGCACAAAGAAATGTACATACTACATGTCACTTATGCACTTATGCCAATAGAATTCCAGCACAAGTTATGCACTTATGCATAAGAATGGGTGAAATAGGAATGGGTAGTGTTAGAACTGATTAGAAAAATTCTTAATTTAATTTGAGATTTAAAACGTAGCCAGAAGGCGGGAGAGGAGAGATGGGCGCAGACAGCTCGGGACAGGATGCGCAGCTTGAAGAGGAAGAAGAAGGGCAAACAAGGGAAGACAGAGTGCAAGAGGATCTCTGAGGGCAGGCGACTCCATAGCTCAGGCTTCAGCTCGACAAGCCATAGATGCAAATTACGTTGGATTGAGCGGCAGATAGGGAAGGGATGACGACAGCAGACTAAGCCGTAGATGGCAAAGGGATGAGGGCAAAAGCTAGTTGGGTTGCAGATGGCGAAGGGGAGAGGGCACCAAATGGTAGCAGACGACTGTAGCGACTGGACTGGACTGTACACCCACCATTGGAAATGGCAAAGCGAACAGAAATGGCATCCACCAATGGAAATGTCAAAGCAAACTAGAGGAGCTTATTGACTAACAAATTGTAATGTTGCCCAGATAGCCAAGCACAGCCAAAGCAGCTTTGACTACTTCAAAGAACTTGCGTGCAATACCCAAATGCAGAGCCTGATGTTTATGTGCGCGATGGTGGGGAGACACAGATTGTGAATCGACACAAGCTCCCGGCTTTGAGCGGCGCAGTAGGGTTTAATGTGGGGCTTCCTCAACCTTTTCTTTCCTATCATTGGCGGCCTCTCCAGGGTCTTTGTCCTGTGGCTCCCGCTCATCTTCCACAGCGTGCTGCTGTGCTTCTTCCATGAGGTCCTCGAGGAGAATGTGCACGGGAAGATCGTCATCATAACCGGGGATTAATCTGGTATCGATGAGGTATGATCAGAAACTTGTATTTTACCGAATTTCTGTCATAGCTAGACAAATTTTAGCAATTTGGTGTTCTCATGACTAATCTGCCATATGGTGAAAGGAAGATAAATACAATCAATGACATTGCCAATGGGATAACATCAATTCCACTAGGGATGAATCCCATATACAACAGTAAATTGTATATATTGCAAAAGATGTTTGATGGTGATGAGAGTGAGAACCTGGGAGGATGGGTTCAGTCGGCATATAATGCAAAAGATTGGCGGAGAGTGATAGATCCAGCTTTATTGCTCCATCCCAATGGATATCAAAATGATTCATCAGCAGAACGTCTAGATGAAGTTTATGGAGTCCTGAAAATAGCTTTGCTCTCCGTGAACCACATCCCAAAAGATCGTCCATCGATGAGGGAGATCCTAGATGTGCTGTGCGGCCTGCTCTTGGAGAAGCGAAAGGCTCAACATATAATAAATATGGGCTCAGCAACAGCAGAAGCTCAGGATAGTCCTGACTCCTGTCTCTGATAGACTGCCATCTTTAATGGGCTCAGCAACAGCAGAAGCTCAGCTGCTCAGGATAGTCCTATCTCTGATAATCTGCCAGCTTTAATGTAATGGTCTTGACTCTTGAACACGCACTCATCTCCGACTCCGTCTCCAAGCTCGGTTATTTCCCTTTAGCTACCAGCAGTACCAAGCCAACGTCCTCTACCAGCCCATATTAACTGCAATGCTCTCTATTATTAATAGGAGCACACCACCTAGTTAGTCACCACCTCTGACATGAAAAGGCATTGTAGGTTGATGCTCCAACATAGAGAGTGTTGCCTTACGGCCTTTCCTGCCACATGTAGGCTGAATATCAATCTCATGCATCACACGAGTGGTTTGCTCAATAGCCCCACCCAGATCAAAGAGAAATGCAGTCCCCTTTGTGGCTTCTGTGTCAAGAGATTCATCTGCATCACGAGCTCCTGTCAATTCCTCATGAGAGACATCATGGGGGTCTGCTACATCAACCACTTCATCATCATCTGATAATTCAATTATCATGCTGAGTTTGACTGAGCTGACATTCTTCATTTTGCACACATCTCGGTGCTCAGGTGTCCATTTCTCTCCACACCTAAAGCATAAATTTGCCTTTTTCCTACTGTCCATTATGGCCCTGGAATGTTGTTTAACTTCTGATTTGTCAAAACCAGAACTGGGTTTGACACCTGACTTTGCATCCATGGGCCTGTATGGCTTTGCATATGGCATTTTACTCCCGGCAACCGTTGGATATCGTGGAAAGGGGGCAGTTGTTAATTTCTTATTGATCCAATCAGCAAGCTTTGTCTTCCTGTCAGCCTCATGAACAGTACCATAGGAGCTACTTGACAAATGCTTGTACTTGCCAACATATTTTGGCTCAAACACCTCAGCAATCTGGGCTGCTCGCTCAATGGTTTGAGGATTATGAGCTCTCACATCAGCAGAGCCAGAGAGGGATTTAAGCCTTGTATAAAATGCAGCAGCTTCCCCTTCTCGAAAATGTCCTATACAAATAAGGAAAGCCTCCAAAAATGCTACAAGTACTCCTGGACCATACCAGAAGAAGTATGGCACTTCTAGTAGGGTCAAAGAGGATGAGTTGCAGGAGGTCAATCTAGGGACTGATGCTGAGCGATAATGGTAAAGGTTAGTGCCCAAGTAGAAGGCCAGTTTTTGGAGGATTTGATCAAATTGCTACAGGAGTATATTGATGTATTTTCTTGGGAGTATTCACATGTAAAAGGCATTGAACCTAAATTGCACCAACACCATATCAATTTAAAAGAGGATGTTGTTCCAGTTGTGGAACAAAGATATGCTGTGACTCTAAATTTTGCAAAACAAGTCAAGGAGGAAATAGATAAGTTGCTGGTTGTTGGCTTTATTAAACCTGTAAGTGAGGTCACATGGTTATCACCAATCATTGTGGTACCCAAGAAGAATGGCAAGTTGAGGGTGTGTGTGGACTACAGAAAACTTAATGCCGCTACCATTATAGATCCTTTCCCAATGCCATTTTGTGATGCAATGTTGGATGCTGTTGCGGGACATGAAATGTATAGTTTTTTGGATGGCTTTTCAGGGTATAACCAGATTGGTGTTGCTGAAGAGGATCAGCATAAGACTGCTTTCATAACAGAATGGGGTGCATTCATGTATACAGTTATGAGTTTTGGTCTCAAAAATGGACCACCATCCTTCAACTTTGTGGCCCATAAGGTATTTGAGCCATATCTACAGGATTTTATGAGGGTCTTTGTTGATGATTTCTCAGTGTTTGGTAAAAAAGACTTACATTTGATGCACTTGAAGTTATGTTTGGAAAGATGTAGACAGTTTAGAATGGCCTTGAATCCATACAAAAGTGTTATGGCTGTAAGAAGTGGTATCTTATTAGGTCATGTGGTTTCAAGTGACGGGATGGCAATTGATGTTAAGAAGGTGGAAGCCATTCAATCAGCAAAATCTCCAACTAATGTCAAGAAGTTGATGAGGTTTGTGGGACAAATCAAATGGCATGCAAGGTATCTCAGATATCTAGCTAATGTGTGTGTACCATTGACACATTTAACTAAAAAGGATGTATCTTTTGTGTGGGCTGAGCCTCAAGAAAAGTCCTTTCAGTTATTGAAGAAGATGGTTTATGTTGCACCTGTTTTGCAATCACCAGAATAGTCTTTACCTTTTCATATTTTTGTTGATGCCTCGGATATGGCAATTGGGGCAGTTCTAATGCAGGAGAAGGTGAAGGGCTAGTATAGGCCAGTTTACTATGCTACCAGGGTTTTGTCATCTGCAGAAAGGAATTATGCTGTGACTGAACGGGAAGCTTTAGGCATGATCTATTCTTTGAATAAATTCAGACATTATTTACTGGGGAACATGGTCATTTTTCATGTGGACCATCAGGCTCTGTTATATTTGATTAAAAAACCTCTACTGACAGGAAGGTTGGCTAGCCCAGAGAAACAACATGCTATTGCAGTTTACTTTAGTAGGTTGGAATTAGGTGAACCACCCATTGGTGTGGATGATGAATTGCCTGATGCATCACTTTTTGAGGTTCAGGTTGTTGAATCGGATTCTTGGTATGATCAATTGTTATCATTTTTGCTTGATGGAACTATACCAACTAAGTTCACCCCAGATAAAAGAAGAATGTTTGCTTTGAAGTCTAGGCCTTTTTTGGTGATTGCTGGAGCACTTTATAAGAAAGGCATAGATTAGGTAATAAGAAGATGTGTGCCAGATTTTGAACAGAAAGCTGTATTGCCAGTGTAGCCAGATTTCTTTACCACAATATAATGACACGGTTTGGATGTCCGGTGGAGTTGGTAAGTGATAGAGGTTCTCATTTCCTTAATGCTGTGATTGTTGATTTGACTAGTACTCATATGATTATGCACAAGATGTCTATAGCCTACCATCCTCAGGCTAATGGTTAGGCAGAGAGTACTAATAAGACACTGATAAGAATCCTCAAAAGAATTGTGGTGGAAAATCAGAAGGACTGGGATGAGAAATTGGATTAAGCTTTATGGTCTTTCAGAACAGCCTTTAAGGTGACAACATGTATGACTCCGTTTCGTTTGGTTTATGGGTTAGAGGCTATTGTACCAATGGAATATGTGGTACCTAGTTTGAGGGTAACAGATGAAAAGATGAGTCCAAAGTTGTCTGTCTACATAGATGCAAATATCTGATGCAGTTGGAAGAGGATAGGTTTATCAGTTCTTATATCACTGAAGTCATTTTAGAGAAGAAGACAAGCTTGGGTCAGCATGAATGTTAAGTTCAAGGTTTTCAAAGTTGGTGATTGGGTGATGGTGTACAATTCTAGGTTGGGACCTCATCCAGGTAAACTTATTTTGAGGTATAAAGGGCCGTATCAGATTATTGAAGATTTAGGTCAGGGAACCTTTGTAGTTGCTGATGTGTTTGGCACACGAGTTGAAAAACCAGAGATTCCTGATGAGGATGTTACAGAGCTAGCTTCTATTCCAGTAACTATAGATCCAGTAGAGGTGGAAGAGTTTGCAGGGGTGGATGTTTCTAAAAGTGATGTCACTTCCACTATGCAAGCTGAGCAGGTTTCTGATCATCCTCCTGAGAACTGATGCAGCAGCAGTGTTTTGTTATGGCCAGCATTTTGCCTGATTAAGGGATGTGTGGATCCAAGTCTGATTTCTTCGAAATCCACCACCGGGATGTGCCATGTGTTGAAGCTCAGTCTAGATCTAGTAAATAGCTGCTTAGTCAGATCTTGCTTAGTCATAGTTCTACTCAGTCGGATTCTGTTAGAAAGTTGCTGAATCGGATTTTACCCAAGATGTCTTGTGAAATGGAAGTTAGGTCTTTATAACTATAGTCTTGTACTCTATATTAAGTTCTTGTAGCCATCTGTTTGGTAGATGAAAGCAATGTACGAAACTGGTTGCCGAATCTGATATATGGTATTTACAAGCTGTCTTTAAGTTTTCTCTCTATCATTCTCATAGCAGTCCATTTCTTGGTTTGTCTGATTCTTGTCTTGAGTTGAAATGGGTGTTGCTCCATCTGTTTGCCCCTCCACTTGAGTGCTTGTCTAAATCTGTGTGGGTGGAATACCCTAAACAATCTCAGTGAGTGGGTGGCATAGAAAAAGGCTGAGAAGAGGACAGGCCTCTCTCCCAATTGCCCTGAAACCCAACACCCAATCCAAGCATGCTCACTGTGGGTGGAAATATGCCAATAGGCCGGCCCAAAATGGACGGCTCAGCCAATGAAATCTGCAAGCCAAATGGCGGCCTGGAATCAAAAAAAGAAGTGCTCGGTGGCACGGGCAAGGCATCACCTATATCAACATAATCCCCATGCTAGGGTGCATGCATAGAACCAACATCATAAGTGTGATGGCCATCAGCCATAAATCCCCTGCGTGGGTCAGGAAAATCACCCTGGCTATCCGACTGATCCCCGTGCTGGGATGCGGCCTGCTTACCCTTATCATGCATACTGATGGCAGTAGTGATCTGCTGCCCAATGTTTTGACCCATCTGGGTGATAGCTGTATCGTACATAGCCATAGCAGTGGTGAGCTGCTGCCCCAATTGCTGACCCATCCGTTGAAAAGTCCCCTGAAGCATCGAGGCCAATGCATCCAAAAACTGTGTCTGTAGGCATAGCAGGAACTGGCTGTGAGGGAGGTACACCCTCTGTAATTGGCATCATCGCCATGCTGAAACGTCTCATCTGATCGAGATGCACGCTTGGGGGCCATGAGTGCGCGATGGAGTCGATGAAGAGGCTTGAAGAAAACTCGGTGAAGAGGATGGAGAGAATGCTCGAAATGAGCCACAAAGGTGGCTGAGAAGGGCCTAGAACAAGGCTGTAGAAGTGCCCTAAAAGAGGTTTTTTTTTTTTGGGAAGTCCTAGGACTGTCCTAGCCTAGCTAGGACTGCTAGCACTGTCCTAGCCTATCTAGGACTGTTAGGACTGTCCTAGCCTAACTAGGACTGTAAGGACTAGACTAACTAAACTAACTCACAATTAACGAGTTAATTACCCCTCAGGTTAACTAACCTTACTAACCTTAGGAAATAGATTAGAAAATTAGTCTAAGGTATGAAAACGGTGGCCAGTGGAAGGCGGGCAGGTGACGGAAACGGTGGCGGAGGAACGACGGAATCGCGGCAGCGTATGACAACAAGGGGTGCATCGAACATGCGCGAAGAGATTGTCAGTCCGGTGGAGATGGAACCCGATGGAGATGGCACGACGGCGGGGTGGTGGAGATTGCAGGCCAGTGGAGATGGCGTATTCCGGAGGAGATGGTGTATTACTACCTCGTGGTCGAGCAACACTGGCGAAGACGGTGGCAAGCAGTAACGGTGACGTGAACAGAAAAAAAAGACGGACGGAACTGTAGCAAATGGATAGAACAGTGAGGGCGACGTGAGGTAGAGAAGTGACGGCTGAAGCGAGGCTGCTAGTTTCTCCAAACGAAATGTTGAGTTCGTGATTGGCGGAAGCAAACGGAATGGCTCACTGGTGGAATCGGTGCGTGAGGGAGTTTGGCCGCCCTGAGTGCCTTGATTCCAATCGACCTGCACTCTCTTTCACGTGCTGGATTCCGCTTGGTTCACCTAGATAACAATAGTTTTGTCCATCGATGCAAAGCTGCTTTGTAGGTGCCTGAATTTTAGGCTCTGATACCAATGCAATGAAGGGGAACTGGGAGATGAAGGAAAGCCACGGAAGGCAAGGGAAGATAGAGAAGGAAGGGGAGATAGGAGTAGCGTGAATTGAGAGAGAGCACAGGTGAGGAAGGAAGCCGATTGAGTTGGACATTAGATGTCAAAGCAAATAGGTACCTTACAATCCTTTTGGGGTTGACTTATATCGTCCCCCACATTTCCCACATTTCCCCTACTATTTTCCCATCTATTTTCCACATAAAATCCATGCTTTTCCCACCTTCATTACAAAGAGAATGTAGTGTTCAAGACAACTTTTTTAGTGAATTCAATCACAATTCTATTGCTAATAATACAACATTGTGAACAAATCGTGATTAGTTTTCTTAACATGATATATTAGTGTGATAATGGCTTGTATTAATGATTCCAACTAGTTTTCTTGTATAGGAAAATTTTACTATATCTATAATTTCAACTAGTTTTCTTATCTAGGAATATTTTACTAGATCATCAACTAGGAATTTTAAAAATTTTCTATATAGAAATATTTTACTAGATCACTAACTTGTAAAGTGTTCCACTTTTACTAGTTGAGACTTTTTCTAGATACTTTGATAAGTATCTAGAAAATCTCTCTTTTTTTACTATATGGAAAAGTGTTTAAAGTTCCTTGTGATTGAAGCTGGAATCAGAGAAGAGGAGAGAGAGAGAGAGAGAGAGAGAGAGAGAGAGAGAGAGAGAGAGAGAGAGAGAGAGAGAGAGAGAGAGAGAGAGAGAGAGAGAGAGAGAGAGAGAGAGAGAGAGTTGTGTTCCTACCTACAGACGGGTAGGCTCAAGGCTAGCCTGGCTAGGTATCCTCACGCTGTGTGCTCGATTGCTAATTCTCTTGCTGCGGCCTGCTACCTTGGACTTTGGAGCTTGGACTCTATAGAAGTTCACTCAGGTCTCGAATATCTTCACTCAAAACTTCAAAAGTGTGAATTGCAGGATGCTTTGGAAATTGGCGGGAGATGGCTTAAAAAGAAGAATAAAAAACTATTTAGTTTAACATTGAAAAGCTTTTTTAACATCAAACTATTAATTACATGATTTTTAAGTATATAAAATATACAAACAATACATAAAACCTAAACTTATTTTTAAAAGGGTAAATTGAAATTTTACCCTTTATTGAAAATGCATTTTTAATTAACCCTTTGGGTAAGAAGGGTGTTTTTCAAGCTTGGCTTAATGAAAGCTTACAAAAATTTCTCCATTCTTTGAAGGGTATTGGCTTCATAAGGGCATTGGAACCTTCAAAGCCAAGGCAATGACACACAACACAATGTGCTTCACGCTTAGATTCTCTCGATAATTCATGCTAGTGCTCTCCTATTGCGACACTAGGGTTCAAAAGCATATCTCATGGGGGCGAGATAGATCATAGAAGGTTGATACAATGAATATTATCGAAACTTCAAAAGCTTTGGCAATTAAGTCTAATACAATATTGAATGTATAAAAATGCAATATATGGGGATGTGGAACTCATTGATATGTAGGGAGTAGAAGACCAACACTAATAGGATCAAGCCTAAACTATATCTCTAATGAATCATTATGACCATTTCTCAAGTTTCTCAAAGACAAACATGTTTAATGGTGAGTTTTATTTACATTGAGCTTATCATGGTATTCAAATTATCCTCACACATTGAGCCTATCATTTAATGGCAACTTTTATTCACATTGAGCCTATCATGGTGTGCATATTATTCTCATACACTAAGCCTATAACATTAGATAAAATTAGCAATCCATAAACTATATCAAGAATTTATTATTATTATTATTATTATTATTATTATTATTCTTCTTCTTCTTCTTCTCTCTCTCTCTCTCTCTCTCTCTCTCTCTCTAAATTATTAATAATATTGCGACGGTTTGCGACGTGTACAATAAATTTGTGATGCTAATAGCGACAATTATAGAGAGAAAAAATTTGTGGCAGGGCAACCTATATAGCACCATGTGCTGTGTTTATATTCTACAAATGAATTACATCTTACGTGTGCAATGGCCGTTAAGATACAAAGGATGATAACAACATAGTATATAGAAGATACCTGCATAAATCACAAGACCAAAAAAGAAGAGGATGTGTGCTCCACGAATCCAACCATGAGCTATAGATCCTCACCATCTAAAAGCTCATCCCAACACAAAGGAGCATTAAACGGGCTTTGTAGAATGAATAACTACACATCAATCCACCATACATAATGCATTTAAAAAAATATAGTAACTACAGACAAGAAAGTGCTTTGTTGAAGAATATGGTAATGGCTACAAATTGATTGCTAGAGGTCGAAGAGATGGTAGAATGTTTGCTGTTTTTGGTTGGTAGAGGTGGTACACAGATCGGATGTTATATGCATGCGTAGGGAGCGTCGGAAGGTCCCCAAGAACAAAAGAACTCTACTTTTGCACAAAAAAAAACAAGAGAGAAGGCTTGCACGACATGAAGCAAAAGACTAATTGGGTACAATCTCCCCCCATGCCTTGTGTGTGTGCTCCATAAAGCATGTATTTGATATATTATTCATCTCCAAGCTCAAAAAATAGTCCAATTTACAATTAGCATGCTTTAGCTTTTGTGTTTGCTTTTGTCCCACTAAAGAATTAAAGCTATTGGACGCCCAAAGAGTCGCGCGGTGTCCAAATACAATGTCTGAGACAAATATTTAAATCGTGTGCCCATGCGCATACAAAATAATAAATAAATGTCAAGCGCTTCAATAAATAAGCATGTCAATATAAATATTAGTGCCACGCTTAAGATGCGCGTCCATAAAAAATGATAATTTTCTCTAAATAACTTGAATACATGCTATCGCCCAGTGCTTCCCAACACCACCGCTGCCTGCTCTACACAACAACTGAAGCATTCACAATTGTTAGAAAATAATAAAATTAAACCGACAAAAGTGAATACCTAGCAGTCTTCAGCTACAAAATAAATAAATTAGTTAGAACTCAATATTCCTAACCTTAATTTATTATGAGTGCGCACTCTAAACTCATAAACATCTATTAATTTAAATATGTATTTTGCAGAATCACCTACTATGGAATCACCCACTTGCACATTAAATTAACAAGACGCCTGAAAAGAACAGGCATCCCTATCGACTTTTCGCACAAGGAATCCACCTTGTGTATGAGCCTCGGAAATAAATAAAATTTTACGAAATCTGCCGCAAAACCTCATGGAATCCACTGTGGAATATGCCTCTTGGCATCATACCCCCGGGGTGGGATAGCAATTGTCCTCAATTGCTATTAGCTCAATGTGGGGCTAGCAGTGAGGGGTAAGCACTTAGGTCTCGAGCGTGCATCCATTGGGCCTCTTCAACAGGATGATTTTTAAACTTAACCAAATATCTAGAATATCTACGACCAGTTCTAGTAGTCATAAAGTCAGTATCTAGAATAGTTTCAGGCTCAAGGATTTCAGTTTCTTCTTCTAGCAAAGGAGGATTTTCATAAACAGGGTGTATAGGTAATTGGCCTCTAAATGGTCGTAATAAACTGATATGAAAAGTGTTGTGGATTTTCTAGTGTTGTGGTAATTCTAGTTTAAATGCATTGTCATTGATTTTGTGAATGATCTTGGAAGGTCCATAAAATCTAGGGGCTAACTTTACAACAGGGTGTTTGTCAACACTTTGTAATCTTTGCTTTTCAATTCGTAACCAAACATAATCATCAACTTTGAAACTCATAGCTTTTCTTTTCTTGTTGGCTTGTTTTGTGTATGATTGCTGGGCTTTGGCAATCATGTCTTTAACTTCATAAAAAATAGTAGCATGAATGTTAGCAATATCATCAGCAGCTTGAACTTTGTTTGATAATGATGTAACATGTGTAGGCAATCTATATCCATAAATAATTTTAAATGGTGCTTTCTGTGTAGCTATATGTGGTGTGTTATTGTATGCAAACTGAAGTAAATGTAAATGTGTATCCCATGTTTGTAGTTTTGAAATTGTGTATACACGCAAAAGATCTAAAATGGTACTGTTAGTAGCTTCTGTTTGCCCATTTGTTTCAGGATGAAATGCAGATGAAAAATCAATCTTTGTTTCTAAATTAATAAACAAAGTAATCCAAAAATTATTGCAAAATCTAGAATCATGGTCAGAAAAAATAACTTTTGGCAAACCATGATTAGTGAAAACAATTTTCAAGAACAATTGAGCAGCTAATGTTTTCTTGCATGGAATGAAATATGCTTGTTTGCTAAACCTATCAACAATAGTCCAAATCATGTCATGATTATTTTTAGTGTTAGGCAAACCAGTGATAAAATCCATTGAGATCTGTTCCTATGGTCGTTCTGGAATTGGTAAAGGCATTAAGAAACCATATTGTTTACCATGGTGTCGTTTAACTCTTTGGAAAATTAAGCATTCAGATACAAAGTTAGATACATCAGATTCCATGTGTGGCCAATAAAAATCTTCAATCAGTGTATGCAAAGTAGAAATAATTTCTCTATGGCCTTGGTATGGGGGACAATGAATTTCATGCAAAACAAATGATCGAAATGGAACAATTACACATAATCTTTTTTCATAAAACATAAATCCATCAATGTAAGACAATGAATCAATGGGAATCCAGTTATTTGCAACTAATTTATTCCAATTAGCTTGAAAAGTAGGGTCTTGGTCATAAGTATCTTTCATAGGGAGAAGAGAGTCAAAAGATATCACAGAAATATTATGAATAGTCGGTCTTCTGCTTAAAGCATTGGCAACAATATTCTCTTTTCCGGGTTGATATTGTATGAGTGGATGAAAACTTTGAATAAAAGCAACCCATTTAATGTGTCGGTTAGATATTTGTGGTTGACTAAGGAGATGTTTAATGCTTTGTTAGTCAGTTTTGATCATGAATTCAGATCCCATTAAATAGTATTTCCATTTACGTAAAGCTTGTACTACAGCTAGCAATTCCTTATCATAGGTAGAATACTTAAGTTCAGAGGGTTTAAGTTTGTAGCTAGAGTAGGCTATGGGATGAGAATCTTGCATAAGGACTGCTCCTATTCCAGATCCATTAGCATCAGCGACTACTAATAAAAATGATCTATTTAAGTCAGGTAATTGCAATACAGGAGCATGAGTTAAAGCATGTTTCAGTAAATCAAAGGACTTTTGTTGATTGTTGGAGCAATGATACACAATGCCTTTCTTTAATAGTTTTTTCAAAGGTAATGCAAGCAATGAAAAATTTCTCACAAATTTTTTGTAAAAGCTAGCAAGACCTAAGAAAGAACGTAATTCGTGCACATTTTTAGGTATTGGCCACTTCAAAATTTCTTCTATCTTTTTAGGGTCAACTTTAATACCTTCAGATGAAACCATATGTCCTAGGTATTCAATTTTTGTTTGGAAACATTCACTCTTTTCTGGATTAGCATATAATTGATTCTCTTTCAATAATTTGAAAACCAAAGATAAATGTTCATAATGCTCATTCTCATTCTTACTGAAAATCAATATGTCATCAAAGAAAACAATGACACAATGCTGATGCTTCAAAAATATGCGATTCATCATACGACTGAATGTGGTTGGTGCATTAGTTAAACCAAAAGACATAACAATGAATTCATAGTGTCCAAATTGTGTTCTAAATGCAGTTTTGAATACATCAGATGTGTCCAATCTTACTTGATAGTATCCAGATTTAAGGTTTATCTTGCTAAATATTGCAGATCCTTGTAGCTTATCCATAAGATCATCTACCCTAGGAATCGGATATCTATTTTTAATAGTGATTTTATTAGGACATGATAATCAATGCACATGCAATAGGTATTATTTTTCTTCTTTACTAATAGGACAGGTGCACCAAATGGAGAACTACTAGGTCTAATGAGTCCTCGGGTTAACAATTCTTCAACTTGGGCTTGAATTTCTTTCTGTTCAATTTGGTTATGTCTATATGGTGCTTTGCATGGTGGTTGTGATCCAGGAATTAGGTCTATCTTGTGATCTTCGGGATGTATAGGTGGTAATCCAGGTGGTAAATCATCAGCAAAACAATCTTGAAATTGTGAAAGAAATTGTGCATGCTTAGGATGCATTTGATTTTCTTTAGCTTCAATTTCATTCACCCATATTAAATAGGATTTACTACCTTTTCGTAATGCACGTTTAGCCTGAGTATGACTAAGCAATGGAAAATTATCGAAAGTACGCATACCATGCAATGTGATTTGTTTTCCATTAGAATGAATCTTCATTGAATGCGTGGAATAATCTATATCAGGATTGTACTGATGATGCCAAGGCATTCCTAAGATAATGTCACTAGATTGCAAAGGCACAACTAAGAAATTTCTACGTTCGACATAATCACAAATTTTAATTTTTAAGTCATGCACTTCTTGTGTTTCATTGTATCTAGTGCCTAAGAATGCAACCTTGATGCGATAATGTGTAGAAACGCTATGTAAATTCAATTCTTTGACCAATTTTGCACAAATAAAGTCGTGTGTGCTCCCATCATCATGTAAAAGAGTCTTTTCTTTACCATGCACAAGACATTTCATCGTTAATAAAGAATGGGGATTTGGCATACCTGGTAAAGTATCTGAAGTAGTACCGATATCGTCATTGTCTTCCGTGAAATTTGGAATTTCTTCATGGTCTTCATCTTATGTTGTATAGTTGGCTTTTTGGATTGACAATTCATCGCTAGATGTCCATGTTGATGACATTTATAACAAACTATGGGTTTGGCTTTAGATACATTATTGGTAATAGCGGGAAGTTTAGGAATGTTGGGATTTGGCTGGAGAGATGGCTTAGGGTTTGGATTTGTGTTTGATGGTAAAGCAGGTGGTCGTGTCCAATATTTACGGAATGAAGATGGAAGGAAACGATTTTGATTGAATCTTCGAAAATTTGAATTGAATTGTTTTGAAACAAAGTTACCATTAGTTTGAAATTGTTGTGGTCACTTCTCTCATCCTCGAATTTTGTCTTCACTGTCATGGGCCAAGGAAATTGCATCCTCGAAAGTCGTTGGCTTGAACATGTTGACCTCCGCATAAAAATATCCAAGTAAGCCAGACATAAACTTGCGTTTATGGGAAGGAAATTCTACAAAAAATTCTTTTGGAAAGTCTCCCAAGTAGTAGAAAATCAATGCTCTTGTAGACAACAGTCAACCATAGGGATGCTTGGTCCATTAGATGATTAGTGATTAGATGATTAGTGACATACTTAATTTTGTCTTTCTCAACATATTGTTCTTCATGGAAATAATCATCAAATTGATTAATAAAAGCAAGTACAGTCTTTCCACTGTGCGACCCATTGAAAGTATAAAATTTGAAATTTCTTTTACTTATCTTTGTTTCTTTCCGAATAGATTGCGCTTCAAGTGTTGCATCAATCGTACGTCGTATAAGATATTTAGATTGTGGTCCATCTTGGTCGGCAGTAGATAATTGCAGATTGGCCAATTGAGCTTGCAAGGTTTGATGTGCTCTTCGTTCCTCTTGAAGCTGCATCATAATCAAATCCAGTTTTTGCTCCATCGTTGGTTCGGATAGGTCACCTTCAGCCATAAAATCTTCCATGGTTTGATCGGACATCGTGCAAAATTCCAAAAGACCTCACACACTTGAAATCTTGTTAGTGGGATGAGTGTAGCTCAAAGTCGGGTTTACAAGGCTTATTTCTCTTTTTTCTTTTATGGCTTTTTGTAGTATTTCTTTTTTTGCGGATGCAGAATTTGATATTACGGTCATCTTCCAAGAAGATAATCATGCGTGCAGACTGCATGTTGCAAACTATTTGCTGGAATCTAGCTCTGTCAGTCCACAGGTGTGAATAGGGGCTTCCAGAGAGGTGGAAATAAGTTCGGGATTGATTCGGAAGGAGTTTAATAGAAACACCCGCTAATAAGAAGGAGAGTAGTAATTAGCTTTAGCAAAGCCTAGCTTTTAGCTTTATTAAATTAAAGCTTTTATGAAACGACTGAAATCGTGAGGATGACGGTATGTTGACACCGCAATCATCGCCGTTGACTTCATCCTGCCGCCGCCATCGTGAGCTTTTGAGAAATTAAGCTTTATTAAAAGCTTATTAAGCTTCTTAACCACAGTAATTTGAAATTGCTTATCTCTTTCTTCTGAGAATAGAAGACTTGATGAAGAAGCTTCCCGCGTGGTCCTCTGCCTGTAGAGGCCGGTCCTTTGGAATCCAACAGCGTTGTCGTATTGCTGCGCATTCGAGGTGTGAAAACCACCCAAAAGTTGTGTGTGTGATTTGATAATTTTTACATACTTAGTTGTTGTGTTTACATTTATTTTCTGCGTATGAGTATAGTGGGGAGGAGTTGGAGGCATAGTGGTGAGCATGATGAGATGCTTTCAGCCTATGTTGAGCAAGGTCAAGTGGAAAGCAGTTTATCGTGCTACAAACAAATGCAAGAAGAAGGTTGTATTCCTTGCAAGGCAATATTTGTCATTAGCCTTCAGGCATGCATAGTAGTAATAGAGAAGATGACATCACTAGAAATTGGCCAAGCAAAGGTGACATAAAAGGGAATTCACTACCAAAGAGGATTTCCTAGAACCTTGAGAATATATGATTTGCAGGTTCAAAGCTGAGGCTTCAATGGACCATTAACCCATTGAAGGGAATAATGAAATGAATGTTCTGAAAAAAAAGGGAATTCAGCAGGAGCAGAGCTTTTGGAAGGAGCCTTTATTTTCAGATTAATGCTTGCAAGATGGCTGCTAACCTTAAAAGTCAGTGTCACATGAGCAGTTCTAAGAGGTCCTACTCATTAATCATTCAATACATCGGTTCATCTCATCCATATGGGCCCAGGCAATGGTTAAATTATGCTTATTTGTTTGCCGAGTTCTCCGAGTGTATTGGTTATGTTTTCAGCCAAGGTAGACCTGATTGTGGTATAAACGGGCACTCTGTTTTAGTGGGGAATGTTTTCAGAATTATTAAAAAGTAGGAACCTGTGGAACAAGAGCTAAAAAAGGAGACATAGATATATATCGATTTTTTTATGTGAGATGGGAGGAGAATCAAAAAGGGGGCGCAGGGAATCTCGGAAGGGAGGAGGCTAATTAGCTGATTCAAGAGCTAATTATGAGGATGAGGGAAATCGACTGTGGAGGAGGGAAACGACGCGAATTCAACGGAGAGAAGGGGAATGTTTTTTTCAGTCGACGAGAGGGGAACAATCGATCCTGTGGAAAACGGAGAATGGACCTGCAGCAGCTGTTGTAACAAATTGCGACCTTTGAAGCAATCAGAGAAGGACGGCAATATAAATTTCTCCACTGTTTTGCGGATTGAATGTTTTGCCATTCAGTGTTGCTATTCTTTGCATTGGAAATTCGACTGTGCTCTTGGGACTGTGGTCTGTTCATATTGTTTGGATGTACTACAGTGTGGCAAGTAGTTAAAAAAAAAACTGGGGAAAACGGTTCTAAAAAAGCAGTGACGTGAAATGAATAAGGAGGACAAAGCTAGAACTCAGAGGAGAAAGACTGAACATAGGAAGAAAATAAGAGCTTTATCGGCCGTTTTGTTTTTCTATGATATTTACAGGGTGGAGGAAAAGGTTTTTCCATTCAGTAATCAGTGGTTTTCTGAAGATGCAACGGTCATCCAACAAAAACTGGCAAACATTCGCTGAAGGAAAAACCAGAGCGGTAACACAGGAAGAGTAAAGAAGAAACGCAGGAGAGCTCGGATGAAAACAAGGATGAAATTGATGTTGTGATATCTAGTGAAGAGTGGAGAAATTGGCAATTTCGTTGGACTATGATCGATGAACTAAAAGGGACCTGTGGGAGGAGGAGTCATCCGCAGTCATCATCCGCAGTCGAAGCTGCAGATGCTTTATGATGGAGTCAAAGCCTGCGGTTAAGTATTGTGTTGCAGTAATATGGGTACGACTATTAGCGCATCACCTTCTCTAGCTGCAGCGATTTCTGGCATGTCCATGCTTGTGTGGTTGAATTTTAACAATAAGAAGATCATGGCACGCCAAGTTGTCTGAGCCTGCTGGGCGACTGTCAAGATTCCAATCGTATGCAGTAACACCGAGAGTGATGTACATCAAGAAGATTGACACTTTTAGCTAACATGCTCGTCAGGGTCATCATCAGGATCCCTTATCAAACACAGCATAAGGAGTTTATGGAACAGTTGGTGTTAAGAAAACATCATCCAAATTGGAAATGTTAAAGCAGTATTGATGGTTGGGCTGTTTCAGTGAACACAATACAGAGCCTACTCGAACCATAGGGTGGACTATTAGCAGGCTGCGGCATACTATTTCCATGAGCTGATTTTGGATGAGGGATCTGAACATGCAAAGGCAGCAGCATGCCTACAACTGTCTGAGAGTTCTTTAATGGAGAGCAAGAAGTTCTGTGCTGATTTCTGTGCGAACACTCCAGCAACAAGGGCCCTCCTCTATGGGAAGTCATGAAGTACTTGTCTGAGAAGATATCAAAGGATGCAACCAGCAAAGCACACAAACAAAGTGGCAGCAGCCTTGAGAAGATTTCATAAAAGATACCAGATCTACCAGAGTTTTCAGTGACATTGCAACCTGATGCCTGTGAAGACATTAAAAACAAAATCAGAGAACATTAGCAAAGACTTATTGCTCGTTTGACCACGCAATATCATGCGAATTTGATTTCTGTATTGGGTCACAACTAGCACCTACTGATGCTTCTCAGATTGACATTTAATACTAAACCTCTTCAAAGAGGTTGGAAGGCCGGCTATTTCCTCCATTCACATGTATGTTGGAGTTTGTGATGTCTAGCATTAATCAGCTTTACGAAACTTACAAGAGCCATGTGTAGATGCCATAATCCATTCATATTGTAATGCTGTCATGAAATCTGAAGGATTAATTGACTTTTCCATGGAAGATGCTCCCCATAATCATATGCTTGAGCATACACTCACAACCATAAAACAAACCCGTCTGGAACTTGTTGCTGTGTGGAAAATTGATCAATAGGATTATTCACATGTTGAATCCTTGTGTATGAGCCCCGGCAATAAATAAAATTTTACGGAATCCACTGCAAAACCTCACGGAATCCACCGTGGAATATGCCTCCTTGCATCAAGAGGTTATTGGAACTTATGTAAGGCAATGAGGTTGAACCTGAAATGCCTAAAAGAAATCTGACTAATGATCAGAAAAGGGCTCAGAAGCTATGGATTGAGAGAGCATGCAAGGTGTTACATTGCTTTTCCTTACGTAATCAGATGCTATGGTTATACAAATTACTGGATGCAGCTCCTCAAAGGATGCATGGAACATACTCATGAAGAATTATGAAAATGTAACACATGCAAGAAAGATTCAGCTAAAGCAACACTTCAATAACATGTCTAGGAATGGTAGAAGCATTCAGGCCTACACTAAACAGATCAAGAACATAGCAGATCAGCTTGCTACCATTGGACCTTCAGTGCCTGAGGATGATATGATTGCAGTGACATTGAATGGACTTGGCAAAGAGTATAAAGCATTTGATATGTCTATTTCTGTGAGAGCTAAATCCCCTGATTGGGATGAGCTCATTGCTTTGCTGCTGCATGAGGAAGTTAAGCTTGGGCTAAATACAAGTTCTAGTATATCTCAAAGCAAAGACATTGTTCTTTACTCTAGCCAGTGTGGCAGAGGCAATAGAGGCCATGGCTCTTTTCGAGGTTGAGAAGACACTCAAAACACTTATGGACAACATCAGCATAATGCCTGGAATGGCACAAATACACAGGGCCATCGTGGATCTGGCGGCTTTAGAGGCAAGGGGAGATCACCCCATGGTAGAGGTGGTGGATCTGGTTCATGGCAGTCAAATGATCAGTCAAACATAGATAAGGACTGTCATTACTGTGGTAGATATGGACACATTGCAAAGGATTGTTACAAGAAGTAGGGAGATATGAAGGAAAAGGACAAACATCATGAGCACTATGCATCTTCTAGCGATGCTCATGATGAGTAGGTTGACAGATTGTTTGCCATGCAGCATGTGTCTAAGAATGCATCTAGATAGAACCGAGATGAGAGATGGTACATTGATTCAGGGGCTTCAAATCATATGACACTCCATGGAGAATGGTTTGATGAGATGGTTGCAGGTTCACATGGTTATGTGTGTACTAGGGATGACACCCAACATGACATTCATAACACAGGAATTGTTTCGTTGTTGATGCCTAATGGCAAGAAAAAGAGCCTGCATGATGGACTACATGTACCTACAATAACCAAGAATCTTTTGTTAGTTGGACAGATGGCAGAACAGAATCTGTAGGTGAGATTTAATAGAGATGGATGCTTTGTTGAAGAATATGGTAATGGCTGCAAATTGATTGCTAGAGGCCAAATAGATGGCATAATGTTTACTCTTGATGCATCAATTCCAGAATTGAAAGCAGCCATGTTTGCACATGATGATGGTGCTATATGGGATGTTGAGATTTGGCATAAGCGGATTGGCCATGTGAATGTACGAAAGCTGAAATCTATGTAGCAGAAGGAGATTGTGCTTGGACTACCTAAGTTCAAGTATCATGACTTTGGACATGTATGTGATGCATGTTAGTTTGGAAAGCAGGCAAGGTTTCCATTTATGAGACATGTACGGAATAGTTCACGACCCTTACAGTTGGTACATTCAGATGTATGGGGTCCATCTCATAATGCTTTGTTTGTTGGTACTCGTTACTATGTATCCTTCATTGATGATTTCAACAGAGGTAGACTTGGCTTTACATACTGAAACATAAGGATGATGTGTTTGATGCATTCAAGGACTTCAAGAAGCATGCTGAAAATGAGTTAGGCTGTAAAATTTCATGTCTTAGATCAGATGGAGGTGGAGAATATATCTCTAATTACTTTGACAAGTACCTTGGTAAACGTGGGATCAGAAGACAGTTAACTTGCAGCTGTACACCATAGAAAAATGGTGTAGCAGAAAGGAAAAATAGGGTACTGATGGAATCAACAAGAGCTATGCTAAATGAGAAGAGTTTACCAAATGGTTATTGGGCTGAAGCAGTAGTGACTGATGTCTATGTGCTGAATAGAACCCCTACAACAAGGATTCATGATGTAACTCCATATGAGAGGTTGTATGGTCATAAGCCTAACATTTCACACTTGAAAGTATTTGAAAGCATTGCATATGTGCATGTTCCTGATGAAAAGAGGAAGAAATTGGATCCTAAAGTTGTCAAGTGTGTGTTCCTTGGTTTTGCACAAGATCAGAAATCTTACAAGTGTTATATACCATCTATGCATGAGACATTGATTAGTAGAGATGTTATTTTTGATGAGCTGGCATCATGGTATGGTAATCCGATTGTAGTGGCTACTGATGGATCATTCATCACTAGTAATGCTAAAAATACACCTATAGTGAGTACATCTATGAGTGGTCCTATAGGTGATGGATCACCTACAGTAAGTCCTTGGTCAGGACGCTTGCGGAGTCGTACTTCTATAGCCATTGACACGAATATGTCAGTGGGGGGAGATTGGATAAGGGGAAAGAAAAGATGCTTGAGGATGTGACCGGTCCACTTATAGCAGGTTATGAGTCATCTAACAAAGACAGTTCGGATAGTGAGTTAGGCATTCCGTCTATTATGACGCTTGGAGCAAGGTAGAGTCGTTATGTACTGCCTCATGAGAGGCAAGCTCAGAGTGAGCCACAGTTATAGAGATATGAGAGAGTTAGAAAACCAGTTGACATGTTTACATACACTAGTTATTCAGCCCGCCATTATGCATATATGGCTAGTGTGACAGCTTATAAAGAACCTACAAAGTTTGATGATGCAGTTATAGATGATAACTGGTGTGCTGCCATGGATGAGGAGTATGCAGTCCTGGTTGAAAATGAGACATGGGAATTGGTTGAGTTGCCTGAAGGAAAAGTCCCCATTGGCTGCAAATGGGTGTACAAGGTTAAGTGCAAGTCAGATGGTTCATTAGAATGCTATAAGGCCAGGCTAGTTGCAAAAGAGTATGCACAGCAATATGGCCTTGACTATGAGGAGACTTTCAGTCTGGTGGCTAAAATGGCAAGAGTTAGAACTTGAATTGCTTTGGCAACATGAAAATGCTGGAAATTATGGCAAATGGACGTCAAGAATGCTTTCTTGAACAGTGATTTGGTTGAGGAAGTATATATGGAGTAGCCTGAATGCTATGTTCACCCAAACTTTCCTACACATGTATATAAGCTGAAAAAGGCTTTATATGGATTGAAACACGCACCTAGAGCATGAAATGATCGGATCAATAGATATTTACAGCAACATGGATTTAGATTGGGTGATGCAAATCACAGTTTGTTCACAAAGAAGACATATCATGGATATATATTTCTAGTGGTTTATGTAGATGATCTTATCATCACTAGAGATGATGAAGAGGGCATTGCTGAAATTAAATCATGTTTACACACTGAATTCAGAGTCAAAGACCTTGGTGAACTAAAGTATTTTCTTGGGATTGAGGTAGTCTCTACGCCTCAAGGTATATGATTGCTACGGAAGCAATATGATCATGACATGTTACAGAAGTATGGTATGACTGAATGCAAGCCTATGGAGATACCTCTTGATCAGAATGTCAAGCTGCATATTGATGTTTGGAACAACATAGAGAATGTGACCATGTATCAACAAATGGTGGGCAGCTTGATATACTTGACTATTACCCGTCCTGACTTATATTGTGCAGTGGGGCTGATTAGTCAGTTCATGTAGAAGCCTCGCAAACCACATTTAGATGTAGTCAAGAGGATCATGAGATATGTAAAGGGTGCTACAGATTATGGGCTATTTTATGCATATGAAAAATTTCTTGACTTGACAGGGTTTACTGATGCTGATTGGGCTGGTTCTGCCTATGACAGGAGGTCAACTAGTGGTTATGCATTTGGATTGGGCAGTAGTATGATTAGTTGGCAGAGTAAGAAACATCCTACTATTGCATTGTCTAGTACAGAAGCTGAGTACAGAGGAGTTGCCTTAGCGGCTTGCGAAGCAGTTTGGTTATTGAAACTACTGAAAGACTTGGGAATACAGTTGGAAAGTGAGATTGCATTGTGATAACCTCAACAATGTTATGTTGGCTAGCAATCCTGTCTACCATGCTAGGTCCAAACATATTGAGGTTCACTACCATTTCATTTAGAGAAATGGTTCTTACAAGGTAGATTGACTTGATTCATGTGAAGACTCAAGACTAGGTAGTAGACATATTTACCAAGTTACTTGGCAAAGAAAAGTTCATATGTTTCAGACATCTACTTGGAGTTTATCAGATGGTTTGAGCTTAAGGGGGAGTATTAGAATATCAAGCTTCCATTACTCTTCAGTCAATCTATCTTTATGTGTGTGACTGCCATTAGCTGGATACAACTGTGCATGTGTGTGATATTCAATAAGTCAGGGTAGTTAGTGACTTAACCACAGTTAGTCTTGATTAGTCATATCTATGTGTGTAAGTATCTTTCAGTTAGTATGGTGGAAGAATAATGGAAGAAGAACAACAATGAGCTGAGACTCATCTTTCGCTCCACTTTGTCTCTCTTTCTCTCTTCCAATAGAAACTACCACTTGAAAACTACCAGATATAAATCCAATAGCGTAATCACTCGCTCCTATGACATAGAAATGAGGTTGGAATGAGGGTGCTCTCTAATCCTTAGAAGGTCTTGGCAATTGATGCTAAGGTAAGAAATGCCCAAGAAGGGCAAACGCTAAGCGTTCAAAGATAGAAACTCCACCTTAGCAAATGTCCTTAGCACTTGCCTTCATTGTAGTTTGTGCTTGTAAATCTAGAATCATTGTTTGTGAAAGGAATGTATGACCCAAGCTTACAAAAGAAATTTGAATAATGAATCAGGTTGAATTCATGGAGGGCGCGCCAAGATATCCCAAGTTGGTCGCCAACCCTATCCAAGGGGTTCTAAATAACCTTGACGGGAACGCGGACCAAACCTGCCACGACAGGTCTCTCCATGGTTTAGTTTGATGTAGGAGGATGCTTGGATGCCAAGGGGAGCTTTGGTTGTAAATTCCCTGCCTCCGAGTCCTACTCAAACGATCTATGTGACTCGAGATGGATTCTTGAGGCTCTGTTACTAGTGTAAGGGCGAAAACTTGGAAGAAATAAGACGCATCCTCATGGATTGCAGGAATCATCCTTTTTGGACAGGATTTGTATCTCAGTTAAGATGCTAATATAAAGTTTACTTCCAAGGAACCTGTCTGAACTGCTTTCGTGCCAGTGCCATAAGTTACGTGAACGAATATCGTGTTTCCTAAAGGGCTTAATTAAGGAAGCTGATTTTAAATGTCACATGTAAATGTGATAGGATCTAATTAGATAATTAAAGAATGCCTATTGAGGGAAGCGGGTGGGTTGAACCCCCGACGGGTCCGTTCTACGGAAGGGTGGTCCTAGAGGACTAGGAAGCTTCTCACAAGGTTCTACAGTCGTACAACCTTTAGGTATTGTTAGGTTAGAACCCGATTCATGCCGTTTTAGGGGACCGAAATGGGACTATGCCCTACGGGCAGAGAGGTTGAGCAATGCATCCCTAAAGTAGGATGTCCAAAACTCGATGCTAGAATGCTATCAAGAGATCTTGACCACTAGGAACCCAGATTCCAGGTCGATCCTAGTGGGTTTGATCGCAAACGTTCCATTGGGAGGTGGACTTAAGAAACCCTGACATTCCATGGGAGTGCCAGGTGGCATCGCTTAGATTCGTCTCTCGATGGACCGCTAAAAATGTGCTTGGGGAGTCGATAGGTTGGCATGTTATAGTTGGTATCAGAGTGAAACCAATGAATAAAACAATCAAGATAGGAATAAATCGGGAAGAGTGAAGTAATGTTTTCATTAGAAAATATTTTTTCTTTTACTCGTGGATTGTTGCCGCTTCTAGATTTATGAGGCATGGAGCAGGTTCCTCATACTTCATACCATGTTCACAATGGCGATGAACTCTCCAAGTTATCGCAGATGATCCGAGATGATGGGGATCCTGGATCGGCTCTACAACCCTTCACCGTTGTGTGTGGAAAGGCGTTGGACTTGGAGCGCGGGATATTGCTACATAGATTCCAATCGACTCTCCTATCTTCAAAACAATATGAAGAGGCTAAAATGGTTGGAAGACTTGAAGATTATCAAGTTATCCATCTTCCATGAGGCTTGTGTAAATTCGATCCTACACATCAGATGCCGGCAAGTAGAACAGAATCGCTATATCTATAACAAGGTGGTCAAAGCCTTTCCAACAGACAGAGTCAAAGTAATGGGACGAAACGAATGTCATGACTACCAAAAACAGGGATTTTCTGAACTTCCCATGACTTGCTGCTAGAATCCATTTCCCCAATCCATATTACGATTTTGTCCTTGTAGCTGAATCTAATGGGGAATTATTAACCTGGCATTGATGTATCTCTTGAAAAGAAAATCATCCCAGCCAATCTCTATCTATTCTTGAATAATTGTACTTGAGGATTACGTTTCTTTATGGATAAATAATAATTTTATGTTTATTTGATTTGTTGCATTGTATTGATGAAAAATAATCTATGCATTGAAATAAGTTGTGAAGAGATGTGTAAATGTAATCTTAACGTGAATGTTTTAATGGAAAACCAGATACAACCCCAAGCACACAACTAGAATCTTGTTTCCGCATTAAAAGAGAAGAAGTTTCTTCTCAAACAAATTAAACCACCATAATTTGACGGAAAAGGGAAGATTTTTGTGAAGCTGATACCAAAGTATGGATCGAATCCATGGAAGATTACTTCAGTGCAATAGGAACATCACCTGTAAACCAGGCTATGATTGCCAAGCTCAATCTTACCAGCGAAGCTAGGCTCTGGTGGAAGCAATGGTGTAAAGACCAAGCAGTCATGGAAAGCACAATAACTTGGGATAAACTAAAGGAAGCAGTGTAAGGGAGATACATGCCACCTGCATACAGAACTCAAAAGATGAATGAGTTCTTCAAGTTGAAACAGTTGGGCCTATTGCTGGAGGTGTACTACTCGAGACTTGTCTCCTTGCTGAAATGTGCCCCGATAATGAGCATTCCCCAACAAGTCTCGAAGTTCTATTATGGGCTGAACCCACCAATGAACACTCGGTTGGAATCAATGCGTTCTTCGGATTTACAAGATGCATTGATAAGAGCGGGACCTATCGCCCAAGAAGTCCAACCAAAGTCCAGGAATAATAGACCCTGGTCTCACAAAGACCAAAATCCAGGGATGTTGAAAGCTCAATTTAAAGGGCCGCAGGGATAGAGTCAAGGCCAATGGAAGAAGTCAGGAGCAAATGCAATCAGTGACTTTGTCTCCACTCAAAGAAGTGATCAAAGCCTGCGATGTTTTCACTGCAATGAACATAGGCACTTCAAAAGGGAATGTCCCAAACTTGGCGGAGATCGCCATCAAGGAAAATTCAATCGCCAAGCCAGGGTTACCCGTGGCCACGGTCATGCAATAATAGAAAGGGCAAAAACTTCCAATATCTCCACTAAGGGAATCAACGAAGAAGAAGACCTGTCCATGGAAGTTGAGATTGAGAGGGCATTGGTTCATGCCACTCTCCATAAAAAGGGACCAAACCGTCAAATTTTAGTGATCCAAACACCATCAGATTACCAAGGTAAGAAATTCAAAACCCTGATTGACTGTGGGGCAACACTCATTCTTTCATTTCACCAGCTTGTGCAAGAAGGTTAGGGATAGCCACTATAGTTGCACCTACTTTGCTTGTCGAACTAGCAAATGGGTGAGACATCACTTGCACTAGACAAACTACTAAGGTGGATGTGAACCCCAAGTCGAGATGGCGGAAAAATGGAGGAAAAAGCAAAAGGAAGATGGAAAAAGAGCAAAGACACGTAGGCGGCCTCTAAAGATGAACCGGGGCAAAAAGCGCAACCTTAAATGAAAAGGCGCCTCAAAAAACTCGGAAAACTATTGTAAAAGAGCGCCAAGCTCCCTCCTGTGCCAATTGTAAAATATTAGATGGGTGTAAGCTAGAGGCACAAGGCTAGAAGAGGAAAATGGAAAAAGGACCTTGCCACAATGGCCGGTCATGTTAAAAAGGGATGGGTGCCCATGGGATTTTAGGGTTTGTATATATAAAGTTCAAAAAGTGAATAAGAGATCATTCTTGTGTGTGGCCAAAAGTAGCTATCCTCTTCTTCTTCTTTTTCTTGTTCTTGCTCGCTTGAGCTTGTGCTTGAGAGAGAGTGTGTGAGAGTGAGAGGGAGTGAGTGTGTGAGGGTGAGGGACCGGGGAGGAGAAGCTCTACATCTTCTCCTCTCTTCTCCCCTTCTCTTCTCTTCTCTTGTCTTGCTTGTGGCAGTGGAGCTTGGATCATGGAGCTTGAGGATGGAGCTTGCTTGAAGCTTGCACTTGGATCGTGGAGCTACCGGAGTGTGCAGGAGAGGAGGTAACTCGATCGCAGCATGGAGGTAAGCTCACTACACCCGTAGATATGGATGGTGCATCGGCTATGTGAGAGGTAGCCATTAGTGCTCAGCTTGGAATGCTTGAACAATAAGCGGTCCGTGGGTCTTGGCGGTTGAGCAAAAGCTCCCACATTTTGGTTCCGTTGCCGGGACCAACGGATTCAAGCTTGAGCACTTGCGCACCTCATAATGAGCATCAAAGTAAGGGATTCATCCCCAAAATGGAGCTTGAGATAGGTAGGAAGTTTGGGTGTATTTGATCTTCAAAACAAGTATTTTGGGTTATTTTGTTCAATTGATGATTAGGAAACATGGAGAAATCATTTCAGTGTTTTACTTTCGATTCTTGTTGCATTTAGAGTAGGATAGGATTAGGAAATCGCACCGGAGAAGGGTAGGGTTTTCTATTGCAAAACAGGGCAAAAATCGTGCAAAAATGGCAAAAAGCTTGCTTGTGATGCCTAAGATCGGCAAGTGAGTGATTGGGGGCATCAACACCATACCCGGGAAGGGGTATAAGAGACAAGAGACCAAGGGAGGACTCATTTGCAACCATTTTAGTGTGAAAGAGAGAGAGAGAGAGAGAGAGAGAGAGAGAGAGAGAGAGAGAGAGAGAGAGAGCTATCGCCCGATCCGATTCTATCGCACCAACGACAAACCCACCACTCTATCTAGGTATATGAATCCCTTCTCTTACCCCCTTAGGTAGGATCTGGAGGTGTGTGCCTGGTACGATTGAGTGAATCACAAGAAACGATCGAAATCAAACTCGCGCTGTTGACGTGCGCTGCACTCGGCCCTTCCGAACGGTCACTTTTGGGCCGAGTCCCAGAATTGGCCCTCGACCCCTTGCCATTCGGCCCATTCGGCCCACTTGACCCAAACCTACTGAGCCCATCCGAGTCTACCATTCAGACCATGACCAAATTCGGCCCTCTGCCACGTGTCAAACTCGACCCTCAGCCTGTTCGAGCAACCTTGTCTGAATCAACCACTTGGCCCGTCCGAGCCAATCCATCCGAGTGACTTCGTTCGAGTCCATTCCTTGGCCCGCCTGATTCCACCCTGTCCAAGTCCCAAATTTGGCCCCCGGCCCGTCCGAGTGACCCACTCAGACCCTACAATTCGGACCAGTTGGGACGAGTGTAGATTTGTACCAAATTTTCAAAAATTTGACCTGACCCGGCTGGAACTCAGCAACGCAAATTTTCAAAAGCCCTTAGGACGCTCAGAACTTGATTCTGGCACATGGAATAGGCAAAATCGTAGGGCGCAACCGCATAGCAGCTAGAAGTAGGCAGTTGCGAGACCCAGAGACACGAGGCAACATATTAGAGAAACTCTAAACCCTGACAAGATGGCCAAAAAATTGACCAACAAGCCTATTAGGCCCGAAACAACGCGAGAGTGCGTAAGACACCTAGAAATGGGTTGCTGCACTCACCCTGAATTTCCACACTTGAAGTACACTTAAGGAAACTGAAAGCCTAATTGAGCACAAGTGCACAGGGAAATACACACACATTGAGTGGCAATAAATTGAGGACTGTATTCAATAATTGAAGGAACTCACCCAGATAAACCACTCAAGGAACCCACCAGTAGGAGAGGACCCAAGACATAGACAAACCATCAACGCACAAAATTAGGACCAAGCAAGGGATGCTGACGAAGTGGATTTGACAAGTCTACTGAACCTGATCGATAGCTTGGTGGAGCACAATAACTCAACAATGGCAGAAGAAAGTTCAGACCGCAGATCTAACGAGGAATTCGACTTAGGAGCCTTTCCAGATGCTATTCAGCATCTGGTCAACAGTTACGACGCTCATGCCCGGTATGAGCACTGCGACAGGACAACAGACGCTATCATCGCAGATCTAGAAGAGAAGAGAAAGCTAGCCCGCAAAGCATTGCAAAGCATGGCTGAGTACAATAGGGATCAGCAGGCTAGGAGCCAAAGGAAAAGCATGGAGTTGCGAGAGGTGCAGCAGGTGCTGAACCTGGCTGGCAGAAATTGAACGGACCATGAGAGAGCACTGGAAGGAGACTTAACGTTGAGTGAGCTTCTCATGAAGCGGCTGCTCGATAACACGACTGCAGAGCAAAGTGCCACAGCTCTAGCGACATCGCTGCTCACAGGATTAGGAGCAAACCAGGGCTTAAAGAGCCAGTCTAAAATCCCTATTGTTGCCAAGCAACTCGATAAGTACCAACCCCATGACGATCCATACAACTTTGTTGAGCAGTTCGAGCAAGTCTGCGAAGCCAACGGCCTCAACGACCTGACTCAACGCTCTCAAGAGTTTGGGCTTTGCTTGGGCGACAAGGGTAGGACGTGGTATATGAGCTTAGATAACGTAGAGGGAGCCAATTTTGATGGCCTCAAGGATCTCTTCATTAAGAGATTCATCGAGCCTAGATACTTTGATAATCTACTAGTACGCTTGATGAACGTCAAGCAGAAAGAGAAGGAGGACATTCACGATTACGTGACCCATGTGCGGAGTCTCTTCAAGAGAATCCCTACTAGAGAGCGACCGACTGAAAGAGTAGTATCAACTGTATTCATCAGTGGGATTCAGAACGAGGAACTATACAAGGCTTTGGCAGGCAACTCGAGCTTGCAACGAGACACGCTAGCCAGGGTCTTTAAGGAAGCCATCCGAGTTGACGATTAGCTGAAGGAGCGGAGCTCCAGAAGTGCGAACCTAGAAGAGACCAACTTGCAAAGCTCAGAGAGAGCGTCAGCCTCGAGTGAGCGATCAGGCCCATCATCCCAGGATAAGGGGAAAACCACCAAGACGAACCAAGACTTGGCTGACGTTAAGATGAAACTAGCAAAGTTGCAAGATATGTTGAGACGACCAATGCGCCCACACGTCCAATGCCTGTACTATGGCGGAAACCACTTGCTAGCCGAGTGTCAAGACCCTAGATCAAGACCTTGTGCTAACTGCGGTAGGTTCGGTCATGACGTTGCACATTATAGATTGCCAAGGA
Source organism: Lygodium microphyllum (assembly GCF_053477565.2). Taxonomy (NCBI): domain Eukaryota; kingdom Viridiplantae; phylum Streptophyta; class Polypodiopsida; order Schizaeales; family Lygodiaceae; genus Lygodium; species Lygodium microphyllum. The sequence goes on along the minus strand of NC_141159.1, from coordinate 55,660,528 downwards.
GACTTCCATACTCACAACCATATGGCCAGCCTTACCTAGCGAACAGGCTGTAGCCATTTTTCGGAATGGGAGCCCCATTGGCCCTCCCTGCGCCCAACGACATTAAGCCGGCTGTTCCTAGGATGGAAATAAATTCTACAGGAATTCCTAGAATGCCTGGTCCTTACGTAACCCATCCACCGAGTGACGCTCCTGTCCACTATGTGGAAGAACCAAACGAGGAAGAAGCACCCCACCCTATGGCAAGATCTTAAGCAATGGGTTGAAGGGTCACAAGAGAAAGTCACGGCAGACCCTCATGACCATGATACAGAGATGCAAATACCGAGTTTGACGCTGTACTCTATGCCTAAATCCTTGCATGTCAATGCCTTCTGGGAAGGTTCCGAGATGCATGCAGTCTTACTGGTTTTAGCCCTAGGCGATGCAACAAGGAAGGGAATCGTGGACACGGGGGCTGGGGTTAGTGTGCTTAGCCATGCAGTGCTTCAGACTTGGGGAAACCCACCTGTTGAGACTGCTAGGTTTAATGTCACACTAGCAAACGGTATGAGAGTTAAGCCATTCGGGGTGCTGAATTGGCCAGTGAAGATCGCAGGTGTCCAGTTCTCCGTTGACTTTATGGTCATGAAGGGAGTGGACTACGACATCCTATTAGGCCGCCCATGGATGCGCAATGCTAGAGTCATCGAAGATTGGGATAACGGCTTGATCTTCATTGGCAATAGGATGAACACCGTGAGAGTAGAGATGGACACCTGGAAGACCTCACCAGTCGACTTAGATGCCATCTCTGCTATGATCAAGGGTAATGCTTAGGTCAAGAAGTCCTATGGGCCCTTGACCAAGTATATCCCATGTCCAAAGGACGAGCGGGATTGGATGCATGTCCTTGCTACAATCGACGTGCCGTTCTCTGATCACGAGGCATATGAGCAAGCCATCAAAACAATCGGCAAGGCTAACGACACACCCTCCGTACCAGTCTGCATGATGACATGAAGCTTTCGTGGGAAACCAAAGCCCGTCAACTCCCAAGTCCCAACCAACAAAAGGGAACTCCAGGAGATATTAGAATACCTAATGGACAAGCTAGCTGGCAATCCAGCTGCAAATTTCAAACCACTCCAGGACCTCTTAGATGAATCCAAGTGGCAATGGACCAGAGTGCATGACTTAAACCTCATGTATAACTGGGCCCTGGTTCTTGACCAATGACCAGAGATATACCAAGCCCTAGGAGACGACGAATAGTCTGATGAAGAGAATTCTAACGAGGAATACGAAGACTGCCAATCCTTCAGTGATAAAAGTGAGGGTGAGGTAGATACCGTGGAATACGACATTGAAGGATAAGAAATAGAGCAAATATGAGCAGACTCCAAGCCGTAGAAAAAGAGTATCTTCAGGATGGAGCAAGGAGTCATGTGCATGGAATGTGATCATGCCTAGTTGGAACACATAGGAGCCATAGACCTTGAGCAAGTAGGACTAGCCCAGCCATGAATGACATCAGTGTTTAGGACTGAATCACCATCTGAACTGCGCCCACCAGGGGAGACCACCTCTTCTAGCGAAGACGGAGGGTTCGACTCTGAATCGGAGGTTAGTTCGGATAGTGATCCAAAAATCCCTAGGAGGCCCACAACCAGACGCACCAAGGGGGACCTACTTATCCACCTGAGGCGCAGATGATTAAGGCAGGAAAAGGCAAAACAACCCAGGGATACTCGAACGGAAGAACAACGAAAACCGCAGGACCTCCCTAAACGATTTACAAAATTCAAAAAAGGGGATAGGGTGGTAGTTGTGTTAGGTGCCAAACGTCAAGCACAGACAAGTGAACCAATCAAGGGACTAGGCAAGGTCAAGGAGGTGGACCTAGCCCAGGAAGGGGAAACACCCCGACCAGTCTTCATTGCTGATGAATTGACTAATGAAGAAGAAACGAGTCTTGTCGCTCTCTTGCGAGAGTACATAGACGTGTTCGCCTGGTCCTTAGAAGAGCTTAAGGGGGTAGATCCGAGTGTCGTGACTCACAACATACCCATGACGCCAGATGCAATGCCGGTCAAGCAGTGACCGTACCCTATGAATCCAAAACATGCTCATGCTATCAAGGAAGAGATTGATAAGCTGATGAGAGTAGGATTCATTTACAAAATTGAGCACACAGACTGGAGTATCGCCCATAGTCATCGTGATGAAGAAGAATGGAAAAATCCGAGTGTGCATCAATTACAAGAAGGTAAACACTGCTACCAAGAGGGACAACTACCCGTTGCCGTACACCGAGCACATGCTTGAGAGAGTGGTAGGCAAGGAAGCCTACAGTTTTCTGGACGGCTTCTCAGGGTACAACCAGGTGCAAGTGTATCCTGCGGACAGGCATAAAACTGCCTTCGCCACTGAGTGGGACATCTTTGCTTACATAGTCATGCCCTTCGGGTTGACTAATGCTCCTGCCACTTTCCAACGCCTCATATGCACCATCTTTAAGGACATGCTTTGCAAGGAGTTAGAAGTCTTCATCGACGACCTCTGTGTCCACTCGACCTGGATCGAACGCTTAGACAAACTCCGAGTAGTCTTCGAGCGGTGTCGCTTATATCGTCTCTCCTTGAACCCCTTAAAGTGCCAGTTTTGGGTGAAGCATGGATGCATCCTAGGGCATGTGGTGTCGAAGAACGGCATTGCCACTGACTTCTCGAAGGTCAGGGTCATTGTTGACCTTCCACCCCCAAACAACTACAAGGGAGTTCAATGCTTCCTAGGCCATACTGGATACTATCAGTGGTTTGTACTGAATTATGCGTCGATCGCCAACCCTTGTACAAGCTGCTTATTGTATTCGAATGGACTGAAGCATGCCAACGGGCATACGAAGAATTGAAGAAGGCTCTAACCACAGCGCCAATCCTACGAGTCCCAGATTGGACCATCACCTTCCACGTGCATACCGATGCTCCTAAGTTTGTTGTGGGGGCAGTGTTGTGCCAACCTGGCGAACACAATTTAGACTATCCAGTGAGCTTTGCTAGCAGATAACTCACTGAAATGGAAATGAACTAGTCGACGATGGAAAGAGAGGGATTAGCCATGGTGTTCGCTGTGAAGAAATTCTGGCATTGTCTTTTGGCCATGTCCTTTACCTTCTTTATGGACCATCAAGCCTTGCTCTATCTAGTAAACAAACCTTGCGCTATAGGACACATAGCTCGATGGCTCCTTCAGCTTTTAGAGTTCAACTTCTCTGTGGTGGTATGGAAGGGAAAACAACATTACATGGCTGATCACATGTCACGCATTTCCACCGAAGAAGCCGCTGGACAAGGTATTGTTGATGAATTACCCGATGCCCATCTGTTTAACCTATCGAGCGAGAGAGATCTATTTAAGGCTGACCTAACGCCATATTGGGCAGATGACATAGTCCAAGTGCTTGAGCACGGACTGCTTGATCGACCGATAGAAAAAGCCCGACTTAGGCGATTAATCCTTGAGATCCAGCCCTATCAGCTGATAGTAGCAGGCCAACTCTATAGGCTGGGCAAGACGGATTGTTGCGCAGATGCATATGCGAATATGAGATGCACGATGTGCTCTCAGAAGTGCACGGCGGCATTGCCGGAGGACACTTTAGCAGAGACACGATGGCACAAAAAGTGTTGCAGTCTCAACTATGGTGGCCCATGCTTTTCCACGACGCAGCACAATTCATCAAGCACTGTGACGAGTGCCAGGGAACAAAGGTCCCAATTCTCAAGGATCAAATGGAATTAACCCCAGTTATTGCTCGACAACCCTTCGAAAAATGGGGAATTGATTTTGTTGGACCCATCAATCCTGCGGCACAGTATTCGCAGGCCAAGTACATCATTGTGGCCACGGATTACCTCACTAAATGGACAGAAGCACGAGCAACATGAAAAAACGACGCTAGAACGACAGCTAAGTTCTCATGGGAGCAAGTGATTTCACGATTCAGCTGCCCCATCGAACTAATCAGTGACCAAGGCACGCACTTCATCAATGAAGTGATTGCACATCTCCTGTCCACCTTCCTCATCATCCACCGCAAATCCTCGCCATACTACCCTCGGGCAAACGGCCAGGCCGAATCAACGAATAAGATTCTTGTCAATGTCCTAACCAAGGTTGTCTCTGCTTCACGCAGCGACTGGGACAACAAGCTGATGGCAGCCTTGTGGGCTTACCACACAGCTTATAAAACGGCTGTCGGTCAAACCCCCTTTAGGGCTGACATATGGAACAGAAGCGATTCTACCATTAGAATTCTTCGTTCCTAGCTTGAGAATAGCACTTCAAGAACAATGGGAAGGGAAGGAGGCATGGACACCATGCCTAGTTGAACTCGAACGCCTCTCAGAGACTCATCTTCTAGCCACCCATGCGCTAATCTGTGAGAAAGCCCGACGCAAGAGCTGGTTTGACCAGCACGTCAAGCAGTGCGAGTTCGAACAGGGTGACTTAGTGCTCCTCTACTCAGTTAAAGGGCATAGGCAAAAAATGAAATTTAGAGGTCTTGGACCCTTCAAAGTTCGTGCAATCAGCCAAACAGGCAATGTCAAACTTGAGACCCTAAACGGTGAAGGAATAGGCTTCTTCAATGGCAGTCGTGTCAAGAAGTACTACCCTCCTACGCATCCTTTGCATGAGCCACCGATGTTAGAACCGCCTGTCAAAGTACAAGTAGCCACAATCACTGAAATCGACGACGAGGATGAGGAAGCCGTAGAACCCGGATACCTCCGTATCACGGTCATGGCAACACAAACATGTGCTTTCAACGCCTTGATTAATGAGGGAGTAGACTTCAATGTCTTAACCCACGATCATTGGACTCAACTTGGCAAACCACAACTTCAACCCACCACTGCCAAGTTAAGCCCATATGGGGCCCATTCTTACGCACTACTCAGCAAGTGCAAAGCAGCCGTTTCTATCGAGTCTGAGATTATTCCAATGATTTTTTACGTGTTGCCAAATGCTAAAAACGTAGGCACAGAGTCACTGCTGGGGTGAACCTTCAAAAAGCAGACCCATTGCAATGTTGACTATGCGTCGCAGCACATCCACCTCGCAATAGAAAACATTCGCATTGTTACAGCTTTCAACAAGGGTTGCGCGACCTCATCCCGAGCCACAAAGCCACCGATAGAAACATATAAAGTCAAGTCTAAAGGGGGGTAGTGTACGGCCACCACTCCCCGAGTTTCATAGACTGCAACCCATAGCAACCAAAGCTAAGGCCCCACAGCCTCGCCTTCAATGGATGCCTAAATAGCCGCAATAGCCACCTAGGAGTCGACGCTTCTACCCTCATAAGACCAGAAACTCTAAACCTAGGAGGCCCAAATGCAGTTACAGGAATAGACGTGTAATCAGTCAAAGATGGGTCCCCAAGGCCCTCTTGCACGCACAAGGCTACTATGAGGGCAATGCTTAGATATGGATACCTACGGCCCACACAGCCAAAGGCACCACTCATACGCCAGCCTCAAGCTTGGTCCTCCCAAAAACTGTAGAATCTTAAAACCACACGCCGTAGAGCTTCCTTGACCCGCAACCATCAAGTTCATCCATGCACGAACCCAAGAGAGTCGCCCAAGCCTATCGACCCAAGCGACAACCACCGTCACGAGAGTCATCACCCGCCAGCATTGATCCGACTTTCCAAATCCATCCTGAAAGCAGCAGGCCGTCACTCGAGGCTACTGCTAACCCAGCCTTCGTCCCAGCGACCCAATTGCAAGCTCAAGAACACTCATCACCGTAACTTTTCGTCACCAAAGGCTCAAGTCCTACCAAACCCCAACCACCGCAGGCCTTAGACCCTCTTACGAGAGGAAATCCTTTCTCTCACTAAGCTGATTTAGCTGAAGAAACAGGGGATGACATGGTGGATTGCATTAAGCGACTGGACGCCACTTTTGTGTCGCTAGCTCTGAGCTACGATCGCCTCGACTTAGGCCTATTGGACGAATCCTTCGCAACCGAAGTTCAAATGATGCCTTGTTCTTGGGAAACGTTTGAATTCACATTTGCAAAAGTTGCTACCTCCGCTGCTAAGTTGCTCAACAGTGAGATCTCCAAAGAGCAAGCAATCAAACAACGCCTCATCACGTCGTATGATCAGCGAACCACTTCTGCTATCACTGACCAAGAAGTGGCAGAGCTGTCAAGACTGTCAACACAGCAAAGGGCACCCCTACTTCGACCGCCTGTTGACCGAGGAAGAGTTACACATTGCTAGCCGAGTCAACTCTGGTGACTTCCTAACAGATGGTCTCACGTACATCACCCAAGTGGGAATCAAGCCCTGTGATCTGGACCGCGAAGCCCAATTGGAATACAATCCCAATTTCTATACTTGGCTCCTTCACAAGTAACCCCTACACCACCACGCCGAAAGCCCTTAACCTTTTGACCCTAAATCCTAGGAAGGATTCTTCTCAAGCTAGAAGGGGAAGGGGTAAGGTGAATCAAATCAGAATCAGTAAATCAAGGGGTAAGGTGAATCAAATCAGAATCAGTAAATCAAGGGGTAAGGTGAATCAAATCAGAATTAGTAAATCAAAGCAAAGTCAGTCAAACACATAGCCATATATTATAAAAAACAGATGGGGTAGGAAAAGGGTATGGAAACTTTGAAGTAAAGGGCAAAAAGTCAAAGTCTGAAAAGGGGAATCTGCATTAGATCTTAATGAATTCATTCAAAAGCATAGAGTTTTTCTTTTTCAGCAAATTGTTATGTCGCAAGCACTAATGAAAATTACGGTTTATGACAGGAACAAAAAATGTCGCAGCAAGACCGAGCCCACCGACTCCCATTCACGGAAGAGGAGAGAACACGGTACAACATCACCTTGGAGAGCTGCACCTACAATCAATTGAAATTCCGAACTATTCACAATTTAGAAGAATTAGTGGCCAAGGAAGAGGCGGCCGGGAGAGTCGTGGAAAGCTGCAATTTCAAGAAGTACCTGGAAAGTTTCGCACAAGAACCCGACCACACGAGCTGTGTGGAGTTTCTCAGGTCCTACAACCCCGATAGCGAATGCGGGACCGTCACAGTGGGAAGAGGACAGGACACTAAGCAAGTATTGGTTTGTCTAACCCCGGCCTTGGTGGAGAAGGCACTGGGACTGGAACCAAAGCTGGAAAAGAAGTAGAAGAGGGATGTATACGCCATGCTGGGGATGAGAAAGGAGGACGTACTGACAAATGACGGCATCAATATTCAGGACATCCCCAATACAGAGACCAGGTTACAGGTGAAACTCATACATGCGCTCTTTTCCAGCCAGCGCTACAACGTGTTGATGCACCAGATCAACGTACCGATACTGGAGAATGTGGCGGCCCATACCCTACATGAAGTTGACTGGAACGGCTACGTGCGCAAGACCATTGACTAGGCAGCTCGAGTGCTAGCCTTAGGAAGCATGCCCGCGCAGGAGGAGAATCCCTAGTGTCGAAGGCCGCAGAAAGAAAGAGGGCCTCCTCAAGGCCTCGTTTATTGCCTATGGGAGCATCTTAATGATGCTTATCCAGGAGGCCGTGAAGGAAGCGAAGGAGGCAGAAGAGGGGGAGGGGGAAACACCTGATAGATCACCTCCTCATCAACACCGGGAGAGGTCTAGTGATAGGACTGAGACCGAGGAAGAAGGGGAAGAACAGAAAAGCAAAAAGCAGGTCAAGGAGACCAAGAAAAAGGCAGTGCAAAAGAAAAAGAAAGAGGATGAAGGCCACAGGAAGGAGAAGGAAGACTTGGAGAAAGTGAAAAGACAATCCCTCAAGGAGGCCGAGGAGAGAGAAAGGAAGAGGAAGAAGGAAGAAGAAGAAATAACAGAGCAAGTCAGACAGGCTAAAAAGGCATCAAAGCAAGAGGCTGAAAGGAGAAGAAGAGAAGAGCATGAGGAAAAAGAGAAACTAGAGGAAGAATACAAAATGGCCAAAAAGGAAAGGAAAAGAAGAGTCCCAGAGGAGGAAGAGGAGTTAAGAAGAAAGGAGGAGGAGGACTTGGCCGAGGCTACACGCCGAACCATCGAGCAACAATGCAGGGCGGATGACCCAGAAGCTTGGAACCAGCCAAGGGAAGAAGGGCCTAGCTCCAGCATGCAGGCACCAGAACTCGTGCCCCTCGTAGTTACAGAAGAAAAAGGAAAAGCACCCCTCCATCCTATCCCCACCCTCATGGCACCCCTCGCTGAACCCACTACGCTCACCCCTAGCATCCCCACCAGCTTGGAAGTATCCAACTTGGTGGCCTGGATGCAATACTTCATCAGTAAAGAAATGGCCCAAGGAAAAAGCATGGAAACCATGAGCACGGGACCGAAAAGGCCAGCCGTAGATGCAGAATCGAGGCAGGACCAGAAGCGTCCACGTATGGAGGCATCAACCACCCCCACCCATGCAATAATGACGCCACCATCCTGTTACAATGAGTATGTCGCTGAGCTGCTCTCCCAACTGGAGAGAGCGAAGGAGGAAAAAAGAATGGCGGTGGCTGAGTTAGTGACAGAGAAAGAGTCAGTGGCGGCCTTCCAACTAGAGAAAACCCACATCATCGCCATGCAGCAATGCCAAATATTTGAACTCAAGCAAGAATTGAAAGCAAAAGAGGACAGGGAAGAAAGCTACAAACAATAGCTGGAGGACGAGAATCAAGAACTTGTGCAGATGCAGCGGGAATACAAGCTCCTCCTGATGCAATATAAGGAACTCGAGTCAAAAACCGCCACAATTGAGCAGATGATGGAGGAACTAAACGCCAAATAAGAGGAGAGAAGACAAGAGAGGGAGCAACAACGAAAAGAGATCGAGTCCATGACCGTCAACTACACCTCGGGAAGAAAGAGCAAGACAACATGAGCAAAGAGCTTAGAGCCCAGGAGCAGAAGCTCGTAACCCTAGCACAAAAGTAGGGGGAGAGCATGGAAGGAATGAGCAAAAGGGCCAAGGAATGGGCCACACAGAACAAGAAATGGGTGAAGGCACTAGCGGGGTGCCTCACCTTGGTGGAGAAAGAAAAAATCTTGGCAGAAAGCAAAGCGGACCCCGCCTAGATAGCCTTCACTGCCCAGCAGGCCTTCCTCAACACACTACTGGACACAACCTAACTGGAGGGAAAGGAGCCGTTGGAGGTGGTGCAGAAGAAATTGAGCATCGCACGCAAAGCCCTGCATGTGGGGCTACATATGCCACCCCAACCTGCGAAGGTTAGGCTGGGCTTAAAAGAACAGCGAAAGTACCTACTACTGGCTGGCCTAACCTCCCGGGAGGCAGATGCACTCGTCTTTGAGGAAGGGGCGCAGCTAGATGACCAGAAGGGGGAGGACACTGACATTGAATTCATCATAAGAAGAACCAGCGAAGAAATAATCCCACAACCCCCTTGTCGCACGATCAGGAATAGCAACAACTCGACCCGACAAGGCACACTCAAGGAGCGACGAAAAAATTTAGTGGAAGAAGCCAGAAGACAGTTGCAGGCCAAGCCAGTCATGCATCCATCCGCATCCCTCCCACCATGCCCCGATGATCTCCCAACGCAATTCCACACGGAGCTGGTGGTTTGGGAACGACAGGAAATCGAAAAGGACCCCTTCTCTTTCAGCTTCCTTATGCCTAACAGCCTGAGAAGGGTCCTGTCGATCAAAGTAATGGAGGAAGTGATCGCGGAGCCGACCAGGCCAAAAATGGCTGGATGACAGGGCAAGGACCCCCACTCTATGGGGCACGGAGGAAGCAGAATTTTGGCAAGACAAAGTGTACGAAGTGCCACACACCGTAAGGGGCTACGACTGCCAACCCCTCTGGAGAAGGCAAATATGCAATACCAGCATGGTCGCTTGGATGGCATTTTGCAACACCCTACCCTACAAAAGGAACGACTCCACATTCATGGCGTATACTCGTAGGGTAGGCGTAGATTTTGTCACCACCCTCCATGGGAGGCATGACTTTCCCGTCATCTACAATTCCAACGCCACCTCCTTCGAGGATGCTCTACGGCAAAGAGTATAAAGAATTTGATACGTCTATTTCTGTGAGAGTTGAATCCCCTGATTGGGATGAGCTGATTGCTTTGCTACTGCATGAGGAAGTTAAGATTGGACTGAATACAGGTTCTAGTACATCTCAAAGCAGAGACACAGTTCTTTACTCTAGCCAGTGTGGCAGAGGCGGTAGAGGCCGTGGCTCTTTTTGAGGTCAAGGAGACACTAGAAACACTTATGGACAACATCAGCAGAATGCATGGCATGGCACAAATACATAAGGCCAGCGTGGATCTGGTGGCTTTAGAGGCAGGAGGAGATCACCCCATGGTAGAGGTGGTGGATCTGGTTCATGGCAGTCAAATGATCGGTCAAACAGAGATAAGGACTGTCATTACTGCGAAAGATATGGACATATTGCAAAGGATTGTTACAAGAAGATATGAAGGCAAAGGAAAAACAGCATGGGCACTATGCATCTTGTAGTGGTGCTCATGATGAGCAGGTTGACAGGTTGTTTGCCATGCAACATGTGTTTAAGAATGCATCTAGGCAGAATAGAGATGAGAGATGGTACATTGATTTAGAGGCTTCAAATCATGGAGAATGGTTTGATGAGATGGCTACAAATTTGCATGGACATGTTTGTACTAGGGATGACACCCAGCATACTATTTAGCATAAAGGAGTTGTACCTTTGTTGATGCCTGATGGCAAGAAAAAGAGACTACATGATGTACTACATGTACATACAATAACCAAGAATCTTCTGTCAGTTGGAGAGATGGCAGAATAGAATCTGCAGGTGAGATTTAATAGAGATGGAGTCTTTGTTGAAGAATATGGTAATGAATGCAAATTGATTGCTAGAGACTGAACAGATGGCAGAATGTTTACTCTTGATGCATCAATTCCAGAATTGAAAGCATCCATGTTTGCACATGATGATGGTGCTATATGGGATGTTGAGATATGGCATAAGCGGATTGGCTTGGTATCTAGCATACATGCATAGGCATTCCCATAATGATCAAAAGGCCATTCCAAAACTTTGTATGAATGTCAATGTGAACATTGACTCCCACCAGTTGGATGTCCTGTATTTTCATGCCCTATGTCTCCCTAGCAGATACCTTGTCTTGCTACAAAGGATGTGCTGCTTGCAGTTCTTTCAAAATCCTCCCAAGACATTTGTAGATGAATCCTTCTCCATGGATCACTTCCGAAACCATCAAGCCTTTAAACGGGATCATCTTCATTGATGCCTTTGCAATGTATCTTGGAAGCTTTTTAATGATATATCTCTTTTTGGGGGTGTCATTCAGACGGTTGTGTTAGTGTTAGTGTATGTATTGTCTTAATTGTATGTGATGAGTTCGTGTTGGTTGCGAATACTTTGATCGAGAGCTCTTTTCAAAAGATTGCTGGTGGATGGAAAGCCTATGGTGGAAAGCTCAAGAGAATCTCTTATATCCTTTACAAATTTGTTATGGCTTTTAAATTATTAATCAGAGGAGTTAATGAATAATGGAAGTTTTCCTTTAGTAGTTTTTTCTATCAGATACAGGTGATAAGTTGGGGTCGTGTTTTGGCAAGATTATTGAAGATCTGACAGAATATAAAATTGAGCTCTTTAGTGAACTTATATTCTTCTTTTCCTTGGGTCACAAGGACACTTCCTTTCTAAGTGTGGGGATATGTTGAGAGTGGTAAAAGACTGAATTTTTGACTGATTTTTGTTATTTTTGAGGTCTGAATGATTGATTTTTGATGGATTTAGAGTAATGTATGATTGTTAAAGGAAGTATTTGAGAGTATTTTGGATGATATTGATTATGTTTAGAAGTTCGTGATGATTCTCAATGGAGATATGAGGTTCTGTGATGTTCTAATAGGTTCTGATTGGTTATGTATACCTTATGTATAGCTTCTGTTTTGTTCTGATTGTCATCTGTATGAAACATGGATTGATGATGAATGAAGATTGAGATCTTGTAAAAGTTTATTGAATAGTTTTTGATAGTTTGGAATGGTTTGAGTATGAGTTATGAGGTTTTGATGACCTTCTGTAACCTTCTGTAGAGCCTCTGTCTCTGCTCTGTCTCTGTACTATAACTGTACTGTAGCTGTTCTGATGCTGTACTGTGACTGTTCTGTAGACCTTCTGTAGGTGTTCTGTAGAATGTATGTGTGACTTTGGGAAAGTTTTCTAACCTTTGGAAGGGATGAATCTAAGTTCAAAAGAGCTAAAACAAGTGGAAGAAATAGCTACTGAAGACTGAAGAGAAGACTAAGTGACAGTGACAATAGTGAGCTGTGAAAAGACATTGTAGTGGCTCTGGTGACTCTTCATATCAGACATACCTCTTGGGAGGTGTATCCACGACCTAAGAAGGATTATTGAGGGTTATTATGAGAGCATTGTAGTGAGGATATGATGTACTATTGATGGAGAGAGAGAGAGAGAGAGAGAGAGAGAGAGAGAGAGAGAGAGAGAGAGAGAGAGAGAGTCAGAGATAGTCAATTCTATCAAAACAGTGTAACTATATATGAGAGATTGAGAGAGAGAACTATGAAGACATTGAAGATGAATAATATGTGATTGATTTCCATTCAAAGATGGTGTATTCCTTTTTGTTCTTTTTTCTATTGATGGATTTTGTGAAGATGTTGAAGAATATGGTTGATTTTATCAAATCCGTGGGAGAAATCTACTATGATGCTGCGTGAAGAATTGCTGTTTTCTTTGTTTTGATGATCAAAAGAATGAAATAAAAGCTTGTTGATGTTATAAGATAGATTTTCTTGCAAGAGAATTTCCTTTTCCTTGGTGTTCCTCTTGGGGCTCCATATGTTGTGTGCATGAGGCCATGTGGTGGAGTTGTATGTTGTGTGCATGAGGTCCGGCTAGTGCCATAGCTAGTGCCAACCCATTTTAGATCCCATCAATTAGCATCTTAACTGACATACATATCTTGTCCAAAAAGGATGATTCCCGCAATCCATGAGGATGTGTCTTATTTCTTCCAAGTTTCCGCCCTTGCACTAGTAACAGGGCCTCGAGAATCCATCTCGAGTCATGTAGATCATTTGAGTAGGACCTGAAGGCAGGGAATTTATAGCCAGAGTCCCCCCTAGAATCCAAGCATCCTCCTACGTGAAACTAACCCACGGAGAGGCCTCTCATGGTGGGTTCGGTCCGCGCTCCCGTCACAGTTATTTAGAACCCCCTTGGATAGGATTGACAGCTAGCTGGGGGTAGCGTGGCGTGCCCTCCATGAATTCAACCTGATTCATTATTCAAATTTCTTTTGTGAGCTTGGGTCATACATTCCTTTCACAGACAATGATTCTAGATTTACAAGCACAAACAACAATGAAGGCAAGTGCTCGGGACATCTGTTAAGATGGAGTTCCTATCTTTGAACGCTTAGCGTTCACCCTTCTTGGACCTTTCTTGCCTTGGCGTCAATTGCCAAGTGCTCGGGACATCTATTAAGATGGAGTTCCTATCTTTGAACACTTAGTGTTCGCCCTTCTTGGGCCTTTCTTGCCTTGGCGTCAATTGCCATGACCTTTTGAGGATAAGAGAGCACCCTCATTTTCACATCATTTCTATGTGATAGGAGCGATCAATTATGCTATTGGATTTATATCCAGGTGATAGTTTTCCCTAATTTGCTAGCCTTTAGTTCGGGGTTCTTATCTTAAGATCACATGTCTTAGATGACTCAACCTAGAATTTCAATTGGTCAGTTGGTAACCCTTTTTCCACCTTAGAATTTCATCGGGGTTTCTAGGGTTTCCTCCCCTCAAGATAACAAGAACTTTTGTTCATTCTTCTCGTAGGACAAGAGTAAGTAAGCCCTTTTGCAATCCTTAAGTAGTTGCGAGCATTGAATGTAACATGACGATTGGTCATTCTTCTTGTGGATATGGCATTCGAGTTTTCTTGTATTGGCTTCAAGATGTATCATATTTTGAAAATGATATCTCCAAGGGTGTTTTGGACTCACCGCGACTAGTCGTTAGGATAGAGACCACAGAGCGTCTTTACTTGCCTCTAAGTCAACATATGATCGTAACGATAATTTGACTTATTTGCAATTAAGTCCTAAATAATTCAAATTAAACCCTAGCCTTACTTATCATATAGGCTTTCATTTACCAAGCTGCCTCTTGCAATTAAGTTTAACAATTCACATGCACAACTTACATCTATATTTTAAGATGAATTCCTATTATGCAGTGCTACTGAAACTGTCCATGATGTCACACAAATCTAGATGCAAGTATTTCCTGAAATTGATGATACGATGTGGGATTCCCATTCATGATTTTCCTTATAGCGAATCTATGCAAGTCATAAAGTGTGATCTAAATTTTTAAGTGCGAGTGTACATAAGTTCATTATACCTAATGAAAATGCGATTTAATTCACTCTAATGGTCTATAGGATCCAATCAACTTACACAGTATATTCATATACATTGGAAACCTAAGATGCACTTGCAAAAGAATTCGAGCCTAATACTCAGCTTAGTACTACAACAACCCGTACATGCTTAATCTATTCGTGGCAAGTCATGGTTATTAAGTCTTTACAACTATCTTTCGTGTTGCTAGGCATTGACACCATGGTTGTCAATGATTCCACCATTGAGGGTTTCTCCATAATAAAAGAGTTGAGGAATGCTTTGTGACTTAGGGCATCAGTGACTACATTCTCTTTGCCAGGCCGATACTTGATCTCAAAGTCATTATTTTGCAGAACCTCGATCCAATGACGTTGCCTCACATTTGAGGTCAATCTGGGTGAAGATCCATTTAAGGCTCTTATGGTCTGTGACCAAAGAGAACTTGTTACCAAGCAAATAGTGTCGCCAAAGTTTGAGAGCATGAATAACTGCTAGGAGCTCCAGGTCATGGGTAGCATAATTCCTTTCATGGGTTTTTAGCTTCCTCAAGGAATAGGCTATAGGATGTTCTTCTTGCATTAGTATGCAGCCTAGTGCAAGTGAGCTAGCATCCATGACAACTTCAAATTCCTTGCTCAAGTCAGGGAGTTTCAGAATCGGTGATGCCACTAAGCTATGCTTGAGTTGATCAAAACTTGATTGTTCAATGGGTGTCCATACTATAGCAACCTGCTTTTTCAGCAAATTTGTGAGGGCTACTACATTAAGGCATAGTCCTTAATGAAGATCATGGACCAACCTGTTAATCCAAGAAAGCTACGTACTTCTTTAACAGTAGTTGGTAGAGGCCACTCTTGGACATCCTTAACCTTGGTAGGATGAGGAAGGCGCACTTTTTCTTCTTAGCATAGAGCTTATGAGTCCTCATGGTCTCAAGGACGATGCGGACTTGGGATTCATAATCCTCCTTTTCCTTGGAATAAACCAAGATGTTATCAAAGAAGACAAGTACAAAATCATCGAGATATGGTCTAAAAATGTCCTACATTAGCCTATTAAAGGTGGCAGGGGCATTAATCAATCCAAAAGGCATTACTATGAATTCAAAATGACCATATCTGGTGTTGAACACTGTCTAAGGAATATCCTCTTCCTTGACTCAAATATGGTAGTATCCTAACCTCAAATCAATCTTGGAGGAGATTTTTGCTCCCTGCAATCAATCAAGTAACTCATCTATCCTTGGAATGGGGTATTTATTTTTTATGGTTACTTGGTTCATGCCTCTATAATCGATGCAAAGGCGAAGTGTACCATCCTTCTTCTTTTGGAACAAGACTGGAGCCCCCCAAGGAGAACTGTTGGGGCGTATGTACCCTTGGTCCAATAGCTGTTTGAGTTGTTCCTTTAACTCAATAGCTTCAAGAATGGACATCTTGTAGGCCCTTTTTGTGACTGTGCAGCCCCTGGTATTATTTTAATCTCATGATCCACTTCCATAGGTGGTGGTGATTCAGTCAATTCTTCTAGGAGCACATCTGTATACTCTTTTAGCTGTGATGGTTCTTCATTGGAGTCCTCTACCCATTCTAGTTTGTTTAGCTTGATCAGATAAATTGGTAATACTTTTCTTATTCCTTGAACTATTCATGTTGCCTTAGCTAATTGGATCTTTGGTTTACCTACTTCTTCTTGAGTTGTAACCTGCTCACCCTTAGGATTCCGAAAGGAGATATGACCCCTTCCACAATGGATGTGAGCATCGTTGGGAATTAGCCTATCCATCTTGAGTAGGCGCTCATGGACTCCTAAATTAATTACCTTGAACTTAACAGATGTGGGCTCGTTTTTGAGTGGGAAATCCACTATGGGAGCTTTCGCTCAACCGCCAAGACCCACAGACTACTTATTGTTCAAGCATTCCAAGCCGAGCACTAATGGCTACCTCTTATATAGCCGACGCACCATCCATATCTATGGGTGTAGTGAGCTTACCTCCATGCCAATCGAGTTACCTCCTCTCCCGCACACTCCGCTAGCTCCATGATCCAAGTGCAAGCTTCAAACGAGCTCCATCCTCAAGCTCCATGCTCCAAGCTCCATTGCCGCGAGCAAGAGAAGAGAAGAGAAGAGAAGAGAAGAGAAGAGAAGAGAAGAGAAGAGAAGAGAAGAGAAGAGAAGAGAAGAGAAGAAGAGAGGAGAAGATGGAGAGCTTCTCCTCCCCGGTCCCTCACCCTCACACACTCACTCCCTCTCACTCTCACACTCCCTCTCTCAAGCACAAGCTCAAGCGAGCAAGAACAAGAAGAAGAAGAAGAAGAGGAGAGCTACTTTTGGCCACACACAAGAATGATCTCTTATTCACTTTTTGAACTTTATATATACAAACCCTAAAATCCCATGGGCACCCATCCCTTTTTTACATGACCGGCCATTGTGGCAAGGTCCTTTTTCCATTTCCCTCTTCTAGCCTTGTGCCTCTAGTCTACACCCATCTAATATTTTACAATTGGCACAGAAGGGAGCCTGGCTCTCTTTTACAAGAGTTTTTCGAGTTTTTTGAGGCACCTTTTTATTTAAGGTTGCGCTTTTTTCCCCGGTTCATCTTTAGAGGCCGCCTATGTGTCTTTGCTCTTTTTCCATCTTCCTTTTGCTTTTTCCTACATTTTTTCGCCATCTTGACTTGGGGTTAACATTACCCCCTCCTAGACGGGTGCCAGTCCCATGGCACTTCGGCGTTGGTGTAAGGGTGAGGGCCACATGTAAACACAGGTGCTTGTGGAAGCTCAAGAATGATGTTCGTCGGAGCAGCTCACTGGATGTCGTGGGTGGACGAGGGCCTCCGAAGTTGGTGGTTTGGCGCTTTTGGGGTGCCTCAAGAAGAAGGTGCGGTGCTCTACCTAAGGGGAGTGCTTTCCTCAGCGTGTTGGTGCATTGTGCTCATGCTAGTGGAATGGGGAGGTGGTTCTAATCGGAGGCGAGCCCGGGTGATATCCCACACTTGAGGACCCCATTTGTGCCAAGGGGGTGCGGTGCCAGTGGCTTAGGGTGACGGGTCTAACTATATGTGAGTGTCACCTCCCTAGGGTGTCCTACCCTTGATGTGCCCTAAGCGTGACGTGGGGGAGCAAAAAGAGCTAGGGGTAGGAGCGGAGCCAGCCAACCGAAGCCACCAGACACGCCTAACTTAAGGACCCCTAGGTGCAATGATCGTGCTTTTCTTTTCTCTTTTTTTTTAATACATTTAGGGATAGTATTATATCAGGAGTATGACAGTCAAGTCTAATTCTCATCATCAAAATGAGGGGGGGAAGGAGGGCGGATGGATTTGTGTAAAAATTGGTGGCTCTACATGTACCCTTTCAGGTTCATGCGGACGTGGAGAGAGGTGGTGGATAGGAAGGGGTGATTACACCTAATGAATTGGCTGTTACTCATATCCTCTAGGAGAGCTAGGCAAAAGGAAGGTAGTAGGCTAGCTCTCATCATTAAGCGGGCCATAGCGCAGCTATCAATAGCATTGGGATCAAAAAAGAGGGGAGACAAGCCGTTTTCTTGTAGTGCAGGATCTTGCTTGAGTAGGAGCTTAAGGAGCCTAAGGTAATTACACACAGTTATGAAAGTGGGATCGGGACAGAGGAGAATTCCACGAGGAAGTGCGTCATGGAGTCGGTTAGGCTTTCTAAATAAAAAATTCAATGTCATTGTAATCGTATCATCCTCAGACATTGAAGATCCAATGGTGGCAAGTTGATCTGCTATGTTCTTGATCTCTATAGTGTAGGCCTGAATGCTTCTGCCATTCCTAGACATGTTATTGAACTGTTGCTTTGGCTGAATCTTTCTTACATGTGTTACATTTCCATAATTCTTCATGAGTATGTCACATGCATCCTTTGGAGAACTTCATCCAGTAATCTGTATAACCATAGCATCTGGTATACATAAGGAAAACCAATGTAACACCTTGCATGCTCTCTCAGTCCATAGCTTATAAGCCCTTTTCTGATCATTTGTTAGATTCCTTTCATGCATTTCAGGTTCAGTCTCATCACCTGTGCATAAGTCCCAATAACCTCTACCAACCAAAAAATTCTTCATACGGAACTTCCATAAAGCAAAATTTTTGTTGTCTAGCTTTTCTCCCATTATTTGAGTGATATTGTCAGTGCATTGAGCATTTTCCATAGTTGCAGCTTAGGTATTCAATGATGTAAACACCATATTAGTAAATTTGGGAATCTCCCAATTCCCATTTTTGAAAACTAAAAAAGAGGGGCATAGATAACATGTCTGTAAGTTTCTCAAAACCCTATCATGTGACCTGTCATTGGAAAGCGCATGAAAAATGGGATCTAAAGAGCCATAAAAGGCTCATTTTGGAGAAATGGTCTTCAAGTTATGGGAAATCCAAAGTTTTGACCACATGTCCCAAACTTGTGGAAAATTCCCATATTCCCCATTATGGTGTTTGTATACAACCTGTAAGTATCTGACTCATTTTCCTACAGTTCAGGACTAGTTTCCTACTATTCAGGACAGCTTCCTACAATTCAGGACA
The DNA here is from genome assembly GCF_053477565.2 of Lygodium microphyllum. Taxonomy (NCBI): domain Eukaryota; kingdom Viridiplantae; phylum Streptophyta; class Polypodiopsida; order Schizaeales; family Lygodiaceae; genus Lygodium; species Lygodium microphyllum. The sequence goes on along the minus strand of NC_141159.1, from coordinate 55,641,521 downwards.
GTTTCCTTGACAACCTGCTTGCTATAAATTGTATTCCAACAATGAGAAAACACAGTCAACTGAGCATAAACCAAGCTCAAATCAGTTCAAAACATTCTATGGTAGTGGCAAAACATCCAGCAACAAACTATGTCCATACAAGTATCAATGTTTGTACTATATGCAAGTAGCAGTACCAAATATAGCCAATCCACTGCTATAAGCAGCAGTATTTTCTCTGTTAAAACAAGAGTATTTAGACCTCAAAACAGCCCCAAAACATCTCATTCAATTGCCACTCTATGCAGGAGTTGATATATGTCCAATCGATCAGAATATATTGCATGTATGTCAAGTGAAGATGATAGAAATCCTTCTTGTAAACAATAAGCAGTCAATACCTTGGTATAACCAGCAACAAATTAGTCCAAAGTTTGGACTTTCAATAGTCATAATATCCCAAAAAGCATCTACCACTCAAGTGGTATGATCCAAGCATTTGTCAGTAGCAAATAAGCATCACAGATACTTCAACCCTGTAGGTATATTGTTTCCAAATTCAGGACATCAACCAGTTCACTGTTTCTAGCATGCAAATAAGCTCCAAAATTGAGCATTTAACACTCCAATATCATGCTCAAATGCATGATAATAAGGGCATATACATTGTTAGGATGAAAGCTACCAGTGCCCTGGAATCACCTGCTGTTTACTACAGTAAACAACTAGTTTGCATACGTTTGTGCTAAATATCTCAAAATCTGTGAGGAATTTCAAAAAACTTTCTTCTGCAAAGTTGTAGACCACGTCAAAACGGTCATGTGAAGATGTCCGTTTCTCCAAAAACCATTTATGTAGCAAGATATAGCTTCTGCAAAAAACGGGCTGCATGCGCAGTCTCCTTTGATGACATTTTCTTCAGATCTAATGTCTTGATGTCAAATGGCCACTGCCAAGCCTTCACGCTTCACGCATTCAAGATACCATGTTGTAAGAGAGTGAGAGAGGCAGAGTGGAGTGGAAGATGAGCCTCAGCTCATTGTTGTTCTTATTTCATTATTTTTCCATCATCCTAACTAAAAGAGACTTACACACATAGGTATGACTAACCAATACTAACTGTGGTTAAGTCACTGACTACACCAACTTATTGAATGTCACACACATGTACAGTTGTATCCAGCTAATGTCAATCACATACATAAAGATAGACTGACTGAAGAGTAGCAGGAGCTTGATATTCTAACAGTCCCCCCCCCCTCCTAATATCATGATTTTTAAAAAGGGGGCCCATTGGTCCCCCCAAAGGTCCATGCCCAAATTGTTTAAAACCTTGGCCATTTTTTCCTTTGGCACTATTCGATTCCCCGTGTCTCGACTGCGTCTGACACCCAAATTCAGTTCCGAAAATCCCTACATGTTGGTGGGTTAATTCCAAAGATGGTGTTTCCTCCTTATCTTCCAAAAAAACAAATGTCAAGAATACTCATTGCATGATTTCCCCCCATATATGGAGTGCTTCCTAAAGATGGCATAATACACCAAAAAGCATGCTCCCTTTTTCCTCTTCTCCTTGTCCAAACTAGTTATCATGTATGACAAAACTACACATATTACCCACCCTCATTTGCAAATAGGCATACATGCATAAAACTCATGATTTACTCCTTTCTTCTCTTATTCTTCAAGCTAGGCACAACTTTATCTTATTTGCATTACCTCATTCTTCAAGCGAAATCAAATTCTTCAAGTAAGCTTCATTGCCAAGTATATCCTAGCAATCAATGAGTATGTAAGCATGAAATACCCTCCAACAAGGTGCAACAAGTATTTCAACATTTTACCCCAACTCCTTTGGCATTTTAATCACCACTCCTTTAAATCCACATAATCATGGCTTTTCCTCAATCACATGCAAGTTTCCAATACATTGCCTAGATTATGGAATTTGAATCTTCCATGTTCATCATTATGTGGCATTCCTAACTCGAACCCAATTGATGGAAATAAATCAAGCATAAAAAATATATGTACAAATTACCTTGCTAGACAAACCAAAACATATAGATATTGATGCTAACTTTGGCTACTCAAAACATCTAGTTATGTCCTTCTTTCTAGGTTTTTCATGAGTGGATGCATAGCATCACAATTGTGCATGTAGATTTGTGACTAGAATAGCATAGGCTAGATCTATTTAGGTTAAGGACAAAGCATGCTTTAACAAATTACTAGCCTAGATGCCACAAAGTGGGTAGGACACCTGAATGAGGGTGCAAACCCTAATTCATGGGGACACAAACCCTAACACATAAAGTGGGGTGTGAATCCTAAAGTGAAAATGGAGTGCCACCCTAGAGAAGTCACATAACCCTAACCTTAATATTGGTCTATATAAGCATGGGAGGTCTCAATTATATTTATCATTTTAGTGCATCTATGATGTGCAAGCTGTATCAATGCAACTATTGAAGCTTTCTATTCTCTTCTTCTATTTTACAATCTTGCCTCCATTGTTGAGAGTGAATGGGAGAGAGTGTGTCTGAGAGGTATGTTGAGGGAGGGATTGAGGGAAGATGAGGCTCTATGCCATCATCTTCTTCTTATCTACTAGCTTCTCAACTCGTTGGTGTGCTTGGTGGTGGATGTGAAGGAGTAACAGCATTGGATTGTATTGTTTGGATCACATAGTCTTTAAGATTTTTGGCTATAATAGGGAAAGGTAAGATAGGCGAGTTCACTATACCTCAAAGCTAGTCTTGTGTTCTTTCTTTCTTGTTTTGGAGAGAAGGATGTGTGCTCAATTAGATTGGAGTGTTGAGAGACAAGGTGAGATATTTTCACTAAAGTAAGTTACATCTTCTAAAATAATAGGAGGCCATCCAATGTCTTGATTGTCGTGCATTTAGTCCCAACAGATTGGATAAGATATATATGCATTGATAGAGTTGAATAAAGTCTCAAGTATACTCAAAGCTAGGGATCCTCACTTGTATAGTCACCTTGAGAACATACATCCATTGATAGAGTTGAATAAAGTCTCAAGTATACTCCAAGATAGGGATCCTCACCTGTATACTCATCTTGTGAACATACATGCAAAAGGTTGTACCTTTATCTATCATGTGGTTGTAGCATTTCTAAGTTGTTGTGGAAAGTTCTTTGGGTAGAAAAGAGAGATGTGCGAATGAATTATCCAAACTCTCCATGGACACACTATGGTAATAGACCTAAAGCTTAGTTTGTAAAGAACAACCTATGAAGACAAGTCAAGAGCTCTTTAGTGCTATTATAGATCACATGATGCTTTTACCTTCAAGAATAGTTATGATCTTGCTTGAAATGACGAGAAGAATCAAACTAGACCATGTATTTTTGCCATGGATGTATAGGAAGAGAGATATTGGTGAGTTCTCCATGAAAGCTTGAGGGAAGAAGGAAGAAGAAGCTTGCTTTCAAAAGCAACCATGAGTAGTCCAATAAGGTCCTCTTTTACCAAATTGGTTGCAAAATTCCTAAAACTGAGTGGTAGCCTGTAAAAAAAGCCTAAAACTAAGTGATAACTTGCTAAAATGACCTTGTTGAAAATTTCTCCAAATGTGGTATTTCCTACTTATATAGAAGGTGATCTAATCCTTATAATACTCCATCTCTACACTTATACCTCTTGTGCTTGTCTGAAATAGAATTTCATGAGGGAAAATGACACCAAATATGAACAAAAGGAAAAAAAAAAGGATCAAAGACTATTGATCTAATATAATTTGTAATGAAGGTGTCAAGAATCGTGTGGTGGGGGGACTTGCTTGAGCTACTGCGCCAAACACACACCATACACACAAGAGAAAGCTCACTCATGAACACAAGAAGAGAGACGGAGGCCAAAAAGTTTTCTTGTTGGTTTCTTCTTCTTCTTCCACATACAATAAAATGTACAAAAAGTATAGATAAGTCACAACATAAAGAAAAGTAGCCTACTAAGTCAAGCAATGCATATCTGACTATACTAATTGATTGGTGCTATAAATATGCCAATTGTAGGTAGGTACAACAAACAAAATATAATAAGTGATAAGTTAGTGGCCATGTGAGGATCATACTCACCACCGATGTGCTAAGTGTAGATGTTTAGACCCATCTAGCTATTCAGTCCATCATTAATGTCCGCACATATTGAGCTTCCATCTCAACACTCCCCCTCAAGCTCAATTGTATCTCTACAACTCCAAGCAAGCTTCAAAACTTTTGAAGCTTCTCTACATCCAATGACCTTGTGAAAATCTTAGCTATATGATCCTGTGTGTTGACATATACCAAGTTAATCTCTCCTACAAGTACCTTTTCTCTCACAAAGTGGTAGTGCACCTCAATGTGTTTGGTCCTAGCATGGAGCACTGGGTTCCTAACTAGATGCATGCTTCTCATGTTGTCACAATGAATGACAACTGGACCATCTCACTGCATATCCAAATCACCCAATAAATTTTAGAGTTGTACCACCTCACATGCTGCTATAGTAGCACCTCTATGCTCAACATTTGTACTCGATAAAGCAATGGCAGGTTGCTTTTTGCTACTCCATGTAACTGCTACACTACTAAGGGAAAACATGAGTCCACTGGTAAATCTTCCATCTAGCATGCTACTAGTCCAATCTCCATCTATGTATCCAAATTCATGTACATTCTTACTTGCCTCATAAAAAAGTCCATAATGTAAAGTGAACTTAACATACCTCAATATGTGTCTAATTGCATCCAAATGAGGCTTTCTAGGCATCTACATAAACTAACTGACAAGGCCAACAACATAGCTCAAGTCTTGGCCTTGTGATAGTCTTGTAAATCAGACTCCATACTATCCTCCTAACATAGTAGCGTATTCTATCTCATCCCCAACATCAGCACTCAACTTCACATTTTGCTCTAATGGTACTGAAAGAGGCTTACATGTTGTCATACCATACTTGGATAACATATCCAAGCCATATTGTCTTTGGGATAGCCATATGCCATCATCACATCTCATCACCTTAATGCCAAGAAAGTACATCGGCTCACCCAATTTCTCATCTCAAACTTCTTCTTCAAAAATTCCTTAATTTCAACAATCCCACTGCCACTATCACCTGTAATAATCAAGTCATCCACATAGATGACTATTATGACCAAGCATGCATCTCCCTTTCTCACATAGAGTGAGTGGTTAGCATCAAAAACATAAAAGCCAATGTTGACAAGATACTCTCTAATCTTGTCGGACCATGCTCTTGGTGCTTGCTTTAGCCTATAGAGCACTTTCTTTAACCTGCACACATATGTGGGATGCTCTAACCTCATAACCTACTAGCTCCTCCATATACACATCTTCTTGCAATCTTCCATGCAAGAATGCATTTATAACATCCATTTCTATAAATTTCAACCTCTCACTACTACCAAATCAATCACACATCTAATAGTTTCCATCCTAGTAACTAGGCTAAAAGTCTCTTCATAATCTATGCCATATGTTTGAGCATAGCTTTTGCAACTAGTCTAGTCTTATACCTGCTAAATCAAACCATTTGCATTATCCTTGATTTTGAAAATCCACTTACAATCAATATCTTTATTTCCCTTAGGCAAGGGTACCAAATCCTAAGTCTTATTAGCTTCTAATGTAGCCATCTCCTCATCCATTGTTGCATCCCAATGAGCATGACCAACAGCATCCTTAAAAAAAGTGGACTCAACACCCCCAAGTACCTTTACCATATATGTTAAAGATGTGTGGGATCCAGGACATGGCAACGTAGCTATTGTGGATGTAATAAGAAGAATGAACTCATGATGATAGAGACACTGGACTTGACTGTTACACAAGTGAATTAGGTTGCAAGATTGAAGCTTGGACTCATAAACACAATCTTGTGTACTAGACTGACAAGTACAAGACTGACACTAACTGATAAAAGAAAAGCATCATCATGTATTCATTCATATAAAAAATGGTAGTCAAGTACAATGCTTTATAGTTGTTGGATGGGTACAATTTTCCCTCTGTGCATATGGGATTCCTGCAACCTGCATGTCTTAAGCCCAAATTGCCTCAAGAGGCTACATTAGGTGTGATTGCAAATATCTCAACACCCCTCCTCAATCACAACTAGAAAGTACAAAGTGTGTATAGGCTTTAGTGAAAGCAACACATGTAAAGTGTGGGCACACCATAAACATGGCAAAACACTAGAGGCTGTCGCAGAAAAGGCTAAGTGTGGGTACCATAAAACATGATGGACATCCAAAGGCTGTAGGCAGGGGCCTTACAAAGGGTGTAGTACAAGGCTATATGAGGAGTTTACAAGCTTATGATAAATACATTTAGGATAGACATTACAAGGCTAAAAAATTCAGTAAAAATTTGGATCAAGGATCGGCAGGCCCTTCCAGTAGATCTTTAATTCATTGCAGGTTTTTGTAATAAAGCTAAATTCCACAGCAAGCTTTTAAACTGAAAATACAAGAAATAGAGATAAAATGCCAGGAAGCCATAGCCAAGGCAGCTTGGCAAGAAATGGTATTACCAATATTGGTTGAGAATCACATCATGAGAGGCTGCAACAAGCTATGGTGGCCAAGAGTATTCACCTTCTTAGAAGGTGGGAGGTTGAGACCTCAAACAAGATATGTTTGTAGAATGGCAAAAAGATGCTACACATGTTACACCTCCACCTTTTATACTTATCCTAGACTAAGGCATTTACGCTAAGCATGTATGCTTTATTACAAGCCATCCCAGCCTAAGAGAGCTTTGTCCTCAAAGCTGGAATGGGGAAAATTGATAAAGGAAGATTACAAGAATACCTTGTAAGTGATGAATCCATGTGCTAAATGAAACTCCAAGCTAAATAAAATCTCATATATCAATGAAGTATAGGTATGAAATTTGAATATACTATTGGAAATTGTCCAAAATAGGCTGCTGCACAAGAATGGCCATAACTTGAAGAAAGAATGTCCAATCATCATGGTTGAGCTATAGAAATGTAGAGGACAATCCCTAGTATCCAACCATGCCATAAAAACCCCATTTTGATGGCCATAGAGCAATTATTTTTATGACAAAAATTTAAGACAGCAAGCTATCATATTTAGATATTACTCTGTTTCCTGCAAAAGCCATGAAAAAGAATGAAGGTATGATGACGGTTTCCAAGTAGACTCCTCCATGGGCAAACCCCTCCATTTAATAAGGTACTCCAACAGTGAACGATTCCTTAAAATCTTTTCTCTTTTGCCAATAAACTTTTCAAGCTCATAAATGATAAGACCATCTTCATCCATGGGAGGTAACTCCTCTAAAACCTTTATGGATGGACCCACATACACTACAAGATATAGACCTTATAGCGACGTTTAAAGCGACGAAAATACAAACAACAAAATTTGCCCCCGTCGTCGCAAAAAGCGTCGTTATTGACGACGCCATGGAATCGTCGCTATTTGCGTCGCTATATGCGTCGCTATTTGCGTCGCTATATGCGTCGCAAATGCGACGCATATAGCGACGCAAATAGCGACGCATATAGCGACGGTTACAGACAGTTTGCGACGCTGATAGCGACGACAATAGCGACGCCTGCAGTAAATTTGCGACGCAAATAGCGACGGTAACAGAGAAAAAAAAAATTTTGTGGCAAGGCAGCCTGTGTGCTGTATGAGAGCCATACAAAATAGTTTCTGCACTGCTGCATACAAAGCGTTTGCAAACAAAAAGAATCTATACTGAAATCATAAAACTGATAGATGAAATAAATACATGATATCGCATAAAATGCGATTGGTACAATCATAAAACAATATCACTAATACATAGAAAATGTCTACATAGATCGGGCGACTAAAAACTAAAGGTATGTGAGCGCTAAGGATCCGAGGGCGAGCTACAAATCGTTGTTCCCCGAAAGCTCGTCCCTCTGCAAAGGAGCATCAAACGGATTCTGCAGAAAAAGAAACAACATATCAATCCACCATACAATAATGCATTCAAATATCTCATGGTAACTACGGACATGAAAGATGAGAGACTTACTGGGCCGCCGCGTCTGTACAATCGGTCGATCAATGATCTGAGACCGTGCCTCTCTGCATATTGAGTCTCAAGGCCTTGCGGATCACGATTTGTAATGGAGTGCTGCAAAGAAAACAAAATGCTAACTGTTAGAAACATGATTGTCAGTACAAATAATATCTCAAAAAAACAAATAAGCAAAACAAAAGAGAAACTTACAAAGTCCTCCAAATATGTCCTGTGGCCGCCACTCCCAAGATGATGTACCGATCCGGCCTCGATTCGTGCCCTCGCCGCCTCCCGCTGCTGACTCCAACGTCCTGGCGAATTTGTAGCCTCCTCCCTCAGTCGGCGCCAGTCCTCTGCATCTAACCACTCGGGCTTTGGAGCCCCACTCTTGATTGCCTTGCGTGCGTCGGATCGTCTATGTGACATGTATGCACGCATGCAATCCATCATCCAGCCCGTAGAGAATCTATCCACTGCGGCTGGCACCGGGAACTCCTCGTGCAAGGATGCTACTATGTACTCCTTGCTCCCCTCCGGTATGTTCCTCCAATGATCCAGGACGTTGTGCCGAAAAACTTGTTGGCACAACTCCCTCATGCGAGCCATCACCCTCCTTCCCTCATCATTCATGATGATAGCTCCTGACCTGCCATCCACTAGGTATCCATAATCCCTAGGAGTGTGCCTCGTATGGGCCCTCTCCCATCTCCGTCCATGCTCCTGGGCATATCCAGGAGACCCCTGAACATCCGGTGTACCGACGGGGGTACCCTCTCCCGGAGTGCCACTGAAAGGGGTGCCACCAGAGGGGGTGCCACCAAAAGGAGTGCCACCAGAGGGGGTGCCACCAAAAGGAGTGCCACCAAAAGGCGTGACATCTGCCGACGGCTGCGCAAAAGCCGGAGTAACTGGAGTGGACGTCCCCACAGGTGTGACAAATCCTGGAGGTGACCGAGCTCTAGCTGAACGACGAGACGGAGACACCGCGTCCGTGTCTCCACAACAGCACCCCCCTGATCCTCCTGCAGTCGTAGTCCCTCCCTCTGGCCCAAGTCGCGAGCGTCGAGATCGTCTGCTCGAAGCTGAAGCATCTGATCGCACTGAAGCTGATCTAGCAGAGCGCCCTGACGAAGAACGAGACAGCTCCTGATCTGCTATCTCTCTGAATCTCGCGAGCTGATCTGGAGACATACGTGCCATCATCTCCTGAAACTCCTCATCGCTCATCCCTCGACTCATCCTGAAAATATCGATACCTGCAGAGATAAAAAATAATGATAGAATAATCAATTGAAACTATACAAAGCGCATTAATATAAATCATTTTTGAAAAATCCATCTTAAAATGCATATCTTATCTACCTTTATGGAAGATCTAAACAATGAATTGAGTAATACAATTCTCCAAGAATGAAGTATTCTATGGTCCCATGTTAATCTCCTGACATAACTCTGCATACACTGGAAGGTCGATAGACATGTCACCACAAAAGAACGAGTCTGCCTCGTTCTCAAAAAATTCTACGACTTCTGTATTTCCATCATTGTTAGCCGATGCAGGCTCCAAGCTTGCGGTGGCCTCCACCCCTTGTAATTTCGATCCCTCTATTTGCATATATTCTTCATCTATGCCTGGAACATCGCTTTGATCGTATACTCTCGCACCTCGAGGAGTTGAAGGTATAACATACCACCATCGAGGTTGTCGGGGATTTGGATAGAAGATTACCTGTTCACAAACACTTACAAACCGTCTTCAAACCATTGTGACATAAAGCATGTCGTATTACAATTAGCAAGCAAATGACTAGAAGATTACCTGTTCACAATGTGCCGGCAACACAAAGGTGTCGCGCAAATCCATCCATTTTTTTTCGGAATCTATTTCGAGAAATCCAGATGGACCTCGTCAAACCGTTGCGCCAGCTCCTCCAAGTACCACTTTGAACCACTGCACATCGAATATTATCATGGAGAAGCTACGGTAATCCACCGTAATAATACTTTGCAAATTCCCAAAATACTCCATCTCATCCACAACCGTGTTCGGATCCGTTGCTCGTCGCCGGCTCTCTTGCTCAAACCTTGCCATGACACCACAGTCCATTGTGGAGCGCATTTTGTCAATACGCTCCACCCGAAAATGCCGTCCGCGCGACCACGCTGCACTATATATTTTGTACTGCACATTGAAACACTCAAATTAGATGTAGCAAACAAATTCAGATACGACACATTCTAAACCCCTCATTACCTTTGGACTACATCCCCTCGAGAACTCCCACTCCTCCATTGAGACCTCTGCCCCTTCGATGGATGCTGCGATCAAGGCTCCATGCAACCATCGTGTTGACATAAACCGCGGCATCTCCTCCATGCCTTCGGGATATCGAATCGGTCGGTGACGCGTACTGCGTCGGAATTCAGCTCGCGCTTCCTCTCGATCTTGCCTTGCAATCTGGTACTTGGCGAGCCACGTCTCCATGGAGGCATGGTGCAACATACAAAAGCGATTCACCTTCTCTTCCATTGAGGCATCCATTCTTTTTTCTACCCCATTTCCAACCACCACATCTCCAGTCAGCCTGTCATCGTCCTTGAGCGTCCATAGCATTTCATTGTCTGGTTCCACTGTTGGTAGCCATTGTGAGATATGCACTAATGCCTCTGACACCAACCAACCCTCCGCCATGCTACCTTCCGGACGAGCTCGTTGTCGCACAAAGCCTTTCAGGGTTTTCATGAAGCGCTCCAGGAAGAACATCCATCGCGTATGGACAGGTCCGGCAATCTCCACTTCGTCCACAAGATGCACAAGAAGGTGAACTTGTATCGTGAGCATGCTAGTGGGCAGGTATTTCTCAAAGAGACAGACCGTCTCAACTGCTCCCCGCCTTGCGGATTCAATAGAGGACGTCTTAATCTCTTTCTGTGAGATCCATTGCACCAAAGTCGACAGCTTGTAAATGGCCCCGCGAATTTCTGGAGTTAGGCATCCCGCGATCGCGATCGGTAGGACAAACTGCCACAAATGAGAAAGCATTAAGAATAATGGTCACTTTTCAAATTTCAAAATGTCCACGCTAATTAAAATCCATTCTGTTCACAAACCTGACATATCTTATGCCAATCATGGGATTTTAGCCCAGACATTTGGTCATCTTTAGAAAATGCGGACCTGAGAGAACGCATCATACCCGTCGGAGTGCGGATAGACTTGATTACTTGCTTCACAATGCGCTCTTCTTTGGTAGACAAAACCCAGGGAGCGCGAGGAAGCTGCACTCCCCCTTCAGCACTCGACTGCGGCCAAAGCGCCTCCATCTTACCTACCTCCTTTAAATCCATTCGTGACCCTATAGTGTCTCTCTTTCCTGTGATGTGGTCCCATAGCAAGCTGCCCACATTTTTGAAAATATGCATGGGATCCAACAAGTGGTTGACCTGTAAGTGGGTCCAATATGGCAACTCGTAGAAAATTGAGAACCGTCGCATTCCATTTGGATGTGATTCCGGGTTTACCATTTTCAGCTCGTACCAGCTTGCAGCGTTCATACGTGCTGGAGGTCGTCCAAGAAAACCTTCCCTGAGTTCATGATCCTCCGGCAAGAAAGTGGCGTGTCCTTGATATACCATCTTCTTCATGGTTCGTGACCTTCGAGAGTCTAACTGTGGCCCACACAATGGACATGCATGATAACCTGAGGTAACGAGACCTGCAAGGCGATCCACGACCTAGTGAATACTTGATTGAATGAAATAAAATATAGATATTACCGGCGTGAACAAAGGTCTGCTCACCTGAGCACTCTCCCAATCCCGGAAAGTCATGCATCGTCCACATGAGAATGGCTCGAATGTTGGCTGACCGCCGACCATCGCGCCTGCTCATATCTTGCACCGTGACCCCCTCCTCCCACAAAATCTTAAGCTCATCGACTAATGGACGAAGATACACGTCCATATTTTTTACTTTGTAGCGGCCCGGGACGAGCAAGCTAAGGATGAGATGTCCTTTCTTCGTAGAAAGCCATGGAGGAATGTTGTAGTTGACAAGCACTATAGGCCACACACTGTAAGAAGTCGAGCGCAGACCGAATGGGTTCACACCATCCATGGCGAGACCGAGTCAAAGATTCCTTGGCTCTCGCGCAAAGCCTGGGAAGGTAGAGTCAATGTGGCTCCATGCGCGCGAATCTGCTGATATTCGTTGCACTCCATCCGTAGACCTATTCTGCACATGCCACGTTGTCAAGCTTGCCATGGCAGACGTGCGAAACATGTGGTTTATGCGGGGGATGAGCGGAAAGTGTCTGAGGACTTTTTGAGGGATGGTCTGCCCTTGCAAGTCCTGTCGATACCTGTGAGCACCACACTTTGGACATGTCTCCATAGTCTCGTATTCATCTCGAAACAATATGCAGTCGTTGATACATGCATGGATGTTATTGTAGTCCATGCCAAGCTTCCGTAAAACATGTTGTGCATCATCACGAGACTCAGGCATGGTGTTTGCAGGTGGCAATATATGATATTTCAATAACCTGAAAAAATCATAAAACACCTTGAAAAATCCATCCATATTTACAATAATACTGTTTTAAAAAAAAACAATGAAGTCTGTATGCAAGGTACCTGAATAACTCAGTCACACTCGTATCGCTCCAACCGTATTTTGCTTGCACACTTAAGAGTGCAAGCAATGTCTTCAACCGAGATACTCGGCACCCATCATATAATGGTATGGATGCTTCCTCTCTAAGCGGGTCAGATGTCTCAACATCCATGGGAATCAATGCATCGATCATTGCCTCCATCTCAGGCTCCAAGATTGTAGGCAAGTCGGGAAGGTTGTCTGTCTCCTCTGGCATTGACGATATAGATGGGCCTTGCGAGTGGTCTATTGGCTCCTGCCATCCATCCATCGCACGTCCACGAACTCTTCTAATTGGCCGCAAAGGGTGCACTCCCCCTTGGGTCGAGACATCACCCCCCTGGACACAAAATTTGCCAACAAGACCCAATCTTATTGTGTATGGTTTTCAATTAGCTTGAGAGTACAATGCATGAAAAATGCTAACTTGAAAATACCGTTTGCTGAAAATCTGCAATCGCCTGATCAATAATCTCAGGTTGAAACTCGCCAAATCGTCGTACGTGTTCTATAGACAATCGGCGTTTTCGTCTAATTGCCAACTTGCATTGAGAGCAAGGACATGGGACACGCTGATTAAGATACGACTCGCGGTCTTGAACAATAGGACCTTCTTCGTTTGCCATCTTATCTACATTACAGCAAACGAGGCTTAAATGGATAGCTTTTTGGAGATGTACGTCAACTTGCAAGTTGACCATAAACCTTGCATTGTATATAGTAGTCGAGAGATTTTCCGATGTTATATCTCGGCCTTGTATCATGCTCAACGATTTGTTTGTCCCGGTAGATAATTTTTTGTTATATCTCGGCTTTGAGTATAAGTAATCCATTTTAAAATTAATGCGCGCCATCTATGAAATTTTACAACTATAGTAATAAAATTTATTTCAATCAATTCTACTCATAGTCATAAGACCTGAGAGAAATTATCCTATACTCAATTTAAGGGATCTCCACTTCTATAACAATAATTTTGGGTTAATTTTGATGAAGTACGTGGCCGTATGCAAAGCACATTGCATACCATTATCGATACGTATATTATCTTAAATTTCATTCCCTTCCCTCTCCCTCTCCCTCTCCCTCTCCCTCTCCCTCTCCCTCTCTTCCTCTCTTTCTCTCACCCTCTCCCTCACCCTCTCGTTCTCTTTCTCTCCCTCTCTCATTTCCTCCCTCCTCCTCCCTCTCCCTCTCCCTCCCTCTTTCTCCCTCTTTCTCCCTCTCCCTCTCCCTCGCTCCCTCGCTCCCTCTCCCTCCCCCTCCCTCTTTCTCTCCCTCTCTCATTTCCTTCCCCTCCCCCTCCCTCTCCCTCTCCCTCTCCCTCTCCCTCTCCCTCTCCCTCTCCATCTCCCTCTCTTTCTCTTTTTCTCCCTCTCCCTCTCTATCTCTCTTTCTCTCTCATTTCCTAAACAAGCAAAAAATAAAGTGATTTAAACATCCTCCAAGCAAAAGGGAGAGGGAGAGATACAATGCACTCTCCCTCTCTTTCTCTTTCTATCCCTCTCTCATTTCCTTCCCCTTCCTCTCCCTCTCACTCTCTTTCTCTCTCATTTCCTCTCCTAAACAAGCAAAAAATAAAGTGATTCAAACATTAAACAAGCAAAAGGGAGAGGGAGGGAGAGAGAGAATGCACTCTCCCTCCTTCTCCCTCTCTTTCTCTTTCTCTCCCTCTCCTATTTCCTCACCCTCCCTCTCCCTCTCCCTCTATTTCTCTTTCTCTTTCTTTCTCTTTCTTTCCCTTTCCCTCTCCCTTTCCCTCTCTTTCTCTCTTACTCTCTCGTTTCCTCTCCTAAACAAGCAAAGAAGAAAGTAATTTAAACATTAAACAAGCAAAAGGGAGAGAGAGAGAGAGAGAATGCACTCTCACTCTCTTTCTCTCCCTCTCCCTCTCTTTCTCTCCCTCTCTCTCCCTCTCCCTCTCCTTCTCTTTCTTTTCCTCTCCTAAATAAACAAAAGAGAACGATTTAAACCTTCAACAAGTAAAAGAAAGAGAGAGGGAGACTCACCAATGAGATATGGCGAACGTGGGCGGCTTCTCTTTGCAACGAGGGCTCCTCCTCTCCTTCGCGAACAACGACGGTGGCGGTGGCGGCGGCGGCGGCGGCGGCGGCAAGTCTCTTCCTCCTCTTCTCTCACAAAGCCTTGGCTCTCTCCCTCGCTCTCTCCCTCGCTCTCGCTCTCAAAAGGCGAAGAAAACAAAATGAAAACGGCGCTCTGGTTTCGGCCGCGCTTTTTTTCCCTGCGGCGTCGCTATTTGCGTCGCAAATGCGACGCAAATAGCGACGCATATAGCGACGCCAATAGCGACGCCGATAAACGCCGTCGCTAATCGGCGTCGCTATTGCCCCAGTCCCTTGTAGTGATATCTAAGTTGGGAAACATAGAAGGTATAATGGATCCTTGTTGAAGAAGGAAAATCAAGCTTGTATGCAAGCTCACCAACTCGTTTGAGGATTTGATAAGGCCCATAGTAACGATGAGCCAACTTATTATGACCGCCTTTGAGAGAAGCATACCTAGATTTAGGCACTTTGAGGAATACCCAATCCCCTTCTTCAAACTCCTAAGGTCTCCACTTTTCATCAACATAAGCCTTCATAACATCTTGTGCCTTCCGAATGTTTTCCTTGCATTGATGCGAAAGAGCTTCCATTTTCTCCACTTCAGCCTTGGCTTGTGGATTCACGTCTTCATGAAAAAGGAATGAAGGTATTTGCACTTTGTATCCATAAAGTGCTTCAAATGGTGACATGCCAATGCTTATATGACGAGTATAATTATAGCTGAATTCAGCAAGATGTAACCAATGATCCCACAAAGCTTAAGTGTTATGGCAAAAATGATGAAGATAGACTTCCAACCGTTTTTATTGACATGTTTCGTTTGGCCATTGGTTTGGGGATGATATGCCATTCTAAGAGTCAAAATTGTTCCCATAGAAGTGAATAAACTCCTCCAAAAACTTCCCATGAACTTAGTATCACGATCGGATACTATCTTCTAGGCATACCATGAAGCTTAAAAACACATTCCATGAATTGTTCAGCCACTTGCTTTGCTGTAAATTGAGCCTTGGTAGTGATAAAATGAGTTGATTTTGTCAACCGGTCCACCACCACATAAGTGCTATTCCACCCATGCTTTGTTGTAGGTAAGCCCACAATAAAATCCATTGTAATATCAATCCACTTGCCTTGAGGAATATGAAGTGGCTGAAGTAATCCACCGGGTAAAAGAGAGGAATCTTTATTTTGTTGACATGGAAGACATTGCATAACATAATCTTTAACATCCCTCCAAATGCCCTTCCAATAGAAACTCTTATGGATATTGTCAAATATTTTGAACAACCCATGGTGTCCCGCTAAGGGTGAAGAGTGCATCTCATGCAAGATACGGTCTTTGAAAGAAGATTGTGGTGTCAAGAATACTCTACCACGATACCATAAAAGACCATTGTGCCATTTGAAATTTAGATACTCTTCTCCTTTGCCTTGTTGAAATTCCTTCATTATCTTTGATACTTGCTCATCAAGCAAATATTCCTCTTGGATATCATGGATCCAATCCTTATGCGCGGTTGAAATGGTAGAAATGGAACATGCCTACATTCTTGATAAGGCATCTGCCACCACATTGTCTTTTCTAGCCATATAAGGTATTTTGAAGTCATATCCTTGAAGAGTAGCTAACCATCTTCATTGCTTTGGAGATAAATTTGGTTGTGAAAGAAAATATTTCAGCACACAATGATCGCTTTTGACCTTGAAATGGCTGCCGCATGGGAGTCTTCAATATTTTGAGGTTCACTTTGTGGTTTGCTTCTAATTTCCTTTATGGCTAAGATGAGCTCTTGGAATAAGAATTTATTGCTTTGTTGCAAATCAGAGATTCCTTGGTGTACTTGAGACATCCCTTGCAACAAACCTTGATTCATATGGGTTAAACCTTCATTCAAAGCCTTCAAATTCTTGGAAAGGCCTTTATTGGCATGTCCCAACTCTTTTGACAGTAGGAGATAAACACTCCCTGCATGCTCTTCATGTATGTCTTGTTGTCCTTGATGTGTGCTATGAGCAATACCAATACTTCATTCTTCATCTACTTGATCAACATTATGGGCTTCAGTTGTGTAATTTTGATCCTCTTGGAAGTCTCTGACACCATCATTCAATGCCTCAGTAATAGGATCTTTCTTCTTATTCTTGGCCATTAGGAAACAATGTTGTAATAGTATACAATTTATCACTAAACCACTTGTTTCTCTCTGAATATGGCACCAATCCCAATGCTTAATAGCTCTATGAAAATCTTATTATATGAGGATATACCAGATTTAATAATATCTCAACTTGCAATAGTGTATATAGGTCGATTGAACTCAAACAGTGTATTCCAGACAACCTGTTTAGGTGCAGTCCACTAGACCCCCTGTCAGTAAATTGACCATAACTTTTGCACCTGTTGTTGGATCAATAAAAAATTTGATTCAAATCGGAGCTTAAGATCCCCTCTTCAAATGGATCTATCAAGTTCTTAGTTTGGATCAAGACAAAATTTTATGTAATAAGAATTGTATACTTGTCCAGAGAATTCATGCAACCTGTTAACACCCTGTGGGAACCCTGTTTGACCTTGAAAAGAATCCTGTAGTACTTGTAGACCTTCAAAGAAATTATTTTACTTGTGATAGGCTGTAAGGCACCTGTAAGTATCCAGTAAACCCCTGTATTTGATAGGTACCTGTGTGAAAAGACCTGTAAATCTGTTCAAGGATGTCACAAACTACCCTGTTCGGTACCCCAAGTCTTCAAATCTTCATCCACTCTTTCCGAAGTGGTCTTTTGTGGTCCACCACCTATGGTGAGGGATAAAATAGTAGGACGGGCACCTACATGGGCTCTGAAACTCTAGAAGGTGTGCAAAGTTCCTTCCGAGCCAGGTTGTTCACCCCTACATAGTCTTAAATAGTAAGGGAGGGTCACCTCTCTTTTGTCTCGCTATCTCGTCCAGCTTCGACCTTTTTCCTTGGTCGAAATATACATGGCAGAGCTAGTGTTCTAACAATCAAGGAATGCAATGCATGGCTAAATCATGATTTTGTCATTTCATGATATGCAAGAATTGAAAGGTAAAATGTATGAAGACTAAGGATGAGAAAGGCTTACCAATAGTAATCATCGACTCATTGATTTACTATGCTCACCTTTTACAATTTATTGGATATTCTCAATGGATTGAATCACAAAAATCCCAAAGTTAGAGGTTAAGCAATTCTTAAGCATCAATGAAAGGAAAGTGTATGAATTTGTAATATGGGTTGATCAAGCAACAAAGCAAGGAGTAATGAATCAATCTATGCAATTATTTGGGCATCAATTCATGAATGGACAAATATGGAAATCAGTAAACAACATCAATCAACCCTAGGTAAGGTACTATATGATCATGACATCAAAGATTTACTCTTAATTTCTTCCCTTTCAACAATTGGAAAGCTTAAACAAGTGGATTAATAGGAAAATTAAAAGTAGGAAATAAGAATTACCTCTTGATTGATGTTGAAGAATGATAGATGAATCACAATCGGTCAATACTCTATAAACCACCATCAAATTGATCCAAGTTGAAGGGTGTAAGCTCAGCTTCAAGAAAAGATTAACCCCATAATGCTTGCTCCAACTCCAAGTAATCAAGAAGCTCCAATTGATTAAGGGAATGCCATCATTGATTGAATGTCTTCAAGAAAGGGCTATAGATAATCCAAGAACCTTGAAGAAGCCTCAATTCTTGATTAGAATCAAGAATTTATGAGAATTCAGGACCTTTTTGCCTTCATAAAGAGAATATGCCTTCAATTCTTGATATATTGCTCCAATGTTGGCCCTCCTTTGATGTAGTAGATTTAATGAGACCTTCTTGAATTTGAAGAATACAAAAGCCCCATGATTTGAGTCTTGTAAGACCAAAATTTTTGAAGAATTGAGTTGCTTCCTTGTTTTTCTCAAAATCTGAGAAGAAGAGTTGCTCCAATCTTGACAAAAGCCTTCAATGTCGAGTCCTTGAAGTGTAGGGAAGCTTCAAGAAGCAAGAAAGATCAAAAGCCCCATGAATCAAGCTTCATTTGACCAAAATTTCATGAGATACATGGCTACCCTGTTTTCCCCTTCATAAAGAGAAGAAGAATGCTTAAAATCTCTTCAAAATGCTTCAATGTCAGTTGTAGTTGCTTGCCTTTGACCTTTGGAAGCTAAAAGGCATCAACAAGAAGCCAATACTTTAAGAAAGTGAAAGAGTCTTCATGATGTCCACAAACTCCATAGCTAGGGTTTCATGTAAGCTTCAAGAACTCAAATGTGAGTGAAGAAGAAGATGTTTGAGGCCAAGATCTTGAAGATATTGCTCCAAATGATTGAGTGAAAGACTCCATAGCTTAGGAGATGAGCTTCATCCTGATTTCGTGAAGTAAGAATGGCCTGAAATTCAGCACAAAATGCAATGGCTGGACAGCATTATATGTGGCATTTAATCCCCATCAAAATGGTGTAAGACACGTAGCTAAAGACTCCAAGAATATCATCCAAGTGGTGCAAGTGGTGCTTTAGGTCCCTGATAGACAGGGAAGGAGATATGAGTGAAAGTCTCTATGGGAGCTTGAGGTAGAAGTTCAATGGAAGCTTTGGAAGAGAGAGAAGACCCTGTCCTGTCTCTTCAAAAAGTAGTGAAACTTTTAGTCTCTTCCAACTCCATGTAGCCCATTTTTGAACCAAGAACCTCCAAAATACCTTACCACATGGTCATGACCTGCTAAACTTGGAAGATCTCTACAATTTTTCCCAGATTCTTGGTCAAATTCTTCAAAATAACCATGGTTTACTGAAGAAGAACCTATTTAGTCACAGTTATGGTGTAACCAAACCCTGTAACTAAATCTTTAATTGCAATTCCCTGTCTTTAATGTCTGAAACTGGATAGTGACATGAAATTGACCTTGCTCATGGATCGAAGCAAAGCTCTAATACCAATGTAATAAAGCTAAATTCCACAGCAAGCTTTTAAACTGAAAATACAAGAAATAGACATAAAATGCTAGGAAGCCATAGCCAAGGTAGCATGGCAAGAAATGGTATTACCAATATTGGTTGAGAATCAAATGATGAGAGGCTACAGCAAGGTATGCACTCCAAGCTATGGTGGCCAAGAGTATTCACCCTCTTAGATGGTGGGAGGTTGAGACCTCAAACAAGATATGTTTGTAGAATGGCAAAAAGATGCTACACATGTTACACCTCCACCTTTTATACTTACCCTAGACTAAGGCATTTATTCTAAGCATTTATGCTTTATTACAATCTTCTTGTCGGAGTAGTCCAGCTTGCTCTTTTTGATCTTGTACTTGTTCTTCACTTTGCTTGCCGCTTTAGAGTCTTCATGATTTTTCTGCTTCTTCTTTTGATTCTTTTTCTCTTTGATCTTTCCTTAATGGTCATCATTTTCATGGACTTTACTTGCATTAGTCATATGGTTCTTTTCTTTATGGTCCCCTTCAAGCAAAGGTACAATCTTTGAGGCAACAGAAATGTCTTCAAACTTTTGCACTTGCATGTCTTCAAGGTCTTCAAATGGATACACTGATGGCATTTGGATATAGGCAGCTGCATGTCTTCCTGTTAGGTAGAGTAACATATTCTATGTAGTGTAAATGGGCCATAAGATACATGTCACTCTTCATGAGAAGCATTGAAACTCAACTTCAAATCCTTGACTTTTTGACCAGCAAAAAGAGTTGAAACCTAATGTGTCAAAGGACACAATAAGGTAGTGTGAAGACATACTATGGTTAGTGCTAACAAGCACTATCTTGATGGTTATGCTTCTTGTGTTTCGGCTTGCAAATGCCTTCTAATCTTCCTTATTAAATGCTCAAATCTTTGTTGGAGCTTTAGTGAATTAATGGATTTTGAAGGTCATAATATTGTTTGAAAAAAAAAGGGCAAAATATGAGCTAGATGTAACTTGGCTATGGCTTCCACCAAATTAGGGTTTCACTGCCGATTGTGTTTTTTCTAATTTCAACTCGTATAGTTAATAATTCCATGCGCAGATACGTGAGGAGGAAGCTTAGACCATGGTCTTAAAAAGCCCTATGGTCATGAGTCTCGATTTGACACGTACAGCTCGCAGTGATGGTACGATTAGCCGCATGCACTTTTTGACAGCGATGGCAAATTTTCAAAATGATGGGCTTATTCTAGATGGATCACATCAATTTTTGTGCCATACTGAAGTGCCTCAAGTAGAAGAAGAACTTTGTAGAAGACAAAGTGAAGGGTTATGCCCTCTATTACAAGATCTAGCTCCTCAAAGCTGGCAAGGTCTGGCTATAGCAGACACACACAGGGCAGAAGTTTTAAGAATTGACAATGATGAGCTCTGTGATGAGGAATGTCTTGTTGTAACATAACAGAGAGAGGCATCTTGAGTCACAAAAGATATGCCTAGAAGAAGGTATCAAAAAATATTGACTATGGAGAGAAATACAAAAGCTCCAAGTTTCTTGGCTATGGTTGTCAGGTAGGTAAAGTGAGGAGAAGAAGTGGGAGATGAGGTCCTGAGCTGGGATTGAGCTCAAGCCAAGCTACATGACAGTGAAAGAGAGTTGAAGAAGCAGTGAAGAAACTAGGCCATGCCCAACTGGGCTCTGATACCATGTTAAAGATGTCTAGGATCTAGGACATGGCAATGTAGCTATGGTGGATGGAAGAAGAATAATGAACTCATGATGACAGAGACAATGGACTTGATTGTTACACAAGTGTATTCGGTTGCAAGTTTGAATCTTGGACTCATAAACACAATCTTGTGTATTAGACTGGCAAGTACAAGACTAACACTAACTGATAAATAAAAGCATCATCGCGTATTCATTCATATGAAAAATGGTAGTCAAGTACAATGCTTTATAGTTGTTGGATGGGTATGGTTTTTCCTCTCTGTGCATATGGGATTCCTGCAGCCTCCTGCATGTCTTTAGCCCAAACTACATGATACAAAGAGGCTACATTAGGTGTGATTGCAAATATCTCAACATCATAAGCATAATGGTGAGCTACATAACCTTCAGAACCAAATATTTTAACAGGGTATATGGCCTTGCTAGGCTTGCATACTATTGGATCAATTAATGGAGCCTTTACATTACCATGTGCTCTCTATATACCTGGTGTCTTGACTAAAGGAATACCAAGCTCATTATCCAACTCTCTAAACCACTAGAATCTCTATCAAATCCCAAATGACTAGTAGATACATTATTAGCATCCAACGTTTTTTTCTTTCCTTTGTCTTTACCTGCAACACTTGTAGATCCACTTAAAGATGTGGAGCTACTCCTTACTCTCCCAGAGTAAGGGCTAACTGTAGATGTATAATTGTAGATGTAGTACGAAATGATACTTTTGGTCCACTAAGGTTCCGTAATTCTTGATTTTCTTTTTACATATAACTATCATCATCATCGTTGTCATCTAATGCATCAGTACTAGATGTTTACCAATTGCTCATCTCATCAAAACTAACATCCTTGATCACTCTGAACTCTCCTGTGATACAAGGTTATAACAACGATACCCTTTTTGCTCTAAAGAGTATCCAAAAAAATTACATTTCTCAACCTTTGGATCAAGCTTCTTTTGTAGCTCATTTGGCATATAAACATATGTAATATAGGCAAACACTTTCAAGTGTGATACATCAGGCTTCTTTCCTGTAAAGCATTCTTTAGGGGTCATTCCATGAACTACAATTGTGAGAGTTTTATTCATAATATAGACAATATTATGAACAACTTTAGACTAAAGATATTTTGGCATATTCTTATTAGGCATCAATGCCCATGCAACTTCTCAATATGCTAATTTTTCCTTTCTACAACTGCATTTTGTTGTGGGGTATACCTACACATAAACTGTCTCTTTATCCCATGATACCTTAACAAGTCACTAAACTCATTAGAGAGGTATACTCCCCCTCCATTTGATCTCAAGCATTTAGCTTTCAAGTATATTTTTGTTTCAACTGTAGCCTTGAAAGCTTTCTTGAACAATCATCAATAAACATGACAAAGTATTTACTACCACCAAGAGATATGTTCTATGTAGGTCCCCCAAATATCTATATGCATAACCTCAAGTATGTTTTTACTCACATCTCTATCATGTGAAAAAGGTTGTCTTCCATGCTTACCAAACTGATATGCTTCACACACATTTTATTAAATTCTATAACTCTAAAAGCATGTAACCTTGTAACTAATCCTTTGGAATGCATTAATTTCAGCCTTTGCACATTTACATGTCCAATAGATTTATGCCATAATTCAATGTCTACAACCACGCATTTTCCTTTAGCATTCATAGCAGAAATTCCAACATCTAAACTGAACAAACGGCCAACTCTACTTCCTTTTGCAACCAACCTATACTTATCATTAAAGTCTTCTAGAAAATAACATTTTGTATTAAGTTGAACTTGCAACCCTTGCTCTATCCTTTGGCCAATAGACACTAAATTCTTTGTAATTGATGGCACATGTAATACATCTTATAGACTCTTTGTTTGGCCATCATGCAAGGACAAGGGAACCTTTCCAATATGTGAAATTAGGTGGTATGAATCATCACCTATCTGCACATATACTAGATTTTGTAAGTTGTGCATCTCTCCAAACCATTCAGTATGAGTGGTCATACGATTAGATGTATCTAAATTAAAATACCATACATAATCATGTGTCCCCTTTCCTGTAACAGTATTCATCATATGTTGCATAACAAACAAACACTCATTTTTGTCTTTATCCTATCATGAAGACAATGCATAGTCTCCTTGCTACAATTTACCACTATGGATATCATCCTTCTTAGCATAATAATGTGCTACAATATGACCTGTTTTGCCACAATAATGGCAAAAAATAGCAAAATTTCCAAAATCTTTGTCCTACCATCCACCTCTTCCTCTAGAGCTCCTCCTACTTCTAAAGTTTCCATGGCCTCCTGAAACCTGCATTTCACCGAATTGCTGATTTAACATGTTTGCTAGTTATAACTAGCATGTCCCATACCACAACCTCTCGAAGAGGATCTGCCACGTCCCTTTCTTGAACTTGAGTAAAATGCTTGGACCTATTCACCATTTCTTTTAGATGAATCACCCTATATATTGATCTCTTGATTAATTATGAGAGAGACCAACTCATCAAAATCTAAAAATGGCTTAGATACACATACAGAAGTGATAAATGATTTCCAAGCCTTCTCGTTATTAAGGCCACCCAAAGTAGGGCCTAAAGTGGCCTCAAATGCCCAAAAAAGTAGCAAGAAATCCCGAAATGACCTATATACATAATATACATTGCTCTACTCGCACACCAAATCTCACAACAATTTGAGATTTTCACTCTATCCTACTTCCACTCCCTCCACAGGCACTATCCAAGAGAAAGAGTGAAAGAATATGGGAGAGCTTCTCACCCATTGTTTGCTTGCTCAAATAATTTCTTCTTCTCTTCACTTCAACCTTCAAAACCAACCTCTCTTAGTAGCACCACTCTGATACCATGTCATGAGTCACGTGGTGGGGAAACTTGCTTAAGATGTTGCACCAAACACAAACCATACACACAAGAGGAATCTCACTCAAGAACACAAGAAGAGAGGTGGAGGCCAAAATGTTTTCTTGCTGGTTTCTTCTTCTTCTTCCACACACAATAAAATGTACACAAAGTATAGATAACATACAACATAAAGGACACTGATCTACTAAGCCAAACAATGCATAGCTAACTATATGATTTGACTCGCGCTATAACTATGCCAGTTGTAGGTGGGTACAACAAACTAAATATAATAAGTGATGAGAGCGGCATTTTAGGAGCCGACTTTAAGCTAACATATCAAATGGTGATGGATGATTGAGCTAGATTTTTCATAGATGCATTTCGACATCAGGAATCCAATGCAAGTCTCGGTTTTTGAATCGGAGGTCTTTTGTCCCCCCATTTAATCCTTGCAAGGTTCAGCGTTATAAAGCAGTTATCGGATCCGGAAGCCGTACAGTGCGTGGGAGAGGCTAGGTTGATGGGTTTCGACACCACAAAGCCGCCTATCCAGTCGGATTGGAAATCAGAGTTCGTTTGTCCCCTCTAAACTGAAATATCCAGTTACAGGACAGTGTGAACACAAAAAGATGAATCGGTTAATTTAATGTTTTAAACCTTAGGCTTAATAAAAGCCTTGAAACTAATGCAAAAAGTGTCAAATAGAGAGAAGCGTCAATACGTCTCCTCATTATTTCTCGATGCCTCTCCGATTCAAACCCGTTTGGAGAGAGAGGGGGAGATTCTCGATTAGGGCAGAGAGAGGAACAAGATGGCTGTAAGCTTGCATGTTTTAATGGAGGATTTAAAAATCTCATTTTTTAGCATTTCTCTCTCCTCCCTCTCTCTCCTCTATGGGCTATTCATGCGTATTATCTTGAAGGAAGAATCGAGAAGGAGATTGAAGCAAATGATGATGGAGATTAATGGAGATGCTGAAGCTTGATGTGCAGCACGAAATTGAGAGCAATGGAGGCTCCATCCGCTAGGATCTCCCTTTGAGGAGAAGAGATGGTGAATGTTGGACTATGACTCAATACAAATGCAAAATGGATTAGTGTAGAGTGAGGCTAAGATGCTCCTAGCCCTCGAGGTTGTATGGTGGGGTTGTCTGTTGTGTGCATGAGGTCCGGCTAGTGCCATAGCCAGTGTTGGCCCATTTTAGGTCCCATCAGTGGTGCGTTTGTTAGGAGTTGCCTATAAGTGGCGGTTTCCGAATCTAGGTTGTAAAGGGACCTAATTTTATAATTTTCATTAGTAGTGTGCTAAGCTATCCTTAAAATGGGGTTCGTTCAAGGATGGAAAACCTTGGCTTTCCCTATACAAAACTTACTGATGGATTTAGTTAGTTACGTAGAGCATGAGTCCTCTATAGAAGATAATTTAGGTATTGAGAAGAGTAACCAGATAGTGGTTACCCCATCCTCTAATGTGATGGCATGGGTGAGGTTTGCCTTGGTGTGGTCTCTACCCAAGAGAAATCATGTATAACCATCCATCAACCTAGAGGGCATGGAACAAGTATGTTGGAAGCTATGGTAGTCATGGAATCAACAAGTGATTATGCTAAAGTTGTAGTGCCATGGGAAAAACTCGACATACAGCGGAGTGTAGTTATGATTGAAACATCCCATGTGGTGGGACATCATGCCAAAATTTTAGGTATCACAAGGATGCTAGAAGCCCTAACTATAAAGGGAAAACGTTTGCTTAAAAGGCACGATCCCAAGGTCCTACCCCAGGTCCTAAGTGCTAAGGATAAGTTTGCTTTTGATGAGGAGCAAAAGCTCCTAGATAAAGCCATCATGGAATTGCCTAGGAAGGGGCAAGATATGGAAGATCCTCTAAAAAAGGATTGGAATGACATGCTAAGAGCTATAGGACTCCCTAAACCACTATGTGAGTTGGTAGAAAGGGATGGCAAGGATAATATTAACCTCCCTACACCAGTAAAGGTGGAAATGGAAGAGGTTGGTGGAGACCCTAAGACACTAGAGTTAGGTCATGAATATGAAGATTTTAATGGCCCAGTGCTAATCCCAAAGAAGAGGATTAAATGCCCTCCTCCTTATAGGGATCTCTTAGTATTTCATGGGTTGGTAAATGAGGACCCAATGTTGCACTTAAAAGAATATGGCCTAACTTGCCTTGCAAGTGGGTTCAATGATATTCATTGGATGCTTGTATTTTCTAGCACCCTGAAGGGAGAGGCTAGAAAATGGTATTGGAGCCTCCCAAGAGGGTCGATTAAATCATTCGAGGAGCTGCACAATAAATTTTTAGATGAATATGAAAAGAAGGTGCCTATGACCTAGGTCTTAGGGAAACTTATGCAAATAAGACAAGAGTCTTACCCTTCTGCTAAAGAATATGCTAGAGCCTTTGCTGATTTTCTTAGGCTTTGGCCAAGAAGAGCTACTATATTGCCAGGTGATGTGCTATGTGAGCGCTTTATGAGCGGCTTAGAGATTGATACGCAATTCCAAGGGAGGATGCGAGATCCTAAGTCATTAAATGAGGCCAAGGGGCATGTAATTGACTATGAGCAGTATATTCAAAGATGTTGGGAAATATTTTGGAGTTTCCCCCGCTCATTGCAAGTGCATCCAAATATCTAGCCAATTTTGAAAAGAGAAAATCATTTTGCTAATACCAATACAACCTTGGCAGGGGATCTTGGTAGCCGATAGCCAAAATCTGCAAGCAAGAAATGGCAATTCGATGAGTAGTGATAATATGCCTCTTGGGGATAAAAAGATTCCATGCCGAGCAAGTCCCATCAAGGCTTGCAATAGTTCCACGAGAGATAGTTGCGATGGTGGCATGGATAGGACCATCAGGCCTATGAGTATGGATAAGTGTGCTATGAGTGGTCCTAGTTGTGCTACTAGTAAGGCTTTTAGGAAGCCTTTTCAATTTATAAATGAGTCATGCTTTCAAGTAGATGTCGTTCCTATTAGTAAAAGCATGGTTCCTATGAATAAGCAGTTGTGCAGAGTGGAAAAAGGCAAGTAAAGACATCTCATATGAAGAAGGTGTACCATGCCCAAGGTCCACCTATGCTAAGGAAGCTAAGGATGTGAGGCCATCTGGCTATAGCACTAGTGGCAGAGGTATTAGGGCTGTTTTATGCCAAGACCATGGTGTTATTGCTTATGAAAGCAAGAAGTTGTAAAGAAAGAGAGCTCCATGTCTATGAGTAGGAAATGTTAGCCATTCTTCATGCGATCAAGAAGTGGCATCACTACATTTATGGCAGCCATTTTAAGGTGAAGAGCGACCATCGTGTGCTGAAATATTTCCTCTCTCAGTCAAATCTTTCTCCCAAACAAAGACGATGGTTAGCTACACTTTAGGGATATGATTTTGAGATTTCTTATATGGCAGGCAAGGATAATGTAGTGGCTGATGCTTTATCCAGGATGTGGGCATGTTCTGTTTCTAGCATTTCTACCCTACATAAGGATTGGATCCAGGACATTCAAGAAGAATATCTTTTAGATGAGCACACTGCCAATATTATGAAGAAATTACAGCAAGATGATGGATCTGAATTTCTCAATTTCAAATGGCAAAATGGACTTCTTTGGTTTAAAGGGAGAGTATATTTGACCCCTCAGTCATCATTTAGATCCCCAATCTTACAAGAGATGCATTCTTCTCCGTTGGCAAGACATATTGGATTGTTTAAAACCTTTGACAAGATCCAAAAATGTTTCTATTGGAAGGGACTTTGGAAAGATGTCAAGGAATATGTGATGCAATGCTTACCATGCCAACAGAATAAAGATTCAAATCTATTGCCTAGTGGTTTACTTTAGCCTTTGCCTATTCCACATGGTAAATGGACTAATATCAACATGAATTTTATTACAGAACTTCCTACCACTAAGCGTGGCTGGAATAGCATTTTTGTTGTGGTTGATCATCTTACGAAATCAGCCCACTTCATACCTACCAAAGTCCAATATTCAGCCAAACAGGTGGCGGATCAATTCATGGAAGAGATTTTCAGACTTCATGGATTACCTATGAAGATTGTTTCTGATAGGGATTCCAAGTTCATGGGGAATTTTTGGAAAAGTCTTTTTACTTCCATGGGTACAAAACTTACTCCAAGTACTGCCTATCATCCACAAACAGATGGCCAAACTGAAAGGGTTAATAAATGGTTAGAAATCTACCTCATACACTTTTGTCATGATGCACAAAATACATGGGATCATTGGATTCATCTGGCAGAGTTCTGTTATAATAATACTCATCACATGAGTATTGGTATGTCACCATTTGAGGCATTATATGGATATAAAGTCCAAGTACCTTCAGCATTGTTTCATGATGAAGTGAATCCTCTTGCTCGAGAAGAGCTAGAAAAGATGGAAGCCTTAATGAAGCAGTGCAAAGAAAATATCAGCAAGGCACAAGAGACAATGAAATCATATGCGGATGATAAAAGAAGGCATGTGGATTTTGAAGAAGGAGAATGGGTATTTTTGAAAGTACCTAAGTCTCATTATGCTTCTCTCAAGGGTGGACATAATAAGCTTGCTCATCACTATTATGGTCCATATCAAATCATAAAGAAAGTTGGGGATCTTGCTTACCAACTTGATCTACCTCCTACCACATGCATTCACAATGTTTTTCATGTGTCTCAACTCAAGAAATACATTGGGCCTAACATACAAGTTCTTGAAGAACTACCTCCTCTTGATGAAAATGGTTTAATCATCTATGAGCCCGAAAGAATTGTTGGCAAGAGAGGGAAGGTTCTAAGGAATTGTATTGTTATGGAATACCTTGTCAAGTGGAAGGGATTGCCTATGGAAGAATCATCTTGGCAACATGCTACTTATTTGGATCAGTTTCCATGGCTTCTTCAAGAAGATGGTTAGTTCATTATACAGTGGACAGCTTGCTATATTCATTTTCTGTCATGAAAATAATTGACCTATCAACATCAAAATTGGACTTTGATGATATGGATGGATACTTTATGAAGTATACTTCATTTCTATATCTCATATGTGACAATATGACATTTCTATCCAAAGTTATGGGTCATTTACTATCACTACCCTGTTCAGGACAACATTCCAGATTTCCATTGTTTTGAGCTTACTTTGGAGATTCTTCTCAATGGAAGATTATCTTCTTCAATGGACAATTTCAATAAGGATATTCAACATTGGCCTCTCATTTCTTCATACTTATCATTCATATATCCTTTCACTCTTCAAATTTTTGAGGACAAAACTTTTGGGCAAGGATGGATTGTAATAAAGCAATTTTCATGTTGCTCTAATTAGGAAATTAGTCTATTTTGGACTGGAGTATAAAAGGCAAGAGGGTGCCAATGTAAATCATCTTTGAATCATTTTACACATCTCCACGTCTTGGATCTTGAAGGTATTTCCTTACTCACCATTGTAAGGGGTGAGTTCCTTGCAGCAGCCTTCATCAATTGATTCTCAAGCTTCCATGGCTTCAACATTTCTTGTAGTTCTTGGTTGTGATACATCTTGAATTAAGAAATGGCAAGCTATGGTTTCCAGCATTTCTTGTTAATTCAACATTTCCTATTAGTTCTGTGTTAATTTTCATTTAAGTGGCATCCTTCATTTCATTTCTCTACCTATGAGATGCATTAGTGGGGTTGATGCATAGTCAACAATGGAGCCAGTTGTGGTGCTACAGATAAGATATAGACAACAATCTATGTTAGAATAGTTTTTATTCTACGTAATTTTTAGAAATATGCCACCTATATACATTCAAACTACTCTTCAATAGTTCCATTTTGACATGTGGCACGTTTCATTTGGATACTTCTAGCAGAAGTTATAGTAGATTTAGTTTAGCATGACTTCTTCTTATAACAAGCTGTCTATTCATTACAGAGTGTATTTCTTGAAGATTGAGATGCTTAAATTTATTTTTGAATACATCTAGATTATGTGTATGACAAAGGCTTTTTTCTATATCTTTATTTGTGTCAATAAATCTCAATTTCTTCATTCATTTTCCATAATTTGTATAGCTAAAGTCAAAGTAGTGCTCTGTTTCATCCATCCTTCTTCGCCATTTTGGAAAGGGATGGATTCTTAGAAGCTCAGAAGACATATGTTTAGTGAGAGATTATTAATAATACTTTGTCACATAGACATAGGTATAAAAGATGTGAGACATGTAATAATATAATTATTGTCTCTCATCTCACCTCTTTGCTCACAGCTTTCATGGCTTCTCTCTCTTCTTTTCTATCTTTCTAGTCTCTCTCTCTCTCCTATTTTTTCTCTCTTTTGCTCTCCTTTCTCTCACCTCTCAACCCTCTTCTTGACAAGCAATGTGTTGGAACACTTTCATAGGAGAATTCAAGAACTTCTCTCTTCTAAGTTATTGATATAGCACTTCATGGATACCATTGACCATTTCTCACATATTCAAATTCCCTTATATTTTGACTAGTCTTGAAGAATTCATCTCTTGCAATTATTAGCAACATTGTCTCTTGTATTGATTATTAAAAGGAGATAAGAAAGGACTTTAACTTGGTTGCAAGAAGTACCTTTTTTGGTTGCTTAGGCATCTAAGACATATTTAATTTTGAATATGCATTTGTATAGAGGTATCTTAATGTTACTATATCTTTTGTAATGATGTGCATGAACACACTTAAGACCATCAAGGCACTTTTCTCCCTCTTTAGAAGAAATTTTCCCTCGGCCTTATATATATACTTATTCATTTTTAGGGCATACTAGGTCTTGTAAATCTTCTCTATTGATCTCTCTCAATACACTTTGAGTTGTACTCTCTCAAGCTTCTTCTTCTCCAAGCTATATACTTGAGCAAGGCGTTAACTTGTTGGGTAGGGTTGTCAATAACCTTCTCTTGATTTTCTCATATTAGGATGAGATTTCACGAGTGTTTTTACAGATCAACAAATACTGCAAGAGAGATCATTAGAACTCAAACATCATCAATTTTTTAATTTTGATTCATTTTGGACTCTATCTGCACTACTACAAATACTACACAAGCTATTTCATCCTTTTGCATAGGATTTTTGAGATCAATCATTTCTACAAGTAAGAGCGCTTATAGTCTTCTTTCTATTGTGCTACATAGCACAAGTTGGTTTTGTTATGAATATTCATTTATCTAATTAGCTATTGATTTAAATTGACTAGAATGCTTATATTTTGTGTAAAGTTTGTATTTTGTATTAATATGTTGCACAATTGTGATTTATTGTACTTGAGAACGTATAGCACTAATTGCATTATGCAAGGTGAAAGAAACGGATGAATGTGTTTTATTTAAGTGAAAGACATTTAGATCAATGATTTGGATAAAGATATGAAGTGCTAGACAAGGTGCTAATGATTATTGTTATTTACACACTTGAATTGCTATATATTGTAGTTTATACTTTCAACAACTTAACACTTTATTACATGCTTATAAGGTTGAGAAATATTATTATTTTTAAACCAATATATTCAATATATTGTATAAACATTTTTTATATATTCACTAGATATTGAAAAAAAGAGCAGTTCACAAAAACATAAAAAAACATGGATGCACTTTGTTATTTTGGACATATGAGTAATAAAAATCTACAAATGCATGCATTTATGAGCCCGCTCTTCTTTTGCTCTTATCTCTCTACTTTTCTTATGTTCTATTTTAGATGGACTATCAATAGCATTGGTATCAAAGCTCAACATTGATAGGAGGACCCATCAACATCAAGCATAGCTCTTTCATGTGTATGATAATACCCTCTACCATCGATGTTTAGGACGTCACAATGTTACCCACTATGTAACCATTTGTACCCATTGGTTAAAACCGTACTTTCTTTTTCCTCTTTGTTTGAGAAATGTACTTCTAATCCTCTTTTACTTCCTGACACAAGTCCCAAGCTTCACTTTTCTCAATATTATAAGGGGGGAGAGAGAGAGAGAGAGAGAGAGAGAGTTTATTTCATAAAGCCTAAACTCCCAAAGAGCTTAAAGCTTCCTATTTTCAGAATTTCATTGCAAGCATGGTGCTA